>NW_026515681.1:0-600000 GCF_025526975.1 Fimicolochytrium jonesii
TGCTCTCTACGCTCGCCACGCACGCTCTAGGAGCATAGCTGGCGCCCCCCAGTCCCCTCTTGTTGTTGTTGTTCTCTGATCTGCTGGGTTGCCTATCTATAAATAGCCGGCCTCTCTTTGTCCATTCCCTTCCTCCCCAGCAGATCAACACCAGTTCTTCTCATCTCCTGTTCTAGTCCTTGTTTCTTGTTTCGCCAATACAATCTCTTGTCGCCTATCACACTCGCCCTGTCTTCTCTACTTCGCTTCCGCCCCCGTCGTCGAGATCATAACAGTAGTGAAGAAAAAAGTAAGAAGCTCTTCGCAGCGGCCGCTCAACTGACAGCTTTATATATGGGCTGCCAGTGGGGCTTGCGTGGCTTCTGTTATGATCTCGACGACTGAGGCGGAAGCGAAGTAGAGAAGACAAGGCGAGAGTGATAGGCGGCAAGAGATTGTATTGGCGAAACAAGAAACAAGGACTAGAACAGGAGATGAGAAGAACTGGTGTTGATCTGCTGGGGGATCAGGAAGTGGGGAGCTCAGGGGAGGCGGCTATTTATGTTTTTCTGGGAAGGCTGGGGAAGCGTGGGGAAGCAGAAGGGTACGGAATGAGAGGGAAGCCAAGAGAAGCGCCAAGGGTGGGGAAGCATAGAAACAGAAGACTGGGGATGGGGCGGCTACGCTGAGGCTGTGGGCGGGTACGTGGGGAAGTATGGAGAAGGGTTTGTAAGCGCCGAGTGTTGGGAGGTGTGGCTACGTGCGGCTGCGTGGAGAAATGAAGGCAGTGGCAGGTGTGGGGTAGCGCGGCTGCGTGCGGCTGCGAGGTTTGGCAGATGTCAGGTTTTGACAGGGAATTGACATTGACTGACTGTTTGGGATGCTGTCATGAGGTAAGCGCATGGTATGGACGCGTCGTCCATAACATCACCCCCTCCTTTAGCCACGGCGTCCGGATGTTGTTTTGATGTTGGCAGGCTTTGGTCGGGGTTTGTCGGGGTACTTTTGGTGGAACTGGGCAACGAGCTCTTGACAGCGGGCAAGGTGTTCCACTGACTCCCAGGTGTTCTCGGAGTCAGGCCAGCCTTGCCATTTGACCAAGTACTGAAGGTGACGACGATGGATGCGAGAGTCAAGGATGGCTTCGACAACCCACTCTTCTTGACCCTCAATGTTCTCGGGGAGTGCAGGTTCGGGTTCGTGTCGTTCGGGAATGGTGGGGAGCGAGGTTCAAGAAGGGAGACATGGAAGACATCGTGGATTTTGTACGTAGGCGGAGCTTGAGCCGGTAGGCGACTGGATTGACCTTTTCAACGATGGGAAATGGCCCAATCTCGCGATGGTCGAGCTTCGGAGAGGGCCGGGTCGTCTGGAGGTTTTTTCGGAGGAGCCAGACGTGGTCACCAGGCTTGAAGTTTGGTCCAGGAATTCGTTTAGCGTCAGCGTAGCGCTTCATTCGATCTTGGGCTTCCTTGAGCTCACGGGCGAGCTGTTCGTGGACTTCCTTGATTTGTTGAGTGCGGGCTTCAGCGGCGGGCTTGACGGATTCGGAGGTAGTAGAGGCTGTAAAACTGAAGCGGGGGTGGAGACCATTGTTGGCGTAGAAGGGAGTGGTCTGGGATGCGGACTGGGGAGTGTTGTTGTAGGCAAACTCGGCGGATTATGACTCGTAGCAGGGGAGGAAGTGGGCCATCTTGGTGAAGCGACAGACGACATTCAGGCTGGAGTCGTACCCATCAACGGGAGGGAGGCCGGTGATAAAGCCCAGGGACCAGGATCCCCAAGGGCGTGTAAGGATAAGGTTGGGCTGGAGAAGATTGTACGGTGTGTGTCGACTGGATTTCGCTTGGCAACAGATATCGCAGGACTTGACGTAGGCTTTTGGCGAAGCGCCACTGACTGGGCCACCAGTAGTTGCAGGAGACGAGTTCAAGGGTCTTGGCCATGCCAAAGTGACCAGCAAAGGGGCGTGTTGTGCATGTCGTGGCAGATTTGGGCCCTGAGGTCGTTCATAGGGACGTAGCCTAGATTCTGGTGCAGGAGGATGCCATCTTCTTTGGTGAAGTGCTTGAGTCGCCTTGATTCTCTTTGGTCGTTCCGCTGGGTTGGCCTGGAGCTTGGATTGGATGGTCTTGGCAAATGGATCGTTTACTAAGGTAGCGCGGATGCGATCGAGGAGGGCGGAACCCATCGGAGTCAGGTACGCGGCGGAGAGGTGAAGGCAATTTGGGGTCAGAGTTGGTGTTTCTTGGGAGTCGAAGGCGAAGGCTCTTTTGGTTCAAATTCCGACCAACGAGAGAGGGCGTCGGCCTGGTGGTGCAGGGTTCCGGGTTGGTAGGTGATGACGAAGTTGAAGTCGGCGAAGAACAAGGCCCAGCGGGACTGGCGACAATTCAGCTTACGGGTGGTCGCCTGGGAGCGGAATGCTTCTTCCCTCTCCTTTAGTTGATGTTCGGAGCGGCGGGAGAGGGCATTGGCTTGGCGCTGCTGGGAGCCGGGACGATAGGTGATGACAAAGTTAAAATCCGAGAAGAATATGAACCAGGGGGCTTGGCGAGGCTTCAGGATGCGTGTGGTCATGAAGTATTGAAGGTTTTTGTGGTTGGAGTAAACGGTGATCGGGTGACGGGCGCCAATGAGATGGTGTCGCCACTGGGCAAAGGAGTATTGAATGGCCAGAAGTTCCTTGTCGTAGATTGCGTAGTTGATTTTTTCGGCCGTGAATATGCGGGAGTGGAAGGCAACAGGGTGGAGCTGATTGTCCTTGTCGGGTTGGAGGAGAACTGCCCCAAGAGCAAAGTCGGAGGCATCCGTTTCAACGACAGAAGGTTTTGCTGGGTCGGGGTGGGCAAGAATGGGAGCAGAGGTGAACGCGGCTTTGAGTTGGTTGAAGGTTGCATTGGTGGCGGGCGTCCATTGGAACAGGATGTCATTGCGGGGCAGAGATGTCAGGGGGGTGACGATACGAGAGTAGTGGTAGGTAACGCGTCGGTAGAAGTTGGCAAATCCTAGGAAGCGCTGGATGCCTTGGACATTGGTCGGAGGTTCCCACTCAGTGATAGCAGAGATCTTCTTGGGGTCCATAGCGATGTTTTCTTCGAGGTCGATCGGGCAGGCGTAAGGCGGGTCTTCCGGGAGAGTATCTGCATACTTCTTCTCGAAGACATCAGCGAAGTGCTGGTATCCTTCGGGCAGGAGTTCCTTCAGGGTAGGCTTGGGGGCATCAGGCTTCTGGGTACTAGGCCTGGGCGAGGCATGGTCAGGGGCTGGAATCTCGATGTTGTCTTGGGGGACCCCGATCAACGGGTTCCGTGCCTTGGGCTCAGGGCCAGGTGTCGTGGCAGGTAAGGGATTCCAGCGTGCGCAGCTGGCGGAGTCGCAATGGCAACAGAATCCCAGAGCGGGTCTTCCATTGCAGGTCCATATCATGTAACTCCAACCACGGCCGGCCCAGGATAATGGGAGCGTGCGGTGAGCGAGTGATGTGGAATGTGACTTCCTCGAAGTGGTCGTTAACCCACATTCCTAAGGGTTGGGTGTGATGAGTTATTTCACCAGCGCTGCTGGGACGGCCATCGACGAGTTCGAGCGTGAGCGGGATTTCCCGGGTGACCCGAGGGGTGCAATGTTCGCGAGCGTAGGCTTCCTCCATGAAACAGGACATCGCACAGAGGTCTGGGAGGGCGGAACGCTGGAGTGGGGCTTGGCGAGAGGAGATCTGGAGGGTGACTGGGTGTTCGAAGGGTGCTGAAGGTGCCAGGACTGGTAGTGCAAGCGGGTTGGTACTGGGTGACTCAAAGGTCTTGGTAGCTAGAAGTAGGGTGTTGCTGGTGGCTTGGGGTGAACTGGGCGTGGGTGCGGCCTCTGCCATTGCAATCATTGCGGGGTGAGGAGAGTCGGAGCGGTGGTGAATGATTTCTTCAGACGCTCGAAGGCAGAGTTTGCGGCAGGTGTCCATGCGTAAGGAAAGTCTTTTCAGGTCAGGGCGGTGAGCAGTCTTGAGAGGGTTCCGAGAGGCAAGCATTCTTTGTATGGATTGCGTTGTGAAAACCCCGGGGAAACAGAGACAAGAGGCAGCATCCCTTTCCGGGAACCCCATGGAAACCGAGACAGGAGGCGGGCATTCCCTTTTGGGAACCCCGCGGAGACTGGGACAGGAGGCGAGCATTCCTTTGGGAACCTCGCGGACACTGGGACGGGAGGCGAGCGTTCTTTTGGGAACCTCGCGGAAAGAGACCATGGGAGGGTGGCCCCCGCCGTTGCAATTGCTGCGTGGTGAGGTGGCCCAAGAAAACAGGGTACTGCGGATCGTAGGGAGGCGGTGGCTGGCTTCGCCGTTGCAGATGGTGCAGGGTAAGAAGGCCAGGGAAGTTGGGGTCGGGAAATGTCGGACGTGCGGAGGACGGAACGGAGGTGGAGGCTGTATTCAGCTGCCACATGACAAGACGGGTGGCGTTGACAACGGTCCTTGAAGTGGTTGTTTGCCCACATGCCCTCGGGTAATGGGTGTGATGGGTTATTGAGATTCTTCAGGGTGTCGTCTTCGTGCCTGCGACTGGGATACGGGACTCGGATTGGGATGACCGGAAACAGGGGTGTCGAGCAGGAACGAGAGGGTTGGCTTCTTCCGTTGCAGTAGATGCTGAGGTGAGCAAGCCCAAGGAAAACACACGGGCAGAGCGGGTGGAGTGTTGAGGGTCTCAGGGTGTCGGAGGTGGGGTGTCGGGGTCCGGGGTTTAGTTACAGGGTGACCGGGTTACAGCAGGTGCCAAGCCGAGCTGGAGTTGGGTGCTAGGACGACTAGGGCTGGTTCAGGATGCTGAGGTTGCCTGGACTTGCGCCGATCTTTGGCTCCAGAGCTTCAGGCGCAGGGTAGGTGACTTGGGGACGGGTGTACGCATCGGCTTGAGCCTGGGCGGCAATGTTCTGAGCAGCTTGTGCGTTGGCTTGGGCTTGGGCTACGTTGGGGTTGACTTTGGCACATATCATTCCATTGCTTTGGCGGTGAAAGGTCCAGATTCGGATTGGGACATGGCGAACAGGTTTGGCAGATGCGAGGCTTGACGGGTTCTGAACTTCGCAGTGTTGGAGCAGATCAAACTGTTATGATCTCGACGACTGAGGCGGAAGCGAAGTAGAGAAGACAAGGCGAGAGTGATAGGCGGCAAGAGATTGTATTGGCGAAACAAGAAACAAGGACTAGAACAGGAGATGAGAAGAACTGGTGTTGATCTGCTGGGGGATCAGGAAGTGGGGAGCTCAGGGGAGGCGGCTATTTATGTTTTTCTGGGAAGGCTGGGGAAGCGTGGGGAAGCAGAAGGGTACGGAATGAGAGGGAAGCCAAGAGAAGCGCCAAGGGTGGGGAAGCATAGAAACAGAAGACTGGGGATGGGGCGGCTACGCTGAGGCTGTGGGCGGGTACGTGGGGAAGTATGGAGAAGGGTTTGTAAGCGCCGAGTGTTGGGAGGTGTGGCTACGTGCGGCTGCGTGGAGAAATGAAGGCAGTGGCAGGTGTGGGGTAGCGCGGCTGCGTGCGGCTGCGAGGTTTGGCAGATGTCAGGTTTTGACAGGGAATTGACATTGACTGACTGTTTGGGATGCTGTCATGAGGTAAGCGCATGGTATGGACGCGTCGTCCATAACAGCTTCAGTCAGGCTTGGCGCCTTATTTGATGCATCACCAAGTACTCGGGTGGCCAGCCCGGGTCTCCGATCAAGTAGAAGTAAAGAGATATTATATGATATTATATATACAAGTGAAGATGAGATATCCCCGACACCTCCCTCAGATCCTGAGGAGGGCGCCGAAGACATAAGAGGTGAACTACGAGGGATATGTGAAGAAAGGGAGAGCTCATGTTCATTTTAAAGTGTTGACGCACTTGTTCATTTTATAGTGTTGACGCACTGTGTGATGTGTGTGTTTGAGGCAAAGGCGTCCCTAAGCCGACGTCGTGTGTGATGTGTGTGTGTGTGAGGTCGGTTCTTGCGACGCCGCGCGTGATGTGATGTAGTTTACGTCGCTATTGTCAGCGGTGTGATTGATAGTGAGCGGTTCTTGCGGCGCCGCGCGTGTGATGTGATATGAGATGCTCTATGCTGTTTGTCTCTGTATCCACAAAGATTGTGGGTGAGCTTATTGCCATCGTTTGTAGGCAGGCGTGTAGCGAAGTGCGGATTCGGGTTCCCAAGTAGGGTCAGGATAACCGAGCCATTTGACTAGAAGATTTCGTACGGCGCGTCGCTTGTCGATGATAACTTCTACAACTCATTCAGGTTGTCCGCGTTCTTCGATCGGTGCAGGAGGTTGTGGAACTGCACGTTGCGGATATTGCTCTTCGCGATGTGGTCGTAAAATATCAACGTGAAAGACGGGCCAGATGCCGCTGATTTTTGACGGTGATAAATCGAGTTCGTAGGTGTCAGGATGTGCTCCCAGTGCGATGATTTTGAATGGTCCGATCCATGAAGCTGAGTATCAAAGTCCTCTTTGAGCGTCTACTTCTAGGTTGATTCCTTGTCGATTCAGATCAACGAGGTATCCAATTTTGTATGCAATTGGCGTTCGACCTTTGTCGTGTTGACGTGCGAATTGATCTTGCGATCTCTGAAGGTTTTCGCGTACAATGCGGGCGATGTCTTCCTGCCCTTTCTTGAAGAGTTCGAATTCATTTCGATCTACAGCTTGAAGTTTGGGTTCTTGTCCTTCGAGTGTAAGATTCCAACCCGGGAGGATTGGAGAGCGTCCTAGATCTACTTCGAATGGCGATAAACCTTCATATTCCTCCCTCGGAGCAGTGTTGTATGGGAATTCGATTAAAGGCAATAGTTTCTTCCAATTGCTTTTGTCGTAGTTGAGGTATTGCTTCCAAATCCTTTTCAGGGTTTGGATGGCTCGCTCAACTTTACCGTCAGTTTGCTGATGACGACCCGTAGCGAATTCGTGTTTTACACCGAGGAGAATATCGAATGCGAGGAAGAAGTCGGAAAGTGCGCAAGGTTCCCGATCCGTAACGAAGACTTTTGGCGTACCGACATGTTTTCAAACATGATCTAGAAAGACTTGGGCTAGTTCGCGTCCAGTGATTGTCTTCTTGGTCGGTGTCAGAATCACACGTCCGGAAAGGTAATCAATGCAGACGAGACATGAGTTTGTTCATCTACTTCGAAAATGTAGAATCCGATCGTGTGCCATCTTCCAAAAGGTATAGGAAGCGGTCGAAGAAATCCGTATCGACAATGACCAGGTTTGAATTGTCGACAGGATTTGCAAGTTCCAACGTATTTGATGACATCGGAGCATACGGTAGGCCAGTAATAGTCCGTAAGAATTTTTGCGAGAGTCTTCTTAACACCGAGATGTCCTCCGGTGGCGAGTTCCTCATGGAATTTCCGTAAAATCTTAGGGCGAATGCCTTCAGGAACGTATAGACGTCCTTTGTGTCGTACTAGTCCATTTTTGAACGTAGAACGGAGTTCTTTGGAAGTTTTCTCGTGTTGGGGCTCTCGAGAAATTTCATCGAGATAATCCGAATATGGATCTTCGCGTAGCGCTTTTTTCCATCCTTCTTCTGAGCAGGTAGGTGAGTTTTGTGGATCGT
Organism: Fimicolochytrium jonesii; assembly: GCF_025526975.1. Classification (NCBI taxonomy): domain Eukaryota; kingdom Fungi; phylum Chytridiomycota; class Chytridiomycetes; order Spizellomycetales; family Powellomycetaceae; genus Fimicolochytrium; species Fimicolochytrium jonesii. Next base: position 7,581 of record NW_026515681.1, read on the forward strand.
CTGTCGTAGCGTTGGAGGAAGGTTCATTGACAAGCATGTTGCTGATCTGCGTATGCATGTTGAGGCGTCGTTGACAATCTACACACCGAGGCGCATAGATTGGATTGCGGGAGAGCATGTTGGCGATATGATTCCATCATCCAGGTAAATACTGGATGTTGAAATCATACTCTTGCAGCTTCTCCATCCAATTGGCTTGTCTTCTGCTCAAATGGGGTTGTGTTTGGATGAATTCGAGTCTCTTGTGATCGCTAAAACATCGGAAGTAACGACCGATGAGATATGGTGGATTGGCGACCAACATCTTGACAGGAGCTAATAGCTCCTGTTTGTGCATAGGATATCGAGTTTCTGCATCCTTCATCTTTCTAGAAAAGAAGACCACAGGCCGGAGCCGAGGTAACTTCTTCCATTGTCCGACGAGAGTAGGCAGATTCGTAGGGATCGATTCATCGCCCGGAGGTTGTCCAATCCAGCCAGCAATAGCGTAGCCTGATGAGTCGGTATACACGTAAATCGGCTTGGTTTCATCGATCGTTGCTAGCGTAGGCGCATTGATCAATGCTTCTTTCAACTTTTGAAATGCCTCTTAGTGCTCAGGACCCCATCGAAATTTGACTTTCGAGGATTGAATGCTTGATAGGGGCAGAGCGATGTCCGAATAACCTTGTACGAAATCAAGGAAGTAGTTCGTGAACCCGAGAAAGCTTTGGACTCCTTTCGTTGACTTTATAGTAGCCCAATCCCTGATAGCTTGGATTTTTGAGGGCGCGATGCGAACACCATGTCTTCCGACAATATGTCCACACCATTCGAGTTCTTCATTAGCCCATACGCACTTTGAAGGCTTGATGAAAAGAGCGGGTTCTTCAAGTTTCTTCAGGATACGACCGACGCGTTCCCGATGTTCGGCTAAGGTCTTTGAGAAAATGAAAATGTCGTCCAAGTATGTAGCGAGGAATTCGTCGAAATCTTTGTGCAAGATCTTATTCATAAGACGTTGAAATGCAGCAGGTGCGTTGGTGAGCCCGAACGGCATGACCAAATACTTGAAATGTCCAAAACAAGTTCGTATTGCCGTTTTTTCTCTATCTTGTTTTTGTATAAGAAGACGATGGTACGCTTCTCGAATATCAATAAGCGTAAACCATTTACAACCTTGAGTCCGATCCCTCATCTCGCGAATATTGGGTAAAGGAGTGCAATCTTTCTTGGTGACGGCGTCGAGACCTCCGTAGTCCCAACAGATGCGTAAACCGCCATCTTTCTTTTTCGCAAAGACTGACACTAGCTCCCCAGAGACTTGAGGAGTGTTGTATCCATCCTTTTTCGAGCATTGAGGTGATTTGTTTCTTGAGTTCAGCGAGTTCTTCTTTGTTCATGTGCCCAAGAGGTTGCCAAACGGGTTCAGCACCTTCAGTGAGTTCGATCTTGAAGTTATCCTCTCCGCGATCAGGGGGTAGACCTTCCGATTCCTTGAAGACCGTATTAACGTATTTATCTAGGATATCCTCAAGATGTCCAGGATTTCCTTTAAGCTCTTGGGGGGCGTCCGGTATTTCATTAAGAGCGAGGTGACAGACCGTGTCTTTTTCAAACTTGTTCCGTTGCCAAGCCTTATTCAATCGCTTGGAAGTCATCTCTATGACTTGAGGATTGCGAAGGGCATTGGCTTGAGCGAATCGAGATACATAATGAGGTGCGGCTTGTAGAGGACGAGTATCCACAGGTTTGATGATCGGAACAGGTCGAACGGGTCTTTTGCCATAGACCGGATCTCGTTGAACATCGAAGTAAGGGTTGTTGTGTTTTGGGATGTATTCGACGTCTTCCCAGTTTCTTGAAGTTCTTTCGCACTTGATGGTAACAGAGTGCGGTGCGTTTGGGATAGGGCCGTAATTGGTCCAGCGAAGGATAGGTAAGGTGTTATGATCTCGACGACGGAGGCGGAAGCGAAGTAGAGAAGACAGGGCGAGAGTGATAGGCGACAAGAGATTGTATTGGAGAAACAAGAAACAAGGACTAGAACAGGAGATGAGAAGAACTGGTGTTGATTTGCTTGGGAGGAAGGGAACGGACAAAGAGAGGCCGGCTATTTATAGAGAGGCAACCCAGCAGATCAGAGAACAACAACAACAAGAGGGGACTGGGGGGGGCGCCAGCTATGCTCCTAGAGCGTGCGTGGCGAGCGTAGAGAGCATTGCTACAGCTGCTGGCTATGGGGAAGTAGTGGGGGGTGTGGAGAAGCTGAGGGGGGATTGGCGAAATGAGAGGAGAGAGGAGGAGTGGCGATATTGCAAGAGGATTGGCGAAATGAGAGGAGAGAGGGGGAGTGGCATTGACATTGACATTGACACTGACATTGACATTGATATTGACACTGACATTGACACTGACATTGACATTGACATTGGCGTTTGACATTTGGCGGTTGACATTGGCGGCTGTCAGTAGGTAAGCTTATGGTATGGGCGCGTCGTCCATAACATCACCCCTCTCTTTAGCGGCGGCGGCGGCGGCGTCGAGTTTGGTGTGGCCGCAGAGGAGGTGCTACGGGGACAGAGGAAGGCTTGTTGGGGTACGCGCTGTGGAAGTCCTGGAGGAGTGCGTCGGTATGGGTGAGGTGTTCCACGGGCTCCCAGGTGTTCTCGGAGTCAGGCCAGCCCTGCCATTTGACCAAGTACTGAAGGCGACGACAATGGATGCAAGGGTCAAGGATGGCTTTGACAACCCACTCTTCTTGACCCTCAACGGTCTCTGGGGGCGCGGGTTCGGGTTCGTGTCGTTCGGGGATGGTGAAGCGGGGTTCGAGGAGCGAGACATGGAAGACATTGTGGATTTTGTACGTAGGCGGGAGCTTGAGCCGGTAGGCGACGGGATTGATTTTTTCAACGATGGGGAATGGCCCAATCTTGCGATGGTCGAGTTTCTGAGAGGGCCGGGTTGTATGGAGGTTTTTGCGGAGGAGCCAGACGTGGTCGCCAGGCTTGAAGTCCGGTCCAGGAATTCGTTTGGCGTCGGCGTAGCGCTTCATTTGATCTTGGGCTTCCTTGAGCTCGAGGGCGAGCTGTTCATGGACTTCCCTGATTTGTTTAGCGTGGGCTTCAGCGGCGGGGTTGATGTATTCGGAGGTAGCAGAGGCCGCAAAACTGAAGCGGGGGTGGAGACCCTTGTTGGCGTAGAAAGGGGTGGTCTGGGAGGCCGACTGATGGGTGTTGTTGTAGGCGAACTCGGCGGACGACAGAAGCTGTTTCCAGTTGTCCTGTTGGTGGTTGCAAAATCATTGGAGATACTGCTCCAGGATCTGGTTGGTGCGTTCCGTCTGGCCATCGCTCTGGGGGTGGAAGGCCGAGGAGAGGTTGGCTTTTGCCCCAAGGAGTTCGAGAAGTCGACGCCAGAACCGGGACTTAAACTGGGGTCCTCGGTCAGAGATGACGTCGTCGGGGAGGCCGTGGAGACGGATGATGTTGTGGAAGACTAGGTCGGCGGTGGATTCGGCGGATTCTGACTCGCTGCAGGCGATGAAGTGGGCCATCTTGGTGAGGCGACAGTTGACGTTCAGGATGGAGTCGTACCCGTCCACGGGAGGCAGACCGGTGATAAAGTCCAGGGACCATGATCCCCAAGGGCGGGTAGGGATACTGTTGGGCTGGAGTAAGCCGTATGGTTTGTGTCGACTGGATTTCGCTTGGCTACAGGTATCGCAGGACTTGACGTAGGCCTTGACGAAGCGCCACTGGCCGGGCCACCAGTAGTTGCGGGAGGCGAGTTCGAGCGTCTTGGACATCCCAAAGTGGCCGGCTAGGGGAGTATCGTGCATGTCGTGGCAGACTTCAGCTCGGAGCTCGTTGGTGGGGACATAGACCAGGTTATTGTGCAGCAGGATCCCATCTTCGTCTGAGAACCGCTTGATACGATCTTGGGTTTCCTCAGTTCGTTGGGCGAGGGGTATCTTGAGCTTTTCGCGAATGGTCTTAGCGAGGGGATCAGAGGCCTGGGCGGCCTTAATCTTGTCAAGCAGCGTGGTATCCATGGGTGTGAGGTAGGCAGCCGCGAGTCGAAGGCGTTCGGGAGTCAAAATTGTGGTTGCCTGGGAGCGGAACGCTTCTTCCGCCTCTTTTAGCTCATGTTCGCAGCGTTGGGAGAGGGCATCGGCTTGGTGCTGCTGGGGACCGGTGCAATAGGTAATGACAAAGTCAAAATCCGAGAAGAATATCGACCAGCGGGCTTGGCGGCGGTTCAGGGTGCGGGTGGTCATGAAGTACTGAAGGTTTTTGTGGTCGGAGTAAACAGTGATCTTGTGACGGGCGCCAATGAGATGGTGTTGCCACTGGGCAAAGGAGTCTTGGATGGCCAGAAGTTCCTTGTCGTAGATCTCGTAGTTGATCTCTTCGGCCGTGAATTTGCGAGAGTGGAAGGCCACGGGGTGCAGCTGATTGTCCTGGTCAGGTTGGAGGAGAACTGCGCCAAGAGCGAAGTCGGAGGCGTCAGTTTCGACGACGAAGGGCTTCTCTGGGTCAGGGTGAGAAAGGATGGGGGCGGTGGTGAATGCTTTCTTCAGGTTCTCGAAGGCGGTGTTTGCGGCGGGTGTCCAGGCATACGGGATGTCTTTCCGGGTCAGGGCTGTGAGCGGGGTACCGATCTTGGAATAACCTTGGATGAATCGGCGATAGAAGTTGGCAAAGCCGAGGAACCGCTGGACGCCTTTGACATTCTTGGGAGGTTCCCAAACCGTGATGGCAGCGATCTTCTTGGGGTCCATCTGGATGCCTTTCTCAGAGATGATGAAGCCTAGGAACTCGACAGATTCGCGGTTGAATTTGCACTTCTCTGGTTTGGCGTACAATCCATGCTGGCGGAGGCGGGACAAGACTTCGCGGACGTGCTTGGGGTGATCTTCGGGGTTCTTGGAGAATATCAGGATATCATCAAGTAGACAACAACAAACACATCGAGAATGACGCGGAAGATGTCGTTCATCAGGTACCGGAAAACGCCAGGAGCATTGCTGAGCCCAAAGGGCATGACATTGTATTCGAATAGGCCGTAGTGGCAGCGGAAGGCGGTCTTCCATTCATTGCCCGGGCGCATGCGTAAGAGGTTGTAAGCGCCGCGGAGGTCGATCTTGGTGAGACAGCGGGCGCCGCGCAAACGGTCCATGATACCGTTGATCAGGGGCAGGGGGTAGCGATTCTTCACCGTGATGCTGTTCAGGCCTCGATAATCCACGCAGAGGCGGAGAGAACCGTCCTTTTTCTTCACGAATAAGACTGGCGCACCGGCAGGGGACTTTGAGGGTTTGATGAATCCTTTGGCGAGGTTTTCTTCGAGGTATTCGCAGAGTGCCTTCATTTCTGGTTCGCTGAGGCTGTAGATCGGGCCGAAAGGTGGCTGCTTGCCTTCTTCCAGATCGATTGGACAGTCGTAGGGCCGGTGCTCGGGGAGAGTGTCAGCATTTCTCTTTTCGAAAACGTCGGCGAAGTCTTGATACTCGGGGGGCAGGAAGTCTTTGATGTCTTTCTCGGGTGTCGGGGGGTTACTGGGGCTGGGCGAGGCCGGGAGATCGGGTTTCGCAGGGTTGGCGTAGGCGACAAAGACCTGGTCATGCCTTGCTGCGACCCGGAAGGCTGGGGCGGAGATGAACAAGACTCGGAGCGGCGTGGGAGCCGGTTCTGGGGTGCTGGAGCGAGATACCTTGGGTACTGGAATCGACTATGTTTTGTTGACGGGGACTTCATCCTGGGGGATGCGGATGAAGGGCTCGGGGGTTCTGGCGGGTGCTGGGCTCGGGGGTGCTGGAGAGTTGTCCCAATTCGCGAATTCATGGTACTGACAGTCGCAACGGAAACCGACCGAAAGGTTCTTGAAGTCAAGGTTAATGTCGTGGAGGCGGAGCCAGGGGAGACCAAGGAGGATTGGGGCATGGGGTGATTTGGTGACATGGAAGACGAGTTCTTCGAAGTGGTCGTTGACCCACATGCCTACTGGTTGGGTGTGATGGGTGATTGGCCCAGCAGAGCTGGGTTGACCGTCAACGAGTTCGATCGTCAGTGGACACTGATGCGGGACTAGGGCAATGCGGTGTTTGCGGGCAAAGTCTCTGTCGATGAAGCAGGACAGGGCACCGTTGTTGATCATGGCTGAGGTAGGTATCGGGGCGCGGCTGGATGATACCATGATGGTAACGGGGTAGTTGAAGGGTTCGATGGGACCCAGCGCAAGCATGGCGCGGGGGTTAATTTCGGAGTTTTTGACATGGGCAGCGGCTAGGAGGGTTGTGTTGGCTATAACGGAGTCGGGAACCAGGGGGGTGGCCTCTCCCGTTGCAGGAGCTGCGAGGTTAGGAGGCCCGGGGTGATGTGTGTTGTCCAGTCGCTGGGGCTTTACTGCGGCTGGACTTTGGGAAAACCCTGTACGGTGGAGGGTTCTTTGATGTCGACGTTGGCGGCACGGGTGGTGGTCTTGTTCTTGACGCGGCAGACTTTTGCAATGTGCCCCGCGCCACCGCAGTAAAGGCAGAGGTTATTGGAAATGCGGCGTTGGCGTTCCTGAGGGCTCAGAGGGCCGCGGGGATGAGCAGCGTCAATCTGCATAGGCTCGCTGTGGTCGACGGTGGTGGTAGTAGTAAACGAGGTATGGGGAACTGGGAAGGTCTGGCGGCTTCTGTTTCGCTCCAGGCGGCGCTCAAACAGCCGGTTATCGCACTGGATAGCCCGCTCCATCACCACATCAATGGTGGCCGCAGGGGGCATCGTGAGCATCAGGTCTTTGACGTCTTCTTTGAGGCCACGGCGGAAGGTAGCAATCAGGGCCTGGTCGTTCCAGGAGACATCGCATTGTAGCTGGCGGAACTCAGCGACATACTCGGTTGCTGCACGGGTTTGGCGAAGGTTCTGGAGCTTGTTTTCAGAGGTGCGGACCCTGTCGCCGTCTCCGAAGACAGATTGCATCTGACCGATAAAACTATCGAAGTTCTGAAGGCTGTGATCTTGGCGTTCGACTAGGGGCGCCATCCAGGCTTGCGCAGTGCCGGTGAGGTAGGTGCCAATCGTTTGGATGTTGATGATGTCGCTGGGGTAGCGGTCGGGCTGGAGAGCAAACATCAACCGGATGTTGTTCAACCACCCACGGAATTTGCTGCGGGTACCATCGAACTTCTCGGGCGAGCTGATTCTTGGCTCCATAGCAGGGTTGGTGACTTGGGGACGGGTGTACGCATCGGCTTGAACCTGGGCGGCGATGCTCTGGGCAGCTTGTGCGTCGGCTTGGGCTTGCGCTAGGGTGGCCTGCAAGTTGGCGTTTTGGCTTTGCAAGGCGGCGATGGCTTGGCACATATCATTCCATTGCTTGGCGGTGAAAGGTACGGATTCGGGTTGGGACATTGTCAGGGATATCTCATCTCCACCTGTATTTCATATTATATCTCTTTACTTCTACTTGATCCGAGACCCGGGCTGGCCACCCAAGCTCTCGGTGATACATTACATAAGGCGCCAAGCCTGACTGAAGCCACGCAAGCCCCACTGGCAGCCCATATATAAAGCTGTCAGTCGCGGCCGCTGCGAAAAGCTTCTTACTTTTTTTCTTCACCACAATACACTGCTCTCAGCTCTCTCGGAAGGGCCCAATATCGTCTACGTTTCCTCTGATGTTGCACCTACCGCTAGCATCACCAAGACATTCCTCGTCAACGTCGCCCCTCTACCGGACGTTGCCCGTACACTCGTTCACAAGCCAGAATGGACCAACAAACTGAAGTTCTTGTTGCAGCTGTTGCAGCTGCTCTCGCTAGTCAGCAGCGTGCTGTTACTCAAGACACCCAACGAGCTGAACGTTTCAAACTTCTTATGGACGCTCGCAAAAACAAGCTCGTTGAATACAATGGCGCCAAAGCTGCCAAAAAGACCAAAGAGTTCGTTACGTCTCACCACAACTTTCTCGACTTTCTCACTGTCCGAGCTGTACCAGCTGGAACAGACGGCACTGGAGCTGCCAACGCCATAGCCTTTACTATGGCAGAGTATGCCCCTACGCTCACTACCTACCTCAAAAGTACTGCTCTCGAGTGGTACAATACGACTTACGCCGCTGGACCTCCCGCAAATTGGGCAGCTTTCGAAACGGCTCTTGTTGCTCACTTTTATCCTCACAACTTGCGTAATACTATTGAGCTCAAGCTCTCCGGCCTCAAGCTTGGCAACTGTCTTGAGAAATATATCAAGGAGTTTCAAGACACCAATGAAGAGCTCGAAGCTGCTCATTGTCTCCATAACACTCAAGGCACCATTCCACTTATCGATCAAATTCGATACTTCAAGGCCGGTCTTCTCAAGAATACCGTAATCGGTCATTATCTCGCTGAAGCCGTTACAAACTTCGAAGTCTCAAGCACTATTAACATCCACACCCCTATCACTCTCGATCAAGCCATCACTGCAGCTCGTTGTGCTCATGTGGCTCACGGGTTCACTGACGGCAACCAAGTCAATACGCCTTGTCCGATTGCCTCGGCATCAAGTGCTCGTGGCGGCTGTGGAGCCAGCCGCGGTCAAGGTAGTCGTGGCAGTGGTCTTGGCGGACGATTCGCCCCCTACACCAATCCTCGAATTACGGAATTCGAGCAAGACTTAGATGATATGACCTTTGGGCTCAATGCCCTCGGTACGTCATACTATATCCCTGGAGTGAGTCGTCTCACTACAGGTCAAGTACCCTATCAACGTCAACAGCCCTTTCGTCGGCGTGGACAATGGCAAACTACTTATGTTCCTCGTCAACGTCCAACGACTCCTTGTCCCCTTTGTAACAAAATGGGACATTGGAGAGTTGAATGCTGGTCAAATCCCAAAAATCGACAGCAAGGCTTGCAAACCCTGAACCGACGTGGTGGTTTTCAACAGCGCGGTCATGGCGCTCAAACTCCGCAGCGCAGTTGCCAACCTAATCATGCTGGGTCATGCATTACGGAAATTCTCGATGACGCCGTCAACTCTGCAAATACTGCGAATACTACTACAAATCAATCTTCAAGTTTTTTCCAAGGTCGATAGAGCCCCTCGGTAGCTCTGCTCGGCCTACAACATACAATCCTACCAAAGAACCTGCCTTCGAACCACTGTCCGCTGGACTCTGGGTCTCTCATTGTCGCATCGGAAACAAGTTTGCTTGTGTTCTTTTTGATAGCGGTGCAACTGGGTTATTCCTTGACAAGACATCCGTCGAAAAGCACAAACTTCCCAAGAAACGTATCGAACCAAAGCAGATATGGCTGGCCGACAAGGAATCATACATGATTCTCGACACGGTTGTTTTGGAAACATAAGATCTATGGGATCTCGAATCTCAGTCGCTTTTCTTAGTTGGACAACTTCCCTGGCTAGTCGGTAATCTGGCTTACGACGCTATTATTGGAATGCCTTTCTGGCATTTCTTTGATTACGCTGAACAATTCTCGATGAGTACCTTACCTATCCTTCGCTGGACCAATTACGGCCCTATCCCAAACGCACCGCACTCTGTTACCATCAAGTGCAAAAGAACTTCAAGAAACTGGGAAGACGTCGAATACATCCCGAAACACAACAACCCTTACTTCGATGTTCAACGAGATCCGGTCTATGACAAAAGACCCGTTCGACCTATTCCGATCATCAAACCTGTGGATACTCGTCCTCTACAAGCCGCACCTCATTATGTATCTCGATTCGCTCAAGCCAATGCCCTTCGCAATCCTCAAGTCATAGAGATGACTTCCAAGCGATTGAATAAGGCTTGGCAACGGAACTAGTTTGAAAAAGACACAGTCTGTCACCTTGCTCTTAATGAAATACCGGACGGCCCCCAAGAGCTTAAAGGAAATCCTGGACATCTTGAGGATATCCTAGATAAATACGTTAATACGCTCTTCAAGGAATCGGAAGGTCTACCCCCTGATCGCGGAGAGGACAACTTCAAGATCGAACTCACTGAAGGTGCTGAACCCGTTTGGCAACCTCTTGGGCACATGAACAAAGAAGAACTCGCTGAACTCAACAAACAAATCACCTCAATGCTCGAAAAAGGATGGATACAACACTCCTCAAGTCTCTGGGGAGCTAGTGTCATCTTTGCGAAAAAGAAAGATGGCGGATTACGCATCTGTTGGGACTACGGAGGTCTCGACGCGGTCACCAAGAAAGATCGCACTCCTTTACCCAATATTCGTGAGATGAGGGATCGGACTCAAGGTTGTAAATGGTTTACGCTTATTCGATATTCGAGAAGCAGTACCATCGTCTTCTTATACGAAAACAAGATAGAGAAAAAACGGCAATACGAACTCGTTTCGGACATTTCGAGTATTTGGTCATGCCGTTCGGGCTTACCAACGCACCTGCTGCATTTCAACGTCTTATGAATAAGATCTTGCATAAAGATTACGAAGAATTCCTCGCTACATACTTGGACGACATTTTCATTTTCTCGAAAGACTCTAGCTGAACATCGGGAACGCGTCGGATCGTATCCTGAAGAAACTTGAAGAACCCGCTCTTTTCATCAAGCCTTCAAAGTGCGTATGGGCTAAAGAAGAACTCGAATGGTGTGGACATATTGTCGGAAGACATGGTGTTCGCATCGCGCCCTCAAAAATCCAAGCTATCAGGGATTGGGCTACTCCAAAGTCAACGAAAGGAGTCCAAAGCTTTCTCGGGTTCACGAACTACTTCCTTGACTTTGTACAAGGTTATTTGGACATCGCTCTGCCCCTATCAAGCATTCAATCCTCGAAAGTCAAATTTCGATGGGGTCCTGAGCAACAAGAGGCATTTCAAAAGTTGAAAGAAGCGTTGATCAATGCGCCTACGCTAGCAACAATCGATGAATCCAAGCCGATTTACGTCTACACCGACTCATCAGGCTACGCTACTGCTGGCTGGAAGGGACAACCTTCTGGCGATGAAACGATCCCTACGAATCTGCCTACTCTTGTCGGACAATGGAAGAAGTTACCTCGGCTCTGGCCTGTGGTCTTCTTTTCTAGAAAGATGAAGGACGCAGAAACTCGATATTCTACGCACGAACAGGAGCTCTTAGCTCTTGTCAAGATGTTGGTCGCCAACCAACCATATCTCTTCGGTCGTTACTTCCGATGTTTTAGCGATCATAAGGAACTAGAATTCATCCAAACGCAACCCCATTTGAGCAGAAGACAAGCCAATTGGGTCGAGAAGCTGCAAGAGTATGATTTTGACATCCAGTATTTACCTGGACGATGGAATCATATCGCCAACATGCTCTCCCGCAATCCAATCTATGCGCCTCGGTGTGTAGATTGTCAACGACGCCTCGACATGCATACGCGGATCAGCAACATGCTTGTCAATGAACCTTCCTCCAACGCTACAACAGACGATCCACGAAACTCACCTACCTGCTCAGAAGAAGGATGGAAAAAAGCGCTACGCGAAGATCCATATTCGGATTATCTCGATGAGATTTCTCGAGAGCCCCAACACGAGAAAACTTCCAAAGGACTCCGTTCTACTGTCAAAAATGGACTAGTACGACACAAAGGACGTCTATACGTTTCTGAAGGCATTTGCCCTAAGATTTTACGGAAATTCCATGACGAACTCGCCACCGGAGGACATCTCGGTGTTAAGAAGACTCTCGCGAGAATTCTTACGGACTATTACTGGCCTACCGTATGCTCCGATGTCATCAAATACGTTGGAACTTGCAAATCCTGTCGACAATTCAAACCTGGTCATCGTCGATACGGATTTCTTCGACCTCTTCCTATACCTTTTGGAAGATGGCACACGGTCGGATTCTACATTTTCGAAGTAGATGAAACAGACTCTTGTCTCGTCTGCATAGATTACCTTTCCGGACGTGTGATTCTGACACCGATCAAGAAGACAATCACTGGACGCGAACTAGCCCAAGTCTTTCTAGATGATGTTTGGAAACATGTCGGAACGCCAAAAGTCTTCGTTACGGATCGGGAAACTCGGGCACTTTCCGACTTCTTCCTCGCATTCGATATTCTCCTCGGTGTAAAACACGAATTCGCTACGGCTCGTCATCAGCAAACTGACGGTAAAGTTGAGCGAGCCATCCAAACCCCGAAAAGGATTTGGAAGCAATACCTCAACTACGACAAAAGCAATTGGAAGAAACTATTGCCTTTAATTGAATTCACATACAACACTGCTCCGAGGGAGGAATATGAAGGTTTATCGCCATTCGAAGTAGATCTAGTACGCTCTCCAATCCTCCCGGGTTGGAATCCAACACTCGAAGGACAAGAACTCAAACTTCGAGCTGTAGATCGAAACAAAATCAAACTCTTCAAGAAAGGGCAGGAAGACATCGCCCGTATTGTACGGGAAAACCTTCAGAGATCGCAAGATCAATTCGCACGTCAACACGACAAAGGTCGAACGCCAATTGCATACAAAATTGGCTACTTCGTTGATCTGAATCGACAAGGAATCAACCTAGAAGTAGACGCTCGAAGAGGACTTCAACACTCAGCTTCATGGATCGGACCATTCAAAACCATCGCACTGGGAGCACATCCTGACACCTACGAACTCGATTTATCACCGTCAAAAATCAGCGGCATCTGGCCCGTCTTTCACGTTGATATTTTACGACCACATCGCGAAGAGCAATATCCGCAATGTGCAGTTCCACAACCTCCTGCACCGATCGAAGAACGCGGACAACCTGAATGAGTTGTAGAAGTTATCATCGACGAGCGACGCGCCGTATGAAATCTTCTAGTCAAATGGCTCGGTTATCCTGACCCTACTTGGGAACCCGAATCCGCACTTTGCTACACGCCTGCCTACAAACGATGGCAATAAGCTCACCCACAATCTTTGTGGATACGGAGACAAACAGCATAGAGCATCTCATATCACATCACACGCGCGACGCCGCAAGAACCGCTCACTATCAATCACACCGCTAACAATAGCGACGTAAACTACATCACATCACGCGCGGCGACGCAAGAACCGACCTTACACACACACATCACACACGACGTCTGCTTAGGGACGCCTTTGCCTCAGATACACACATCACACAGTGCGTCAACACTATAAAATGAACAAGTGCGTCAACACTTTAGAATGAACATGAGCTCTCCCTTTCTTCACATATCCCTCGTAGTTCACCTCTTATTTATTCGGCGCGCTCCTCAGGATCTGAGGGAGGTGTCGGGGATATCTCATCTTCACTTGTATTTCATATTATATCTCTTTACTTCTACTTGATCCGAGACCCGGGCTGGCCACCCAAGCTCTCAGTGATACATTACATAAGGCGCCAAGCCTCACTGAAGCCACGCAAGCCCCACTGGCAGTCCATATATAAAGCTGTCAGTCGAGGGGCCGCTGCGAAAAGCTTCTTACTTTTTCTCTTCACTACAATACACTGCTCTCAGCCCTCTCGGAAGGGCCCATAATATTGTCTACGTTTCCTCTGACGTTACAGCTCCTGTAGCACACAACAATGGCAAAAGGGCCTTTGGTGCCCCCAGGGAGCTAACAACACCGCTTTGCGAAACTCTTGCTACCAGCTGTGCCGTGTCTGCTTACGTAAGACATTTCCAAAGAAATCTTATGTAAGCAGTGAGATTAACTGTCAGTGTCACTGTCAAAACGTCCAAAACAAGTTTTGGAAACCTCAGTCACGCTCCGACCCAAAAAAATTTCCGAAAGGCATTTTGACGCGGATGGCTCCCCATACGCTTATGGTATGGACGCGTCGTCCATAACACCGTCTGACCGCCTTGCCCTAGGTGATGCATGTCAACTCCTGTCCTGCTTTCTCCCCAGCTGTTTCTTGAATTTCCCATGTACAGTCAGTTCGCAAAAAGCTGTGCACTCCTCGAGACTGTAAGTCAGTGTCTCGCATAAGCTGGGCGGCGCGGCCGCGTGATGAAGGGGGTGCACAGCTTTTCGCGAACTGACTGTATCTACCCTGCGAGGAGATTGGTTTTCTGTATTATTGGGGGTTCGGATTTCCATCATTTTGCTTTTTGAGTCTGATGTACATACCCCTGTATTAGTTTATGCACTCTCACCCCCATCCATTCCAAGGTCTTTGAAACCCTTTCCCCGCCCTCCCCTCCCACGATTCCTGCACTAGCAGCCGTGTCGGGGCGGGGCACCCGCCAGCACGCCATTCCGATCCCATGTCCGTGCATTTCGTTACCGGGAGTTCGAGTCCGGCTGCCGAGGGGCGCCATGTCTCGGTATGCTGATTGATATCAGCGTCGCGGCATCCTGTAATGATGCGAAGCTCATCGGGGACATACTTCAGGGATTCATGAACGCAGATGAGCTTCCATCGCAGATGGTTCACGTTGCGTCGATTGCATTATTGGTCCAGGGAAGTGGGGCGTGGGCATTCCGGTCCGCGGTCTGATCCTCTGGCACCACGTTCCGGCGAGTTTGCCGTCGTTACCATCAGGTCAAGCTCGTTCCAAATCGGTTTGCCGAGATCACAAAACCAGATACGGCAGCCGATGAGCCGGCCCACATCAAAGGTGAATACAAATACTCTGAGGCCAAATCGTACCGGGGACTCCCTGCTTGGTCCGGTGTCCGCTCCGTCGCCGAACCGCACCATGCCAAAGTCCTCACGATAGTCTCCACCCTCCGGTCGCTTTACAGTGTAGGCCAACTGTCCGCGAGCGATTCCGGGCAAAGTCCTGTGGATTTCGGAAAGGCGCGGTCGATGAGGCCCGGAATATCGCGATCAATGTGAACATGAACACACTACATGGAGGTCGAAACGCGGAATGCCAACATGCTCCCACTCCGTGACGCGTAACGTGAAGTCCGTCCGATCCCTCCGATGCATCCTGCGTGGAAGGTCCTTACTTGGCATGCACCTACACTACAGTACATCCTTGCTCGCAACTTCCAGCCTTTTCACTCCCTCCCAGTCTCCTTGCCCCGTCACTGCCAGTATCGCACGGTATAACCTTCATTCAACAACGAACAACGAAAAACAAAGCGCATGTGTTCTTCAACACTTCCTTTTGGTGTCATTGAACAGACTCACATATCTTCTATACAAACACCATTCTCTATACAACATCTATATTCTATCGCAGTCTACTTGTCCTATGTACTGTCTTTTCGGTGTATATAACGCCGGGGGGATGATCCCCACCTACCCACCGGTCACATCGACATCCGCTCTCTCCGCCCCATCTTCACTTGCCGTACTGGATGCTCACACACTGGTGGTAGAACGGGTTCTGGACCTTGCACCGTGAGCCGGGCTGGCAGCAGGTCGGGCCCTTCCAGTTCGTGCCGCCGCATTGGTAGTAGAGGGGCGCGCATGGTCCCGGCGGCGGCGTCGCCGTCGACGTTGCGGGGGGAGGAGCCACGGGGGTCGTGGTGGGCCCGACGGGGGTCGTGGTCTCGTCGCAGTAGGGGAGGTCGGTCTCGGTGGGCACGGTGGTGGTCTCGTCGCAGTACGGCAGGTCGGTGGTGGGTGTTGGCGCCGCGACGGTTGTTTCGTCGCAGTACGGGAGCTCGGTCGATTCCGTGGGGGTCGGCACTACGGTCGGGGTCGACACGGGGACGGTGGTGCCCTTCGACCGGGTAGATGCGACCACGGTGGTCGGGGCCGGAACGGGAGGGGGAACAGGAGCGTCGCCGGCCGCACCCGCCGGCCAGACAGCCGGGCCCGGGATGGGGTATGCGCCTTTGTTCTGGTAGATATCGAACACGACACCCGGGGTTGTGGGCGTGTATGCCCCGGGGAAGGCGACCTTCTCACTCGGCCCGGTCGCCGATCCTCCGCCGGACAACTTGATCTGGAAGCAGTTGGGGTAGAACTGGATCCCGGGGAAGCTGAACGCCGAGTGGAGGGCGGCGATCTCGTGGCGGACGATGTACTCGCCGTCCTGCAATTGCTTCGGGATCGTGAATGTGTACGGCGTGGCCCCGGATTCGAGGGGCTCGGACGCCCATGTGCCCGAGGCGGATTTTCCCTCCTCGTGCACTTTGAACCACACGGCGGCGTCGCCGGGTTTGTAGCCCGCGCATCCGGTGGCGGGGCAGCGCGCCATGTAGGTGAGGACCGGGCCCTTGTGGGAGGACGGCCAGGCGGTCCATTTGAGTGAGATGGAGCTACCGGCTGTGGCGGGTGCGACGAGCGGGGCCGGGTCGGAACCTGACCCGGCGTTGCCGTTGCATTGAATGTCGGCCGAGAGCATGTCGACGGGGCCGTTGCCGGGGGTTTTGCGGAAGATGCGTTGCGGGTTGGGTTGGGTGTACGGGTCGCGGTAGGGGTCCCATGCGGGGTAGGTGATGCCGTTGATGGTGGCTTCGGTGACGAGGCCGTGGGCGTGCGCGCCGATGACCAGCGTGGAGAGGGTCGCGAGGGTGGCGAGGGTGAGATGCATGGTTGCTGTGTGGTTGCGGGGGGTGAAGGGCGGGTGATGTGCGGGAGAAAGTGGAGGCATCGGCTCGCTGCACTCTTTATATACGAAAGCGAATGTGAGGAGTAACGAGGGCTTCGACCTCGTCTCTGACGACGTCCGCATCTACATTTTTGCATCCTCTCTCATCAGTCGCTCACTGGTCTCCTCACGCAAAAAGCCCCAATCTGATCCTGGCGCCCGCAAAACCTCCACGCTCAAAGACCTATAGAACTGGAGCGCACATTGTTATGCGACCGAACGCACTTCGCGGACGGGATGGGGCATGATTGTTCTCGCGTACGTAGATGGGGGGGCAAGTTTTTGTCCTGGCGCTCTTGACCGGAAGGCGCAAGACCAATCAGTTGAGTTACCGGGCTCAAAAGCGCTTAGCTAACGATACCGACCGGAGGGCCAGCAAACCAGCAAACCAACGAACAAGTTTGAACGTGTTGACGGCATTGTTTTCCCCAAGTTGTCCGCCCAAGAAACCCAAAAGTTTTCGGCGTATCCCCGTCCGCCGCTTTATGCTGATTGGTTGGTTCGCATTTGGAGAGCGCGGAATGGACGAATCAGCGAATTGCGCGCATTTCCCGTTTAGATTGAGACCGGCCACAACTCCCTGTTGAACCAACGGTGGTGGCAATTCTTTTGGAGTCGGGGACCCGTTGATTGACGGGTGGATTCAATTTTGACTGGTACTTCTCGCCCCCTGTGTTTCACATTCCAGGATCACGTAATCGCGTAATCAGGTATTTCGACAGCGCGCCGTCTTCAATACACTGTCGAAAACCGCATTCCGCGAAAAAAAAGCCTGAATGATGTGCGGTACAGAACACACACCGCCGAAATGCGCATTTTCTACATATCGTACAAACCACCGGTCCATTCGTCTCGCCATCGTCTCCTAAACGCAAAACCCACAGACAGTCGTTCTACAAGAGGGAGGTTTCAGAGTGGAGGGGACCATCCATACACCGTATAAATGCTCACATGGGTGGGGGGGGATTCTACATACATAACATACAACGTCCACTACCATATAACCCTTTGACTTTCGCCGCCGCTACTTCTGCTTCCCCCTCCACCCCAACTTCAACCCAGCCAGGGCCATCACGGCCCACCCGGCGCCAATCGCGACCACCCACCCGACGGCCCTGCCCCAATTCTCCCTCGCATACCCATGCCTCAACTCCGTGGTCAGGTCCTGCAGCTCCGCCCACGGCCGCGCGGCGGCTTCCTTGATGTAGTACGCCTCGACGGCCCAGCGCGGGGCTGAGAGCGTCCAGAGGTATTGGAGGGCCTGCGGGTAGGTTGTGATGGAGGGCAGCGAGGGGGTGACGCCGCCGAGGATGAGGGACCAGAGGAGGACGAAGCCGGTGGAGGCGAGGGGGACGGTTGAGGTGG
The DNA here is from genome assembly GCF_025526975.1 of Fimicolochytrium jonesii. NCBI lineage: Eukaryota > Fungi > Chytridiomycota > Chytridiomycetes > Spizellomycetales > Powellomycetaceae > Fimicolochytrium > Fimicolochytrium jonesii. Next base: position 25,423 of record NW_026515681.1, read on the forward strand.
GGAGGAGGGTGGAGAGGAAGTAGCCTACGGATGAGAGGCGGGGGTGTGTTTGTTAGTCGGGTGTGTTGGGAGGGAGACGCGTGGGGGGTGGGGAAAGCAAATAGACCTACCCATTGGGAATGCAGCGAAATACAAGGCGAGCACAACCACAAACACGCTCGCGATCCCCTGTCTCACTGGCAACAGCAACACCAACGTCGCAGTGAACATGACCCCGGCCACCAGAATCCTCGGCAGATCCGCAGCCCACTTCGCCAAGAAATACGGCACAGCAGGCATCCCACTGCTCACGTCCCGCCAAAACACCGTGCGTTCCCTCCCGAACGTCGCCGCGCCGCAGGTCACGCCCGCGAACAGCACGCCGAGGGCGATGAACATGCCGCCGTTGGAGAGGGTGTCGATGGGTTTGGAGCAGCCGGGGCCCGAGGAGAGCAGCGGGGAGGAGCGCGTGCAGACCGCGGCGGGGTACAGGCCTAGGTAGGTGTTTTCTTGGGCGGCGATGCCGATGAAGGTGCCGCAGAGGAGGTGGATGAATTGGTCGAACCAGAAGATGGAGCGGGAGCGGTAGAGCTGGGGGAGGGGATGGGGGGGAGAAGTTAGGTACGCTATTCTCTCCTCGTTGCAGCTCCCAAACCTCAAAACCAGAATTCGCCCCCGGGGTAAAAAACTCACCTGCGTACAAGCCCTCAAATAACACAACCAAAACGCCGCCAAAAACCCCGGCGTCCTCCTCACCCCATCCCCGACCCCAACCAACGTCTTCAGACCCCCCCAAAACTCCCTCCCCACATCCTTCCAATACGCCCCCACCCCCGCAAACATCTCCACCACCTCCGCAACCATCAACGACCGCTTCGCAATCCTCCCAATCATCGTCTTGCTGGGCCTCAACGCCGTCGTCGCATGCAGACCCTCGATGGGGTCTTCACCGGCGACATACAGCTCCCACGCGCGGAACAACATGGTGGGTTCAAAGTGTTTGGCGTGTTTGCACTCCACGCGGCCGGTCGCGACATCCATGAAGAAATCGGCGTCCCCCTCCATCGCGCTGCGTTTGGTGAAGCCGAGGTTATGGAAATACGCGGGGGCGGCGTCGCGGGGACCAAAGTAGATGATGCGGCCGCCTTTGCCGAGGAGGAGGAGGTCGTCGAACTGGGTGAAGGCTAACGGGGTTGGGGAGTGGATGACGGCGGCGATGGTCATGTTTTGGGTGCGGGCGATGCGGTGGAGGAGGGTGCTGACTTCGTGGGACGTGGCGGAGTCGAGGCCCGAGGTGGGTTCGTCGAGGAAGAGGACGCTGGGTGGGGATTTGAGTGTTAGGACAGACCCGTCGCCATCGGGGAAGGATAGAACAAAAAGTCACCTGGGGGCTGCTACCAGTTCCATCCCGATGTTAACCCTCTTCCGCTGCAAACCGCGAAAAACGGGTTTAGTCATTTCAATCAGTCAATCAACCGTAGAGATGCATCACAGCAAACCATACCTGCCCGCCACTAATGCCCCTCTCAACCTCATCCCCCACCACACTATTCATAACCTGCCCCAACCCCAAAAACGCGATCGTCTCCAACACCAACTCCTTCTTCCTCGCCTTATCCCACTCCTTCGGCAGCCTCATCAACGCCGAATGCATCAATATATCAAACACCGTCAGTTCCCTCAGCATGACGTCCTCCTGGGGTACGAAGCCGATCAGTTTCTGGTAGCGGGATAGATCTTCTTCGACGTCGTTGATGAAGACTTTGCCCGCCGTGCGGGGGGCTTTGTTGGTGAGCAGGGAGACGAAGGTGGTTTTGCCGGCGCCCGAGGGACCCATTACCGCGCAGACGCGACCGGGACGCAGGTGGCCGGTGACGTTGCGCATGATGGTGGTGCCGGTCGGGAGGGTAAGGGAGAGGTTTTCGAATTTGATGTCGAAGGATTTGTGTAGGGTTGTGGCGTGGCGGGACGGTAGGGCGACGCCGGTGTCGTCGTCGTCGGAGAGGAGGAGGGTATCGTCGCTATTGCTGTTGCTAATCGGGCTATCTGCGCCCAAGAGCTTCTCTTTCCCGGTCCCTGCCGCATGCTGGGCCTTCTTCCGGGTCGGCCCGCGCTTAGCAGCGGCCGCGCGTCCATTCAACCTCGCGGTATACTTGCCCGTGCGTTTTTTAACCACCCTCCGCCTCACACAGAAGAAAAACGACACAATGATGACTACGACCAGCAGCAGGGCCAAGATCCCATACCGCCTGACCGTCGACGATCCCTCGGGGCAGTACGCCAGCAGACTACAGTCCTCGGGCTGCACGGACCCCAGCCCACACCACTGTCCCTCGGGACAGATGTGCACCTCGGCGGGGGTTGGGCAGTAGAACCCTTTACAGCAATAAACGGGCTCGTAGGTGTTGCGCGGGCACAGGAACCCCGGCGGGCACTTATTCTCTGCTTTCGGCGGGGACGTAGCGTTTCCGTTATCGGCGGGAGATTGGCAGAAGTAACCCGGGGTGCAGGTCCAATTTGCCTGGAGGTACTCGCAGGGGATGGAGGGGAAGTCGATGGCGGGGGCGAGCTTGACGTTGGTGGCGATTACGGCGAAGGCGAGGTTGAGGGAGTCGGCTTTATTTTGAGGCGTCATTTCGGAGGTTAGGGCGAGCATTTCCGTTTGGTTGTGGCGGGCGCTGTTGATGACGGTGGTGATGTTGTTGCCTTCGTCGTCGTCCGTCTGTTTTTTTCGACAAGGTCAGTGTCATATTGTCCACCACATATCGCACCATACGCTCCCATAAAAAAAAACTCACGAAAGCAGCAGCAGAAACCTTCCCCATCGACGGCGGCAAGAACCCATCGAACGAAATGGGGATATCCTGTCCTGTCTGTCCATTCTGCCCGTTGGGTGCATTCTGCCCATTCTGTCGCCGATGGAGTGTTCTCTTTCTGGATCCCAAGCCCTCACTGTTCTCCGTTGCACCCGTACCCTCCCTTCTCTCTTGCAAAACAGGCGACATGGACGCTTTCTCGTTTCTGTGCTGTGGTTGCTGTTGCTGGTGGGAACTTGTAGAAAAGAGCGCCGCTCATACACCTGGGCAATATATATGGGATGGGACGTTGGGACTGGACACCTGGCGCGCATACGAGAGGCTTCGGAGGTGGTGCTGGTTTATTACAGTATTACCTCCCAAGCTCACAACAAGGTGGCAAGCAGCGCACACCGCCGTTGTCGGAGCCTCACCCACCGCAGCTCAGTGAATTTGATGCACTCTGTTGGGTTGGAAGCCTTTGGGAGCGGCATGCGGCCAAGCGAGGCTTCGCTTCTCGCCCGTGGATGCGGCCGCGTAGTCACAGAGTCACCATCCCCCTGTACATACATGTAAAGGAAAGCGCGTTGGACACACCAGAGTGATATTGTGGACTCATAAAGAACAGAAAGAGCATCAAGAATAGAGATAAACTGTCTAGAAAGGCACGTGTTTGCAGCCACAGATCACATGATCTTTGACAACGGCTTCAGAGTTACAACCGAATTCGACAGCGACACTGCCAAACGATCTCTGCCCGTCAGGTAGACTTTGGAAGGCATCTCTTTTTACTCTCTCTCCCGCTACGAGTTCACCCTTTATCCCCAGCCCCACGTCGACAAGTACGTTCAGCGGCGCCCAATACTCCCCTCCCCGTGTTTGATGTGAAAAACTCGGAAGCCATGAATGACTTGGTTTTCGGGTCTCTCCCTCGCCCAGAAACTTTCACATTTCAGATACTCTTTCCACGCTCTGCAACAAAAAACGAACCACAAAAAACCGTCCACCTGCCATCATGTCCACTTCCCCAAAGCTCCATTACACATCATCCACCTGACTAGTCCTAACCGGATTCGCATTCCCACTCCTGAGCTCGGACATCGTCGCCCCCTGATTCTTCTTCCCATGACTCTGATGCAGAAACTCCGCCAATTCTTTCGCATCCTTCGCATGCAACACCAACTGCACCGTGCCGTCCACCGTCCCGATCGTCAACGTCGATGGTCCACTATTGCTCGCCTGCGCCGCAGGTTCCGCTCGCTTCTCCATGTGCGCCTGCGACGCCGCGCGGGACTCCACCGTCCCCGCCTCATCCCTCAACGTCGCGCGGTCGGTGCGGAACACACGCACGACGCCCGGTTTGGCGTTCCCCGCCGCCTCCGCCTCCACATCCACGTCCTCCAGCAACAGATACCCGGGACACGCCGACACGTTGGTGACGGCCCACTTGCCCGTGATGAAGTTCCGGAACGAGAACAGCGACCCGCCGGAAGCGATGATCAGCGTCGGCACCCGCGGGATCTGGAACCCGCCCACCTTCCGCCCGCTGGAACTCGCGCCCTCTTTCGGCCGGTGGCCTTTGGGGAGCTGCGCGAGGGACATTTTGGATTGGTTGGCGCGCGAGGAGGCCATCGAGGAGATCTGCGCGGACGTGTCTTTGCGCGCGTGGGCGTGCGTCTGCGAGTCTTGGTAGAGTTGCAGGAATTTGGGGCCGAAGATGCAGAGTTGCGTTACGCCGGTGCCGAGGAGGATCCCGATGCTGCGGAGGGTGAAGGCCATGGTTGCAAAGGTCTGAGCAGAAAAGATAAGATCAGCACGACATAGTATGGGAAGCAAAGTCCAACATAAAATGACAAGCCATTTTGGAAACTACCCACCGTCGTATACACCAACGGCAAAAACAACGAGCAAACCGCCACAAGATTATAAACACTCAGCCCAATCCACTTTGTCTCATTGAACGCCGACACCACGCCTCGAGTCTTATAACTCAGCAGCGTCGTGAGCGCAAGCAGGAGGCCGTTGAACGCGATGCTGATGGCGGTCATCACGCGCTGCACTTTTGCGTTGGGGGACACGCAGGTCAGGACCGATTCGGTCGCGCTGACCATGATGTCGGTGGGCACGGGCTTGCTGGCGAGAACCCAGATGAGCGAGATGAGGAGTTCGACGCCGACTAGCCTGGGGGTGTGTGTGAGTAGGTTGCGTGGTCGAGTATAGCGAGAGTGGAGAAACCTTACCCGGCGCTGTAGGAGAGCAAATGAATATCCTTCATAGGTTTCTCCATCATCCTCGGATTATTGAAGATCTGCCCAAAAAAAGAGTCAAAAGTCTCCCCTCCCCCAGTCAAAACCCACCCCCTCGCACCCGCACAACGATACCTTATAGACGCGAAACGTCTTTGCCATCAAATTCGAGAAAACCAGGCCAAACGCCACATTCAACACAAACGGCTGCAACACACACACGCCCGTGCTCAGCTCGCCAATATACAGCAGCGGCGCCACATCCGCCACCGTCAAGCCCACCAAGATCATTGCCAAACTCTTCCAACTCGCCCGCTTGATCGCCACTTTATGGCGGAGATGCACCACCGCGATCAGCGAGGCGATGTTGGTGGACAGCAGCAGCGCGGAGAGGAAGGCGAACCCGGCCCCTTCGCCGGTTTTCCAGACCGGGTTGAGCCGCACAAGCGGGGGAAAGTCGAGGGGGACCGTCTTGGACCCGCCATAGAAGAGGAAGTTTTCGGGGTAGAGGACGAGGCCCGTGGGGAGGAAGTCGGCGACGACGGGGTAGTTTAGCTCCGAGCTTTGGAGTTGGATTTGGACTGAAGAGGGAGGGGATAGGGGGGGGGGGGGGGGAAGGGTTGGGGGGGTGGAGAGGGAGACGTATGAGGAGGTCCGACCACGAAGGATTTCGTACCATTTCATTTGCGTTCGTCCCAAATCTTCACTCACCATGCTCATACATAATATCCCCATTGCTATCAAAATTATACGGGCCCGTCAGCCCCTGTATGCTGGTATTGAAGTTCGAGATGTCCGAGAACCCCTTCATCTCCTCCTTCGTGAAATCCGGATCGGACAGCAGCGTCGCGCTTAGGTTGTTGTTCTTCAGATAGGCGTCGTACCCGTAGAAGACTGACATTGCGCAATCCCATATCATGCTGAAAAAAAAGGGGGGGTGGGGGTTAGAAGGTGCATCGAGAGAGATATCTGGGGACGGGGTCTAACACGTACTCCTGGGAATAATAATACCACTCATCCAACGCAGTGTCGGTCGTGTTCGTGTAGACCTGCCAGAAGTTGTCCAGATACGTCTTATAGGCATCGGTGGTCTGGTCCATATCCGTGATGACGACCGACACGACGGCGTTGTTGGCCGCCTCCTCCTTGCCGAGCACGTTCCTGATCGAGATGTTGAAGTAGGGGCTGTCGGCACTCGCCGCGTCGATGATCCCGTTGCTGGTGACCCACACATGGTCGGGGGTGACCAGGCCCGCGCGGTGGGCTTTCGTCCACAGGAGCGTGGTCTCGATGTCGGTGCCTGTGACGATGATGATGCGGGCGTCGCTCTGCCTGACGAGAGCGAGCGCCGCGTCGTCGTCGGCAGCGACGCCGGTGTTGAAGCTGGATTGGGCCAGCAACGTGACGTTCTGGTTCGCGGCGGCGTTGACGATGGGTTGGATGTAGGCGGTCCCGTACAGTTGCGCGGAATGCAGGTAGGCGACGCGGTTCCAGCCCATGGCCATCACGTACTGGACCAGGTAGATGCCGACGTCCCGCACCGTTCGCGTCATGCGGAAGGTGTTGGCGTAGGTGGCCCGGTCAGAGAACTGCGTCCCGCCCACCAACGTGAAGCAGGTCGGGATCTTGAACCCGGACGTCACCAGCGCGGCGTACACCGCCTCGTCCGTCGTTTCGGGCCCGATGACGGCTATCACCCCGCTGGTGGAGACGTTGTAGGCGGCTTTGATGGCCTGCGCAGGGTTGGGTTCGTCGTTGACGGTCGTGTCCTGCTTGACGATGGAGACAAAGGTGCCGTTGAGGATGTCGTCGCGGGAATTGACGTAGCGCACGGCGGCTTGGAGGGAGTAGACGGCCGCATAAGGGGGCCCTTCAGATTGCGTGTAGTCCCATACTAGGCCGATTTTGAGCGGGATTTTGAGCGGGTCCGGGATGGGGTCGCTGGGGACGTGCGGGCTTGGGTCGCTGGAAACGTCGCTGGAGACGTGCGGGATGAGACCGGCTAGCGTGAAAAGGGCGAGAAGGACCCATTCAGTCGACGTGTGCCGGAGGTGGGATAACATCTTTGTCGTCGGCGGATGAGTTCGCCTTTCCAGCGACAGGATGGCGGATATCGGCGAGAGTTTGACAGTGGATCGGTTCAGTTTTCACAGCCGACCTTGAACCCTTGTATACGAACTGGGAGCTATCCGGGGATTCCTAGCACATCTTTGCCAGGGCGATAGTTAGTGCTTTTTCACTTCGAATTGAATTGAAATACCGAATCATTCTTGCCATCCCGAGGCGGAGTATTCACCACCGGTACGTATTCCGCGTCCCTTCCGGGCCACTGAACCAGGGTGGTTGAATATTCGGATTGTTTACCAGCCGAACAGGGCGGGCAGAGCTGCGTGAGCGTAAAGGGGATTAAGATTCTATCGTGCACATTTCCGACGGTGTCTTTATGCGTCTCTTTTGTCTCGTTCGGAGTTGCCTCATGCAGGTGTCGCGCCTGTCAGAAGCATGAATGATGTCAGTGAGTCATGGTGACTCATCAAGCATCGTCCGCGTTCCCCCCCCCTTCTTTCCGCCGGTGCGTTTTGGCAAACTTCGAGACGATACGAAAGCCCAAAGCGAAAAGCGACCAGGAAAGCTGGCAGGGACGTGGCTCGACATCCCATATGCTACGGAAGCTCGCCACACGCCCCTTGCCGGGTTCGGCAACTGTCTTCGCACCCGCACGGAAACCCCTCTCTCACTTCAACCAGTTTTCCACCCGCCATTCTTTAGCACTAGCAGCGAACAGAAGAGACGCACGGCTACTCACAACAGCCCGCCGGTCTCGAAGCACAACAGGGAGATGCTGGCTGTGTTGTTTGACGGGGACGCCTAGGCGGCATGCGAGTGGGAGTGCTGGTGCGTCGGGCAAGGCGGCCATCTTGCCGGAGGGTGGTGAGGTAGATCGGCAGCAGTCGTCGGCGGAAAAGGAAGTGGGCGGCGAGCCGGCGACGGCAGCAGTAATAGATAATGGAGCAGAAGTGAAGGGGTTAGAGAATGGTGGTGAAATAGATCGGCAGTACTCAAATGAGAACGGAGTGGCTGGCGAGTCGACGACGACAGCAGCAGCCGCAGGAGACGCCCGAACAGAGATAGGGGGATTAGAGAGCAGAGGGTCGCATGCGACATCAGCTGAAATGGGTGTAACAGCGGAAGCCGAGCAGACGATGATCTCATCTGGAGCGAAAACAGCCGGAGCTCAATTCAAAGTCTTTTCGGGGGGTTTTTCGGAGAAAGCAAATGTCAGTGAAAGTACGAATTCATCACCCGGCGATAGTAAACCGGAAATCACGGCTTTGAACTCGAAAGCAGACGACGACGCCCGTTTGGATGTTCGACAATCGGGTGTAAGCCAAGCATCGGGGACACAGATGGAGCACTCGAATGCAGAGTGCCAGGTAGGGCTCAGTTTAAACACGTGGGAGGCACGAGGGAGTACCCGCCAAACGCTAGAGAGCGATCCGAGTCGCATACGAGATACCCCTCAAGAGGCCTCCACCTCCAACTTTAGCCGGGCGAGGAACTTTCCCTTCGCACGTCTTCCAAAGCAATATGGTGGAAACGGAGATTCACCAGTTCCCAAAAAGAAGGCACAACATAGTGGAACAATGTCTCAGGCTTTCAAGGACGTCGACGCATGTTTCGGCTCTTCAGACTCTAAACAAGTCGCCTTGGACGCCTTTCTCAAGTTGAAGGAAACGAAGGCCCTGCAAACTTGGACCCCTACGCACTTCAAACTACTTTTGGAGCGGATGCTTGTGGGCCCATGGGTCGACGAAGATCGAATAGCAATCATCGATGACACGAGAGCAGACCTTGGGATCAAAGCCAACCACGAGTACCGATGGCGACTGGCAGGCGTGTACGCCGACACCGACGCCGCGATCGTGCGGGCGCGGGAGGAGCATCAGAGGGGGCTAGATATACTGCGAAAGGCGTATGAGCAGAACCCGAGTCTTGCCCTCAATCGTCGTGTGATGAGGAAAGAATTGCAGGGGAAGAGGTACAAGTCTGTCCGCTGGCTTCTTAGGTTGGAGGAAACCGTCAAGGCGGCGTTGGAGGAGTATCCTACTAGCCACTGCGACCGGTTCCTGGACCTCATGTTCAAAGCCATCGCGCGGCGGCGAGACGTGCCCTTGCTGGAGAAGTGGATGAGCATTGTTCGCCACTCGTCTGTTCGACCAGGTCCCGCTGCTTATAGCGCGATCATCGACGCGTACGGGGAGACGGGGAACCTGTCTCAAGCAGAGAACTGGTACCACAATTTCCTAAAGACAACGCTTCCCAAGCAAGAGACTGTGTTCGTGGCATATGCAAACGCTTTAGTACGCGGGGGGAAGGTCAAAGAGGCCCGAGTGTTTTTGGAAGAGCTGATCGAAACGACTTTGGAGATGAAGATCTCCCGGCCAACTTACACGGCCCTCATCAAGATCTTCATCCTGGACAACGACGCCGAGTCCGCACAGATCTTTGTCAGGAAGCTCGAGAACAGAAACAAGCCGGGGGTGCCGCCACCCGACGGAAACATGTACGCCGCCATCTTGGAGTGTGCATTGGAAAACGACTATTACGCATTCTCCCAACGGTTGGTGGAAAAGCTTATGAGATACCCGTTCCATTGGGCGCACAACTCCCGCCTTCTCTCGTCGTACGGTGAGCTGGCCATCAAGAACGGCGACCTGGACGCCGCGCTCGCGGTGTACCACCAGCTCTACGGCTGCAACGCCATCCCGCACCCGGACTTCACGCGCGCGCTTGTCCAGGCCCTCACGCACGCCGATCGAAGAGGGGATGTGTTCGATATGCTTGGCAACCTGTTGACAAAACTGCGCCGACGCAGGGATCTGAGCCAGTTGAAGCACCGCCGGGATAAGAACTGGACGGTGCTCATCCGTCAGATCGTGCAGTTTGACGACACGGACTTTGACCTGCTCCTCTTGGCGCATGAGGTGATACTCAGAAGCTACACGCCGCATATGTTTGACTTGACGGGCCGCGCGCTGATTGCCGCTTACGACAGGGTCCGGGAGGGCAGGGGCCCGATTTCGAGGAAGCTGGTGGCGGAGGATTTCTTGACGATCTACCACGCGCTGTTTTTCAGCCACATGCCGAGCGCGGAGATTGCCGCAAGGGTGTTGGTGTATTTGGACGATATGAACCGCGCGGGTCTGCAACCGACCAATCATATCGACGAGCTTGTCCGCAAAGGACTGGCAAGATGCTCCCCATCGTTGCCGGAGGAAGCGACGAAGTGGCGGCTGAGTATAGCCGCCGGACCTCCTCCGCGCTCCGGACCGGCGGAAGAACCAAAGAAGATTATGGTAAGGACACCGGAGCACACTCGACCCAGGGCCCCTCTGGCGACCCTCCATTCCTTTGATAAGCAAATCGGCGATCTCTGCGAGCGTGGCCATCGCACGGAAGCAATGATCCTCCTCCGCTACATCGGGTCCGACGGGCAGATGCCGTCCCCGCACGTGTACGGCCAGCTGGTGCATCTCTGCACACGCGAGCGGGATTTCAAATCCCTTGATTACCTGTTCGGGATGTATAAACAGTTGTTCAGGCAGTCGGACACTGCGGACAGGGGCGACTTGCAGATGTTGACAGAGTACGAGGGTCATTTGGCGAAAGGGACGCTGTTGGCGCATTTGGAGAGCGAGAAGCACGGCGGACAGGTGATTACCGTCTTGGATATTTACAAGTCCATGGCGTCCATGAAGGCGCTGTTCGGATATAACCCTTATGGGGTGAAAGACTACGAGCAGCTCTTTGAGGCGATCTATGACCGGGCCGAGCGAAAGCAGGTGCCTGCTCTACGCGGGCCCCAGGACGTGCAGGCCCTCATGTCCGCTTACAAAGAATTCCGCGCTCTCACCGCGTCCTCGGTCCCGGAAGACGACGTCCCACGCCAAACTCACCTCGCCAACACCCACCTCACCCTCCTCCACATTTTGATCGCCACCGACCGCACCCAGGCGGCCATCACCGTCTTCAACGACATCGTCAACATCCCCAACATCGAAAGCTACATCGACACCGGCATGATCTATCATGCCATCCTCACCCACCTCGCCACCACCCCGTCCCGCACCCGCCAGATGCTCACCCACACCGCCGTCGCGCTCTACTACAAGTACATTGGCGCCCACGCCGACGCGGCCCCGGATCCGCGGCTCGTCAACGCCATGATCCTCGTCTACGGCGCCGCGGGCAACCAGGACGGGTTGGACCGGATGTTCCGACTTGCGGCATACCGGGACGTGCGGATCCCACCCGAGACGTGCAACACGCTCCTGGCGACGCTGGCGAAGTCCACGGACCTGCAGTACGCGAATCTGGTGAAGGTGCGACGCAAGGTCGAGGAGATGGGGTACACGCTGACGGCGGGCACGTACGAGGCGCTGATTGCGTATCTGACGTCTGTCCGGCGGCGGGATCTCGCGGAGGCCGAACGCGTGTATGCCGAGATGCTGCAGCGCGGGTTGGCCCCGACGAAGCGGGTGTTGGAGGATCTGGTCGCGGCGGCGTTGGAGAGCCGCCCGCGGGGGTACACCGACACGCGACCGGCACCGCCCCCGCCGACGGACGCGCTGGCGAAAGCACGCGTCTACCGTGCTGCGTGTGTCGCCGCCCACGGCACCTCGACGATGAAGCTCGACTCCGCGATCCTCACCCACCTGCTTGGCGTGCTGCGCGATTACGACGCGGCCAAGGAGATGTATCGGCGCATGGAGGTGCGCCATCGCAGCCCGAAGGTGTATGCCGCGGTGGTGCGCGCGGCGGTGGATGCGAGTCGCGGGGTGTTTGTGAAGATGGAGCAGACGAGTCAGGGGAGCGGGGATGACTCTACCCAGGCCGACGACACGACACCCGCAGCATCGGATGGGGACTCGGCAGCGACTCGCATGCAAACGCAAACGCAGGCGCAGATACACCACGACCCGGAAACGGAGCTCCGCTTCGCACGCACGGTCCTGGACGAGATGAAGACGGCAAAGCGGGGCACGCCGGCTGTGAACCTTATTGCGCAGTGTGAGGCGATGGTGGTGGAGAGGGAGAGGGAGGTTGAGAGGGCGGGGAGAGTAGTTGGGGATGTGGGGTGGGCGTAGCTGGGAGTCGGGGAGGTAGGGGATGAATGTATATGAAGGGATGTATGTAGACATTTGTTTGTATATTTGCATAACTTGCATATTTGGTAGCGGCCCCTGCGAGAAAAAAGGGACCAGGCATTAAGCAATCGTTCGAGAAAAGAAAAACCAGCCAACTCCCCGTCCTAATGCTATTCGCGGAACGCCAACATTATTTCAGCTTCCCTCTGTTCTGTCCTTAGATCCTCCGCCAAGGTACGTTCCCCGACTCCCCATCGCTGATGTTCTGAGGGTAGGTACTGTTCCCGGGTACATACGCATTTTCTGGTTCCCCCTTCTTGCATACATTCTCCAAAATTCCTTCCGCTCGTAACCAAAGCAACCCCCCCTGATCTCCCTCCTATATATATGAAACCCCACAGGCACCTCGGGGGATAAACCAACTCCAGCTCCTACGCCAAAGCCTTCTCAAACCCGTCCAATCCTTCCTTCCACTCCGCCTCCTCCTTCTTCCCAACCCCCTTCCCCTCGGCCCCCGCTGCAGCCCTGACCAACGCGGCCAGCCCCTTCGCGGTCCTCACCAGCACGCCCAGCTCGCCCCTCGTCGCGCCGGTCCCCACCGCCGTCCTGACTTTCGCGCGCGCAAGACACTTGGCGACACAGGTGACGACCGCCAACTCGCTCTTGACCGTTTTGCCGAGGTAGCGCGCGAATACTGTGGACCAGTGCTTGTCGATCAGGATGAACAGGTCGTCGAGGGACCATGGGGGTTGGCGTGCGAGGGAGGGTTTGGGGAGGTGCCGGCGGAGGAGGGTTGTGAAGGGTGGGGTGAGGGTGGTGAGGAGGTGGTCGTGGATGCGGAGACCGAGGGCGTCGATGTCGAGCTCATCTGTGCGGGCTTTTTTGCGGGGTGGGTCTTGGTTTTGGGGTTGGGGTTTGGACGGTGGTTGTTTCTTCCGGGATGGCTCTGAGGGGGGCTCGGGGCTTTCTTCGCTGGCTTTGCGTTTCTTGGAGCGGGTTGGGGTGCCTGCTTTGGCATCCTCGTCTACTTCCATGTCCATTGACTCGCCTGCACTTGATGTGCCTCCCAACTCAGGGCTCTTCTTCTTCTTCTTCTTCTTCTTCTTCTCCTTCTTACTATCAGCATTGGATGGCGCCTCCCTCGGTGGCGGTGGGGGCAGCTCCGGGTTCTTGTACGTCGTTGTCTTCCTTGCGTGGATCGATACATTCGACGCGGTGGTATCCTTCGACACGCTCGCCCGCCTCTGCTGTTGCTGTGGTGCGGCGATGTGGTTCGACTCCGATGTTGATGCCGGTAGGGGTGGTGCGGGGGGTAAACCAAGATGTGACCTCGCTTGATCGAGAAACTCGCCTGGAGTGCTCGTGCTGTAGTTCGTCACCGTTTGGATCCCGTGGATTAACGCTTTCAGACAGAGATTCTTGTCGTTGCTCATTAGCATCACGCGTGGAGTGATTCTGTTTTGCACGTATCTAGTGAGCGGAAGAGGTGGGTATGAGAATGAGGCATTATTGGCAAGTATGGGACCAATGCCCTACTCGCGTCGCTCGCAACAAAGACAAAGATGCTGGGTGAGAATATTGTCCTCGAAACATACCTACAACACTCCAAAATCTGATCATCCCCATTTCCTCTCTCCTCCCCCACATCCCCCAACACATCCTTCCTCGTCTGCCCAACCAACCCCCTCACACCCCTTGCCATCCCCCTAAACAAAAAATCAATCGCCCGTCTGGCCACATCGGGCCTCTCACTTTTCCCACCCACATCAAACTCCCTGCCGCGTTCCCTCGCCGTCTCCGCAATCTTTGCCTGGCTCTTTTTCCACGACTCTTTTAGTCCGTCAAGCTCTGTGACGACGACGTAAGGGATCACGATGAGGAAGTTGGGGTCGTGGGCGAGGGCTGGGAGGAGACGTTGGAGGAAGGGGAGGTGGGAGATCAGGTAGTTTGTGTCGAGGATGAGGATGGCGAGGGTGGAGGATGGGGGGATGGAGGAGAGTATAGTGTCGGAGGTGACTGGGGTTGGTGGTGCTGGGGTCGCTGGTGATGGCGGAGGTGGGATAGCTGCAGCTGGAGTCACGCGATGTGACGGAGGTGCTGACAAGGGTCCGTGGTGGCTGTGGTTGAGCGGCGTGTGAGGTGGCTGACCCTGCACATGGCCATACGCTCCAAAGCCTTGCGCCTGATACTGTGCGTATTGGTGGTGGAAGTAAGCCGCTTGTGCCTGTTCCTGGTACCCATCCTGCAGCGTGCTGGGCGATGCTGTTGCGGTGTTGGGGTATGCGGGTGCGTGTGGTGGTTGTTGGTCGGTGAGGTCCATGTCCATCCCGTCCGGGTCGTAGAGGGCGGCCATTGCTGCTGCTGCAGGAGCTGGGGGGGGGGGGGGGGGGGGGGGGGGGAAGGGGGATGGGGGTTGTGCGTTGCTGTGTGGGAGTCGTCGCCTGGGCCCGTTGTTCTTCGAGGGGTTGCAACGTTCGAACACTCCTTATAATACGCGTTCAGGAGCCTACGCCTGCTCTGCCAAACATGATCGAAAGTGGAAGATTGCGGTCTCATGAGGGAAGTTCGCCTGAGAAGGAGGGGGACAGAACTGCGACAAAGGCCTGATATGCTTTCCCATCTTATCCGTCACCTCACGGTGTCACCCATGAGGTGGCCCAGTATACATAGATACACTACATACATCCACGAACGCCGTTAAAGCCCGGGGTTCAAACAGCTCTCTCCTCCACCTAATCCTGCTGGTTTGTCCACGTCCTAGCCTTGTGCACATTCTCCCGATTCCGGTACGGTTTGCCATTGCCTCCTCTTCCACCGCGTCCTCCCCTCTCTCCTCCTCCTCTTCCTCCTCTCCCACGTCCTCCTCTCTCGCCTCCGCCTCCTGGAGATTCACTCCCACTCCCTCCAGCACTACCACCTCGCCCGCCTCCGCCACGACCACCTCGCCCTCCACCGCCCCCACCACGACTCTGGCCTCCACCGCGGCCGCCTCGAGTACCACCACGAGGGGATGCCGTACCCGGCGTACCACCGCCGTCGTTGTCGTCCGATTCCGCATCGGAGGCTTCCTCGTCGTCATCGTCGTCGTCGTTGTTGTTGTTGGTGTGGTTTGCGTTTTGTGGCAGGGCACGGTTGCCGCGCCATTCGTATTTTGCAAGGAGTTTGTCTTTTCGGGGCTGATCGTTCGAAATCAAAGGGGGAAAGGTGAGAAAATGGCGGTGGGATGATGGGTGGAAACACCCCAAGTAAAATCCGCGCCCGCGCGGCCCGCATTTCGAACTCCAACGATGAAATTTCATACTCACATTCCGCCTCAACATACTCCCCCACCCCTCAATCTGCTGATCACTCAACCCCGTCTCCTCCCTCAACCTCACTCTCGTCGCGCCCTTCCGGTTCGCCCGGTCAAACACGTCCGGGGTCGACATGTACACGGCCATGAGGGCCGGTTCGTGGGGCGCGATCGGGTCGTCGGGGACGTGGATGGGTGCGGCGGTGGTGGTGATGGGTGCGTCGGGGGTGGGGGCTTCGATTGTTCCTGCGAGCTTTATGTCGTTGTCGTCGTAGGTGTCGTCATACCTATTCGGAATGATGGAAGGTTAGAGACTATGCGGCAGATCCAAGAAGGGCAACGAAACGATACATACTCATCATCATACTCATCATACTGCACAGCAAGCAACTTCTCCCTCGCATCGTTCACAAACGATTTATCATCCAACACGTTGCCCCGATCGTTCTTTTTTCCAAAGTGAACTTTATCCATATCCACTTTCCCGCGGGCGAACACGTCAAACTCGTCCCCGTCGTACACGTTGCGGCGGTTGGAGAGGAGGCTGGGTTGGTCGTCTGATGGAGGTAAGGGGGCTGCTGAGTCGAAGAAGTCGACGTCGACGTCGATGGAGGCTGCGGGGAGGGTTTTGGGGGGTGATGCGGTGGCGGGTGGTGGGGCCACTGGTGCCGTTCTGAGGAGGGACGGGAAAAGATTAGCTACAAATGTCCCGATGCGCGATAGCCATATTTTTACGAGCCCATACCTCTGCATGTTGCGATCCAGCTTTGACACGTATTCCGGAAGATCACCCTCTAGAATTTTCATGATGACGATCTCGGCGTCATCCCCAAAGGCCAGTAGACATGCCTATATGCACATATGGCGTAAGGGCCTCATCGCTATCATTGTTCGATGGTGCGTTAGACGAGACATTACCTCTATGAAACCTTCGCCTAGTTCTGGGAAAAGATCCTGCACTTGCGATATGAGCGATGTGCGCTTGATGTATTCTTCGTTCATAGCCGCCATCTACGGATTCATGAACGTAGGTCAGCGTTTCCCCTACTGTGAAGAGAGTAAGTGCCGGAACCCCCGGTATCTCCAACATACGTCAATCGTCGAAGAGCTCCCCGCATCCGCGTTGACTGTATCCATCGTCCCCGAAAGATCGCTCAACAACGCCTCCTGCTGCCTCCTCTGCGCGCGCTGGTTCGCCAACACCCGTTTGGTCTCCGCATTCCCGCTAAACATCAACAACTGTTCCAGCGACGCAATCAAATAATCCAGCCGGGCGTCCCCTTCATCCTTCAGATACCGATCCTGCAACTGCTTGATCCATTCACCGAGCCCGAAATCCACCTCCAGGTCTACTAGAATCGGCGCCGACTCCAAGAACGGAACGGGTCCTTCGAAATGGGATGCTTCGAGGAGTTCCATGCAGGTGTCGCAGAGGACTTCGGCTTTGGCGATGACGTCCGCCATGGCGGGGGTGGAATCACTATCACTGTCGGCGTCCTTTTCGCTAGCAAGTTTCAGCGGAGACCCAATGAACACCTGCAAGATCGTTTCGATGAGGAGAAGCACGGCGGCCTTGACGCGGCGCGCTTGGGCGCGATGATCGTTGCAGGGCGACCGAAGGATGGTTTCGGGTTCTCGTATGTCGTTCACAGTCGAGCGTGACGCATCCCAATCGTCATCTAACGCCTCGATCGCCATCCAGATGTTTGCCACTTGGTAGATATCAGCCATCGCGCGGACTATCTCCTTTCCTTCGAGCAGTATGGACGCGACATCCTCCCCGCCGAACTGCACGGCTCCTCGGAGATCCGACATGGCGCGGTACAGAAACTCCGCTTCCACTTTCACCCGATCCGCGTTATTGCCGTCTGAGAAGGACACTGATGACGAGCTGTCTGCTTCACTGCTCTTGCCTTTCCCTTTGCCCTTCCCTAGCTTCCCGTACTTTTTCTGTACATCGTGCACCGATCGCACAATCAACTTCAGGGTATGTCGTAAATCGGGTGAAAGCTTGGGCTGCGCTTTCCATATGCATTGAAAAACCTGTCGGAGGATGGATGGGTTGCTGTCCGCAAAGACGTGGGCGATGTCGAGTAAGGATGGCAAACTGAGTATGCCTAAATCGTAAACTGCGTCTGCCCAATCGTGCGATGCCCATTCCAAAGCTTCTGGCGGTATCGACGACCGTGTTTCGGAAGCTTCATCGTCGTCTTCTGCCTCACGCTCCATCAAAGATTCAGCCTCCGCCGGCGCTAGACCGAGACGACATATCAGAAAGAACACCTTTTGAGCAAGCTCCGGGTCCAAAGGCGTATGACGGAAATATGCATCCAAAAATGTGGCGACGGAATGCGAGGGATGTATGGGGTACAGGACAGTGCTCCAAAAAGAGAGAAACTGCAGGCGGAGGAGGGCTGACAGTTGGGTTTTCAGATAGGTGTGCAGAGTGAACTGCAGTTCGTCGTTGTGCTCGGCGTCTTTCGGCGGAGCGTAGGGCGGGAACAGCTTCACTGGCTGACTTGACGCTTTTGAAACCACACTTTGAGAAGCTTTCTTGCCTACCATTGTCGTTCCGTCGTTGTTCAGGATTGGTCGTAGATCGTCGTTGTCAATCCGGAACGTATAGTGAAAGCGAGCAACTAATCTATCGCTATTACTTGAGCTGCTTCTACCTGGTTTGAAAACTACGGTTGTTCCAGCCCTTTGTGAGTCTCCTATGTATATATATGCTCTTCCGCCGCCTTGGGAGTTCCAACGCAATGGAGGAGGATGACTGCGAAAAGCCTCGTCTCACCGGGCGCCGCGTTTCTCCTCCCAGAGAACCCCGACAATCTCGGAAAAGTGGACAAGCCATTGCCAGCAGGCAGCTGTGGACAAGCGACAACGATCCACAGCAATAGCACTACACGGCACTCTCCCAGGGGGATAATGAGGAGAGTGAGGGGAGGAGGCGATCACGTACCATTCGAAACACCGCACAACCGTCGGAGATGCGAGGTGCAGGGCTTTGCCGGCGAGCTGTTTTCCGGCGGCCATCGCTATCACCGAGCTCACGAAGGCTCGCTCCCTACCAAAGAATCTCCTGCGCGCGGCTGACTGGGGCGACGACAGCAAAACGTCAGGTCGTTCCCGGTGACTCGCGGGCTTACTGGCGTGGAATTACTCTCCCGAAAACTGATGTGGCTCCCGTTGAGGGACGTGGACAGGAAGGGGCGGTGAACGCTTCGGACGGGAACCGGCCGATTGTTGGACAGGAGGATGCTGGTGGGAGGTTGGATGAAGGCTCGCCGAGCGAGCCGAAGCATATCCATAGCGGGACGTCGGCGGAGAAGAAGGGCTCTCATAATGTGACTGCAGCCGCATACCCACCGGAAAGGGCGGACATTTCGCCGGGGAACCTTAGTCCCAGCCACTCTAACGAAAGCTTGCAAGGAAGTGAGGAAGCCTTGGCCGTCATGAGGTCAGACGAAGGCTCGTCTAGCAAACCATCTCATAGCGTGAGCTCGGCAGACAACAACGTCTTTGACAATGTGACGGCGGAAGCCACACGGGAAGGCGCGGACACTTCCGCGGCCGACATCACTGGAAGCTCCTCGAACGAAGCTTTGCTACCCAGTCGGGAAATTCTACCCGACGACAAAGCCGCAGAGTCATCAGCTGAAATCGCGGCTGATATCGCGGGAACTGCAGTGAACCAGGTCAGCGTTGGGCCTTCCGATGCTACCGAAAACGGGGAGTCGAGACAAGAGCTGGTTGGGGGCAGCAAGGACACGTGGGCTGACGATACCGGCATGCTCACGTACCCACAGTCGTCTGAGGCCACTGCAACCGTTGCGGACGAAGCCGCCAAATGTACTACAGGCGAAGCACCCAAGGAATCGATCGCAAAAGCTAATAGCCTCAACCTTTTGAATCGGTTTCGATATGAATTGAACACCGCTCGGCTCCGTCGTCATCATAGTACCGATCTCTGGTCCAGCTTCCAAGCATTGATTCCTGGTAAAGAATACAAGTTACTTGCAGTTCCCGAGTTCGAATGGCTGTTGAACAGAATCAGGCAGGATCTCGGTTTCAAACAATTGTCGCTCGCTGAACGAAAGGAGAGCATGACGGCGGTGTGGAACTGCTACTGCAAAGCACGGTTCAACCCAAACTTACGGCTGTGGAACAAGTTTGCGAAGATTTTTGCGACATACGGCATGGCGGAACACTTGGAAAAAGTCTACACTTACGCAAGCAACAGTGGAATCACTTTCCCGGAAATGACTGTACGGATAAATTATATGCGATGCCATGCGAAAAACGGGGATTTTGAGAAAGCAGCGGATATGTTCAGAGAGATTCGACAGACGCGATCCTTCGCGGACATTGAGCAGGCCACCGATGGATATTTCCGGGCGTGTGTTGATAACCAAAATGAGGAGGAAATGTTGCGAGCTCTGGAAGAACTGCGGGAAGGCGCGTTTCCTCTGGAGACCGCTTACTATCACATCATAAGATTCTTTGCTCTCCGGGACGGAATCGAAGGAATGGAAAGATGGATCGGCCTATATCGCGAGGTTATGCAGAAACAGCCCGGCCCGAAGATAACGGACTTTGTGCTACACATCTATAAAAGCGCCGGTTTGACTGAAAAGGCAGAGTACTGGGAAGGAGAAGTGCGGAAAACGACCGAGGTGCTCAGCCAGAGGGCAAATCGCACCTCGCTTGGAGGGGAACGTCTAGCAGGCGCTGTTGACGTCGGACATGCACGTCCAGACGCTTCCGCTGATGCTTCCGTACCCGCCCAGGCAGATGATCGCTCCTCTTCCGCCGGACAACCTCCAGCAGCAGCTGTTCCTTCTCATGTCACACATGCACACCGGTTAGCTGATGCTTCCGTACCCGGCGAGCCAGATACTCGCTCTCCAAGTGGCAGACAGCCTGTCGCACCTAGGAAGGATACCACAAACCCGGGCCCCCAGAGAGTACCCAAAATCGTAGCCACAATGTCAGAGATAAGTGAACTGAAACGCCTCGAAGCCGAAATCATGCAAAAACGCGACTTTCTCCTCACAACCACGGAGCTGCGGACGCTTTTCCAAAAAGCTCATCTCCCGGTTCATAGGAGTACTTTCACCATGCTGATCAAACGGTTCAAAGATTCCCACAACGGCCAGGCCGCCGAAGCCGTCCTGCGCTGGTACGTCAACAGCGGCTTGCCCGTGGCCGAAGAGCAAGAATACAGCGCCGTTCTGACGGCTTACATGCACGCGAACGATCTGGCGAATGTGCGACGGTTCTACCAGCTGACGCTGGCGGAGGGCAAGGCTCTTCACCCCGACGTCCAGCTGGGTCTGATGACCTTGCACAAGGCTGCGGGTAGCCACCGAGATGCCTTAGATGTGCTCCGAAAAAGCAGGATTGCGAAGATGGACAAAGGACAGGTTGCAGGTACCTACACCTTTCTGCGACGAAAGTATGGTCCGCATGACGATTTCGTGAAGGAGTTTGCCAGGGCTATGGAGCCGGGGTATACTCCGCCCGATTTGGAGCGCTCTGACGATATGGGTGTAGCAGGGGTCAGTGATGCGGTACCAGCCACGAAGGAGCCTACGCATGCCGCTGGAAACACCGAAGATGGACGCCATGACGCGCCGAAGCCGAAAGGGCCGCGGGTGGACCCCAATGACTATGTGATGCGGCTCGGCCAAAGAAAGAGCGCACGGGCAAGAAGGGCGGAGAAGGGGAAGGGACTTGGCGCGTCGTCCCCATCGCCGTCGACGGACATCACTGGAATTTCGAGTGTCTGGCCTCTCGACAGTTTGCATGATGAAACTGCAACTCGCCCGGCAGACGTGTCTGCAACAGCGAGTGTAGCCCAGTCTCATGAGATTAAGCATGATGAGACCGCCACGAGCGCGGCATCATCTGACGTGAATACGGACGGACCTGTGGATAACGGATTAGGGTCTGAGTCCACCTCAACACAGCCGCGTCCGCAAGACACGATCCAGCGGTCGCAAGACGCGGAAACGCAGGAAACACCGTCCGAGGCAGTACCGCAAGACGACACCCTTTCAAACAACCCCACCAAGCAGCGCACCGACCTCCCAGTCGCGGAGTTCCCAGACCCCATCAGCAGCACATCCTTCCTCGCTCAATTCGCGTCCCAGTCATCAGGCGGAAAGCAGTTGGAAGCCGCGATTGCACCCTCGAGCCACACTGATTGGACACAGGCGCAGGATTTGTCGGAGCAGAGCGTGGAGACGCCGGAACTTGGAAAGAGTGAAATTGACAGGGTTGGCAAGCTTTGATGAGATGAAGGGAGGAAATGAACGTAGAGTCCGCCGACACTTCCGATTCCTCTGTACGCAGGAAGGAGGACGCGGGCGTAGAGGACAAACTGCAACTCGCCCGACTTGGTCACGCCCCCCTTCGGCTGCCGAGCGGGACGAGTGTGCACAACGAGCTTGACAAAGCGGGGAGCACATCGTCCGCCGAGGAGACGGTAGCGAACGCCAAACCGAGCTCCGAATCCGCTGACGAAAGCATAAAAATCTGATATCACCGTTGAGCCCCACCGACGTTCAAGTTGGATGAGGTTCATCAGCGGAGTTCAAGGATAGGGCCTTATGGCCTTTGATGATTCCCCATTGTAGATACTGGAATGTACATGTACATGTAGCCAGATCACTTCCCGCGAATAGTTCCGAAGCCGGCGTATGTCCCCGCGTCCGTGTCCAACCTACTGCCAAGAGTGCATTTCGGCCATTCGGGAAGAAAACTTTAATGTCCTCAAATGCCAAATGTGCACGGTACCCGCTCAAAGCGTCTTCCAAAACGAGCAACTGGAGGGCGTCGCTGAGCAGTTTTCGAAGCGAAAGGAGCTCACGTTGGCTTTCTTGGATTGGTATACTTTAATATGTCCAGCCATGAGCGCGGATCAATGCGTCCCACACAAAGGCCTCTCTGTTGCAGGGTGCAAAAACTGCATTCCATCCTTCCTACGGAAGTGGAAGAGAAGATCATATGATGTACGTCCCAGGCCTGGAGTACTTCTCTCCACGATATTGTATCATTGTTGGGAATTGAATCCTGACACTTGTTCTTCAGCGCAATGTATTCACAAGGAGCTCAATGTAGAGTTCTGAGTGCAGTCCTCCAGCTGTACACTGTACACTTTCATTCCAAGCATCTCATGCCTTCTCTGACTGAAGCTGGATCATGTCCAGTTTCGTTCCGGCAAGCTAGGAAATCGAATAGATATCAATGTCAGACATGAATCGTTGTCACACAAGGCTAGTCCTGCAGCACTCCGACTTTCAACTTCAACACTTGGTTTTCTGCTTCAAGCAGCCGCTGCTTTTCCACCATTTTTTTCATTTGTGAGGAATGTGCTTTGACATCGCTCGAGACCGATTCTATTTGGGATGATCTGTCAGCAGATGAACATAATCGGCCTTCTTGCGGATGACTCACCTGCGATCCAGGTAAGGTTCTCATAGACAAGGTCTGTATCCCCAAGATGTAGTGTTATGCCTTGGGCTTCTTCCTGTTCTGGTGGATAATATGGTGCAGATACGGCACTTTGCGGCACGGCAGAAGCTCTCCGTGTTCGCCTGAAAGGTCCCGAATCCAAATCGGTTGAGGTGGGTGGCAGCTAATGGGTTGCTAATAATAAACATGACACGTACGGCTCTTGTAGTCGCGGCTGCTGCATCATGCTTTCTCTTCGGAGCATTGCTACTAGTACGTACGGTGTGTGTTGCTTGCTTGTCGGGAGCACGTCGTTTTCCTTGTCGTTGGCGCTGTCCGTTGGGGAGTTTTCCGCCGATTATTCACGCGTCGTTTGTCTTTTGGGGGTCGCCCACTCTGGAGGCAAGCGTCCCGTCCGCTAAAAGCACCCGCCGCCCCCCGCCGATCGATCCGCTGCGGTTCCTGCACAGCCCTATTAGCAGCGACCTACTATCATTGCGCTTCATAGAGCCGGTATTTACGGCTTTTATCTCGCTGTTGACCGCCTTCCTTTGGGCCCTTTCCTCGAGTCGAACGAAACCAATCTTCTCTGGGATAAGCTTGTTTCCGTTTGGCGGCAGCTGAGTTTGGACTAACAACAATATGCAGGTCGAATATAGGCATGAGGGAGGCGCTGACGCTACTGCCCCGGTTACGCCGCCGTAAACACCGCTCTCGTGGACCTTGCTCCCCGACTTTTACTCCCCACGCTCACCCTCAAGTTTTCCTATGGGAGTTTACGGAGAATTCATTTCTTTCGGATTAAAACCTGTCGTGGGAAGTTTGTCTACATATCTTCGCCACTCGCAGCATTCGATAGCTATCGGTGAACACTGTTCAGCCGCGGCAGCAATAGTTCTCGTTATCCTTGTGGAAAGTCTCCATTCGGCGGACATCTGCACACTACGGTCAAAGGATGAAAGGCATCAAAATGGAAAACGTTCGCGTTGAGCGGCCGAGAGCGGCCAAGCTAGCAGCAAAGAGGGACCCATCGGAAAAACCAATGCATCCGGCAGTATGCGAGCGTCGGAAGTCGGTGTCATCCACCCGGCATCGGTCTCCCATCCGCACGCGGTCCTTTTCAGGGCACCTACCAGGCCCACCCAGGCGTTTATCGATTGATATCGCCGAGAACGATGAGGAAGAGTCTGTCGCAGATACGTACCAACCTCCACGACCACCTGCAAAGTCACGGAGGCTGTTGGATGATAAGGAGGTGTGCTTGACACCAGCGGCGAATATCGCCTTGGAAGAAGAAACTTTCTTTGCCGTCGCTGCTGATGTCTCGCCCATATATCCCCATATTCACGACCGCCATAGGGAGGAGACGCAGAAGACTCCCGAGTCTCGATCCTATCAGACGCAGCAGCTGACGCCCACGAGTAATCTCAGAAAGCGCCAATCCGCAAATCCGCACCTCAAACCAGCCGTAGCGCCTCCACTGGTGAGCGTCACCGTCATCCCGCCGCCTATCCACCCGCCAGCCCTCTCGATCTCGTCAGAGCCTACCCTCCCTCTCCCAGGTCCCGCCACCTTCCCTCTCGACAAGCTCATATCGAGAGTATGCGACTACCAAGAACCTCCGGAAGGGATCTTCACACCCGAGCGCTCATCGCGGGACGCATTACGCGCGTGGGCGTCCACGGTCCCACCCAACATCGACCTGGGCACCCTCCTGTGGAAGTATGAGAACGAGCTGCTGGGCCAGACCCAGAGGCGCGCCACAAGGGCGATGATTGGAACCGTGCGGGATGTGCGGATCGTGTCCGTGACGGGCGGCGTGGCGGGCTTGACACTCGCCGCACGCACGGAGTTGAAGGCGAAAGCAAACCTGGCCTACCTCATAACGCAGGGGTATATCACCAATCCCAATCTTCCTTCGGACACGGAGCAAGACGAAAACGATGCTAATGACGATACACCAGTACAAAAACACGTCCACGTCAGCGCAACAACTGGCCCCGGCCCATCCTCCCGCCCCGCCCCACAGTTCAGGGACCCCTCCCACTCTGACTCCACCACCTTCTCACCCCCACACCTGCGCCATTACACAGCGACACCCCGCATGCAACACATCTCGCATAACCGTACCCTCTCCCCGTCCGCGAGAGGTACGCCGTGTATGCCCCACGCGCGGATGTGGCCGTCCAGTAGTTCGTGCAGGGCTTCCTCGTTCTCGGGTCCTAGTACGGCCCCCGTAGAAGATGACTACATCGCCGTGCCAGCAGACACCACAGACCCCGCCATGCACGATACCACCGCCACCAACCCCGTACTGCCACACCAACAGTATCGTCATCACCAGCATATGTACCCCCAATACGATCTCCCATCGCATGGGCAGCAGCAGCAGCAGCAAGAAGCACCTGTTCATTTCGAGCATCATCAGCATCATCATCAGCAGCATTTCCACCAGCAGCAGCAGCAACAGCAGCACCATCGACGCCACGTATATCACCAACATCACCCACAACACCCGCACCACACTCAACACCATCAACAACAATACATCTACCCCCTCCCATCCCACGACGACGCCTTCGTCAACGCGTACCCATCCCCGTCCGAATACCTCGCCGCGTCCCACCACGCCACCCATCAAGGGCATTCAGAGATCGACACAGACGCGGTGGGAGACGATGATGGGAGTTGGGTGATACCCGCAAACTCGCCGATGCAGACGGCAACGGACGTCGGAGCGTTGCCTCCCCCGCCGCCGCCGACGGTCCCGACGCAGGGCGTGAATGTGTGGGCTTAGCGTACAGAGGAGCCCTACTGTGTCAACAATTACCTCCTGTCTCGGCCTTAACTTCGTAGTTGCTCGTCTCGTCCATCACCTCCCTTACCTTTTTTTTGGGGGGTTTTGTTTTGGGCTTTTTTTTATAACATTTTCTCAGCTTTTTTGGATCAAACAATTTCACATTATCTCGTCTCGCTCGCATAACATCCTCACAAATAACATTCAGGTTTCTGCACACTTTCCCAACTTCATCCATATCTCGCAAAATAGCCTCATTATCAAAGAAAAAAACAAGACCACAAAATAAACATTATTTTCTAAACACAAAAAACAAAAGGCGGCATCACCGCGCTCGACGAAAAGGTCTAACCAGAAGCAACTAGGGGGAAGCAAAATAAAACTAACAAACCAGGGTGTGTGTATAAGATTGTACAGGATGTGAAGGTATCGCAAAGGTATAAGAGGGGGGGTAAAACGTAAAATCATGTACAGGGTGTGAATGACCAAGGAAAAAAAAGAGGTAATCAAAAATAAGAAAGAGAGGGGGAGTGAATCCGGTGAAAATTACGGCAACAAGAGTCCGTTTTGGACTTGAAAGGAGTGTCCATACGCCAGAGAAAGGATTCTGCTTGGGGGGAAGGGGATGTCGAATTGATTGGGGTGCAGGTGTGGCAGCGTGTGTTTCGCGTGTTGTATGGAGTGTGTCGCAGTTCAGTCTTGGGGTTTGGGATGGTTATGTGAAAGGGCGAGGCGGTCTGCCGACGGGGGGTGGCCAGGGGGTCGCATATGAGGCTCTCGTTTCTGTTTTGCGACCTCCCTAGCCGGGTGAGAGGGGTCAAGCTTGCTCGGAGATAACATGGCTTCCGGTCTCGAATTCCATCCCCAGTTCATCGAACCCCTTCATCCCTCCTCCTCCCCTCGCCATATCTCGCGTCGTGTCCGTGTCCGTGTCCGTAATGCAACTGTGCAGGCAGGCTCCCGGGCGCAGGCACAAACCCATGCACGCGTTTCCACAGCGTCTTGAACTTCCTCGACGCCGTAGACGAGACCGAGCTTCGCCGCGACGACGAGGTCAAAGTACTTGCCGGTGCCGCCGCTGCTGATGTGACGACATTGCTCGAGTGCTCAGCCCGCCAGTCGGCTTCTACAGGATTGTAAATACAGTACCGGTTCCCAACCTGGTGGTGGGACCGCGCGAGATGGTAATTGGCGTACAGCGCGGGCCGGGAGACGCCTGTTTGCGCGGCCCAGACGTCAGCGTCCACATCGTCGCGGTCCTCGTCTTCAGATTCGGTGGTGTCCGTGTCGTCGCGCGCTGTTTCCGTCTCTGTCTCGTCATCCAGATCGTCGTCGTCGTAGGTGCGGAGATGCGGTTCCGAGAAGGATTTGCGGAGGGGGATGTTGTCCACTCTGATCGCCGTGCGCATGCTCAGGGAGTCCAGTTCACGGATCAGGTCCCGTTCTTCGTCTTCGTGCTGATGCGCGGCGCCTAACATTGTGTGGCCGTCCCCGTTTCGTTCGTCTTCTCGCGCGTACGGGTCGCTATCCTCGCTGCGGATATAGATCGTCGAGCCCGATCTGGGTGATGAGCTGGCCCCGCTGGAGGATTCGGCGAGGGCGAGCTGCGAGTCTTTCAGGCTTGCGAGGACTTGGGCGTACGAGGACCCGGGCGCGAGTGCTTCTGCGACTGTTTCGGGTGAGACGTCTTTGATGACGACAGATGTGCGGGATTCGTAGATTTTGCTGCGGGACCGGGGACCGGGGTGGGCAATTGGGACTCGTGGGACGGGCGGTGGCATGTGGCCGTCGTCGGAGAAAGAGGGCTTTGATTTGAGACGGAGAGCGAGGGTTGAGATGCTACGGCGGAGTTTCTGGAAGGCTTTGGTCACTGGTGGAGCTTTCTTCTTTGATGACTTGACAATGATTGCGGCGTCATACGGTCGTTGAGGGTTGGGAACTGCGCCAACGGTTTTGCTCCTCTCTGTGAGAGAAATTCCCTGGTTCGGTACTTGATCAGGAACCCAACGGAGAGCGGGATATTCGACAACACTTCGAGGCTCCGAAGGACGGCGGCTAGACGCCAGCATGCTAGGCAACCGGACCGCAGTAGGGACAATCGGCTCATCGATGGTATTGAACACCCGGGAATCATTATCCAGCGATGTGTCTAGACTATGAAGATCCAAGGAATTCGTCAGGAGCATTTGTCCCGACGGATACGTCGTAGGTGGGACGAGCGTCTTCAGCAACACAATGTTCGCGACTGGTTGCTGCAAATGCACCGAATGCTTGGACGACACCGAACTCCGCCTGCTTTGCTCCTGTTGCAGCTGAAACATATGCTGCTGTTGCGCTGCCAGATCCCGCAGTTGGTCTTCCAAGGTCCCATGAGCTTCGACGGATCCGATCGCGCCAGCAGCTGGTATCGCTTCCAAACCTCGCGGAGGTTGGACCACTTCCACCTTTCTGTCTGACGCGGTAACCGAGACGTCCCCATCACCGCCACCGCCCATCAGACTCTTCAAAGTCGGTCGGCGCCGTGGGGAATCGATAGATGTGCCTGCACTGAAACTTCGAAAACTCCTAGCTGCCAAGCTCGCTGACCTTTTCGGGACCATGTTCTGGGAGGACACAGAGGGCCGCGGGGACGTTGACCGCTGTGGAGAGAACTCGGGCCCCGATTGAAGGAATATGGGCGGAGCGTTGCCGTAATGAATCATCTCCGGCTGGGTTCGCGCGGTCCTCATGCTTACGAGACTGGACGATCGTCGCGGGAGGTAGAATTCCTCCATGTCTCCACCTTCACCAGTTCCCCTGCGTCGTTTCGCCAAAGGCCGACCGGCGGCTAGGTCCCGCAAAGCTTGTCTGCATTGATCCACAAATGCAGGCCGTCGTCGAAGATCGGGGAGGGATGACAGGTTGTGCAGGAAGCGCTCCCGATAATGCGCCCGCATTGCATTCAGATCGTCGTAGTCCGCTCGGTCTCCATATTCGTAGAGGGATCGTCTTGTGGTCTCTGGGGCAGGCGGTTCCGGAGGGCGGCCAGCCCGATTCAAGGGTCCTGACATGACTGTTGGCTCGGTGTGAGGTCTCAGAGAAGTAGGCTAGCGCCCTGCGACCGTAGTCGACTTGCCCGCTTCCAAGATCAACCCGTGACCTTGCACCGCTGTGACCTGGTAGCGGATAGAGCTGTGATGACCGGTGTCGGTGTGGGCGGGTGGAATTTTGGCAGTTACCGTCTTTCTCACGGAAGCTTCTCGTTCTGCGCTAACGATTCACCTCGAGTGGAGCAGTAAACTACGACTGACGAAACCTACGTAACACTCGTGGTCGACGATCTAGCGGCGGGCCCCTGTGACTGCTATACCAAAGACTCTGAATCTGCAGGCAGACGAAGCCAAGCAGCGTGCCAGCATCGATAGGACGACGGTGGTGACCCCAGGGGGGTCTTCGGAACAGGGGAATGTTTTAGAAGTAGCACAACCCCTGGTCACATCTGGTGGAATAGTATTTACTGTACTACTAGTACCACCGGGATGATGTGCACCACCACCTGCATGCATGCCACAGCCCATGTGCGTTCTGGAATTCATAATGCGAAGTTGGGGACGCCTCTGCGGGAAGGTGTGATTTGCACAGGGCCTTCGCGTCAAGATGTTTCTCGTGCGCGCGTTGGTGTGTACCGATACGGCATGCTTCTACAACCGCATAGCCGCACCATCGTTGCACTGTTGGGAATCCTTCCTTCGCTCTACACCACCATTCCCTGGGTGTCTTTTTCGACGTCGGTGTCTGCCCAAACGCTGCCAAAAAGCGCCGTCGTCTACGTCAAGTCGGTATGTGAAAGAGCCTCATGGACGATGGATCTGCTTGCATTGTGGGGTAGTAATCGATGGACCACAAGGGACGACGAACGATCCCATGTTCCGGACTTTTTCGCCAGCTTGCGTCCGTTTATCCCACCGTTTCTTGCAGAGCGTATCCAGCAATGCCCAGTGTCTTCCTTTCCTCCTCTCTTTTCCGTTGTCAGGTCCGCAGTTGAAGGAAGGCTCAGTTACTTCGTACGCATGTCCATCAGAGGGAATGCACGATTGGGCGAAAGGAAGTTAGATGTCATCCAGTATGCATTGTATTACATGTGAACAAAGTATTTCTCCATTTACACCCGCGACAAAGCTTTCTAGCTGATATCCATAGCATCGCCATCCAGCACATCGACGTATTTGCGGAAGTCGCTCGTGAGCACAGCTGCAGATGAAAATTCTAAATGTCAGAAATCATATCCAAGTGGACCTAATTCGCGCAAGAAAAAAAACCTACTCGTTGTGCCAGGCGCAAACTTGTAACTCCTCTCCTTCTTGACTCTTTCGTTGGGCTGGCTGTAGCCTCGCCTGTAGTCTACGCCGTCCTTGGTGATGACGCAGAGGTCTACGTTGCTTCCGGAACCGAGGTCGTTGAAGACACCGGCGCTGATGGCGTCTTTTACCAGTTCCATTGCCTCCTCGAGCTATGAACAGATTCCATCAATCAGTTGGCCATTCCGCAAGCCGATCCAACGGAGATGAATCGTACCTCCATATCCTTCTTCCATCGCGACTCGAATATCGCCATGGCAGCAAGCGATCCAGACCCCATCGTCACAAACGGGAGCTTATCGGTACTTCCATGCGGCGCAATCGTATACAGCTGCGGCCCATTGATATCAAACCCCCCCAATACCAGCGCACACCCAATGTGCCCCTGGTACCTGTACAGCATCTGCTTCAGCATAGTCATAGCCGTGACGACGCGCGATTGGCGGCCCGTTTGCAGGCGGTGGAGTTCGAGTTTGGAGGAGATGAGGCCGGTGGTGGCGTCGCAGTCGGCGGCTGTGCCGGCACCGCAGCAGTACATGTTCGGGGCGAGGTAGTGGATCTTTTCGCAGTTTTTGTCGGCGACGATGGGACCTTCTGTTGCACGCGTGTCGGCTCCGAGGACGAGGCCGCCCTGTATGCCCATGAGGGTTTATTTTCAGAACAGAACTCCGCTATCTGTGAGACGCAATGAGTTCAAGATCCCTCACCTTCCAGATACACCCACAAATCGTCGTTCCCGTCTTTGTCAAACCAGGGGCCTTCATTCCCTTCTCCTGAAGCACATGGTTCCTAATGGGCGGATGGCAAACGCTCTTAGTCTGAGCTGCCTCCCGTGCTTTTTCTCCCACTAGCCAGCCACCCACCTCTGGTAGTTGTCAAAGTTGAAGCCGCCCTTCGGCAGCTGGACGTTATTGATAGGCATCGTAGGAACGACTGAGATTTCGCGAGGATTAAGGAAGTTGATCTTGAGCACTTCTACTTCAAACAAACGACGCTCCGTCCTTACCTTGGTGGAATGATCTGAGATGCGGCCCGGGACTTGTTGGGCTTGAAGGGACAGCTGCAGGCTACCTTTCCGCTAAGTGGTCTGTCGGTTCGATGTTAGGAGAGGTCACAATTGGCAAGCCAGAACGGTGTTGTTTTGAGGTTGCGCGTGAGTTGATTGATACCTTCGTCACCTACTTGATGGCGGACGTCTCAGACTAAGGGAAAACGGGCCCGCAAAAGCGCACTGGTGTTTAGCATCGCTAATCAAACGCAGCAAGAATCGCAGCGTCGCGGTTCAATCATTTCCACGACGCGTGAGAAAACGCTCTGGAACGTTTCGACCGACATCGTGCGGAGCACTTCCTAGAAATTCTCCCACGGGCAGGATTGAAAGGGAAGCACGAAAACCTAGACGGACATCGTGCGGAGCACTTCCTAGAAATTCTCCCACGGGCAGGATTGAAAGGGAAGCACGAAAACCCAGACGTTGGCAGTACAAGGACGTATATAGGCCTCGATGTTCCCGTCCGCCAACCAAGAGCAAGCGTCCGGAGGCGCGGACGTGCCCTCCTGCGAGCAACAAAAACAGCTGGCTCTCACCAACAGCTTTCTGCTGGACCTGAAGGCGAGGAAGGAGAAGGTAAGGTCTGTCCTTATGTTCAATCCCCACGCTTGCGAATACGTCTCTCAGGTTGAAAGCTGTCTACAAACGTCTTTCATTAATTCGAGATGTGTGTAGCTCCTTGCGGAAATCACGGCACAGCTATCAACGATCAACGAAGGGCTGGCAAGCCTGGCAGAGCACGGAGGAGGCGTTGTTGCTCCAAAAGCGGCTCCAGACACTGACCACGTAGACTTCTCGGATGTAGGCATGAGAGGGATGGCATTTATGAACTTCATCTGACTCTTTCGGTCAAAGTCGTTAGGAGACGGTTCACAAGCGACGTCCGTAACGTCGAAAAATGATAGTTCGCAGGGCATAGAACAAAAGCTACCTGCCAGTGGTACAGACTTCGTGCAGGACCACCTCGAAGATCTGCAAGAGGTGTACCTCCAAAGTCGGTCTATCGGTATGTGCAGTCTCTCAACACCTTTCTAGTGCGGACTTCTCTCTGACAACCGATGGTTTTGCAGATGATAGTTTCCGGTCAATTAGTGATTTCTCGGATACTCTATCCCGTCTCTCGAAATACTCTCGTTTGAAACCCGTCGCCAGTCTTGACTATGCCCACGGACTCTATACCGGCAAAGCATCCATAATCTGCTCAATCGATTTCGACAAAGATGACGAGTTCTTCGCCACGGCCGGCGTCCTCAAGAAA
This sequence comes from Fimicolochytrium jonesii, assembly GCF_025526975.1. NCBI lineage: Eukaryota > Fungi > Chytridiomycota > Chytridiomycetes > Spizellomycetales > Powellomycetaceae > Fimicolochytrium > Fimicolochytrium jonesii. The sequence goes on from NW_026515681.1 coordinate 57,784, forward strand.
ATCAAAATCTTTGACTTTGCTAACGTACTGCATGACTACGTGAAGAACTCAACCTTGGTTGCCGACGAGGAGATTGCCAGCGCCAAGACTAGTTCTTCGCCGTTGAGTGCCAATAGAAAGCGGAAACGGAGTCAAATGGCATCTGAGAGTGAGGAAGCAGACAGCCAGGGGGATATGGTACCTAGGTTCCCGGTGATAGAGATCGATTGTCCATCTAAAGTCAGGTACAGTGATGACTTTCTGCTCGACCTTCGAAACGGGATTGTCGCTAACAAACAGGTATTACGTCCCGCAGTTGCCTAGCATGGGACCCGGAGGAAAAATCACGCCTTGCATCAGCGGACTATGAAGGCGTATTACGGTTATGGGATTCCTCCAATGGGCAGCTGGTGCAGTCCCATGAAGAGCACGAAAATCGTATATGGTCGCTGGATTGGTGTCCGTCGGAAAAGAGCCGGTTTGCGAGTGCCAGTGACGATGCCAAAGGTAAGATATCGGATCATGTCCTCACGGTGGCATATGGCGACTAACGTCAGCCGGTAGGAAAAATCTGGACGGTCAACCAAAAGGATGCTGTGGCAACCGTCTCCAGTGTCGCAAACCTCTGCTCGGTCCGCTGGAACCCCACCGTCCCTCACCATGTTGCATTTGGATCTGCAGGTTAGGCCCAACTCTTTTCGGGACACCCACGCGCCTTGCTTATCAGTCCCCTTTTTGGCATCCATAGATCATCACATCCACTATTACGACATCCGCAACCTGCACCACCCATTACACATCTTCAGAGGCCACCGCCGCGCCGTCTCCTACGTCCGCTTCAAAGACCACGACACACTTATCTCCTGTTCCACGGACTGCACCATGCGAATGTGGAAGCTGTCCGAATCCTTCCAAACGGGCGAATCGCAATGTGTACGGACCTTCAGCGGGCACCTTAACGAGAAGAACTTTGTGGGCATGAGTCTGGATTGCAATGGAGAGTTTTTGGCCTGTGGGTCCGAGACCAATGATGTCGTTGTGTACTGGTGGCAGCTGCCCAAGCCGTTTATTGTGACGAGGATGGCGAGCATGCCGAATTGGTTGACGGTAGGCTGGTATACGCCACAACGCGGTACACCAATCAATCGTTGACCCGCTCTCTTCCATTTAGGGCAAACGCGCTCGGCAAGACGATTCAGACCACTTCATCAGCTCCCTGTCATGGCAGCGAACGGCACCGGGACGACTCATCGCCGCCAACTCGCAAGGGAAGGTGACCGTCATGGAGATGGTTTGAAAATCGCACAGCTTTTGTAAGTGGAATATGCGCACCCCGGAGACGACCTTTGCGGCACCTTGCAGATTGCCTCGGAGAACTTATGTTCCGGTGCTAACTACTCGGGCGCTACAACCTTGCAGAATCCCCATTATATATGCTCCAAGGTGGTCAGAGATAGGCGGTAGCATAACAGTACATTAGGCTTAGAGACGGGTGTCGGCGGAGAAATAGCACTATTACTATCATTATGTTTGCATTATTCCGAGAGTGGCCGTAGGTCAGCCCTGTTTATCGAACCTCGAATAAAGTTGGCTTTTTGGGAGCAAGTCGATATCACATGAGTCTCTCAGACGATCATGCACGGAACAAAAGCCGATGGTGCGGCGGGATGTCAGCCGGGAGTGTCTGGACTCCAGCCAAGTCTCGTGTTCCCTTGTCGTTTCGGATTGAACCGCGTTAATTTTGAAGGCAATCGAGGCTTCAGTCTTTCCACTTCTGTCCACTCTTCCTCCTGTTAAATACTATGACCATCCCGTCCAAGCCACGGGCCTCAACTCCTCGGGAAAGGATGTATTCCGAGATGCGGTCTCGCTGAAGTGTCGAGAGATCGACGATGGTCGCTGCACAGTACATGATGGACATGCCTGTATTTGGTGCAGATGTGAAGCGCACAACGCAAACAGGTCCATCATGTACTGGGCGACCACCACAGCCTCTTGTTCCCGTCATCCGAGCCCGCTGATCTCCGACACGTCTATAAGGATTGCGATTTGCTCCATAAGCTCAACACGATCATTTGTTATGGCCCCCCCATATTGGGGCGGCCTCACGATCGAGAACCACTTTCGCATGCAGGTCAAAGAACTTGCGGTCCGGTCTGTTCACATGAAAGCCATCAAGCAAAAGCTACCGACCCTGTGCTTTATCAAGGTGGGGTGATGCGGCAAACCATCTCTCCCTCGCTCGTCCGTCTCGGTGGCGTCGATAACCCAGTAGAAGCGCCCCGAAATTGAAAGTCAGAGTGGACCGGAACGTGCCGCTGGGATTGACCGACGTTTTGCTTGAGTCTGATAACGTCGTTGGGATCAAGCTCGCGAACAGACATTGAGGAGGAGGAGGAGGAGGAGGAGGAGGAGGAGGAGGGAGGGAGGACGCGCCGCCCGCTTGTTGTTCCTGTGACGTGTTGCGCCCAGAGTGGAGGTCAACCGCTAGCCCTTGTTACAGTATAATATCGCTCGCAAACCGCTAAGCAGACAGACAGACAGACAGCTGGACGGGCCATATCGCAACACACAGCTGCCTAGACAACTCAGAGCTCGCTCTACCGAGGGCTAGTTATACGGCTGCAACAGGCGTCGCGCTTCTGGCTTCCCGTCTCACCTTCGATTGGTCATTCCCGCTGCAGTCATGTCGTTCTACGGCACAGGCCAGCAGGGCGGGGCCGGAGGTGGTGGTGCTGGAGGTTATGGTCAACAACAGAACCAACAGCAGGGTTTCCAAGGAGGTCAGGCCTGGAACCAGCAACCACAGCAGCAGCAACAGCAGTACTATCAGCAGCAACCCCAACAACAGCAATTCCAGCAACAGCCGCAACAACAACAACCACAAGCGCAATTTTCCAACGGACAGCAGATGCAGTCTAACGGTGGTACCGGAGGAGGCGCATCACTTGCAAGTCAAGGTGGGTGTGTTGTCCATCAATGAGATCCAGTGGAAGTGAGCCCGAGCGAAGCGAGGCGGATGAGCCAAAGGCACTCATCATAGGCATACGCTGGGCCGATAGCATCGAGCTTCAACTGCAGCGAACGAAGCGAGGCGCATGGATGCTTCACGTGTAGTGAGGCCGAGCCTGTTTCGTGCATCACACATCCAGCCCAATACCCATTTCGCGAGAGGAGCGAGCGGCCTGTCGTCTACATCATTCCGTACTTACATATGTTCTTCCTGTCCACAGTCTCGCTGCCATTCATTGAGCAATCTGATCTTGTGAGTTATGAGGGCTTCTTCAAGCAGGCGGGACCTTCCGCTTCTGGTCAGCTCGCCGGTAAGATCTTTGATGGTACCGCTATTCAGATCATATGCGACTGCAAAAACTAATCCGTTCTTGCATGTGCTGTGATGCACCACATTAGCTGGGGCAGCTCGCAACTTCCTGCTCCAATCCGGCTTGCCGAATGAGATATTGGCACGCATCTGGACTCTCTCCGCTACGACCGGGCCAACCTTCCTCACATACGCAGAGTTCTGCGTAGCCATGCATCTCGCAAAGCTGGCTCGCAACGGAACCTTCCCGGCTTCCCAATTACCGGACGCTGTACGACAACATTTAGCCGCGAGCAACGCGAACCTGTTTGGCCGAGGTGGTGGACAGCAACAGCCGCCTCATCAGCAGATACCCACACACGACACTGGAATGTCGCATCTGACAGTCGCGTCCTCAGGAAACGTGAGCGCTCATTCGACAGGTGGCGGCTATGGCGGACACCAACCAGCCCCTACAGTATACCCATCCGGCCAAACCAGTCAACACAACACTGGAGGGCCCAACCCGCGATCTGGCGGTTTCACCGGTGTACCGACGGGAGTCACTGTCCTGGACGGCTTCGCAGGACCTCTAGTGGCTCAGGCGCCCACCCATCAACAGCAACAGCACCAGCAACAACGGAGGTGGGCGGTAGACCCGACGGAGAAGCAGCAGTATGATGCCATTTTCAAGGTGTGGGATCCGCAGAACTCGGGATATATTTCGGGAGATCGCGCACGGTCGATTTTCACGCAGTCTGGGCTTCCGGACGGGATACTGGGACATATCTGGTTCGTACAATCGAATCAGAAATGCGATAATCGTCTCCTTATTCTCACCTCTCTCCGGTCTTTCGAATAGGAACCTAGCAGACATGCAAAATCACGGCAAACTCAACGCCGACGAATTCGCCGTCGCCATGCACCTCGTCTACCAAAAACTCAACGGCCGCGATCTCCCTCAAACCTTACCCCCTGAACTCATCCCGCCTTCCACGCGCGACCTCGACTCCCTCACCTCCCTCGCTAAAAGCCAACTCCTAACAGACATCGTCCAGAAAAAGAACCTGGGACAATCATCCCCGCATGCGAGTACCAGTAGCCTGTTTGGGAGTAATGATCCCCTGGGCATTGCGTCCTCGGCGGGGAACAGCCCGAATCTGGGTGAACGGAGGAAAGTGCAGGAACAACGAGACGCGGAGGAGAGTAAGAGGAGGGCGGTTGTGAGCCAGTTGGAGGAGAAGAAGAAGGAGTTGGCTGCGGTCAAGGAAGGGATCGCAACTGCAAACAAAACAGCAACACAGACGAAGATCGAGGTGGACAAACTCCTAGCTGAAGCACGACGATCCCATGCGCAGGTGAAATCTTCTCGCCCGGGCTCTGGATCGGGTGGCGACGCTACACGTGTAAAAGACCAAGCAACGACCATGGAACGCGAGATCAACGCCCTGCTTGCGGATTGCAGACAATTGGCCAACACCCAGGCCGACAAGAAAATCCGGAAGGCGCAGGGCGGGTCTTTGATTGCGACACCGGCAGCGGGCCCGGATGCGTTGCAGAGTAAGGCGGCGGCGTTGTTGGCGGCGAGGATGGCCGCGTTGGGTGTTAGTGCGCCTGCTTCACCGGTCTCGGCGCCGGTCTCGGCGCCTTCGTCGGCACAGACAGACCACGCGGCCGTACCCGCCGCAGAAACGGAGAAGCGGAATATTTTGAAAGAGTTGGACGACGCCGCTGACCGTGTTCGCTCACTCATGGCCCAAATCAACGCTGTCAAAGTGACCGGAGGGAATAATGGAGGTGCGGGATGGAACCCGAGCGTTGCGGAACGGGTGAAATGGGAACAGGGTGTGGGCGTGAAGAGTAAGGATGTACGGAGGGTTGTGTTGGAGTTAGGCGGTGCTGCTTCCGGTTCGCCGGTCACGCCGAGGGAGTCGACTACAGGAGGCTTCCTATCCCCCACCCCCACCCCCACCACCACAACCTCCGTCCTTTCCAAGGTCGGCGCTGCGGCCGGAACAGTCATCGGAGCCGTTGCGGGGACCGTCGCTGCCGCTACACATGTTGTCACCGACATTGCGTCCTCGGCGGTCTCACCCGTGTCACCGAAACCGACACAACCACCGCCGCCGTCTGCGGCGGCGCTGTTTGCGAATTTGACGAATGCGCCGGGGGTGCCTGCTAATTATTTCACGGCGTTGCCTGGCACGGGAGCGGGGAGTAAACCTGCCTTGTCGGATACCACGGGTGTTACGTCCCCTGTGAAATCTACCCCGCCAACTTCTGCACATACGGATAAGCCAAGTGCGTCGAACACCACAACGGGGGGCGTCGCGGCCGCTGTAAAGAGCGCGTTGACCACCACCGCGGCCGCCGTAAAGAGTGCGCTGCCAACCACTGCACCTACACTCCCCGACCGGTCTCCATCCACCCCAACTGGGGATACAAACCCCGCACCCCCGCCCCCACCACCACCACCAACCAGCACCCCGTCATTCGGGCCACCCACCCTCCAACCAGCACAATCACCTTTCACATCGTACCAACCCACCCAATCCATCCCAGCAACAGCGGCGTTGGCAGGTACGGGCGTAAACGACGTCGTGGCCCAGGCTGCCGCAGCTATCAAAGCCGTCAAGGAACGCCAGGCTGCTAAACTAGCCGCCTCGGCTCCGGGTACGCCGACAACACCAAGTCGGAACCCGTTCGCGAGTTTGGGTACGTCTCAGCCCGCTTCGCCCGTTAGATCTTCCGGGGATCCGTTCGGGGCGTTCGGACTCGGTGGTGGGAGCGGCGCAGCACCCACACCGTCCCAGCCTGCCTCCCCTATCAAATCTTCCGCAGATCCCTTTGCATCTCTCGGGTTTGGGAGTAGTGGTGGCGGCGGGGGAAAAGAGGGAGTGGAGGAAGAAGATGAAGTAGAGAAAGCGATGAGGAGGTTGAGGGAGCAGGAACGGGATCTGCTAGGGGAGGATTTTCGGTCGGGGGCAGGTAAGGAGCGTGAGGTGGTGCCTGCCCCGGGAAAATTAGGTGGTGGTGGTGGTGGTAGCGGCGGTGGTGTGTCGCAGAGGATACCGCCGAGTCCGGGTGTGAGTCCGGTGCGAAGGTTGTCGAATGCTGGTGGTGTGAGCGGAGGTGGGGGTGGGGGTGGGGGGACCGGGGTCGGTGGTGATGGGGCGAGAAGACCGAGTTTTGGTGGCGCGCCGCAGTTGTTGAGACGGCCGTCGGTTTCGAATTCGGGGGATGGGCACCAACAACAGGGGCAGCAACAACAACATCCGAAAGGACCTTCGGTGATGGAGAGAATTCGGGAGCGGGATCAGGCTGTTAAGGAGAGTGCTTCGACGACTCATACTCCACCGCCGGCTGTACCGCGACGGACGTCCGAATTCGGGGTTGCAAAACCAGTTCCACCACCGATACCCTCAGGCGGGATACCCCCACCCCCACCACCGCCACCCCCCGGCGCCGTCATTGTTCCTCGCAAAAAATCAACCACCCAACAACCAGACTCGTCACCACCACCCACCAAAACACTGCCGATCCCAACGGACATTGGGGCAGTCATCACCCCCCTCGCAATGCACGCCCTCAGCGCTGGCGCTGGAGCGGTGGGCAAAGTGAGCGATCGGATTAGATCTTTGCAAGGGGGGTTGGCGAGTGTGCTTGGCGGGGCTGTGGGGAGTATCACCTCTTCAACTTCAACTACCGACAACAACAAAGATGGGGAGAAAAGGGAGCAGAGCAGACCCCCGTCGCCTGTGAAGACTTCCCAGGGGTATCCGCCGCCACCGCCTCCCCCTCCCCCTGTTGTGGGATCGACGACAGCAACAGCTGGTCCGGTATCTCCAACCCAACGCAGCAGCACCGAAAGCGAGTGGGAAATGGTCGAGGAGGAAAAGAAGGAGCAGGGGGATGCTGTGTCCCCTCTTCATGGCCATTTACAGGCGCATCACCACCACCATCATCACTCCCATCACGGTCCTGAACATGGCTCGGGGCAGGGAGACCTGCAGCAGGAGAAGAAGGATATGCGATCCCAACGAGCCCTCAGCGACGTGTTCGCGGATAAATTCGAGAAGAGCGGGTATGCTGATGCCATTCGCTCTACCACCACCATTACCCCAGCGACACATGAGCCAGTCATCGTCACAACCACCCCGGCCTCCGAACCGATACTGTTCAAAGCGCGCGCGCTGTTCGCGTTTGAGCCAGCCCGCGCGGACGATCTGCGGTTGGAGGTGGGGGATGTGGTGGATGTGGAGAGGGAGGTTGGGGAGTGGCTTTATGGACGTGTGAGTGAAAGGAGTGGGTGGGTGCCGAGGAATTATGTTGAGGTTGTTGGGGAGGGAGGGCTGGGGACACACGGGGATGCGAGTAGCGTTTCTGATGTTGAGAGTGGTGAGTTGTACGAGGTGCTGTGAATACAAGGATCACGGGGTATCTGGACTGACGATTTGGGTTATTTAGACGTGCACGAAGACCCTTCCACAACCCGCGCCGACTCCTTCTACTACGCCGAAGCCATCTGGTCCTACGACAAACAACTTCCCGACGAGCTCTCCCTTGCCGTCGGCGACGCTATCACTGTTCTCGACAACAACTCCGACACACAGTGGTGGAAGGTCGAGAACGCCAAGGGGGAGTCCGGGCTCGTTCCTGCCAATTACCTACGCGAACGGCCCGCGCCGAACACGAGGGATGCGTCCGCGATTCCAAGCTGGATGGCCCCGGGGAAGGGTGGGGTGAGGGAGTATACACCGCAGAGCTCGTCGGGGGATCTTGGCGGGCGGAGTAGTACGGCTGGGGAAGGGTTTAATGCCGGGTATGCCACCCCGCCGCTACCGAGCAAGTTCAAGCGGCAGATGATGCCCAAGTCGACGTCGTTCACGATTCAGAGTTTAAGTACGTGGGGTGATGAGGATGCCGGGGAGCAAGGGCGGGCCAGCGTGGGTGGTGGGGGCCGGTCACGGAGTTTGGAGGATAATACGGGCACGGGTGCGGCGGCATCGCTTTACGTGCCTGGATCCACCGGCGGGGGGCTGTCGAAGAGCAACAGTCTAAACACGATCCACCAAGCATCAGCGTCGACATCATGGGCGACGAAAGTCGACCCGGCTCGCCTCCCCTCCATCCCGGCCGACGAGCGCAAACGGCAAGAAGCCATCTTCGAGCTGATCGCGACCGAGCAGAGCTACGTACGTGACCTCGAATCCATCTGCCATACCTTCTACGGACCCATGTCCGGCATGCTCTCCCCGCCAGACCTGGCCGCGATCTTCGCCAACATTGAGGACATCAAGCTCGTTAACGCGGTCATCCTTTCCGACTTTGAAGCCATCCAAACCGAGCAAGACTTCATCATCGACGGCATTGGCGAGATCTTTGTCCGGCACGCGGGCTCGCTCACTGTGTACCAATCCTACTGCGGCAACTTTGCCCACGCGCTCAAAGTCCTCCAGAAATGCCGCACGGACAACCCGCGCCTGCAGGAGTTTCTGAAACGCGAGCAGACGAATAACCCGCTGTGCCGATCGCTGGATTTGAGCTCGTTTTTGTTGCAGCCTATGCAGCGGATCACGCGGTACTCGTTGTTGTTGAAGCAGGTGCTGCATTATACGCCGAAAGCACATCCGGATCATGAGGCGGTTGTGAGGGCGCTGGCGATGAGTGAGCGCGAGGCGGAGATGGTGAATTCGGCGGCGAGGGAGAGGGAGAGTAAGGAGAAGTTGGAGGAGGTTGGGAGGGTGTTGGATTTGAGTTGTAATGAGGTAGGGAGGAAGATGTCTGTCGGCGTCCCTCATCTGGTCACATGTTTACGGCACACTTACCCTCGTTTCAAACACAGGAGCACAAACTGGATCTGACGGCCCCGACGCGCGTGTTTGGACCCCGCATCTTTATCCATGAGGGCGACCTGACGAAGAGCAAGAGTGGGCGGAAACTGCATGCGTATCTGTTCAATGATGTGCTACTACTCGCCCAGCCTAAGGGGAAACAGGAGCGGAATGTTAAGGGGTATACCTATGGGTTGTATAAGAAGGTATTGCTTGGAGGATGCATTGGTGCGAGGTCAAAGTGGTTGGTTCACTCACATCCGTAATCAAACCCCGCAGCCAATGCCTCTCAACGAAATCGCCGTCCGCGACCCGCACAAAGTCGGCAAAGAAGTCGCGCCGGTCGACGAAGCCTGCTTCCAAATCGTGCATGGCCAAGACGCCGTAACTGTGCGCGCCCCCTCCGCCGCCGCCAAACGCAAATGGGTCAACACCCTGGAGGAGCAGACCCGCCAGTACTTTGTTGCTGAGAAATCCCTCGCTGAGGGCGCGTGGAAGGGCGGGCGGTTTGTGGAGGGGCGACCGATTGGGACCTTGTCGGTGAATGTCCTCGAGGGGAAGGAGTTAGCGGTTGGAGGGGCTGCTTCTAAAGGTATCGTGGGAATCGGTGACCCCTTTTGAAAGAGAAATGGTTGACTCATGGGTTTTTTTTTTGGCTGTTTAGGCAACAAACTGGAGATCTACGCCCGCGTGCAACTCAACCGGCAGCAAGTCAAGACGCGCACCGTCAACTCGCGCACACCGCATTGGAACCAGACCTTGGTCTTCTCGGTGCTGAGTCTGGACGAGACGCTTAAGTTGTCGTTGTTCAATTATGATCGGTATTCGCAGGATGGTGAGGACTTGTTTATTTTTTGGATAATTCGAACTAGCTTCACTAACCTTGCCGTCGGTCGTCATTTTTCAGAATACCTCGGACATGCGGCGCTGTCTTTGGACCTACTGTAAGTACCTCCCTCATCACCTACATGATCATTCAACCCGCATCTCACCATCCCCTTCTCTCCCGCTACACAGAGAATACTACGGCGAAAAAGAAACTGAAGTCATCACCCTGCCCTTACAGGACGTCCGAGGCGGCTCCATATCCGTCAAGCTGGCCTTCAGACGATCTTGATACCACGGACAGTAAATCACCCCAACTTTGTATACATAGCCTTTCGTCGTCTTCTATGCCTCACCTTGGAGCAACCACACATTTCGTACTTTTCGGGGCATCATGTTTTACGTCTTTTCCCCTTCACTTGGCACCTACCGCATCATTTCATGCATTTCTTCTTTGACCCTTATTTGTACATGTACATGTTTGCCTGTGGAGCCTCGAGCCGCGAATATGAATGATTGACCGCACATGACACATTATTGTGCACATTTACCATGCGATTGCGGGACAATGATACTTTACGTACATAGTACATGAGAGAGAGAGAATAGATGCAGAGATCCCCAGTGAGGAGGCAGTAGAAATAGGATGGGTATGCTCATACGTTTTACAAATGGGGGGTATCGGATCCTTTCGTCGTCGGATAGTCGTGGATGAAGAAACCGCGGAAAATGTGATCCGGTCTCGGTAGAAAGGGGGTCGACGCAACGAAAACCAAACCAGATGTCCCTCCGATGTGCGCCGGTGGCCAAGATCAGGACGCCGCACTCGTCGCATTCCCGCCCGCGGTCGTCGCCACATCCCACTTTTGATCACACCACGGCATCCCCGGTATACAGTTCAAATACTTACACCACGCACACCCACCAGTCGTATCCGCCCCCTGATCACCCGCGCGATAAAACCCCCTCAACAGGAAATACATCACCAGCCCCAACCCAGGCAACGCCAGAACCGCCAACATGCGTTTGCGCCACTTATCCCCCTCGCTGAAATATATCGTCGGCATAAACACAAGCCCGGCGAGCAAACCAGTGTAAAACCCGCCCATGTGCGCGAAATTGTCGATGTAGGGCAGCATCCCGATGAGCAGCGAGATGGCGATTTGGATAAACAGGAAGAAGAGCTCGCGGATCGGGCGGGTGATCAGCTGCCAGTTGTAGAATAGGTCGAGGAGGAGGCAGGCGAGGAGGCCGTACAGAGAGCCGGAGCATCCGACGCTTGGGGTGAGCGGGTTGAAGTTGGCGCCGAAGATGAACCCGGCGATCCCGGAACTCATGTAGATGATGAGCATCCGCCACCAGCCGAAATCACGCTCCATCGCGAAGCCCGTGCGGATCTGGAAGCTGAGGTTCAAGAGCAGGTGCACGACGCCGCCGTGGAGCCCGATCGGGGTGATGAAGCGGTACCATTGGTTTGGGTGTTTGGGGTCGGCGAGGCCTGACATCCCGCATATGTCATTTAATGTGCAGAGCGTGCCCCCTGCGAGCGAGCCCTTTGTGCCCACAGGACACTGCAGAGCGTCCGAGCTCTCATATCCGGTCCCGGTCCGCATGCACGGCACGAACCGCGCGCCCATACTGATCAGCGTACCCGGGCCCGGTCCGATCATGTAGTTGAAATCGGGGGAAGTCTGGATCGGTGACCCCGTGCGTTTCCAGCTCATGTACAGCTCGCCGAGGAAAGCGGCGATTTGCGCGGTGGTGATGAGGATGAGGAAGTAAGGGCTGTGCCGTTTTTGGTTGAGGAGTTGCGCGCGCACCAAGGGGTCTTGGAGCGCTCGTGGGCCTTTTTGCGAGGCGGCTTGTTCGGCGGCGAGGTGGGAGTAGTAGGAGGACGAGGAGCCACGCCTGGGGTTGAGGCTTTCAGTGGAGGAGTGGGGCGAGTCGCCTGTTTCGATGTCTGCAGAACAGTAGTTTTTGGTTACCAAGATAGAAGTGCCACGCACTCTGTACAAAGTGGTATACATACCCGAGCCCTGCCTGGACGATCGCCCAGAGCCATCACTTGTTTCGTTCAGAATGTTCGTCGCAGTCCTGGGATCGGCATAAAAAGCGTATCCATTATCCTGGTAGTGCGTATCTGCAATGTAAAAACTATTAATCCATCGTGAAAACACCTGATGTGACAGCAGAGCCGCCGGGCTCACCGACCTTGATACCGCCCTCTCCCATCTGTCATCACCGCTTCTGGAGGCGCCGATGGTAATGGCAACCTGCGATTGAATCCATCAGAAACAGTCATGTAACCCAATCCCACACAAATCTCTCAATACTGCAGGAGACACGCACCGTTGACCGCCCATACGTTCGGGCCACACCCTTCGCTGCTCAGACCGCCCGGGACTCCCCGCACTGTACGACGACGCAGGCGGCGGCGGATAATCTCCGTACCCAAGCGATTTCGAGACAGGCGGTGGCTGTGATCCATACCGTGCATGCTGCGGCGGTGGCGGGAGGTGGTAGAAGCGCTCGTTGTTATGTTGCTGAGGAGAATACGGCTGCTGTTGTTGATGTTGATTGGTGACATTGGGAAAACTTTGGACGTACTCGCCGTCTGCAGTCCGAGAGTGGGCTGGCCATGACCCGGGCAGTGGGCTGCTGTAGGCGTAGGGCGGTGGTGTTGGGTGATGTTGCATTGTATGATCTGTCTGGTGAGAGAGAAGGGATGCAGCGCTATTATGCGCTTGGCATAGCTTTTAAGGCCGGCGGAGTTTGCACGCTTGCGTTTTGAAGGATCTGCGTGGGGGATCTGCCTCTTGGAATGGCGGGAAAATAAGCTCATGTAGGGATGAGTTCGAAATGGAATCTTCGCAGGGTCCACGGGTTGTGCATTCTGAGAATCTAGGATTATCATTCTGGCAACCGCCGAACGCGTCGGAGAAAGAAGTGTTACCCGTGACGTGAGCAGCGCCCGACGTGTTCTCCTGTTGTCTCGGACGCGTTTTCGAGGTTCCTACTACTTCTTCCCTGCTCGGAATCCAAGCATGTTGTGCCCAACGCGCACACCGCAAAACCTCAGCTTCCAATGATCTATGTTATACAACGTTGCAATTGCAAATGAAATCTATCAGCCGAAGTCACCATCTACATGTATTCCGTGAATTTCCTTACAACTGATGACTATCTGCCTCCTAGAAGGACGGTATTCCCATGACTGAGGACACGCAGGGGGAGCCGCATTAACCAGATGACGCACAACTGAATTCATATCAGCGTTCTCCAAGCGACGGGGACCTTCCCGCTTGGCCCTCATCGGAGCTTCACACAAGGATGTGTTGGTGCAAGCAAATTGTGCCCGCTCCTGTCTCCGGCGATGAGACACAATGAGCCTGCGCGGCCGTGACTAAATCTTGATTCATCTTTTTCGAAGAGAGCTAGTCCACTGCCCGCGTCAAAGGAGAGGTAAGTCGGATCGTCCATGATCAAAGACTCCTTCCGGCCTGGGCGCATCGACAGAAAAGTCCTCATCATGGCAGATGAGAAGCAATCCAATCTTCCTACTGAATCATGCTCCCTGCAAAGTTGTCGGCTTTCGTCTTGTGATCTGCTGGGTTCGCCGCAAGCTTTGCAAGTGGATGGAGAGAGACGGAATCAAGACCAATGTCACTCAAATGTGGGAGTTGTTCAAACCTGCCATATCTTACCTCATAAACAGTGATGACCGGATCCTTCTTTATCACATCCCACTCGCCCTTTAGCCCAATGTAGAAGATCCTCGTCACCTCCGCGCCAAAGTTGGAAGGAAAGTACAACGTTAGATGCCTAACGTTCTGGAACTTCGTCATACGAGTCGGATATTCGGGGATCAAGGCAGCTGCAGTCGATGTGGTATCGCCGTGCACGAGCTCCCATTCTTGCGCGGGAGGAGTCGCTTCGGCTGTGTCAAAGTCGAGGTCTGCTCGGTTCACGTATCTACGAAGAATCGCAAGTATTTGAGTCAAACGGTACACCCGGGAAAGGGAACTCCGCAAAGACTGCATCACATACGCTTTCATAGACGCTGGCGCCTCTTCACCCGGCCCGCCTACCACTGCTATCGACTTTAACTTGATGTTCGCCGTAAACCTGTCCACCCCAACCGTAAGCCCTCTCACTTGACGTTGAAGTAACAGCAGCGGGCCCGCTCACGGTATATGCACAATCAACTGCTCATCGACATCACTCTCCACAAAGGTCGTCCTATCGTTTCGCTGGTCCCACGTCTTGAACACCTTCTTTATGGCGCCGTCGTCGCTTTCGTTCAGACAGGTGACGTTGTCCAGATCTACCTGTTGGTAGAGAGTGTACTCGCTGCCTCGGTCAGGGCCGTCGTGGTCGTGGTCGTGATCGTGATCGTGCCCATGGCCATGTCCTCCACCTCCGCGGTGGTCATGGTGCTCGTCGTGACAGTGAGACATGGTGTGGGGGTGTGGGGGTTCCTATTTGGGTTGTCGGATGCCGTCGTCCTCGCTTCGCAATCAGCTTCGCAATGCCGATTCCCCTATTGTCAGAAGGCCAAAACGGAACGACGCGTTCTGTCCCCAGCTTTTCCAAGGGAATTGACACACAGTGGTGCGAACCAGGAGAACGTGCAAGTAATGGCACAAGCATCCTCAACCGCCCGCCCACGTTCCGCTGCTCCTGGCGCTGGCGCCGAGCAGTATGGCGGTGCCGCTTCCTACGATGACCTCAAAGATGGTAGGCAATCTTGCCGCGTTCTTTCGTAAAAATGCTGCATACCTCGTACTCACTCATACACACCCCAGCCTTGAAAGAGAACCTGCAAACGACCGGAGTGCTGGCAGATCTGAGAGCACGTATCCGTGCATCCGTGTTTGACTCGCTGCAGGACTCGGTAGGCGTGGGCTGTCTGTTTTGGGCTTTATGGGAAGGGACGTACCGAAAGCTGTCGTGGCGGATCCAACATTTCATAACCCTTCCCACATCCTCTCCGACCTTCATCACTCAGGAAGCACCCAGACCTCCCGCCAACAGCCCACAAGCCGATCTCGTCAACGAGCTTATCCGGGAATACATGCGATACATGGGCTACCGGCACAGTCTCTCCGTGTTTGCCGCCGAAGCAGACCTGCCGCGCAGACCACCCAAACGTGAAGCCCTCGCTGATGAGTTGGGTTTAGAGCTGGGGCCGAAAAAGCCGTCAGAGGAGGGCGGGGGTGCTGAGGATAATGTGTATCCTGCCCATCTGTACGTTGGAATGTTTTTGTTTTTATCATCTCGCCCAGCGAGCGCGCTTCTGTGAAGACGTCTGCTAACTTTCCCATTTTTACCTCCATCCAATATATCATCTTTCCATCGAGAAGACCGCTGCTGTATGGCTTATCCCTCCGTCACGCTGTCAAAGATCCCGCCGCAAAGTCTATCAAGAGGTGACATTGGATATAGGGAGCGAAAACGGCGCAAGGACATCATGAGTGTCGGTGAATGGCGATTTTTGGTTGGACGACTGTCTATATGTACAGTATATGTGTACTTATTAGTTCGAGTGAGGAAGGGCTGTTCTGTCGTCGAGACCAAGAAAAAATCCCATTGCCGGCGAGCTTTCCGCCGTGGAGGGTTGAGATCGTCTGCTTGCTACGGCGAACAGCGAAAGCGTCGCAAGGCGGCATTCACCCTTACCCACCCCGTCTCCCTGACTGATATTTGTGAGAGACCACCTGGGTGAAAAAGAAAAGACACCATCCTGCCTCTGAGCCTCTCCACACGTTCACGACGCACGAGGGGCAGCCGTCCGGACTCCGACGATAGCAAAATACAACGTTCACCGCAGGGGGACACAGAACAAACGTTCTTGTGCTTCTCGAAAAGTTTATATCGAGCCTCTCTACCCGGGTTCCATCGGCTAGTAGATTACGAGAGATGACGTTGGCGTGTCCCGGAAACATTTAGAAAAAGTTGAAAGAAGAGATGGTGGTACAGTACCAGTCCCTATGAGTTGCATTTGTGCGCTGCGCTTGTTGTGCAAAGTTGCAAACTGCGCTCAAACGAGTCCGACCGTGACGGTCACTTCGGGTTGGCGTCGTTGGAGATAACTTTTTGTTGTGGATGAGGCGCCGCGGACGTCGGGGAAGAGGGCCTCACCGATCATTGATGTGACTGGCGTTGACTGGCAACTGACTCTCAGGTCGACGACACTCTCTTTCGGTGCGGGATGTCGGGATTTCTGCATCCGCTTTGCCAATCTTGCTCATAGTTGCATCACATTCCGCTCTCAGTCCCATGTTTGGTCAGTACATGTGCGATAGCATATACAATCGGCGGTAAGAGCCCAAAACGCTTGACAAGGTTCGACGGAGGCTTGCTGCCCGATGCAGCCACTCTTGACTTTCGCCTGTTGATGGACGGTAAACGCGATGCTTGCCCGCACTGCACAGCATGAGCCTCCTCTGAACCCGCAGGAGTTCCCTCCATTCTCTACGCCGACTACCATGTGCCGTCGGCGGGTTGGAAGACGGTTGCACATAGAGGGTTGGGTGAGCTGCGTGCGGGATGGCGGGCCGACCAAACCATCTGGGTTCGAAGTTTGAAAGTCACTGGGGAGGGCTGCGCGACGCGTTTGTGACAAGAGAGTGTTCCTTCCCCTTGCCCTTTGATCGCCTCAAAACCGAGGTTGCAACAGAACTGCCATCTGACATCTTCCCTGAAGTTCCCTCGTGGATGGAGATGTTATGTCGGTCCGACTCCGCGGTCCTCGTCATCTTCGTCGGTGGTTCCCACCTCTCGGTGGCTTTCACATAACACATTGGCCACTCATCAGATGGAGAGGGTGCACGAGGAAACTCCGAGGTGCTGGGACAAAGTACTGTGTGTATGCGAGCCCGTGGGAGATTCAAACCTCTCTAGATCGGCGCATGAACACAGATGCGACAAGACACCCGATCGCATTCACCCCTTCTTTGTTCAACCTCCCCCACAGCGTCTCGTTGAGGCGGCCATGTGCAAAATCTGCTTTCCTGACCCCTCGTGCTTTCTCCCGCTTGATCTAAGCCCGACGTCATCTTGGCGGATGGACATTTGGGCCAGAGACTCGACATGTCCTCCTCGGCATCGGACGAAAGAAAAGGTTACCGTCACCCTTTCCATAGGCCGTCTCGTCTTGCAGTAGAAGAAGGGATTTGTGCTGTTGGTGAAACGCACCTGACGTCGTCCCTTGCCTGTCGATGCAACATTCTTGCTTGCTTTGATCGAAGAAAGAGACTGAGATGTTGATTGCCCTGGTCGTGACCCACTGGGGAGCATCCTCCGCGGTGGATGAAAGTTTTGTCTCGCGATAGCCATCATCATCAGAGCTGGCAGCACAAGCCTCAAGAGCCTCTCCGCTCGCTCCAAGGGTTCGCTCTTCCACCGCCGCAGACAATGATATCCAACCCCCGTTGAAAATAATGCATCAGTGCAGGTTGCGCTCCACAAGGCCAGCACATTTTTTCTCTTCTCCAATCCTCTCAAGCATGACCTCACGGCGTGCGACGGTGCGGCCCGCCGGTCCATCCCCATCGGAAATCTCGGACGACCCTACCCGATAACCTTCTCCAATGCCCCATAGAGCACATGAGCTACAGAGGATAGCATCTTTGCCCTCCACAAGCGCACAACCGCCGCCTGTCACGCATCGGGATGTAGACGAAAAGAATCAAAAAAAGCATCTGTCGTGATGCATCATCAAGCCTTCTTGCATCTCGTATGCTCGTTCTGATGCATCGCTGCGACTGCCTCACCTCCCATCCAAGTTTATGCACAACACAAACGGATCAAAGCACGAGCGCTCGCTACTCCATGACCTGCGATGACTATCGTAGGTGAGACCCACCTGATGCGAGGCGGCTTGGCGGATTCTCGCGATGAGCAAGGGGGAGAGTGAACGGATGCGAGAGGTGCTTGTGCGTGCGAAGGAGCAAGGGGCAAATGTCATCTCTGCAACCCCTCTAGGATCATTGGCTTTTCCTATAAAAGGGCACGGGCCCACGCCATCCCTCCTCTCAACTTCACCACATTCCTCCATCGCATCGAGTTAGTCCTCTT
The DNA here is from genome assembly GCF_025526975.1 of Fimicolochytrium jonesii. NCBI lineage: Eukaryota > Fungi > Chytridiomycota > Chytridiomycetes > Spizellomycetales > Powellomycetaceae > Fimicolochytrium > Fimicolochytrium jonesii. The sequence continues at coordinate 75,802 of NW_026515681.1, forward strand.
CCGGCATCTGAAAAGCAGCTGGTTTGCTTCAGCCTCCGCGCCATCCCTTATCGTCCAAGTAGAGCTCCTGTCCCTGCAGCCATGCACATTGCTAGCTTCACCACTGGCGTCGCCGCCGTGGCCCTTTGCCTCCTGTCAACGGTGACTGCCGCACCTGCGAGAAACTCGCTGACCGACGCGGAGATCCAGCAGCAGCGTTTGCAGTTTTTGAGCCAGGTAAGTCACTAAGATGCGGCGAGCATACTTACGATGTCTTTCGCGGACGATCAGAACCTCATTCTAACACCGCATCAATCTCCAACAGAATTATAACACGACCGCGAACAGCGCCATGATCAGAAACCTGGACTCCGCCGCTATCGCCAACGTGCAAAAAGCGCTTGCTCAGAAGCCCTCTTCGTTCACCGGCAACGGCGCCGCCCCGAACCCGGCGAGCTGGAGCCCCACGGTGACGACAGTCAACGGATTCAGCAAAAACCTCCTCACGGACCCGTACGCTGATGCTGCCGATGCGACTGAGATTAGCAGATACCAGCTGTATGCTGGTGCTGCTTACTGCTTTAAGTGGCATCTAAACTAGTACGTGACATGTATTGCGGCAATGTTAACTTTTGAGCTTCCGATTGACCAGCTGCGCTCTCGTCTCCCCCCTATCAGCAAGTGGAACTGCAACGAGCGCTGCACGAACGACCTGACGAAAGGCACGACCCTGGTGGACCACTTCTACAAAGACTCCACTACTGGCTACGTAAGAAAGCCTTTCACAACTTCTTGTAGCGAGCCATGTTGAGCGCATAATAACCCCACCCGCAAAACCGAAAACAGGTCGCCTACAACGACGCTCAAAAAACCATCATCATCTCCTTCCGCGGCACTTTGTTCCCGCTCAACTTCTTCCGCGACCTCCAGCTCTACACGGAGAAGCTGACCATCGGCGTTAACGGCGCCGGTTGGGGTACTGCTGCCCCGGCCGCCGCACGCGTCCACAGCGGATTCCAGACGACGTACGAGGTTGCACAGGCTCGTGTGCGTTCTACCGTTTCTAGCATCTTGGCCCAGCCTGCAAGGAGTCAGTACAAGATTGTCGTGACCGGTCATTCGTTGGGAGGAGCTGTTGCTGTTCTTGCGGTGAGTAACATTACTCAATTGGCACCTCCAGCCCGCACGGAGGGTCCATCCGGTTCTCATGCTATGTTCCATTCCAGGCCCTGGATCTCCTCGACTTTGTCACCCCCTCCCTCAACAACCGCATCGAGCTCTACACCTACGGCGAGCCCCGCGTCGGCAACTCCGTCTTTGCCCGCTGGGTCGACTCTCTACCCATCAAGATCCGCCGTGTGACCGCCCTCCACGACCTCATTTCCACCGTCCCCCGCCGTGAATGGGGCACCCTCGACTACCAGCACCACAATGCCGAGTACTACATCGACGGCGATAAGAAGGCCCGCAACTGTGTCGAGCCGGCAGACGGTGGTGAACCTTCGGGATGTCTGAATGGAGAGGGATGGCCGATCGCTAAGGACGTCGTTAGCATCTTGACACCCGCATGGATCTTCTGGCACTTGAACAGCTACGGTGGTGCTGTCTTCGGACCCTGGTGCTGAGTCTCGCTCCTCTCGAATTTCTTTTCACGAACCAAGTTTTAGCATACCTTAGTAATATCCTTGCAGACTTCCAGCCTGTAGATACTGTTTCTTCTCTCTCTGATACGCCTGATACACCGCCTTACTAGTTACATTGTAGACATGTTTGTACATAAAAGCTGGACTGTAAATGTAGAAACAAATGGTCTCACAACCCCTGTGCAAAAGCAAACATGTGGGAAGAGCATACACATAACCTTGATAGTGTGAGTGGTAAACATTTACTTTTGTTTTTCTATGGGCTTAGATAGTCTGACGGCCATCCATAACGGACGGAACGGTATAGAGGTCGCCCAGGACTGGAAAAGAATTAACAGGATGCCGTCAATGCTGTCAAAATACATTGACAGGAAAGTGGTCGTCGCGAGCGTTTGCACCCAGAAGCTCGAAGAAACTTACGCAAAATGGTATATAATACATAAAGGAAAACACGGCGCCCATTATGGGATCAATGGAATCATCCTCCAACTTGGATCTCGGTGCCCTCAATACCCAGCGACGGCTCATTGATGCGTTGGCTAAACCCGTCGCCGGGGACGACACTTTCCGCATAATGTCTCTGCAGATACCTCTCCATGGCAGGAAGCTGGGCAAAATGCTTTCTCGCCGCATAATGCTTCTGCACCACCTTCCTCACAAACTCCTCCGAATACTGCTCGCTGGGCGCGGCCGCCCGGTCATGCGTCGCCGCCTCCGCCTTCGTCAACAAAATGCAGTTCCACGGCGACAACTCCACCCTCGGATCCCATCTTGTCAGCACCAGCGACTCCAACTGGCGGCTTCCACTCACTGCGCTCTGCCGGTTCCAAATCTTCTCCACCAGGAACCGCGTGTCGCTCTCCTGCAGCAGCGACAAGGCGTTGTAGTGCGCGTCCAGCGGAACACCCGTCTTTGCCCGCTTCTGAAACTCCTGCAGCCGGATGAGCTTGAGCAGGTCGGAGTACACTGAATCGTCTTTGCGTGTTGTGGCGAGGTTTTCGTCTGCTGTGCAGCCTTTGCATTTGCCGAGGTGCGTGAGCGTCGTGGAGAGATAAAACTCGGTTGAGGGGAGGTAGCGGGTGCAGCTGCGGCAGTAGTAGACTGCTTGATCGCGTTTCCAGGACTGGCCCGCATCGGGGAACTGTTGGAGTGATGTCAGAATCCTTTAGCCTCTGTAAAATCCCGCCTCTGTGCGATTCCCTCTGACGTCCTCTTCAGCTAACCTTTTGATAAGAAATAGCCTCCGGATTGAACTCGGGCGTTTGAATAAACTGCAAGAACAGGTTGCTGATGCGTTTTCGCAAGCCTTTTTGTAGTATAAAAAGTTATTCCGCGCACATTGGAAATTGGTTTGAGATTTGCCTCAGTGGGGCAGTCAAACGCCGTACCTTCCATACTCTTCGCATGCCGTCCTCGACTTACTAAATCCCCTTCGCGATCAATCAACTCAACTATCTCACGCGTGAGGTTGCAGTCGAATTCCTGTTAATGAAGATATCAGCGTCCTTCTTTGATTCCACTCCGCGAGCTGCGTCAATAGGACCAAAACTCACGTACCTTAACCGTGTACTTGACATGCAGCAAGATCTGAAGCCGCTCATCCACAGAGATCAACGGAACATTGAGTGCATGGTACAGGTCCTTGAGCTCCCGGGCTCGGATTGTGCTGGGCGTGTCGACGGCTACTGGACCGAGCTTCTTGACCGTCCATTTTTTCGGGGATGACATCTGCGGTATGGACGACATCGTCAGCAATCACGACTCCGCCCACACTTACAGACCATGGAGGGGAGTAACATACGCAATCCAGTAACCGCACAATCCTCCGCTCTTTGTTCTCTTCACTAGCAGCGATCTGTAACCGATCGATCTTCTGAATCAGCGCGGCTTCTTGGTCAAGCAAGTCCGCCAGCGCCGCGAGTCGCGCGGGCTCTGAGTAGTTCGCCGCGTTGATTTTGGAGGTCTCTTGTTGTCTCCATGCTACAGTGCAAGAATATCCAAATCAGACACAGTTAAGCCCCCGTCGGCCCAATTGACTCAGACAACCACTCACTCTCCAACCCCGAATACAACACATCGAAATCCTTCCCCGTCCGCGGATGCACCCGACTCTCCAACTCTTTCCTCCGCTTCTTCTCAGCCAAATCACGCCGTCTCGCCTCCTTCTCCAGCAACGCGCGCGTTCGGTCGTCCCGCTCTCTACGCAGATGCCGGACCCGGCGAATGGCGTTGAGTCGCCGCACCCAGCATTGGATGCGGACGATGTTGGTGTGGATGAAGTGCTCGTGCGCTTCCGAGGTTGTGTACCGGCCCGGGTGCAGGATAGTGTCTGTGGCGGTGGTGACGTAGACGCCGCGCTTGGTCTGTAGGGGGTGGACGGTGAGTGGGTGACATGCGAGACGGGGAGGGTGTTCAACTTACCATTTGAGTACCGGACTCGCGGGTGGACTGCACCTTACGGTTCTTCAGGTCTTTTGTTTGCGTCTCTCGTGAGAACCTCAACGGCGCCAGCTGCGACGCAAAGCGAATTTCAGGAAACGAAGCAATGCGAATGCAAGTGAGGTTGCCCACTCACACTCTGTTTGATTTCCTGCGCGGTAGGCGTCTGCGTCTCCGCATGAAAGTACTCCACCGCCGTGCGTCGATCGCGGTGCCCGCCCATATACCGTTTCCGATGCCATTCGTCCAGGCGTGAGCGCAGACCCGTCGCTCGGAACAGGAGCTCTTCCGCTAGATTCAGGAGGTATTAGCAACCCCAACTACAAACACAACGTTATTCGTGTGAAGTACGTACGGGGGAGCGGTTCGTCGGCAGCCGGCGGCACATCTTCTAATGTTGGTGGTCCCACAACATCCGGATCTTGAGTCACATTCTCCTCAGCTCCTTGTGCCAAGCCCGCACTTTCTTCCCCAACAACCGGCCCCACCCCCTCACCGGCAGCACCCTCACCCACTCTGCTCTCATCCCCAACCACCCCACTCCCCACCTCCCCCTCCTCCACCGGCGCAAACTCCGGTATCATCCCATCCTCCGCCGTCGCCACCTTAACCACCGCCCCTTCCACCACCACCCTTTCCAGCGCATTTGTCCCTTCATCCGCAGCACCCCCCGTCCCATCATCGACGCCAGCTGGCTCGCTGACACTTACAGGCACGACGGGCGTTCCCACGATATCCCCACGGCCGCTTATTTCCTCCGCCTGTCGCGTCGCCACCGTATCCCCACCCCTAGACTCAGCCGTTGACGGCTGCGTCCCCTCTTCACTCCCAGCAGTGGGCTGCCGGCTACTCTCATCCCCCGCCGCCCGCGATACCGAGCCCCCCGCGTCCGCAACCACTGCAGTGTCCAGATTGTCAGCCCCGGACTCTGCCGTCCCCTCCCTACTCGTCTCCGCGTCACCGCTGTCCCGTACATTATTCTCGGCGCTATCCACCCCACTCGCAGGTCCGGCCAGCGTATCAACCACACCGCCCCCATCTGCAGTCCCCGGTGGACTGCCGACGCTGTCCTCCAGCGGCGACGTATCTACCCGTGCACTCCCGACGGCTGCACCCTCTGGAGGATCGGTCGTATCAGCATGAGCCTCGGCGGCGGGAGTGGCGGGATCCGGCTCGGTCGCGGTTTGCGCGGTCTCCGTCGGTTCCGGGGTGGTTGATTCTGGATCGGCTGACATTTTCTGCCAACGGAACGGTTGTAGCGCAAGAGTGGGTTGTGGGTGGGGGATGTGAGGGTGTGGAACTCAGGATGAAGAATTCGGAATTGTTGAATTGACGGGATTCAACAGCTGCCCTCTCGATTACGTAAACACTGTTTTTCCCATTCCCCCTTTTTCTTGGAACAGAACATTTTAACTTTTTCTGGACAGAAACATCAGGACATCTCAGAAACGCATGGGAAAGCAGGATGGTTGTGTCAGGTAAGTAATTCCCAGGAATTACAAAAATGAAAGCGAAAACGCAAGTCGTACCATCCTGTCGGGCAACAGAAACTCCAACATGTATCAGAACCCGTATGATTTGACCCTTTATATACGATGCGGCATGCAGTATAGAATGTGCAGAAAACAGTGTTGGGGAGGGATATGTAAAAAAAATAAGGAGGGGTGTTGCCGTCACCGGTGGGGATGTCCGGACGGAATACACAGCCGCATTGGGCATGTCCACGCCAGGTAGCAGAGGGGGCTTTTGCCGACCAGCGGCATCTCACAAATCCCATCCCCGCCTCACGCATCCAAATCCGGCATCCTCGCCAAACACTCCAACCCCCTCACAAAACACACGCGCTGCTCCCTCACCGCCTCCCACACCGCCTCGCGCGCAACCTCCGCGCGATCCCGGCGTACATGACACCTGCTCAAACTCCTCCACGCCATCCACGTCCACGCCGCAGAGGCCCCGCCATACCAGCTGCCCTGCCCCATCTTCCCGCCGCCGCCGCCGCGCGCCTTGGAGGATTTACAGGCCCGCTCGAGGTAGTGGGCCGCGATGCCGACTTCGTTTTTGAGCAGGTAGAGGATGCCGAGGTGCACGCGGGTGGGGAGGTGGTCGTCGTCGAGGTCGGCGACGCGGGAGAAGGTTTCGAGGAGGGTGTCGAGCGTTAGCGGGTCGCTGTCGGGGGTGGGTGGGGGTGGTGGGGGGTGGTCGAAGGGTTCGGAGTGGGCGGTGGGGGTAAGGCCGTTGATGAAGATTGGGGGGTTGGCTGGTGGTGGTTGTGTTGATGAAGTGGGTGCAGATGAGGGCGATGGTGACGGTGATGGTAACGAGGTGCCGTTGGGTATAGACGGTGCAGCTCTCGTGGACCCGGCTTTGTCGCCCGATCCAGCGGCAGCCGCCAAGCGTTCCTCCTCGAGCGTCGTCAAACTCATCTGCGACGGACTCGGTCTCAGCCCGCCATTATCGACGGTGCGTTTCCACGCCTTCATCTGCCGCTCGGCTTCGGCGGCCGCGGTGGCGCTGACGTACCGCGGGAATGGCGGGGGCGGTAGTGGCCTATTCAGTTGGTTGAATTGGGACTGCCGTATCAGTGCGCACTGAGGAAAAACAAACAAGCGCAAAACTGCCGTTCAGAAAACTTTCCAACACATCTGCTTTCGCGCAATGACCATTTTCCCAAATCACGAAAAAAAAAAGCTCACCTCAAACGCCACATCCGCGACAACCCTCTTCACATTAACCCCCACCGCCCCCCACTTCTCAATCTCCCTCCCCACCTCCCCCTCCCCTTCCCGCTCCTCCTTCCCCCTCCTCCTTCCCAGATGCATCCTCGCACTCAACATCCTCCTAAACCGTCCATGCTCCTTCAACGTCCTCCGCATCCCGACTCCCTCAGCCTGATAAATCCGTGACGGCAACCGTCGTAACATAACATCCATCTGCGCCATCGTCGCCGCCAACTTCTCAGCCTCGCGGACGGCGGCGAGTGCCTCGGTGAACCGGTCGAGGCCGCGGTAGAGTCCCGCGGCGGTGAGCCAGATGCAGATGAAGAGGTCGTGGACGCGGAAGCGGTAGATGTCGTTGGGGGAGAGGATGAAGGAGGAGGCGGTGGTGACGGCGGAGGTGGCGGATGCTTTGGAAGCTTTGGAGAGTTTGTCTTTTTTGGTGGATCGGCGGGAGGAGGCGCCGGAGCGGCCAGAGCGGATGCTTTGGAGACCTGCACGGAATGTGTGAGTATACACCCGGAACACAGCCACAAACCCCCTCCCCATCCCCCTTACCATTGATATTCCCATTAACAGCGGGAACCTGCAAATGCCCCGGCACCGCCGACGCAGACGGGGGCACAGACCCCTGGGGGGCATGCTCATACTCCTTGCTGACCCTAACATCCACATCCACATCAAGAGTATCCACCGACCCCAACAGCCGTCGCGCGAGATGCAAGGTCTCCCGCACCAGTTTAAGCCCGTGCTGGAGCCCGTGGCGGTGTGATTCCAATACGATTTGCGTGAGTTTGAGACTAATCATCATACGTGTCGGCCGGTGATTAATTACGAGTTTTATCATCCATAGAATGCTTTCCGGCGGGAACTCACTTGATCAACTCCTCCTTGCTCACCGCATGCCCCTGGCCCTCATGTCCCCTCCCCGCCTGGTCCGGTTTCAAGAACAGCGCGCCATCCGATTCCTTGACCGGACTCTCGACATGCTCCAAACACGCGTGCACGCCCTCATTGCACGCTTTGATGGCGCGCGTGTAGTCCTTGTCCGCGGCCAGGAGGAGGGCGAGGAGGTTGTAGGAGGGCGCGTGGGTGGGGTTGAGGGTGAGGGCGGTGCGGGTGTGGGTTATTGCGAGGGTAATCTGCAGATTGGGGTATAGGGTGAGTATGCGCTCCGGCTCCCCCGTTACCAAAGGTGCTTTGCTTTTTCGCTGTTCGCCCCTGCTTTCCTCATACTCACCTCACCAGCTTCTGCAAGCTGCAATCCGCGCTGGTACATCCCCTCCCACGCTTTCGGGTTCAATTCGGTAGCCTTTTCGGTCGCTGTCAGGGCCCGTTTGCGAATATCCCGGCGTTCCTGGATGTCGCGTACTGCGTAAAAACAAAACCGTATCAATACGCCGGGCTTTCCAAATTGCTTGATTCTCCTATTTTGCGCGTGCTGAAGGGTCCCCTCCCACAAGGGCAAAGTCCACACACCTTCTTGAGCAAGCTCCCCATACGTAACCCCAAGATACCGGTACGCCAGATGCTTCAACTCCGGCAACTCAGGCCCACACGACCGGCCATGCTTCTCCACTAACCGGACCGCGCGTTCGGCGTATCCTACCGCCCGTCGCAACTAAAGAATTCCAAAAGCAATAGCAATAGTTAGAGATTCCCGCCCATTCGAAATACCATCCATTCCCCTCCCCAGAAACAAGGAAAGGAATCTGCTTCCAAACATGCCTTATCCTCCTGCCCCTCAACATTATGCGACAACATCCGAACCCCCGCAAACAACACGCCGAGGACATCCACCAACCGCTCGCCGCCAATCGTCTCGATCCCCATCTCGTTCTCTTCCAGGCGGGACGAATGGAGCAAGTTGCCGTTGGTCGTCGATGGTGGCGGTGTCGTCGACCTCGCAGGGCCAGACACTCCATTTTCCACAGGCGCTGGAGCGCTGGACTCCGCCGCTGTCGTCGGCGTGCGAGCCCCGTTCTCCACGGGCGTAGGTGGGGTGACACGCACACCCGGTTCCTCAGGGTGATCCATCAGCACCCTCGTAACAGCAGTCACTCGCGTCGTAGAAGGTGGTTCGGCGCCCATGTGGTTCATCTCGCTGAGTGTTTTGATCAGAGGTGAGAGCTCCGCGAGTGATTCCCGGGGCGTGGACCCGTCCTCGCGGTTCTTGCGGTGTTGTTTCAGGGAGGCTTTGTACTGCTTATCCCAGTAGAAAACGTATGATTCGAGCGCGGCTTCGCCCTCGATTTTCTCGTCGGCGGGCATGTTGTCGCCGAAGAGGTTGACGAGGGAGGTAAAGGTGTGTGACATGTACCGCAGCACGCGCATGGATTGGAAGGTGTGTTTGGTGCCCCTGTACAGACTCTCGATGAGGCGGTAGTGTCTGTCTGCCGTGTCGCCCAGAGACTCGTCGTGCATCGTGTAGGTCTCGACGAACACGTGCCAGTCGTAGCATTCCTCGACGCGTTGGTGGCGTTCGATTTCGAGGGGTTTGACGTCCTCGCCGCGGGGGAAGGGGAGGACGGTTGTTAGCAGGCGTTCGTAGATCATGAGCATTTGGCGCATTTCGGCCCGGACTTCGGAGGGGATGGTGGATGGGACGCGGCGTTGGGGTACGCCGGCGAGGAGGAGAGGCGGACCGGAGTTGATGGGAACCTTTGCTAGTAATCGGAGGTAGATTCCCAGCACTGCCACTTTCGCCAGTGGTTGGAAGGTGTCGGGGGTGTTGAGAAGTAGCCGCATGTATCTCCGACAACTTGCGAGCGAGTCGTCGAGATGTCTGCCGCCACGGATAGGGTTGAGCCCCAGAGAGAAGAGAGAAGAGACAAACACGCTGTTCGCAGGCGCAAAGGGTAGACTCACCCCAATTTGGCAGCCAGCAGCGCGTGAAAGTGATGCGAGATCTCAAACCACCGCTGCCACTGATCTGCATCCGGCTGGTACGTATACCGCGGTCTCCTCGGCACCGGAGCCTTCGTTTGTTCATGCTTTACATAGAACGTCATGGCTCGTTTCGCAAGTTGTAGTGCGCCGTTGTCGTCACCGGATAAGTGCAGAGCCATTGCTTTCACGGTGAGTCCCGCCAGTAGCATGACTTTTGTATAAGCCTCTGTGTCCAGTGGGGCTGTTTCCGCTTCTGCAAAGTCAAACCACCGCAGCTTCTGCACTGCCTCTGCCGCCTGTCCGCAATGTACATCCAGCCACGCGATCAGTGTATATGCTTGCTACAAGGGAAAGAAATGATCGGTTGGTGGATTGGATGATGAACAACATCCTGCTCGCTCCGCTCGCGACAAGGATAGAAGGCGCGATATCTATGAATGACCGTTTGCTATCGCTCACAGCTGAAGACAGGGGCTCGCTTCGCTCGCCTACAAACCGAGTCGTTCGCTGTCTGTCACAGTTATTGCGCCTGCGGCGCGGAACGAACCCACTTCGCTCGTACTTCGCTGGCGCTGGGTATTACAGTGGGCTCGCTTCGCTCGCACTCGCTCCGCTCGCACTCGCTCCGCTCACGAAAGCCTACCTGCTTTTCAAAAACAGCAACATAACTCGCCCCCGCCAACGTCCCCTTCGCCGCCTCATCCGCCTTATCGGCCGCGAGTTGCAAATAATTGACAGCACCATGCGCGGCCTTCCTCGCCGGTTCCCTCCTATCCTCGGGAAACAAATTGACAATGAACTGATTCCCCAACCCATTATCGGCGTGCACGTCGTGGGTAAAGAAAGAGCGGAGGGTTTGGTTGAGGAGCGATTCGCCTACTACTAGGTTTTCGAAGCCTAAGGAGAGATAACTGTTAGAAGATGAGATTTGCGAACGGGGTCGGAAAGACGGTGGACCCCATACTGCTCCCAGCCTGATGATATTTCGCGCATTTCCGTTTCGTGCGTTGTTCTGCGAGTGGCCATTGCCCCTTCCATCTGTACGCGTTGATATCTGCTTGGGCGGAAACGAATTTGGGCGGGATGGCTGTTGGAGCCATGGTTGGCTGGCTGGGCTGAAAAAAACGGCTTAGGTGTGGGTGTGGAATGGGTCCAGAGAGACTACGCAGCGGGCGCGGAGGAGTGAGTTCAGTTGGAACAAGCTGTGCGAGTCATCGGCGTGTTGAAGGGTTTTGAAACCTCAGTGATGACTTACCGGTTTCCGGCAGCGGAGATGCGGGAGCGCTACTGGGACGTGCAGGAGGGCTTACTGGAGGCGAGTAACAGGCGAAGCGAAGAAGGTTTATTGCTCGCTTGATGCCCTCCTTGCGGGGTGGGAATAGTGTCGTGAGTGGTGACGCCCAGCACGATTCCGAGGTTCTCAGCGGCCATAGCACAGGACTATAGTAGTAGCGGGCGGCCTTTCTCAAGTCTCTCATGCCGCCGGGAATGAGCTATGAGAGTGACACGCGCTCGGCAACCGGCTGCGCCACCTGGGGGGAACACGCGTACGATTGCACCCCATAGCTCCCCATAGGCCCATAGTAACTGTATGAGGGCTAAAAATGCCAATCAGGGAGTGGCTCACCTTTTTTCTTACCCTTGGGCATTTCCACCGTGCGGGCAAAACTCGAAGCGCAGCAGTTGTAGCCGGTGATCGGTGGGCAAAAACGAGAGAGCCGGCTAGAAGTAGCCGGATTTCCCCTGGGGTTGCCCCCAGAGGGTAAACTTCCCGCCCTCTTGTGTCACAGGGGGTTGATCCCCCTTTTGTGCTTATAAATAGCCGCAACCAAGCCAGTCCGGCACTTCCACCGTTTCGGCAGCTATTTTGGACCCCAGGGTTGCATACGTAGGGGAGTTTGAATCTCAATGAACCCTTTCAACTCGCCGTACGTGTTATGGACGACGCGTCCATACCATGCGCTTACCTCATGACAGCATCCCAACAGTCAGTCAATGTCAATTCCCTGTCAAAACCTGACATCTGCCAAACCTCGCAGCCGCACGCAGCCGCGCTACCCCACACCTGCCACTGCCTTCATTTCTCCACGCAGCCGCACGTAGCCACACCTCCCAACACTCGGCGCTTACAAACCCTTCTCCATACTTCCCCACGTACCCGCCCACAGCCTCAGCGTAGCCACCCCATCCCCAGTCTTCTGTTTCTATGCTTCCCCACCCTTGGCGCTTCTCTTGGCTTCCCTCTCATTCCGTACCCTTCTGCTTCCCCACGCTTCCCCAGCCTTCCCAGAAAAACATAAATAGCCGCCTCCCCTGAGCTCCCCACTTCCTGATCCCCCAGCAGATCAACACCAGTTCTTCCTAGTCTTGTTCTAGTTCTTGTTTCGGTCTGAATACTATTACCTGTCAACAACCTGCACCACAAGTCGCCTCTATTTCCGTCGGTTCCGCCCATTCATAACAGTTTGATCTGCTCAACAACCCCCAGCCGCTGTACCTCCACGCCAAATCACCATGTCCGACGCCCTTCCCCTCACGGCCGAAGCCTGGCAAGCCATGTGCAATGCGATTGACGAACTTCGAGCGCAGAATACCACCCTACAAGCCGAACTAGCGCAAACCCAGACCACTGCCCCTTCCACCCACGCCCCCGAACCCAAAATCAGTCTCCCAGACAAATTTGATGGCACCCGAAGCAAGTTCCGTGGGTTCCTCAACCAGATCCGGCTCATGTTCGCCCTCCAACCCAGGCGCTACCCCAACGATCAGACCAAGATACGAACTATTGGCACCTACCTCACTGGCACCGCCCAGGCCTGGCTGGCGCCCCTTGTCGAACAAGACCATCATTCCCTTACGAACCTGGATGATTTCATCCAGCAAATGCAAGCAGTCTTTGGAGACAGCGACAGGATCCGCACGTCCGAAAACAAGCTCCAGAACCTTCGACAAACCCGTGCAGCAACAGAGTATGTAGCTGAATTCCGACAGCTGCAATGCGATGTGTCGTGGAATGACCAGGCATTGATTGCCACCTTCCGTCGCGGCCTCAAAGAAGACGTCAAGGACTTAATGCTCACGATGCCCCCTACCGCCTCAATCGACACTGTGATGGAACAGGCCATCCAATGTGACAACCGATTGTTTGAGCGCCGTCTAGAGCGAAGCAGGAACCGACAGCCATATGTGCCAGTTACCACTAGCCCCACCCTCATGAGCCCCGACAACCGCCCAGACGACCCTATGATCATTGACGCTGCTCGTCCGCGAGGACCCCTCACACCGCTAGAGCGCCAACACCGCATCACAAACAAACTTTGCCTCTACTGTGGTAAACCCGGCCACATAGCCAAACTCTGCCCGAACAAGATACGCACGGCGAATGTCGCGGTTAAGGAACCTGCACCCATCCAGGATTTTGCCCAAGTCCAGCTGCAGTAAAGGCCGAGCAGCTGGGCAACACCTGTCCTGGGCCTTCTCACCACGCAAGTACTGCCAAGGGAGAAGCCACAAAACCTTGCTCCGATCCTGGCATCTCCAGCAACACCCTTCTCCTGACCACCAACAATGTCAATCTCCTATCTGAGATACCCTCACCCATGCGGACTTTGGGCCCATCCTCACCATTCGAGTACCCTGTTACCCTGCAGATATCGGCCCAGCGAGCTCCAGTTCAGCTTTCAGCACTACTCGACACCGGTGCGATGTCGTGCTTCATCGACGAAAGGTATGCCCGCAAGCACCGCATCCCACTTGTCAAGAAGGAGGACCCCATTGCGCTTGAACTGGTTGACGGACGTCCCAGCCATGCGGGCTCCATTACCCATCACACCCAACCTTTGGGCATGTGGGTCAACGACCATTTTGAGGAGGTGGTATTCCATGTGACATGTTCCCCGCATGCGCCAATCATCCTGGGGCTTCCCTGGTTTGAGCTCCATGATGTGGAGCTACATTGGAAGACTCGCACTCTTTGCGTCCGCTGCCATTGCGGTTTTGGACAATACGCCTCCTGGGATGCCCCGCCAACAGAACCTAGCCCGAAGCCCTCAAGAACCCCTGAACCTCTGATCCGTATCCATCAAGACGAGATTTCAGTCTCCCTAGCCCAGACACCCAACACACTGGACCCAGCACCCACACTGATCCACGTATCGTTTATCAGCGCCCCAGCTTTCCGTGTGGCGGCAAGGCATGACCAGGCATTCATTGCCTACGCCAATCCGACCAAGTCAGATTCCCAAGCCCTGGCGACCACTCCTCCAAAAGATCCGAAGGCCATCATTCCTGAAGAATACCAAGATTTTGCAGACGTCTTCGCCAAGAAGAACGCGGATACCCTCCCAGAGCACCGACCCTACGACTGTCCCATCGACTTAGAAGAGGGCAAACAGCCACAGTTCGGCCCGATCTATAGTCTCAGCGAGCCTGAAATGCAGGCACTCTGTGACTACCTTGAAGAGAACCTAGCTAAGGGGTTCATCAAGCACTCCAAGTCTCCCGCCAGTGCCCCAGTCCCCTTTGTCAAGAAAAAGGACGGTTCCCTCCGTCTGTGCGTCGACTATCGTGGACTCAACAATATCACCATCAAGAATCGCTATCCCTTGCCCTTGATTAACAGCATCATGGATCGTCTTCGAGGGGCACGCCGGCTCACCAAGATTGACCTCCGGGGAGCCTACAACCTTCTTCGGATCCGGCCAGGGGATGAATGGAAGACAGCGTTCCGATGTCGCTACGGCTTATTCGAGTATAATGTCATGCCGTTTGGGCTCACCAATGCCCCTGGAGTATTCCAACACCTCATGAACGACATATTCCGTGACATTCTCGACGTTTTTGTTGTGGTCTACCTTGACGACATTCTGATCTTCTCAAAAAACCCAGAAGACCACCCCAACCACGTCCGAGAGGTGCTCTCACGACTCCGCCAGCACGGGCTGTATGCGAAACCGGAAAAATGCGAATTCAACCGTGACTCTGTTGAGTTCCTGGGGTTTATCATCTCCCAGAAGGGCATTTCCATGGACCCAAAGAAGACGGCTGCCATTACCGAATGGGAACCCCCAACGAATGTCAAAGGCATCCAGCGCTTCCTTGGTTTTGCCAACTTCTACCGGCGATTCATCAAAGGGTACTCTGCGATCGTTGCACCCCTGACCACGCTCACTCGCAAAGACTTGCCATTCAAATGGACCCACGCTGCACACCTAGCTTTTGAAACCCTCAAGAAAGCCTTCACCTCCGCACCTATCCTGACTCACCCCGACCCTGACAAGCCCTTCATTGTCGAATCCGATGCCTCCGACTTTGCCCTTGGCGCCGTCCTCCTTCAACCCGATGACACAGATCAACTCCACCCCGTGGCCTTTCACTCCCGCAAATTTACTCCTGAGGAAATCAACTATGAGATCTACGACAAGGAACTCCTGGCTATCCAAGACTCATTTGCTCAATGGCGACACCACCTCATTGGTGCCCGCCACAAGGTCATCGTTTACTGTGACCACAAGAACCTCCAGTACTTCATGACTACCCGTACCCTCAACCGCCGCCAATCCCGCTGGTCAATCTTCTTTGCTGATTTCGACTTTGTCATCACATACCGCCCTGGTACCCAGCAACACCAAGCTGACGCCCTCTCTCGTCGCTCTGAATACGAGCTAAGGGAGGGGGAAGAAGCATTCCGCTCCCAGGAAACCACGATCCTCACCCCTGACCATCTCCGCCTGGCCGCCACTTATCTGACCCCACTGGACTCCTCGCTCCTTGACCAAATCAAAGCTGCCCTGGCATCCGATGTGTTTGCGCAAACCATCCGGCGACAGCTTAGGGCCCCCATTGCCCAGCAATCTCAAGAAGACCAAGAACGGATAAAGCGATTCTCCGAGGAAAATGGGGTTCTGCTGTACGACAACCTTGTCTACGTCCCCACCAACAAGCTCCGTGCTGAGATCTGCCGGGACATGCATGACACGCGTTTGGCAGGACACTACGGCATGTCAAAGACCCTGGAGCTCATCTCACGCAACTACTGGTGGCCTAGCCAGTGGCGTTTTGTCAAGTCCTACATCAGGTCCTGCGACGTATGTGCTCAAGCCAAGACCAGCAGACACAAGCCCTACGGTCTCCTCCAACCCCTGCAGGTCCCTGACCGCCCCTGGGGGTCAATTTCCATGGACTTCATCACGGATCTACCCGCCAGTGATGGGGTTGATTCTGTGCTCGTTGTCATCTGCCGGTTCACCAAGATGGCGCACTTTGTACCGTGCAGGAAAACTGCCACCGCTGAATCAACTGCAGATCTGATCTGGCACCATGTCATCCGGCTCCACGGACTCCCCGACGATATTGTATCTGACCGTGGCCCACAGTTCAACTCCCACTTCTGGAAACGTCTCTTCGCTCTCCTGGGAACCAAGGTCAACCTCTCATCGGCGTTCCATCCCCAGAGCGATGGACAAACCGAGCAGACCAATCAGATTCTTGAGCAATACCTTCGCTGCTTTTGCAACTATCAACAAGATAACTGGAAGGAACTCTTGTCTTCTGCTGAGTTCTCTTACAATAACACCATCCACTCCGCCACCCAGACAACCCCCGTCTACGCCAACTATGGGTTCCATCCTCGATTCAGTCTGGCTTCCGCCACCACAACCGAATCCCTTAATCCTGCAGCCGAAGCTCGTGCCAACCATCTCAAGGAAATCCATGAACAGCTTGCCACTGAGCTCAAGGAGGCCCAAGGACGCATGAAGCGCTTTGCCGATGCTAAGAGGGCACCTGGCCCAGACATGAAACCCGGGGACAGTGTCTGGCTCTTACAGCGGAATCTCAAGACTCTCCGACCTTCCCAGAAACTTGATCACCGTAAGATTGGCCCCTTCACAATCACGGAGAAGATCAACTCGGTCACATATCGCCTCAAGCTTCCCCCATCCTACAAAATTCACAACGTCTTCCATGTCTCCCTTCTTGAACCACGTTTCACCATTCCGGAGCGAACTGAGCCAGAACCCACCCCACCAGAAGAAGTCGAAGGACAGGTGGAATGGATTGTGGAAGACATTCTTGACTCCCGTATTCGACGCACGCACCTTCAGTACCTCATCAAGTGGCAGGGTTGGCCAAGCTCAGAGAACACATGGGAGCCAGTGGAACACCTTGCCCGATGTCAAGAGCTTGTTGCCCAGTTCCACCAAAAGTACCCCGACAAACCCCGACCAAAGCCTGCCAACATCAAAACAACATCCGGACGCCGTGGCTAAAGGAGGGGGTGATGTTATGGACGACGCGTCCATACCATGCGCTTACCTCATGACAGCATCCCAACAGTCAGTCAATGTCAATTCCCTGTCAAAACCTGACATCTGCCAAACCTCACAGCCGCACGCAGCCGCGCTACCCCACACCTGCCACTGCCTTCATTTCTCCACGCAGCCGCACGTAGCCACACCTCCCAACACTCGGCGCTTACAAACCCTTCTCCATACTTCCCCACGTACCCGCCCACAGCCTCAGCGTAGCCACCCCATCCCCAGTCTTCTGTTTCTATGCTTCCCCACCCTTGGCGCTTCTCTTGGCTTCCCTCTCATTCCGTACCCTTCTGCTTCCCCACGCTTCCCCAGCCTTCCCAGAAAAACATAAATAGCCGCCTCCCCTGAGCTCCCCACTTCCTGATCCCCCAGCAGATCAACACCAGTTCTTCCTAGTCTTGTTCTAGTTCTTGTTTCGGTCTGAATACTATTACCTGTCAACAACCTGCACCACAAGTCGCCTCTATTTCCGTCGGCTCCGCCCATTCATAACAGTACGCTGGCTATGGCGGTGCACCTGGGTTCCCATCGGGTCCGTATAGCGTCCCCAGTACTCCGCATAGACCGTCCTCCTTGGGCCACCTCTTGCGCACCACTCCACTCGCTCTTGCACCCCTCCGGAACACAGAGACCCCACCTGTCGGGCAGGATACGCCGGACTGTATAGCCAACCACATCGCCTCGGTGCTTGAGGATACACTGGAGTTGGAGGATACACTGGAGTTGGGAGATCCCCCTTCTCGCAACATCTTTTCGAACCAGGAAGCGCTTTCCACCCAGGAAGCGCTTCTGGAGATTGGGGCCACCCAGAAGGCAAGGGTTCAGAACCCCGGGGTGGCCACGCAGAAGAGTGCAAAACCGGGACCGAAAAAATGCAAAACCAACTTCTCCTTGGCCCAAGACGTTGCCCTGACACGGGCTTGGATTCACACCTCTGAAAACCCCGTCCTGGGTACGGGACAAAGGAAGTCCTACTTCTGGGCCCAGGTCGCCGAGAAATTCAATCAGAGTTGCATGGAAAACGGGTGGGAGCCACGCACAACTGACTCGGTTGAAACCCGCTGGCACAAGCAGATACAGAAGGACTGTCAGGCCTGGGCGGGGCTATACGCCCAGGGGAAGTCACAACAGAAGAGCGGTTGGGCTGAGGCCGATTACTGCGAATTCGCCAACAGTAGTTGGAAAAATCTTCACAACGGAAGCGCCTTTCGATTCCCGGACTGTATGAAGATACTTGAGCTCTCTCCCCGTTGGAGCCGCGGGGGAGAGGATGGTACCCCTGGGTCCGCCTCCCAGGGGTCCACCATAGGCACCCCAACACCGGAATTTAAGGGGAATAAGCGGATGTCAGATGGAGACCCCAGGCCATTGGGCCAGGAACGCGCAAAGGAATTGGCCCGCGCCGGGGCCCGTGAAAGCGAAGAAGCAAAGCTCTTCAAGAGACATCTGGAAATGAAGGAACTTGGTATGAAGGTCAACCATATGAGGGAGAAGCGCAAGGAGGCTCTACAAGCAAGCAAGCTCAAGCGCGCGGCTCAGATCGACGCCTGGCTGGAGAAATCTTTATGCTACTCGGATTGGGTCGGTGAAGAGCTTTGCGAACTGGCGGGATCCGATTACGAGAGTGAAGAAGATGAAGTGAAGAGGCGCGTGTATTCAACCCGCGGGGGTAGCGTCCCCGCGGGCAGGAACACGGCCAAAGCTGTTATGGACGTCGCGCCCATACCATAAGCTTACCTACTGACAGCCGCCAATGTCAACCGCCAAATGTCAAACGCCAATGTCAGTGTCAATGTCAGTGTCAATGTCAGTGTCAATGCCACTCCCCCTCTCTCCTCTCATTTCGCCAATCCTCTTGCAATATCGCCACTCCTCCTCTCTCCTCTCATTTCGCCAATCCCCCCTCAGCTTCTCCACACCCCCACTGCTTCCCCATAGCCAGCAGCTGTAGCAATGCTCTCTACGCTCGCCACGCACGCTCTAGGAGCATAGCTGGCGCCCCCCAGTCCCCTCTTGTTGTTGTTGTTCTCTGATCTGCTGGGTTGCCTATCTATAAATAGCCGGCCTCTCTTCGTCCATTCCCTTCCTCCCCAGCAGATCAACACCAGTTCTTCTCATCTCCTGTTCTAGTCCTTGTTTCTTGTTTTGCCAATACAATCTCTTGTCGCCTATCACACTCGCCCTGTCTTCTCTACTTCGCTTCCACCCCGTCGTCGAGATCATAACAGTTTGATCTGCTCCAACACTGCGAAGTTCAGAACCTGTCCAGCCCTGCGTCCGACAAACCTTTTTCGCCATGTCCCGACCCGAATCCGTACCTTTCACCGCCAAGCAATGGAACGATATGTGCCAAGCCATCGCCGCCTTGCAAAGCCAAAACGCCAACTTGCAGGCCAACCTAGCGCAAGCCCAAGCCGATGCACAAGCTGCCCAGAGCATCGCCGCCCAGGTTCAAGCCGATACGTACGCCCGTCCCCAAGTCGCCAACCCTGCTCTGGAGCCAAGAATCAGCTTGCCCGAGAAGTTTGATGGTACCCGCAGCAAATTCCGTGGGTGGTTGAACAACATCCGGTTGATGTTTGCTCTCCAGCCCGACCGCTACCCCAGCAACATCATCAAGATCCAAACTATTGGCACCTACCTCACCGGCACTGCGCAAGCCTGGATGGCGCCCCTAGTCGAACGCCAAGATCACAGCCTTCAGGACTTCAATAGTTTTATCAGTCAGATGCAATCGGTCTTCGGAGACAGCGACAGGGTCCGCACCTCTGAAAACAAGCTCCAGAACCTTCGCCAAACCCGTGCAGCAACCGAGTACGTCGCTGAGTTCCGCCAGCTACAATGCGATGTCTCCTGGAACGACCAGGCCCTGATTGCTACCTTCCGCCGTGGCCTCAAAGAAGACGTCAAAGACCTGATGCTCACAATGCCCCCTGCGGCCACCATTGATGTGGTGATGGAGCAGGCTATCCAGTGCGATAACCGGCTGTTTGAGCGCCGCCTGGAGCGAAACAGAAGCCGCCAGACCTTCCCGGTTCCCCACACCTCGTTTACTACTACCACCACTGTCGACCACAGCGAGCCTATGCAGATTGACGCCGCTCGTCCCCGCGGCCCTCTGAGCCCTCAGGAACGCCAACGCCGCATTTCCAACAACCTCTGCCTTTACTGCGGTGGCGCGGGGCACATTGCAAAAGTCTGCCCCGTCAAGAACAAGACCACCACCCGTGCCGCCAACGTCGACATCAAAGAACCCTCCACCGAACAGGGTTTTCCCAAAGTCCAGCCGCAGTAAAGCCCCAGCGACTGGACAACACACACCGCCCCGGGCCTCCTAACCTCGCAGCTCCTGCAACGGGAGAGGCCACCCCCCTGGTTCCCGACTCCGTTATAGCCGACACAACCCTCCTAGCCGCTGCCCATGTCGAAAACTCCGAAATTAACCCCCGCGCCATGCTTGCGCTGGGTCCCGTCGAACCCTTCAACTACCCCGTTACCATCATGGTATCATCCAGCCGCGCCCCGATACCTACCTCAGCCATGATCGACAACGGTGCCCTGTCCTGCTTCATCGACAGAGACTTTGCCCGCAAACACCGCATCGCCCTAGTCCCGCATCAGCGTCCACTGACGATCGAACTCGTTGACGGTCAACCCAGCTCTGCTGGGCCAATCACCCATCACACCCAACCAGTAGGCATGTGGGTCGACGACCACTTCGAAGAACTCGTCTTCCATGTCACCAAATCACCCCATGCTCCAATCCTCCTTGGTCTCCCCTGGCTCCGCCTCCACGACATTAACCTTGACTTCAAGAACCTTTCGGTCGGTTTCCGTTGCGACTGTCAGTACCATGAATTCGCGAATTGGGACAACTCTCCAGCACCCCCGAGCCCAGCACCCGCCAGAACCCCCGAGCCCTTGATCCGCATCCCCCAGGATGAAGTCCCCGTCGACGAAACATGGTCGATTCCAGTACCCAAGGTATCTCGCTCCAGCACCCCAGAACCGGCTCCCACGCCGCTCCGAGTCTCGTTCATCTCCGCCCCAGCCTTCCGGGTCGCAGCAAGGCATGACCAGGTCTTTGTCGCCTACGCCAACCCTGCGAAACCCGATCTCCCGGCCTCGCCTAGCCCCAGTAACCCCCCGACACCCGAGAAAGACATCAAAGACTTCCTGCCCCCCGAAGTATCAAGACTTCGCCGACGTTTTCAAAAAGAGAAATGCTGACACTCTCCCCGAGCACCGGCCCTACGACTGTCCAATCGATCTGGAAGAAGGCAAGCAGCCACCTTTCGGCCCGATCTACAGCCTCAGCGAACCAGAAATGAAGGCACTCTGCGAATACCTCGAAGAAAACCTCGCCAAAGGATTCATCAAACCCTCAAAGTCCCCTGCCGGTGCGCCAGTCTTATTCGTGAAGAAAAAGGACGGTTCTCTCCGCCTCTGCGTCGATTATCGAGGCCTGAACAGCATCACGGTGAAGAATCGCTACCCCCTGCCCCTGATCAACGGTATCATGGATCGTTTGCGCGGCGCCCGCCGTCTCACCAAGATCGACCTCCTGCGGCGCTTATAACCTCTTACGCATGCGCCCGGGCGATGAATGGAAGACCAGCCTTCCGCTGCCGCTACGGCCTATTCGAATACAATGTCATGCCCTTGGACTCAGCAATGCTCCTGGCGTCTTCCAGTACCTGATGAACGACATCTTCTGCGACATTCTCGATGTGTTTGTTGTCGTCTACCTCGACGATATCCTGATATTCTCCAAGAACCCCGAAGATCACCCCAAACATGTCCGCGAAGTCTTGTCCCGCCTCCGACAGCATGGGTTGTACGCCAAACCAGAGAAGTGCGAATTCAACCGCGAATCCGTTGAGTTCCTAGGCTTCATCATCTCCGAGAAAGGCATCCAGATGGACCCCAAGAAGATCGCTGCCATCACGGATTGGGAACCTCCCAAGACTGTCAAAGGCGTCCAGCGGTTCCTCGGCTTTGCCAACTTCTATCGCCGATTCATCCAAGGTTATTCCAAGATCGCTACCCCGCTCACAGCCCTGACCCGGAAAGACATCCCGTACGCCTGGACACCCGCCGCAAACACCGCCTTCGAGAACCTGAAGAAAGCATTCACCACCGCCCCCATCCTTGCTCACCCTGACCCAGAGAAGCCCTTCGTCGTCGAAACTGACGCCTCCGACTTCGCTCTTGGCGCAGTTCTCCTCCAACCTGACCAGGACAATCAGCTCCACCCCGTGGCCTTCCACTCTCGCAAATTCACGGCCGAAGAGATCAACTACGAGATCTACGACAAGGAACTTCTGGCCATCCAAGACTCCTTTGCCCAGTGGCGACACCATCTCATTGGCGCCCGTCACAAGATCACCGTTTACTCCGACCATAAAAACCTTCAGTACTTCATGACCACCCGCACCCTGAACCGCCGCCAAGCCCGCTGGTCGATATTCTTCTCGGATTTTGACTTTGTCATTACCTATCGCCCCGGTTCCCAGCAGCACCAAGCCGATGCCCTCTCCCGACGCTCCGAACATGAGCTAAAAAAGGGGGAAGAAGCGTTCCGCTCCCAGGCAACCACAATTTTGACTCCCGAACGCCTTCGACTCGCCGCGGCCTACCTCACACCCATGGATACCACGCTGCTTGACAAGATTAAGGCCGCCCAGGCCTCTGATCCCCTCGCTAAGACCATTCGCAAAAAGCTCAAGATACCCCTCGCCCAACGAACCGAGGAAACCCAAGATCGTATCAAGCGGTTCTCAGATGAAGATGGGATCCTGCTGCACGATAACCTGGTCTATGTCCCCACCAACGAGCTCCGAGCTGAAGTCTGCCACGACATGCACGATACACCCCTAGCCGGCCACTTTGGGATGTCCAAGACGCTCGAACTCGCCTCCCGCAACTACTGGTGGCCCAGCCAGTGGCGCTTCGTCAAGGCCTACGTCAAGTCCTGCGATACCTGTAGCCAAGCGAAATCCAGTCGACACAAACCATATGGCCTACTCCAGCCCAACAGTATCCCTACCCGCCCTTGGGGATCTTGGTCCCTGGACTTTATCACCGGTCTGCCTCCCGTGGACGGGTACGACTCCATCCTGAACGTCAACTGTCGCCTCACCAAGATGGCCCACTTCATCGCCTGCAGCGAGTCAGAATCCGCCGAATCCACCGCCGACCTAGTCTTCCACAACATCATCCGTCTCCACGGCCTCCCCGACGACGTCATCTCTGACCGAGGACCCCAGTTTAAGTCCCGGTTCTGGCGTCGACTTCTCGAACTCCTTGGGGCAAAAGCCAACCTCTCCTCGGCCTTCCACCCCCAGAGCGATGGCCAGACGGAACGCACCAACCAGATCCTGGAGCAGTATCTCCGATGCTTTTGCAACCACCAACAGGACAACTGGAAACAGCTTCTGTCGTCCGCCGAGTTCGCCTACAACAACACCCACCAGTCCGCCTCCCAGACCACCCCCTTCTACGCCAACAAGGGTCTCCACCCCCGCTTCAGTTTCGCGGCCTCTGCTACCTCCGAATCCGTCAACCCCGCCGCTGAAGCCCGCGCTAAACAAATCAGGGAAGTCCATGAACAGCTCGCCCTCGAGCTCAAGGAGCCCAAGATCAAATGAAGCGCTACGCCGACGCTAAACGAATTCCTGGACCGGACTTCAAGCCTGGCGACCACGTCTGGCTCCTCCGCAAAAACCTCCAGACAACCCGGCCCTCTCAGAAACTCGACCATCGCAAGATTGGGCCATTCCCCATCGTTGAAAAAATCAATCCCGTCGCCTACCGGCTCAAGCTCCCGCCTACGTACAAAATCCACGATGTCTTCCATGTCTCGCTCCTCGAACCCCGCTTCACCATCCCCGAACGACACGAACCCGAACCCGCGCCCCCAGAGACCGTTGAGGGTCAAGAAGAGTGGGTTGTCGAAGCCATCCTTGACTCTCGCATCCATTGTCGTCGCCTTCAGTACTTGGTCAAATGGCAGGGCTGGCCTGACTCCGAGAACACCTGGGAGCCCGTGGAACACCTCACCCATACCGACGCACTCCTCCAGGACTTCCACAGCGCGTACCCCAACAAGCCTTCCTCTGTCCCCGTAGCACCTCCTCTGCGGCCACACCAAACTCGACGCCGCCGCCGCCGCCGCTAAAGAGAGGGGTGATGTTATGGACGACGCGCCCATACCATAAGCTTACCTACTGACAGCCGCCAATGTCAACCGCCAAATGTCAAACGCCAATGTCAATGTCAGTGTCAATGTCAGTGTCAATGTCAATGTCAATGCCACTCCCCCTCTCTCCTCTCATTTCGCCAATCCTCTTGCAATATCGCCACTCCTCCTCTCTCCTCTCATTTCGCCAATCCCCCCTCGGCTTCTCCACACCCCCCACTGCTTCCCCATAGCCAGCAGCTGTAGCAATGCTCTCTACGCTCGCCACGCACGCTCTAGGAGCATAGCTGGCGCCCCCCCCAGTCCCTCTTGTTGTTGTTGTTCTCTGATCTGCTGGGTTGCCTATCTATAAATAGCCGGCCTCTCTTCGTCCATTCCCTTCCTCCCCAGCAGATCAACACCAGTTCTTCTCACCTCCTCTTCCAGTCCTTGTTTCTTGTTCCGCCAATACAATCTCTTGTCGCCTATCACACTTGCCCTGTCTTCTCTACTTCGCTTCCGCCCCCGTCGTCGAGATCATAACATGCCTCCACCTTTGGGCCGGCATACGCCAAGTCAATGTTTGCTGCCGCAAATGTGGGTTCAACAAAGTTTCGAACGTGCGTGGATCTGGAAGCTCATTAGCATGTCATTCTTCCCATACTTCAGACGTTTGGGTTGATGGACAGGAAGACCGCCATCGACGTTGAGACGCAGGGACAAGTTGTAGGACAATTTCGTTCGCAGTATTCTTTCCGAGATCTCGTGTTTCAGTATCTCACTTCAACCAAACCGGTTTTCACTGGGAATTTCAAGCTCAATGGTCAGGAGCATAAATCACTTGCTCTTGGTAGGAGCCGCCCTTTACATTACGCGGTAATGGTACCAGACGTTGATGTGCTATTGTTCATGTAGGTAGGCCCATTGGGGTGCGGGAAGTCAACCATTATTGGGATACTGCAACCTTGGTATGATCCCTGGCAGGATCCGCCACCGTTGGCGGAATTCCGATATGCCAGTACCCATTGAAAGCGCTGCGCTCGCAAATGGCTTTGGTAAGAGAAACGATTTGTACCCCACTTACCCTGCATAAACTATACCAGGTCGGTCAAGAACCAGTACTCTTCGACCTAAGCATTGCGGAAAACATCGCCTGGGGCTGTGAACACCCTGTTAAAATGGTAAGGTTAGGGAGGAAATCCAGTTGAACGGAAAGATTGAATGAACTGTTTATAGGAGGAAATAGAGGAAGCGGCCCGCCAAGCAAATGTGGATGCCTTTGTGGCTGCTGTACCCGACGGTGAAGTTTCAAGCTCATTCCATTTCCTTTGATGTTCTCGTTCATTAAGAGCATTGAACATTAGGTTACGCAACACGTTGTGGGGAGAAAGGCGGCCATTTATTGGGCGGTGAGCCAACAGATATGATGTATTTTTACCACTGTCAAACGGGAATTGCTGACAAAACCGCACTAGGTCAAAAGCAGCGGATCGCAATCGCTAGATCTCTGATCAGAAAACTGAAAATTTTTCTCTTAGGTTGGTCAGCCACCATTGCTGTGATTTGGTTGCCGCTAGGAATTTACACTTGCACTTTTCCTTGCAAAAATGAAGCCACATCTGCCATTGATAGTAAAGCGGAAGCGGAGGTTCAAAAAGCCATAGGCAAAGCCTCAGCAGGTCGTACTGCGGTCATTATCGCCCATCTCCATGGCAGATTTTTGTTGAGCACACTTGCCGTTAATGTGCAACGGACATCTAACATCTTGGCCCGACAACATGAAACAGCCTTTCCACCATCAAGAATGTGATTGTATAGCCGTCAGTTGTGAAGGTCGCGTCGTAGAGATGGGTAAACATGAGGAATTGGGGGCGAGGAATGGGATCTATGCGGATATGTGCTGTCAGCAGAATCTTTGAAAGCCTACTTAATTCATGCATCCTGCGTCACACTGATATTGCGGCATGGCTAGCGCCGAACGGCTTCGTTTTTGGGTTGACCCAATATTCAAATATAGCAAATCAAGGACCTCACAGGCATTACGATTACTCTCCGGACGGCTGTATCCCTCTCGCACATCTTTCTGTGACATTGCACGTCCTTTTTTTGGATCAGCCACGCTTGATTGAGGCTCTCATCAATAATGCCTAGGGTTAGAGTTTGCGTGGACAGTAGATGTACAATTCTCAGAGGCACACATTTGTACGCTTAGCAATGCGAGATATCATGCAAGTGGTCTCATTTACTACCGATCGCACACAATATGGATGGGCACATCTGCTTCCTTGTCTTTTACGGGCACCGAGGGGATTCGGTTGTTGGTGCAAAACAAACCAGATGGAATCTCCTCTGTCATCTCGGGATATTTGGTTTGTACAGTAGTTCTTGAAAAGTACAGGAAACACCAAATCATTCAAGACGCATAGAAACTCAACAAGCCTGGGTGGTCGAAGATGTAAGGGATTGACAGATTTCGACAGTGCGAAGGCATCTTCGGGATCTCCGACTCGGACCTAGGGACCAGCCCTCTTATCCAGCGATTAATTTCCCATCGTCATCAAATTCTGCGCTTGAAGATTGGTAGAAGGGAATGCGATTCCTCATTCACCACCTCCTGTACGCCCTCACTCTCCTCCCACAAATCTCCGCCGAAATCCCCTCCCACACCCTTCCCCTCCTCACCTCCCAAGACCCCTCAAATCTCCTCGCTCCTCCCCCACAACCAAAGAAACAGTCCCACCACACCCTTGTCTCCACCGCTCTCTACGACCAGGACTCCATCGACTCCTGGCCGGACTATTTTGACCATCTGGACGAAGATGGGTTGGCGCCGTTGACCAAGGAGGTTCAGAAGTGGATTTGGGAGCGGCAGAATCCCAAGGAGGAGGAGTGTGAGGGGGGGAGGTTTCTGGTCACGGACGGGTGGGCGAGTGGGTTGGGGAGTGCCGTACATGGTCAGTCGAATGTGTCCGACACATGTCATATACGAGGATGTTGACCCCATATGTGATTCTCACACAGTCATCGGCCACCACCTCGGCTCAGCTCTCGAAGACTCCCGCATCCTCCTCTACAACCCCTCCAGCTCCGGCGCCGGCTCGCTCTACGCCGACCCGGGCTGCAACCGCTCTTCCCCGACCACGACCTTCGACTGCTTCTTCCGCCCGCTATCCACCTGCAGCCACGCCCACGCCCTGTCCTCGCCTGACACCACCCACGTCAAAACCTCCCATGCCGTGCCCAGACCGTACAATGGAGCGCCGACATATTGGCGGGAGCGGTTGAGGGAAGAGCTTGGGGAAGGGTTGACGGACGCTTTTATAAAGTATTGGTGGAGGGCGCAGAGCGCCGCGTATGTGATGCGGTTGAATGGGGAGACGGCGCGCGAGGTGAGGGCGTTGAGAATGGAGGAGAAGAGACAGAAGGTGTGGACGAGGGAGGGGGAGGTTAGTGGGATGCCGTTTCCGCTGCCGGGTGGGGTGGTGGGGATGCATGTGCGGCATGGGGATAAAGGGCACGGTAATGTCTGCTTTCCTTTTTTGTGAACCCATTTTTTAGGGGACTGAACGATTTTGTCTATCTGGACAGAAATGAATCTCGTCCCGCTTGAAACGTTCATGCAGGCCTTCCATACCCTTACCTCCCAGAACCCGCTCCACTTCCGCTCCCACGCCTTCATCTCCTCCGAAAACCCCTCGGTCATCGCCTCCGCCTCCCACCTCCCCACCGCCTTCGCACCTTCCACCCCTGCTTTCCCGACAACCAACCTCGTCATCTACACCACCGACATACCGCGCATCAACACCTCCCCGTTCGAGCAGCTCAACAGATTTGGGAAGTCGCGAATGACGCATTTTTGGTTGTTGCAGATGATGATGCAGTTGGAGTGTAGTGCGTGGATCGGGACCAGAGGGAGTAATTGGAATAGGTTAGTGGATGAGTTGAGATGTGTGTGGGTGGATAGGTGTGCAGGGGTGTATGTGGAGGTCGGGAGTAAGGGGGATTGGGGGGAGTATAATTGGTAGAGTGCGGGGTTAGGTTCGGGGAAATGTGCGCTGATACAATAGAGTTCTGCTACGGTAGAGCAGATACAGTAGACGTTTGCTAGGATGCCTCCCTATGGGAGGGCAATGTGTAAGATGTGATTTCCCCCTCCTTGCCGCGTATTCCAAAGCCGTAACCCTCCCGAATTCAAAGACGGAGCGGCGATGAAGAAATCCCGCAATTCTGGGAAGCGACTGCAACAAGATTAGCGTTAGATCTGTATGGAGATGGAAGACGAGCAGATGTCAAATTGGAGGTCTCAGGATCGCGGTTGTGCTCTGGGGGGGGGATCCGAACAAGGCAATGATACTCTTGGATCCAAGTTAAGGCAAAAGCTGACATCCCGCTTTTCCTTTGGAGCGGAATCGTAGTTGTTGGAGCTGGATTTTCGTATTTTGTCGGGGCTTGTGATGTTCTATCCCAGAAATTGGAGGTTATAAATGTACAGTCAACGGACAAAAAGCTGTGCATCCCCTGAAATAAATCAGCGACTGCCGCAGCGCCAAATTCACGTGAGTGACCGACTTTGATTTCAATTAGAAGGGGTGCACAGGTTTATGTCCGTTGACTGTACACAGCTTTTCGAGCGGGGACAGGTGAAATCCATCTGTCCCCGTCCGTTCTGCGCTTGATTTTGTGATATTGCCACATTCAATGATCCATCCTCACCCTGGCCATCGAATGCCCTAGGAAAACTGCAACAAACCAAAAAGAAAGATGCAAAACGCTGGTAACGCGTTATTCGCTGTCAATCTGAATGTCAGTCTAATGGACTCCGTTCGGAGGTTGCTTGTAGTAAGCTTCTCTATTATTCTTCTCGAGTGAATAAATAACAGATAACCCTATAGCCCTTTCCTTTCCTTTATCTCTTTTTCACTCGAGTGCACAGATCATAGAACGGGACGGAGCCCTCTTCAGATTCACAACCAACCCCACCTCGTAGTACACCGAACCTGTGCCGAGCACCGTTCTCGAACTCTGATGAATCTTTTGGATGGAAGGTCTTTGAAAAGTGTGAACAGCGGCATCCATCGGGCCCACGGGCCCATGTTTGTGTCCATTACGTCGGATTTCTTCTACAGTCGATTGCTTTTTCACACCCTCCATCAACTTGGAAGATGCGCAGAAGGGAGGGAGCAACATTTCACAAGGGGGAGATTTAATTTCGCAAGGGGGAGATGCTCAGATAGATCAGCCAGGGCGGGAACAGCCGGAAGTGGGTGGGTGGGTGGTCACCGACGCCGGGTGCTTGTGGCCACTGGGGCGGCGCGCACGTGATCCGACCCAGGCTGTGGGGCTGATTGGGATCCCCTCACTACAGTATATGCGGTGCGCGTCCTGTCCCGTCCCGTCGTCGCGGCAAGCGGCGAGTGTAATAGTGTGCCCCTGCTTCCCCCTCACTCGGAGTCCCTGCGAGCAAGCAACGGGCGGCTCCCACGGTTCTCTCCCCCTCCTCAGCATCCTAACAACTCTCGGCGTTCTCGGAGCACGACGCCCGCCCACTTCTCATATCCATATCGATATCTATGGCCGAACACACACAGGTATGGGCGGCCATATCTTGTCGTGTACTATGCCACTATGTACTCTGTATGCAGCAACTTGAAGGCGGTATTTAAATGTCAACGGCGGTGGACAGTCGCTCGCTCGCTCGAGATCTACTCTCCATAAGGCCAGCGTCAGAAACACCCCGTCGCGTCAGTCCAAATGACCTCGGCAACTCCCCCTGAAGAGGTACTGCAACTGAACACGCCCACAGCAGAGGTGGTGGATAAGGACGCACCGCCAACCAGCATCCCAACCCCACCACCACCGCCCATCCACACCACCGCCGCCCAAGATGAGGACACCAACGCACCCATCTTCCCCCTCCTCAACCTCCCCCTCGACCTGTTCACCCTCATCTTCTCCTACCTCCCCTTCCACGACATCGTCAACCTCCGCTCAGTCTGCCACGCCTGGTCCCACACCCTCATCCCCATCCAGTACCACACCGTCCTCATCGACTCCCTCCACCGCTGCACCGCCTTCATCCGCATGGGCAAAAACCACCCGCAGAGACTCACCCACATCAAAGCAATGTCCATCCTGCAGTACGGCACCCGCTGGTTCTTTAATTCAGAGACCTTTCCCAATGACATGCTTGCCTTGTTGAAGCTGTGTGCGAATCTCGATAGCTTTGCGTATGATTCCATGTTGAGGGGCCCAAAGAGCTTGTCGATGGATACGGTGTTTAGTCCGATGTTTTTTATGGCGAATACCTGTGCGATCATCGGTGAGAGGATCGAGTATGTCCATTTTGGGAACGATTGGGAGTACAATAGGGTGAGTATCGCGAGCGAGCGATAGCGATAGCGAGCGCGGACCTACGCAAACGCCCTTCGCGAGCGAAAGGAACGATTCATGCCATGCAAACCTCACTAACCGCACCGCATTCCTCCCCCTCTTTCCACTTCTCAGCAAGTCCTCCCCTGGTTCAACATGATCTCGGAATCCGCACAAATAGCCCAAGTGCACAAATTCTTCTCACACCTCCCGAACCTGACACGCATGGCGACGCTCTTCCTGCAACCCGAAGACCGCACGCGGCTGACCGCAAAAACCTGGTCCGTCTGCCTACCCCCTACCTGCACCGCCGTCGCCCTGGGATACCCCGACCACCCGGGCGCCTACGACCCCTCGTTGGAATGCGTCCCCGATTTCGTCACTACCGTCCATGTGCGCGGGATCAGCTGGGCCCACGGCGCCGTGGCCGATCTGGCGCGCCCGGGCAGGGTCGTGAAGGTGTATTTGGTGGACGCGGAGCCGGAGCGGTGGCAGGCGCTTCTGGCGAGTTATGCCGCGACGTTGGGGAGGGCGAGGAAGGGCGCCGTGCTGCATGTCTATGGCGCCTGGGATACCTGCCATGAGGAGTTTGTGAAGGTGTCGCACGAGGCTGGCGGGTTTGAGACCGTGGAGATGGTGGGGAACCCGTATGGCCCCGACGAACCGTTTACGTTGCAGGGGGATTGGGCGTATTGAAGTTCGGGGAGTCGACCCGACTTGATCCATTTCTCGGACACATTTCTCACTACTGGCATCGGCCAGAACCCCCCAGCGCCGATTTCTCCCTAACCCTCTGTATATACTCCCCCGCGCCCCCAACGCATACCAGCAAACATACTGTATATCCCCCCACCAAAAAGGGTCAAGGGGGGCAGGTCCCCCCCCCCCCGCCCGGACATTTGTACTGTAAACTGCCACTGTAATTTTTACTTTTAATCTATATCAATCCGATGCTTCTTTTTCGAACCCCATCGGCGGTGGTGGTGGTACCGGCGAGCTCTCCCCCCTCCCCTCCCCTCCCCCCTCCCCGCCCGGATCATCGGACCCTTTCGATGAGCGCATGTGGATCCGCACGCCCTGCCGCGCAAAGAGCTTCGAGAGGGGTGTCGAGCCTAGTGTGTGAAACGGGGGGGGGGGTCCAGAACGAACGGTGAGAATTTGCAGCCACGCGTGGGGGAGGGGGGGAGAGAGTCGAGAACGAAGGGTTGGGGCCGGTCCAGCGCGTCCGAGGACCCAAAAGCGCGAGTTATGCGCGCCCTCCCTTTACAGAAACGTACCCATCATCCCCGGAAAAGCCTTTGGCGTAAACACCGTAAACACGTCCGTAAACACCGTCGCCTGCGCGGGCCGGCCGCCAGCCCCTTCCTCCCTCTCTTCCACCCGCGATACGGACTCGACGCTCGCTCGGTCTTGTGACGTCGTGCCGGTGGAGGGCCGTTGCGATGACGACGCGGTCGAGACGGGTCTGGATGCGCGGGCTGGGGTCGATGCGTCGGACGCGGCTGGGGCTGGTGTCGGGACGGTGGGCGGGTTGGTGCTGTTGAAGGGACGCAGGGGGGGTTAGTTGTTGACCAACAGAATAGGGGGGGGGGGGGGTTCTTGCTGATGAATAGTCGCAGGGGGGCGTGTGTGAACAAAGCCTCCCATCGAAGAAGCGGGGGAGAAAAGGGCACCTTCCTTACCCCCCAATAACCCGTCTCCCGACATCAAACAACCGAAACCGTAACCGAAACACACCCCCGGCCCTCACGCCGACGTCCGGGAACACGAAAAACAAGCCCTTTTTCCCGCTCTCGTCGCGCAGCACGTGGCAGCATGAGACGAGCGAGCCCATCAGGATCGGGCCGTGTTGCGAGCGCGAGGACGGGCCGCCGAGGGGTTTGCGTGGTGGTTTTTTGTGGGTGGGCGCGTGAGACGATGACCATGGACTGGC
Organism: Fimicolochytrium jonesii; assembly: GCF_025526975.1. Taxonomy (NCBI): domain Eukaryota; kingdom Fungi; phylum Chytridiomycota; class Chytridiomycetes; order Spizellomycetales; family Powellomycetaceae; genus Fimicolochytrium; species Fimicolochytrium jonesii. Next base: position 108,267 of record NW_026515681.1, read on the forward strand.
GTGTGCGACGGGGTGCGAGGATGAGGAGGTGGTTTGGAATGGGTTGGGATGCGTGTTGTGATGGTGCCCCCCATTCCCAAACACCTCACCCGCGTCCGACTCGTTATGCTGCTGCTGCCCCTCGTCGACCACGTCGTCCACGGTTCCCGCAATAGACTCCAACGACGCCGTCGACGCCAGCATATACAAGCTCGACGACGAGAACGAGGGCGCGGTTGATAATGGCGGGATCCCCCTCCTGTCCGCGGGCAGGCCGAGCGGTGATGTCAGCATGGTGTTGGTGAGGAGTTGTCCTGTCCCCTTTGTCATGTCGTTGGGTTGGTTTTCGGGGCGGGAAGAGGCGTCGCGCTGGAGGTAAGGCTCGCATGTGAATGTGTGGGGTAAGGCGGCTGGGGCCGGGTTCCGCGGATCGGTGGGGGCTGCTGCTGACGATGATGATGGACGTGTTGACCAGAACTGCGCCAAGTCGTATTGTCGTGCGCGGGTGTTGAGTTGAGCGGATGTGGGAGGTTCACCCTGGCTATCGCGTTTTTCAACCAGTTGATGGTGCTGATGATGATGATGCCGCTGCTGTTGCTGTTGTGAGCTCGACGCCGTGTGCTTGCCCGGCGCTTTGGAGCTGGAGCTACTGCCAGGCCTCGACGCTGCCGAACCGGCTTGCTGTAACCGCCCGCGAGGCGCGCTGGCCATCGTGCAGTCCGTGCTCAGGTCCCTGCGAAAGACGACACCAGCGTCAGCGTTCGCATTCCATTGCCTCTAGTCCTCTTGCAAGCTCATCTTGAAGAGTTGGACCACCCAAACCCGGACGGCGGGCTATGAACGTTTCCCATACTCTCCCTCTCGCTTTTGCATCATAATGGAGACGTATACATCTACACTCACGCTGTCCACAAGCACGCATGCACAATCATGTACGGCGTATCTGCCCAGCTGCCGCATCGTCACCCAAAAAGCAGTTATAGAAATCAGTCGGAGACAGGTTGCGTATGGCGAGCAGAAAGCAAAGCGAAAGGGGGAGAGAAACGAAGAGAAAAAAAGATAATCCAGACAATAAAACTCCCTAATGAGATTTCGTGCGCGTGACATACACAATTGTAACGGAAACGGGGAAAGGTTTGCTCTAATTTACTTACCAGGCTTCGACGACGTTGCCCTCTTCATCGCGCATCAACAGTTGGACACTAAAACCAAAAAAAGTGGCAATGAGATGAGTTCCCGTGGTAGACCGACCACCGCGTAGCCATGAACCAGGTGAGTCATTGCCTGCAATGGCAAGTACCACTGGTAGACCCATCCCACGGTGAATGTCGCCAACGACCATAATGCATAGCATGGATTTGCCAGGGGTCGGGGTTCCGAATGGCCGTGGTGCCAGGTCCGACGACACCAACGAAAAGAATACAAGGAAACTCACATGGGTGGTGGATCTATCGACCGCCTGCAGTTCGAAAACGAGAACCGGGAAGTGAAGTGGCGAGGTAAAGCGGGGAGGTAAGGGGATTTGGTGACGGGGGCCCGGGAAAGAGTGCAGGAAATCAAATGCCGTAGCGATGGTTCAGGTCGATGTTACCAGCGTTTGACAGGGACGGAGGCGCGGAGTCGGAGGCGGGAGGGGTCCAGGCGAACAAAGGAACGCAGGTGTTAAAAGAATAAAGTTGGTTGTGGTGTATCCGAAAGTTCATCAAAGTCGGAGCCGGCGGAGGGCGAAAAGGGCGAGAGCGGGTGTGGAAGAGGGCGAGACGCGTCAGTTTGCGGTCCAGACTCATTTAGGCCCACACATGGAAACACCCATCAACCGGGAGTGGACGACACACACGATAGACATACCGGTCTTTGTTACTGTACCCACTCATCCGCGCCCGCACCGGCTGCTGGCGGACAATCAGCTCGTACGTCGCTCTAGATGGTTGCGGTGCCGGCTCTGGCTCTTGTCTAGATGGCTCTGGAGTGGGTCTACAACAAGATGAAACATATGGTTGTGGTGAATATATGATGGGTGTGGCCGCTATGTATGCACAAAAGTAATCGAGAGAGGTAGGGAGTCCAAGTTGGAAGACAAAAGGCAGCAGGGTAGGCAGAGCCGCCCATCTGCCCGTTTTGGCCAAAACGACCTTTTTGCAGGGCTCCCAGGGTATATACCACTCCCTTACCTACTACCGCTGGTCTCGAAGTCGAAGGGTATCGTAGGTGGAAAGGTACGCATCGGATCTTCCACAAACGACGACGCAGCAGACGGCCGATTCGGGGCTAATTGCCAATTGCCCTGCAGCAACGCCGCATTAGGGTCGATGGGAAACAGTAGGCCCTGAGGATACTGCATTGAGGCAGCGCCGTAGAAAGGATACGGCATCGATCCGTGGGTGCCGCCGCTAGGTTGATGCGGAACCATTTCGCCGATTTGCTGAACCCACGGGAAGGTTGGATTTGGGTTGGGAAGTACCGGCGGCGGCGGCGGCATATCGAACGGTGGAGGCCACAGGTTGTAGAACGGGTAAGGGTCGAATCGCTGCAGAGCAGCTGGATCGAACGACTGCTGCAATGGTCTTGTGGGACAATGGCCATGGGCGTACATCTGGTGCGGATGGAATGGCACTCGGATTGGCATCAGCAAGGAGTCATCTGGGAACTCGTTCGTGGTGGTGTCCACGGCCGCGGCGTCGGTGGTGGTGGGTGGGTATCCTGCTGGATAGTCCATTATTCGAGTTTTGCGTCAAAGGTGTTCTGACTCCTTCTTTGACTCGTTTCCTTTGCATTCCTCCCCCGTATCACGGAGCTGACGAGGAATTGCACACTGGTACACCTCTCTCAGGGTTCCGTTTTCGAACCGAAAACCTTATCGACAGAGGATCGACTAGACGTAACGCTGCTCTTCGAGAGGGCACCGGCTGCTGTATGGTGATCCCGGCAGAGGAGGCTGTCGGTCTTCTTACGAGGGAGTGTGCCTTTCACTCTCACGGGAGAAAGGGAGTTGCCAGGGGCTCTGTGTCTTTCAACCAACGGCGCGTGTTTCTTCGCACTCTCGCAATAATGGCCCAGTGCCCGCGAAATGATCTGCCCTTTTCCGGCCCTGGGCTCAATGGGGGACGCAACAACCGCAGCCACCCGCTCACTCACTCACTCACCCCACCCACTGGCTGGCTGGATATTACCGTTGGGGATCTGGGAATATGGGGAAACGCACCACGCAAACAGAGCGCAAGTCGAACCGGTGTCTCTTCCTCCCGCGGGCGACAACAACGGTTTATTATTCGTTCGATGACGGGCGATGGAATGCGCAAGTGTGGCTCCGCTGTTTGCAACACACGTTTGGGAGGAACCCGCAGTGTTGGATTTCCATTCAATGGGCCCCCCGTTGCATGTGCTGGTCATAAGGGCGCCCCCACCTCATCTCGGAAGCTCGGAGGTTAAGAGATGGGGAATCGGGAATGGGGAATGTCGCCAACTCCCACAATTCGAACGTGACGGCCATGGGCTCAGACTTCATGAGGTTGCGCCAAACCCCTGGAACGAACTTCGTATTCGTGTGAGCCATGGATCTGAATGTGGGGGGAGAATGGGAGACAGGTGATTTGTCATTGGGGTGGAGAGGCAAACTGCAAACTTTTATGGATGAGAAGACATCGCCGTTACCAGGACACACTCTGGATCATTCTCGGGAAGGCATGGGAGACTCGCATTGATCGCAGATTATGAGTCGGGAGACATGGCCAACGCCAGGACATCGCACTCTGGGTTATAAAATAGAATACCGCAACAGCACGTATGAAAGGATCACGGAACACCGGGGAATGTATGTGGAATGCATGTCGAGACAATGGGACGATAAACTAGAAGTCTGCAATCAAATAGCGGGAGGTGGCGTGTCTAGCTGCACCGGAAGGGCCCGAAACGATAAAAGTACACATCGGCGGATATTGCGTTCAAGTTCGGGAATGGATTTTTCATCCGCGGGGCCATGACAGACCCAAAGAGCTCTCACTCCAGGTCGTTGACCAATTATGCAGCTACCCGTCGCAGCATTGACAGCTGGTCGCAAGGGTGGTGATGTTGTCCCGGGGTGCATTATGGGGTATGGGATATGCATTATGGATATCGCGGCGGCAACACTGGCATTGTTTATATCCCTCAGCTCGGCGTATAAGAGATCTCTTTCCTTTTCTTTTTCTCGCACGGGGCTCAGCCACACTTATCAAGGGTCAGGCTGGCTCCTGCAGAGGTAAACCAAAACCCAAACGCGTGAAGCCCTTGGAGGGGGAGGCAGTCCGAACGCGTGTGTCTTCAGGGTGTCTCATACAACCCGATTTCGACAGTGGGCGAAACAGTGACAGCTTCATTTTTACAACTCTTGTTGGGGGAAAACGTCTTATTCGGGATTAGTGGAAAAGGTCGCCGACATTTGAATCATCCACTTGATTTAACACCCTACATTCCGCCAAATGCATTTATAGGCGCTACTTTTGCGATCTATCCGAATCTCTGATGTTTCCTGAAGAGTTGTTGTCCTTTTCGGCCATCTGCAAGGTTTTGGGAGTTCGCATCAGCGGTTAGTGTCACCACCAATTATAAACCACATGGACACTCTGGACGAAGGAGACAGACATACCGCCTCAGTCCTCAAAATCGCCCTACTACTCGCCGCAGCCGCCGCCTGTTTCGCCGCACTCCACCTCGTCGCCGTATCATGATCCACCGGCACCGGCGGCTGCTGCATCGGGGGCTTGCCATGCGCGCCCACCACCAGCGGCGGCGGTTTCCCCTGGCTGGCATAGATCTTGGCCACTCTTTCCTCATAGACCCGGCGGATATTCACCGCCATGTCGTCAAAGTCCTCGACGATCTCGTCGAAATCGGACCCGTCGAGCTGGTACGCGACCACGTTGGTCTGTGCTTGAATGGTCGCGGTCCGTGCGGTTTGGGCGAGGAGAGCGACTTCGCCAAAGAATTGGCCCGAGTTGAGGGTGCCGACGACTTTTGTGTTGATGATGACGTCCACGGAGCCGGAGATGATGAAGAACATTTCATTTCCGACCTGTGTGGCGTGAGGGGGGGTTGCGTTTGGGATGAGGTGATGGGATATGCACAATACCGTCTACGAAACGTGCGATGTTTTCACATACCTTGCCCTGCTCAAAAATGATGTCCCCAGTCAGGTAATACACGGCTTTCAAAGCCGATGCAATCCGTCCCAAAAAGATCTCGTCCCGGCCATCATCCATCTTGCGCGACAAGAAGCTGACTTTGCCCACCAGCTCCCGACAGTTATTCACCAGAATCTCCTAACAAAACGCCCCAAAAAAGTCGTATTGAGCACTCTCAAGCATCCCCACCCAAAACTCATGCCACCACCCGCAAAACAAACCTGTCTCAAATTATCATTCAATTCTCCCAACAACTCCCGTTCCTTGAAATACTTCCCACGATACTTCAAATGGAAAAACTCATTCACCCTATCCCGCAGCGCAGGATCCACGTTCTTGTACTTCATGTACTCATTGACCTCCTCGATCTTGTGCTTGTACATGCGCCCCATGGGGTCCAGACTGCTCATCAGCGAGGAGATGGAACCCAGCACGGCGCCGTGCATCGCGGCGGAGATGATGGCGGAGAGCATGATGTTCCATTGTTCGTCGATGTTTTTGGGTCTGACAATCATAATGAAAAGGGGGGCAAAATGTAAGATTGGGCGAAACGGGGGAGAGAAAAAGCCGGTATTGCGGAATACGTACTTGAGCGCATGGGCATGGAACGCGGCCACAAAGAACCCAAACGTATACTGCTCCGGCACCGTCTTCTCCGCCACATACTCCACCTCATGCCACCCCTCAAAGTGATGCACCTTCCCCAACAACAACACCGTACACGAAAACACGTGGAAATACAGCGCCAGCCCACCCATATACACACACAGCGTCGAAAAACTCTCCCCAACGCCCAGAAACTTCTGACACCGCGTGCTCAGCCGCCGGAGCAAAGGGTTGCTCGAAAAGATGCGGAACAGTTGCGGGATGCGGAGGAGACGGAGCATGGTCATGCATTCGCCGTATTGGCCGCTGACCATGAAGTCCCAGGGGATGGTGGAGACGATGTCGGTGGCGTAGTGCAGGAATTTCCAGATGGGCGCGAGTTTGGCGACGCCGGTGCGGCCGTGGGAGGTGCGGTGGGAGATGAGGGCGTTGACGATTAGGTCGGCGACGAAGATGACGGTGAGGGCGATGCTGGCGTCGGCGAGGTGGTTGCCGTAATTTATGAAGGCGAGGACGAAGGGAATAAAGACGACTGCAAAGCTGGATGGGAAGAAGGGGGATACTCATCAGTTTCGAAGAAAGATACATGGTCGCATGGGGAAGTTGCGCAAATCGTACATCAGCACCACTAAAAGAAACAAGAGGAGTGGGTCAGCTTTTTCCCACATGCCTGGCGGTAGCCCCTTTTACTCAACCCGCTGCATGTCTGTCGCTCAACTTACAAGCCATAAGCACATCCCAAAGAGCCCTCGCTAAACACAGCGGATGCCAAAGCCAGCTCTTCCTCGGCGCCTCCAACGCCACCTTATACAAATCCAACATCTCCTTATACGGGTACGGAATCAAGAACTCGTTGTAGCGCGGGATCGTGCAGTAGTATGTCCACGTCGTCACTATGGCGCGCTTGGTGGAGGCCGCAATGGAGGAGACGATTGTTTCTTGCTCCTTTTTTGGGCGGAGGTGTTTGCGCGGGCGGTGCTTGATGGGGATGAAGGAGGGGTCGAGCGAGGGGTCGGGTTGGGTTACTTTCATTTCGCCGGCTTCTAGGTCTACTGTAGGGAGGAATCGGGTCCGTTGTGACAGATGATGATTGAGTTGAGATGTGTATTTAGACCAGTCGGTTCAGGAATGCCGTGTCTCAAGGCCTTGGAGGCTCGCCTTCCTTACCTATTTGAGGAGCAACATCCTCCTTAATCTCCCACTTCTTCGCCGGAACATGATGAATCACCGGCTGCTCCTCTTCCGCATACGGCTGCGACTTCCTCCTCGCGGTCAGCCCCACCTGCCACGGCTTCGCAATCACGCTGTGCGCAACCGGCTGCTGCTCGCCAGCCGTCATATTCTCATCATCAATATCCTCATCATCATTCGATTCGGCGATCGACTGTCGATCACTGATGCGGGGCAAACCGCCGTGACTCGTCCCGGCGCCAAACGAGCCCGTCCGCTCCCGGCCGCCAATATCATACCCAGGCAGATCGGACCCGCTCGTCGCCGCCGCCGCATCGTCCTTCCCACCGCTCTTGACTTTATTAATCACGTTCCGCAAACTGGTAACCGAGCTCGACAACAAATGCCGCTTAGTCATTGGCTTCAGCTGCCCGGACATTGACGTCTCCTGGCTGCTGCGTCGCCACAAGCCGCCGCCCTTGCCATGCTTATGCCCCGAATGTTCTTCCGGCTCGTTCAAGCTATTATGACTAAGAACCTTCTCGATCGCCTCGTCGGGGAGCGCGGGGAGCTCGTTCAGCAGATCCAGATGCTGCCGGCCCATAAACCCGGCCGACCCAGCCTCCGCCGACCCGGACAGGAAATTATTCAACAGCTGTTGTTGCGCGACGCCGGAGGGCGAAGACATCATGATCTGTCTCTGCGCGATCGACAGCCGGCGGGGTGTCGCTCGCCCTTTGGGCATCATCCCACCACCGTTGGCCATCCACTCCCCCGGCGGATACAACCCACCGCCCTGCTGCCCGCCATAGAACCCGATGGATGGAACCACGGGCGCGCTGAACGGGTCCTGCGACGGCCGGCGGACGTCGTACGAGAAGCTGTTGTTGCTGTCCCCGCCGCCGCCGCCGTTGGAGCGGAGTTGCTGCTCGACGGTGCCGACTGCGACGGTCAGTTGCGTTTGCAGCTGCTGGACTTGCAGCGTTAGGGCGCGCATCTGCACTAACGCATCTTGAAGCGTTTGCGGGACCGCGGGGGGTTGATGAGATGCCATGACTTTTGCGGCGGCTTCAGACTATCAACTACGTGAGGTATAATATCCCCCAAAATTGCGCTGGGTGCCTATCGATATCGTCCTATCCTACTCAAAGCAAGCAATCTGTTTCGACTATTCCCACGACAAGGATATTCACACTCGTTCCATTTCTCCACCCCCTCGCAACAAAGACCCTCCCCTTCTTATCTTCCCCGAACCCATATTGTGTATACACCGCCGTATAAGCTAATCACCTTTCAGGGGAGAAGAAAAGGCCGGTAAGGGTTCTGTTTGTGACAGTCCCCTGCATCCGCGTCCTGTAGGTTAGAGTTAAACCCAAATACTGTAACCTATTGTTGGGTGGGGTCGGACGGCCCCGTACGGACGCTGACTGCGACGTTGTATCTTGACATCACAGGGGGAACTCCTTGGGTTACCTGGTTGTTCGTGGCGGATGGGCGTGGCTACTTCCAGACAAGTTCCCAAAGAACGCGTCCAAAATGTTCCAACGTCCAATCCCCACAACCCACGCATATGTTCAAGTACAGTACGTATTCGAGGACGGGCAGGCACGCAGATGATACATATTGCAGAAAATATGGATCGATTGATATGGGAGGATGCCAAGTACATGAGATCGACGTGAGTGAAATGTTCATAAACGACCACATCCCCACGCTACGTAGTATCCGCTCCTCGATGTTCGTGGACGGATCGTCGTGTCCCCAGCAGGTCATTCGGAGGGATCCCAAGCACCACTCCCAAAGTACGCCGGAAAAAACGCAACCTTTCCTGACCCCCTCCCTACCTTTCCCGCCCCCGCTCCCTCTCCCTCTCCCTCTCTCTGCGTTCCTTCTTCTCCCCCCTCTCCCTCTCCCGATCGGCATCGCGATCCCTCTCCCTATCCCGGTCCTTATCGCGACGCGACGACGACTCCTTATCCTTATCCCTTTCACGATCCTTGTCACGGTCCCTATCGCGATCACGGTCGCGGTCTTTCTCTTTATCCTTCTCCGTCCTTGAGGACCGGGACGAGCGATGATGATGAGAGGACGAGTGACGACGGGACGAGGATTTCGATGATTTGCGGCGTTTGGAGGATGTGGATGCTTCCGCTGCGGTTGTTGTTGTTGTGGCACCGTTCTCTACGGCATCTGCGTCGGTGGTGTCATGGGCGGGTTTGGTGGTGTCGCCGTTGGTGTCTCCTGGGGCGGAGGTGAGATCTTCCAGTTTGGCAGCAGGGGAGCGCGGCCGTTTGCGCTTGCGGCTTGTAGCGTCGTCGTCGTCTTCGCGATGGACACTGGGGCTGCGATCGCCGCGGGAAGGAGGGGAAGGTGTGCGTCCGCCGCGTCTCTCGAGTTGCTCTGCAGCCATATCGATGGTGGCTCCCTCAGCTCGCTCACTAACTGCCGGATTGCCGAGAGGTGTGGTCGGGCGGCTCTTACTCCGCCTGCTTCCCCGATCCCTCTCCCTCTCTCGATCCCGACTTCTACTGCGTTGGCGCTCTCGGCTATTCCCTTGCGACCGGCCGGATCTGCTCCCACCGTCCCGATCACGGTCTCGGTCGCGGTCCCGGGTAGGCGTATCATCCACCCCGCGTTCCTTAACAAACACGGCAGCACCTCCACTGCTCCGTCGGTCTTTCTCCTTTTCCTTCTCCCTCTCGCGGTCCCGTTCGCGCCCTCCATCGCGCTCCCGCTCCCTATCTCTCACCCGGTCGCGATCGCGATCCCTTGACCGGTCTCTCCGCTCCTTCTCCCTGCTGCCATCCCGTTCTCGCACTCTCTCATCCCGATCGCGGTATCGGTCCGAATTATGACCGTAACCCGGCCGACTCGTCGCACTCCCACCGCGCCGTGCCGACCACTCATCGGCCGGTCCATCTCGATCTTCATGCCTGCCGGAAACACTCCCACCCGCAACGCTGCCGAGAGACCCTTGTCTGTCGACCGGGGACTTCACATCACCACCACGTGTAGCGGAATTAGAGCCGCCCGTACGACTATCACTCCCCGGCTCGGCTTTGATCCGAGATCGCTCGTCGTCTCGAGAATGTCCCATTTCAGTTGATGCGCGACGGTCGTGATGGAGGCTGCCGCGAGGGTCGTCGGCCGACTGATCGCCTCGGCCGCCGTCTCGGCCACCTCCTGGTCCTCGAGAATGGTTTGGCGGGAATGGTCTGCAAATAGAGTGCGGTAAGATATTCATCCCATGCATCTCATTGTAATCTTTCAAAAAGCACTTTACCTCGCAAAGCCTCGACCACTAGGCGCACCCCCACTTCGGGGCGGGTACATGCCACCGGCCTGGTAATCAAATCCAAAATCAGGTCCATGCCCGTCGAAAAACGGGCCGTCGGGTCCGAAAGGCGGGGCGTTGCGCCCATCGAAGAACGGTGGCGGTACAGGTGGAAAGCCAGAGTTCCCTCCACGCCCACCAACGCCAGGCCCACCGCGCATCCCCGCGGCATTGGGACCGGGTACAGGCGCTCCTCCTCCGCGGCCGAACCCAGAGCGGAAATCATCGGGGAAGGGTCCGGCACCCATCATTGGTCCGGAGGGGTAGAAGTCCGGGTTGTAGAACCCTGGCGCTGCTGGGCCCATGAAGCCGGCTGCTGCGGGTGCCCCCGGTCCAAAACCATGTTGCTGGAAAGTGCTTCGTCCGCGAGCAGCGTTGCTTCCGCGTCCAATAGACATGGTGCCCAGGGCGCCTGCCATTTCCGCGCCTGCTGCTCCCATGTTCAGTGGCAAGGTTGGCATCGAGGGTACGACGCCGGCCCCGGTGCCGATAGCAGGGCCTCGTTTGGCCTGTTCGGCCCGCGTTTCCTTCGGATCTTTGGGGAGGGTGCGGAAAGGATTTGATTGTTGACTTGGAGGCACGTACTTCACGATCGGCTTACGGCCGTGAATTTCGCTGAAAATACAGAAAACAAGCGAAGGTTATAAACACGGAGTATATTCAAACATCTTACACAATCATCATCATCCCCAGCAGGAATATACTGCCATCCAATAACTATGGAAAACAGCCACCAGACATACATGGTCTCAAAGAATTCCTTGGCCAGCGCAGTGGCTTCCTGGGTTTGGAATGGAATGTAGCAGATTCCCTTGGATTTGCCGTTGACGCGATGTTCCGAGAACGATAGCTCGTTGGCCAGCAGTTGCTCGGTGACACCGGCTTCGCTGATGGCGAGCTTGATGTCATCGTCGGTTGTCCACTGAAAAAAATGATGATTGAGGTCAGAACCACTGCTCAGCTTCAGAGGAGAGCGAAGACGACTATTGATGCTTACCCAGCTCAATTCGCTAACAAGCAATGCGCGGCTTCCTCCACCTGGCAAATTCTGCGGGGGGAGCGCCCCACTCGTATGCGTGGGAAAATCATGCTGTCTCGCGGGATCCGCCTTAGCTTCATGGCCTAGCCCTGGGATTCCAGAATCTTGCTCGTTCTGGACACTTGACTCTGGTTCGCTCTTGGCCATTGCCGGAGTGGCGCTGGATTCTGTCCTGGGGGGTACCGAATCCAACATCTCATCCTCCCCATAATCGATCTCATCTGAGTACGCTTTCGGAATCTCTACGTGGACCTCCATGTCCGCGGAGGTGCCCTCCGCCTTTACATTTTCATCAGGTTTAGCAGCCAGATCGCCGTAGAGCAAGTCATGTTCATCCTAGAAGGTTGGTAATGGTTATGAGCCCCAAGGATCCCTATTGTTCTGCAGAATGCGTGCAACGCCTACCCCGTCCAGTTCCGCGTAAATATCAAAATCGTCCGCCATTGCAGGTATGGTGCTTCAACGTTTGCAACTTGAAAGCGTTCAAATGAGAAGTAAGCATGAGGTAGACTGGCTGCACACGAGAGTATTTCGCCCGACTCCCAGGGTCCCGAAGGCCTTGACTGTGCCACGGACGACAACTTACATACGTTGGCCCTGCTCTAAGATTGTCGCTTACAGCGTTTCCTTGGTGCAGGCTGACGAGGCAAGTAGAGCCGAGGCGTCCGTAAGGGAATATAGAACCCTGGGAACTCTGCCTGTGCTCCCAAGATCCCCGTCGTGCGGAGGATCAGAGTGGTCGTCGTTTTTTGCCCCGGAGTTGACTGCTTTGCCGTTTGCCGGGCTGACCGACGTCAGTATGCACAGTATGGCCGGGGTGTGAGGGAGTTGAAGCTGCCCTGGATAGCGGACGAGGGTTCCCTTTCTGTTCCCTTTGCTTGTGTGTTGTGTTGGGATCTCGTTGGGATCCCTGAGTTGGGAGAACGAAGGAAAAACGAAGGACGAGAAGCAGACGCGGCTTTTTGCCCCCTGGGAGCTCTTTTCTCGCCCAGGAGCAGCATCCAGGCAAGATCACAGCCTGTAGAATGCTGTAGAATGCACTACGTATCAGCCGCATGGTCCTCGCAATAGCCCTCCCGCCACCGCTCAAGGCCCTCTCCCTCTCCACAGCCGTCGCAACCTGCACGGCCCTCACCGTCCTCTTCTTCGGCTCGTTTTACCTGCTCCCAAAGAATGACCCCTCCCGCACAACCCCCCCGTCCCGCAACGATCCCGCCGTCGTACGCGCCCGCTTCATAAGCGTCGGGCTGTCATGTGTGCTATCGTTGGGCGGTGTCGCCTTTCTGCTTCATGGCGGTGACTCTACCAAGGTATGCGCTTCTTGTCTGGTCAGATGGGCGTGAAGTGAAAGTATGGCGCTCAATAAATCAAAGTCCTTCTGGCCCTATGTAGGCATAAACGGGACAACGGCCCTGTCATCAATCACACTAGGCCTAGTTCTCACGGCAACGCTTTTCGCCGGTCCTCTGTATGTGGCGCATCTCGAAGGCGAGCTGCCATTTCAGGGAAACGCGAGCCAGTTGCGGTTAGAGGCTGGCGATATTCTCAGTTGGCGGAACTACGTCGTCGTAAGTGTAGAATTGTCAATTGGGAGAGTCGCATTCAGGAGCGGAGGGAGCTTATGTTGAAATATGGAATCTTGCTACCTCATTGTAGGGCCCGATTTCGGAAGAGGTTGTGTTTAGGGGCTGCATGGTACCTCTCTTCTTGGCATCCGGGGTCACGCCCACACAATGCATCTTCATTCTTCCCCTGTTCTTTGGCATTGGTAAGCTTGAATGCCGCAACACAAGTCGCTTCCGACTTTGTTCAATTTCACTCTGACCTGACTATCCGCCCCACACAGCCCACGCGCACCACGGCTACGAGCTCTACCACCGCCTCCGCACCACCCTCGTCCCCGCCCGCGCCCTCACCCACGTCCTGCTCGCCTTCGCCTTCCAGTTCTCCTACACCAGCCTCTTTGGATGGTTCGCGACGTTTCTGCTCCTTCGCACGGGAAATATCATGGCCCCCATCGTCGCACATGTGTTCTGCAATAGGATGGGCGTGCCGGATTTGCCCGGGGCGGCGGCAGCGGGGTTTCCGGGGCGTAAGAAAGGTGGGTCCAAGGGCGTCTGGGTATTGGGACCCGTCTCTCTCGTACCGGTCTTTTGACTTCCACCTCTGTTCATATCCTCTACCAGCAATCTTTGCAGCATACATAGCAGGTATGCTCGGATTCAGTTTCCTGATGTTTCCTGCAACCGATCCGACCCTTTTTGGCGGTGCGGCCTCCCTCTACCGCAGCGTCTGACTGCGGCACTAAGCGTGGGAGCTTGGCAGATCCGTTCGACCGACTGTGCGTGACGGGTGTGAATCAGTGATACATGTACATAGGCTTAGGGTGGGCACATTATTTTTGGGTGGCGGTATATGATTTCGAGACAAGGTAGAAGCTCTTCTCTATAGTCCATATGTACATACTCAGCATCAAACAGCAAAGCAACGTCTTCGGTTCTATATGCCGCTGTCAAAGGCTCTTGTATAGACAATGTGACGTAAGGTAGACATTATTGATGAAAGGGAAGGCTATATACAAACTGTCACGTCCTGATATACTACAATTACGACTAGGACTTTCGGTCCCTTCCGTGATTGCGAAATCACGATAGGACAAGTGACTGCGGTGTCATGCAGCAGACGTCTGACGCACGAAACGTGGGTATGTCAATCAGATCGATGAGGGATCTCACCCTTAGTAGGCGGGGTGGTAGGTACTTCGACCGTTTGGCGAGACCAAGTACTGAATGGATCCCGGGAATGATGCGGGGATGGCTTTTCGGATGGCCATCGAGTGATGGAAAATGTTCGGTGGTGCCGGGCCAGTGAGTCAGTCCTACGCCGTTCGGAAGGAGAGTTGCATTGCTGCTCTGCAAGTAGCGGATACTTGCTGGTGGTGTGCGGTGGATCGGATCGGTGATGAAGAGGGTGTATCTCAGTGGTGGCAAGGTGATCGTCGTCGCAATGTTGCCCAGCTTTCCGATTCTCCTAGTCAACTAGATCCGTCGAAGCACTCCAGCTGAGGAACACCCCAATCGAGGCGCGCCACACAGTCCTCCCTGCTCTAAATCCCCTCAACCAACACCACCCCCTCCTCCTTCACCTCCCCCTTCACATCCACCAACAACCCCCCCACATCCGGCAACTCACACACGACCTTCTCCATCACATCCTTCGCCTTGACCACCTGCTCAACAACAGCTTTGGCGGCCTCGATGTCGCTCTTCATGGCGCGGATGAGCTTATTGGATGATTTGAGGAGGTCGCCGAGTTGGAGGCATTTGGATTCGAGATAAGCGTTGCGGGATTTGAGGGTGGCGTTAAGTTGGGTGGCGAGGGAGAGGGGCGTGGAGACAGTGGGAGATGGGGGGTTGAGGCCAAGTGATGGGGGTTTGTTGGTGGGGATTTCGAAGGCGTGGGATTGGTGGGTGATGTCGAGTAATGTGGGTGCGACTGTATCTGATAGCGCGGCAGGGGGTTCGGTCGATATCCCCAACACGGATGAGACCTTCCCACCAGCGGCCGATCCATCTTCTGCCCATTCCCCAGCTCCAACCTCCTCGTCCTGCTCCCGCTCCCGCTTCACCTCGACATCCACGTCCAGAGCCAAGTCGTGCCCAAAGTCAGGCGTTTGATCGACGTCTGTGACATCTACCGGGCCTCCAGCCTTTTGCGTCGGCTTATCTCCAGGTGCTACCCGCGGTGATTCGCCCTTCCTAGCCCGCTTCGGGTCTCTTTCGATTATGTCCTCTCTATCTCGCTTGCCGTTAGTTCTCGAGAGCTCTCTTTGCCGCTGACGATCTGGGTGTAGACACGCTGACGTTAGATCCGTCGTCACGACACAGTTCTTTACGAGATAGGTTGAACGCACCATACGGCTGAATAACCTTGTCTCTTGGCAGGGTAAATGCTTGCCCGCCCTCACTGGACACGGAGTTGAAGGTGTGTATCGCCAGTTGCGTGCTTCCGCTTGAGTCCATGTTCGTTTCCGCCTCGTGGCTCACGTATCTGCCCTTTGGTGACTGCGTAGGAATCGTCGGAGTCCCGGGCCTGTACCACCCACTGATAACTTGCTGGGCGACTGTCCCCGTAGCCTGTTGCCGTATAGGCGTTGGTGTGTTGGTTGTAAGTTTAGGGCTTTTAGGGGTGGTGTGTCGCGCTTCTTGACCTCCGTGCCATTCCTCCAACCTGGCTCCTCTCCACGATTACTGTCAGGCGGTGGGGCTGCGGTACATACGCTGAGCCCCAAGCTGCTGCTGCTCCATTTTGACGTTGACCCAAATCGTTGATGTCGCTCCAGAGGGCTTCGTTTCGAAGTCAAACGGTCACATGCCCGCATGCACCCAACTCCATTGCAACTCAATCAACTATTTTTGTATTACAAAAAAGAACTGATCAAAACATCGACGGGGATTTAGATCAGTGGCAGATCGTCTGCTTTGCATGCAGAAGGCCAGCGGTTCAATCCCGCTAATCTCCAGTAACCACGCGTAAGAATTTTTCTCCTTTTTATGTTCGCCGTTCCCAAAAGTTCTTTCTTGCTTTTGCTTTCCATCCTTCACCACAAAAAAACCCCTCCGTGCAGTGCAACTCTTTTCTTCGCGCTGGCTCTATGGTCTTAGCCTCGCAGCCAACTAAGAGCTCTCACCTTTGATAACTCTCAACTGCCAAACTTTTTGCAGGCCAACTGGGGTATGGGCGAGGCCAGACTGATTGTTCCTGACGTCTGATGAGAGGCGTTCTGCCGTCGCCGTCGCCGTCGCCATCGCCAATCTCAGCCAAGAACGGCGAGCTCAAGGTTGGTAAATTTTGGTCCCGAGCGGAGCGTGTTGTTGTTGTAGTAGGTTAGTTGCCCAAATAGTCGTGCACATGGGTGTCGTTTTAGTCAAAAAAGGATGTCGTTCTAGCAACTCCCTATAGATGAACGCGTGAGTCACCGCATCTCTCTCCATCCATCACCCTTCGCATCTCTCTCCCTTCGCGTCTGCACTAGATCCAGCTGGACCTGCCATGCATAACCGCAATGGACAGCCTCCACAGCCCTCGACACTCAAACTCACACCAGGTGAACTCAAGCCAGCAACCGGACGCTGTTTAGACTGTGGTGGCCTCTACTCCCCCCGGACTATCGTATTTCCTACGTTAACTCACCGTCAGCCTTCGTTTGACGTCCGTGCTGAGCATCTTGGACAATTTCCCCACGGCCTATACTGCATTCTGTAACGATATTTAGACAATGGCTTTGACGTCCGCTTTCCGGCACAGGAGCCTGCAACGGGCGGTTCGGTGCGGAAAGGTGAGTAAATGGAGTTTCTCGTGGCACGATCTTCGGTCATCGTCCCTACACCGCATTCACTGACTTGGCCTCCACCCACTTTCCCAGAGCTCAATTTCCTCGTCACTCGTCCACACACAATATGGCAAAAGACTCCTGGCTTCCGTAGCACCTACGCAAGATGGCGCCTCCACCCAGCACGACCCCCGACTTCCATCTTATTCAAGTCTTCTGAGCAACCTACAAAGCGTACGACAACGTCTGAACCTAACCAAGCCTTTGACGCTCTCAGAAAAGATTCTATACGGCCACCTAAACCAAAGCGATGCGGAAAAGAGCGACCCAATAGTCAGAGGCAGCTCCTACCTCAAGCTCTCGCCCGACCGCGTAGCGATGCAAGACGCTAGCGCGCAAATGGCCTTACTCCAGTTCATGCTAGCCAAACGCGCAACAACCGCCGTACCATCAAGCATCCACTGCGACCACCTCATCGAGGCCTTCCAAGGCGGCGACGAGGACGTCAAGCGGTCCATCATCACCAACAAGGAGATCTTTGACTTTTTGAAGTCTGCGGCGGAAAAGTATGGGATTGCGTTTTGGGGGCCTGGGAGTGGGATTATTCATCAGATCGTTTTGGAGAATTATGCGGCGCCGGGGATTCTGATGCTGGGGACGGATTCTCATACCCCGAACGCTGGTGGATTGGGATGTCTGGCTATCGGAGTGGGTGGTGCCGACGCTGTGGATGCGATGGCGGGCATTCCATGGGAATTGAAGGCGCCGAAGATCATGGGGGTCCGATTGACGGGGAAACTTGACGGCTGGACGGCTCCCAAAGACGTGATCTTGCAGCTTGCGGGACTGCTGACCGTGCAAGGCGCGACAAACCATATCATTGAGTACTTTGGCCCGGGGACCGAGACGCTCAGCTGCACGGGAATGGCGACCATTTGCAATATGGGGGCTGAAGTTGGGGCTACCACCTCTACTTTCCCGTATTCGCGTTCGATGGCTGACTATCTGCGTGCCACTGGACGGCCGCATGTGGCGGATGCGGCGGCTAAGGCGGCGGCAGCGGGGTTCCTGAAGGCGGATGCCGGTGCGGAGTATGATCGTGTGATTGAGATTGATCTTTCGAAGCTGGAGCCTCACATCAACGGTCCTTTCACACCTGGTATGTGCCAACAAGCCGCACATGTACTCACACCTCGACGATCGTACTAATGCACAGTTCCTCTGATGTACAGATGCAGCGACACCCATCTCACAGTTCAAATCCCTCGTCGTTCAACAAGGATGGAAAGACGAGATCAAAGTTGGGCTGATAGGTTCTTGCACAAACAGTTCTTACGAAGACATGCAGAGAGCGGCAGAAGTAGCCCGACAGGCTCTTGCGAGCGGCGTCAAGAATAGCAAGTCGGCTCTGCTTATTACTCCTGGATCAGAGCAAATCCGAGCGACGATCGAGAGGGATGGCGTTGACAAGACGTTGACGGAAGTCGGTGGGCAGGTTCTTGCGAACGCTTGCGGGCCGTGTATCGGGCAGTGGAAGAGGACGGACGCAAAGTCAACTGACGGGGGGGTGCAGACGGCGACCTCCGGCAAAGATGGCAAAAGGGAAGCCAATGCCATCCTAACGTCGTTCAACCGCAACTTCCGATCCCGCAACGACGGTAACCCAAACACCATGAACTTCATCGCCTCCCCCGAGATCGTCACAGCCATGGCCATCGCAGGCCGCCTCTCCTTCAACCCCCTCACCGACTCTTTGCCAACACCCGCCGGCACCTCCTTCAAATTCGCACCCCCATCCAATACCGACATCCACCCCTTACCACCCTTGGGTTTCGCCCCCGGCCGCGCCGAATACTCCCCACCTCCGCTCCAAATCCGCGCCGACCCAGCAACCCAAATCTCCATCGACTCAACCTCCACCCGCCTGCAGATCCTCGAACCCTTCGCACCCTGGGACGGCAAGGATCTACAAGACCTCCGCGTCCTCGTCAAAGTCGTCGGGAAATGCACAACGGACCATATCAGCGCAGCCGGTGCGTGGCTCAAATACAAGGGCCATCTCGATAACATCGCCAATAACACCTTGATCGGGGCCACCAACGCCGTCGCCTTCCCCACGGATCCCACTAAATCCACAGTCAATTTAGCGTATAATACTTTGACAAAAACCCACGACACGATCCCCGCCGTCGCGCGCGCCTATAAACAATCCCAAATCCCCTGGTGCATCATCGCCGACTCGAACTACGGCGAAGGCTCCGCCCGCGAACACGCCGCCCTCCAACCGCGCTATCTCGGGTGCACGCTCATCATCGCGCGCAGCTTTGCGCGGATCCACGAGACCAATCTCAAGAAACAGGGAGTTATACCTTTAGTCTTCAAGAACCCCGCTGACTACGACAAGATAGCGCCGGCAGCTTTGGGGCCGTGTGAGGTTAGGGTGAGGACGAGGGGGTTGGACAGTTTGGCGAAGGGAGATGTGGACGCACCGGTGGAGATTGGGGTTAGGCATAGAAAGGTGGGGGAGGAGACGTGGGGGAAGGAGGTTTGGGTGGCGGTTGGGCATAGCTTTAGTGGGGGGCAGGTTAGGTGGGTTGGGGCGGGAAGTGCGTTGAATTTGATTGCACAGGGGCAGTAGAGGATTGTGCACATAGTTCCGTAGCTACACTTCTTCCTTGTCATATATTTATCCTTGTACATGCCAAATGATCATCTCGGAAAGGGCGCTCGAAAGTCCGGAGTGATTTGGAACGCACTTCTGGAAGGGGTTGTTTGCTCGTGGGTGCCCCTGACAGCGCCTCGCTTACATATGTACAAGATTGACAGGGGACATAAGGGGGCTTCTTCCCCTCTTCTTTCCCCCCTCGTCCCCCGTGGCTATCCACTATCCACTCCACCAATAGACTTTCTTACAAGATCGGCTTCCCGTCCTTCTGCATCCACTTGCCCCCACAACCTCCACCCCACCCCACAATCTTCACCACTCGTCAACGCGCAAGTTTGGACAACGCACCTCCCCCCCACCCCCACCCAAGGCCGACCTCGCCGCAGTCCAAGCTGGAATCCAGGCAGCCATCGAGCAAATCCAAGCAGGTCCCTACCCCTAATCCAAGCAGTAGGGCGGCTCCAAGTAAAGTATATACTGTCTATACCGTTCAGGCGCCGCTGATTGCCTCAAAGTTGCTTCGGGCGAGGGATGCTGGGAAGCGAGACGTGGCTGGGGGTGATCGAGCCTCACGGAAAATCCGGAACCACCTCTCGTTCTCCCACCAATGCCAGAGGGAGGGTCATGGACGTGATTGGACGACATGGTGGTATATCCTTTCAGCTTCCAGGGAGAGTACCTGTTTCGGGTGCGAGAAGGACAGGCGGACGTACGAGTACGGGAAAGGGTATCACGGACTGGATTGAAGTCAGACGGGTCGTGTGTGTCCTGGTCGATGTTCTCAACGACGCGGACGGGGAACAAGGCGTTCCGATTTTAGGAAATGGAAGATGCATCGGTGTGGATGGAAGCCCCTACTGGAAGCCGGAAAAGCGAATCTGGTTTCCACGCCCGACGTGGGGCCACACGAGACGTTGCGTTTGACTTCTCGAGGCAAAAGCATCGTGTTGTTCAACCTGACGGTGGTTTGGCACACACACGCCGGGTGACGACAAAAATCACAACGGCAGGAAAGCGAATTGAGCACCGCAGCCTCTTTGAATGCCACCCGCCTCGCCCAAAGCTATGTCGCTCCCTGTTATGCGGCCTTTCGGAGCTGGCGACTATCCAGCTAACTGTCGCTTGCCGGGATAACGTTTCTGTGGTTCTGAAAAGGAGCCGCGTGTTCGACCTCCTGTGGAGCGAAGACAGGATGGAGCTGGCGAGCGGAGTAAGAATCTCACGCGACTGTCGGGTGAAGCTGTCGAATGAACCGTGCGCATACGACTCTCAATGAGCGCACCGGCTTCATCTGGGTAGTGGGGTCGGGAGGTGCCGGCGGCGGGTCCGTAAATGAAGACAATTGGCAGGATAAAGGTCGAGACAAGGAAGAAAGAACCGCCATCCAACAGGTCGAGGAGCGGGAAACCCGGGCCGCTGTTCGTCGCCGCCGCCAGCGCCAGTGCGAGACTACCGCCGCCGCCGCTTTCGTCGGTCCCACCCTCGCTGCCTCCACCACCACGACCACCACCACCAACAACGGTGCCGCTGCCGCTGCCGAGGCCACCTCCGTAGCCGCACATCCCCCCGCCGTCTACGCCCCCGACCTCTCCACCATTCCAGGCATTGACGCCTATCTCCGCACCTCCCTCCCATGGGTCCTAGGCTCCCCCCCCCCCCCCCCCCCCCCCTCGCGAAAAGTACAACACCTTTGCGCCCCCCCCCCCCCCCCCCCCCCGGACGAGGAGCCCACCATCGAAACCGAGGGCAGCGGCGACAGTATTATCAGCGTGTCCGTCAATTTGCAAAGTATGCGACGTTTGAAGAGTTTCCAACCAAAGAAGAGTTTGCGCGCCTCACACGACTTGAGCGGACCGTCCTCGACGAGTTATGGGCTCTGTCTGCTTCCTCTCCAGGATGAACCGCTTGCGTACAGCCTTGCGGTGGACGCAATGCCATATTTAGGTGAGTTATGTCCTGTATATTTATCCCCCCCCCCCCCCCCCCCCCCCCGGCGGCTTCCTCTTTTGTCTAATCATGGTCCGCACCTGCCTCATCACAGGTGCCTATTGTGAGCTCTCACGCCTCTATGAGCGCCGTGGAATGCGGCTGTTTTCGGCTATCCCGCTGCGCAATCTCGAATCCAGTCATCTGTTCGGATCGACACGAGGATCCTAGGCACTCATATCCTGGGCTTGAGCCAAAGTCGCATGGAGAAATTCACCAATGAACGCAAGCAGGAGCTGTGGGGGCAGTTTCTCAATGTGAATGTAAGTCTGTATCGTTTTGCGCTTATTTCAATCACCTCGCTGAATGACGGATTGTAGGACAAGGTCTTCAAGCGTCGAAAGAAGCTTGGTCTCAAGTTTGATGGATCAATCTCCACCATTGCTGGCATTGACGCCTATCTCCGCACCCTCCCGCCCGTGGGTCCACCGCTCCCCGCCGGCGAAAAGTACAATCCCCTTGCGGCCCTGCTGCATCCCCTCCCGGACGAGGAGCCCACCATCGAGCTGGGCAAGGTGTGGTGTTGCCGCTGCCGAGGCCACCTCTGCGGCCGCACATACCCCCGCCATCTCCGCCCCTGACCTCTCCACCATTGCAGGCATTGACGCCTATCTCCGCACCCTCCCCCCATGGGTCCTACGCTCTCCCCCGGCGAAATGTACAATGCCCTTGCGGCCCTGCTGCATCCCCTTCCCGACGAGGAGCCCACCATCGAGCTGGGCAAGGTGTGGTGTTGCCCTAGGCGGAGGCTGCAGTGAAAGCCAAGAAGGACGCCGAGCAACGTTGCTCAACTGCTCGCAGACCTTATCACGAACAACGCGGCGGACTTGGCGGAGATCGCAGACGCACGGAACGGGGCTGCTGCTATGGCGTGGTGGTCTCAAAAGTGACAAGAACCTGGCACAGTTCTGTCATTGGTAGAATGGCGGCCATCCTGAAACCTGAAGTATACCAGGAGACCAGTATCTCCAGTGCATGTCACCGCTAGCGTTAGCAGCCACATTCTCAACGGCTGGGAAAGGTTGGAAGATGTACTGCTCGACATCAGGCGCCTTGGGTACGAATCATGGATAGAGGAGCTCCATGGATAGAGAGCGCGCTTCCTACGTGCTAACTCGAAGTTGGAGGAATGGTACAGCAGTCAAATTGGTCAACGTGAAATCAATGGCTTGAAAGTGAGTTGATTGCGTCCGAACAGCAGAACAATGAGCCAGTCGTGCAAAATTCCTTAGAAAGACCCCTGATTGCGGAAAGGCCAGCCGAATCTTGGACTGGCTTCGATTGGGCTGACAATGTGGGCCTGGACCCACCCACGAGCACCGCCCCAGCATGGCTAGCCCTTCCCGCCGCAGCGCCAGCATCGCAGTAGCTACCAGGGCAGTGGAGACAATCTGGAAAGTTGCGGCCGTCCATTCGCAGCCGTGGAGGCACTCACCGGGGGAAAAGAACCACTGAGAGTGCCAACTGGTACCTCCTTTCGACTCCACGGCCAGATGCTCTGGATGAGCGGGAGCAGGTACTTGGCGAACACGCCGCAAATATGGGATGTTGGGAGGAGAGCTCTGTGCGTCGGTACAGCTGGCTATCCTGACTGAGCGGCAGGGATCATCCAGATCGCATTCAAATGAGGAGGGACCGCTAGATCGTGAACAAAGCTCCTTTGGGAATCATCTACTCTGCCGCGGGAAAGTATGTTAGCGCAGGTTGGGAAACGGTGCTACTACAAGCAGAAGCGGACGTCAAAGCGGAGGAATCCGTCGTCAAAGCCACACGCCTCCTCCTCAACGGAAAGCCGGAATTGCGGGGAGACGAGGGACTCCTCGCTCGGCTTGGCGTCGCTCGGCCGCCAGGCTTCTCATTGCTAGAAAATTGAACGAGTGCTGGGAATGTCCCTGCGCAGCCCATGGATGAAATATTGTGGGGCTTTGGGCTCTGAAGAACACCACGCGAATCCGTACAGCGATTCTCCGAATTCCGGAATTTGTGGCCCCGGCCTTGCGAAGTCCGAGAGACATTCTGGAACAAAGCACCGGTGAAAGCTTGCGCGACGGGCAGAAGTTCCGGGCTGGATAGAAACCCGGGGATGGTGGCCGCCGGAAACCCCATCTTTGGAGGAATACTGTTGAAGATTATCTATCTGGCCTGCGAGCGGAATAATACCTGCAGAGTATTGCCGTTAGTTTCTGCCACACATACCGCACAAACCAACGACGCGGAGCCGCAGATCCACGGATGCGAAGGTTATTTTCGGTTCACAGTATTAGGGTGGCATCCAACCTGTCGAGATTGACGTGCCATAGATATCGACGCCGGACATTATGGTCGGACGGGCGTTGCGGGAAGCAAGCTCTGATAGCAACGGATCAGACATTAAGTAGTTGCGGTTCCTCACACGCTCAGTTCAGCACGCTTACTGAATGAAAGTATGCTTCCTGGACATACGTAGGACGCGGGCACTACGACGGAGGCAGAGCATTCAACCCTGTGGCATGGCTTGATGATGGCTCACCGCAGTGCACCAGCCGCATCGCACCCGCGATTCGTGAACGAGAGACTCGTCGGAGTCTCCGTTCGTATAGCCATCAACCCGCAAAGACGTTTCGCGGCTGGATGCTGCGAGGCCAGGTTTGTTTCCTTTGCCACACCCAACTTCGGATGGCTTTTCCCTTCTGAACGCCGTGCGACCAACTGAATCAGCGGATATGGGACGAACGTACAGGATGGATGCACAATGAGTTGGTCTTGCAGGGACATTCGCGTGAGGCAGTTGGCATGGCTTGCAGCACCGGGCATGGGTACCAAACTCACGGTGTTGCAAGCCGTGTCATCTGCGCTAAGGGGAGATACGGGCTGGAAAGCCTTGATGGTCGCTGTTATGGAGGGGAGCGCTGGATTTCCGCGGGTGCCTTTCCCACGACCACCGACCTGCCCGCGGGAGTTGATACATGTGAGTGGGTTTGGGCGGAAGCGGAGTAGTAGGCCCAGGAAGCGGGGCCGGATGTGGCGGCCTTTCTGTTGGAACTCGTCAAGTTGGAGGTTTCAACTCCGAGGATACCTTCGAACTCTCAGACCCCTGTCGCGTGGCGGATCGATAGCCGGATTGTCAGTAATATCGTGCAGGCTATGACGGCCGTTTCTACAACTCGGAGAGAGGATCCATGCACCGCAATTACACACAACCTGGTGCCGCATCTATCGCATGTTCTGTCCTTGATCCGGAGGCAATGGCGAAGGCCTCGGAGGCAGCCAAAAATTAGAGAGAGGAACAAGGAAAGAGAGGAGAAGCTGTCGTGCCTGCAACCGGGTGATCCGGAGCGTGATGTCCTCCGCCCCATCAGCACCAACGAGGATCTCCACGAGAATACGAACGCTTCGATGAGTTTCTTTTCGCTGAAAACCAGATCACTACGACGGTTGATGTTTCGTTTCGGGTCATTCCCTGGCGCAATCAAGCAGTTCTTGATTTCGTTGGTCGAGTCGAGTCCCTGGAAAGTTTAGCGGATTTGCCAAAAATCTCTGCCGAGGCCGCTCTATTGTATCCTTCAGTTAACCATAGTCTGTCCGCAGATGGGTGTTACCACCCGAAAGCAGGCAGCTGTAGCCGAGGATGCGTTTACAACTTTACACCCAAACGGCTCAAGCAGTGCGAGAAAGACGATTTTTGGGGATTGTCTCGTCAGGTTTGAAGTCATTTCTTCGCGTTACGTCAGCGGTAACGCGTTGCGCGTTCTTCCCTTCTGAAAGAAGATCAGGACACCATAGTAGGCGCAGAAACGCCCGCAGATTCACGCCTTTTCCTCACTCCACAGGAGCCCTTGGGCATTGCGAGATTGCCAAGTCCCAAACTGACTCCGAACTGACTCCCAACAGCACGGGGAGACCTCCCTAGCCATCACACGCCCCTCTTGAGTGTGCCTAATGGCCTCTCTGGGCTGGACTAGACGTGGTACACAACCATCAACACCTTCCAGGGTGACGTCTGCACCAGCCAATCCAGTTAATTCCCACCACCTCCTCTATCCTCCACCACTCATCTAGATTCAGCAACACCGCCAACCCTGCCACAGGTGAACACCTGTTCCCTCCTGTTCCCTCTCGCCCTCGGGGGAAGCCCTTGACCGTAGAGGAAAATAATATGGTTGTCTGAATGGCGAGATTCCTTTACCTTCATGCAGAAGACATGGGGGATGAATAGCAGAACTTTTACAATAGGCAACATTTTGCAATGCTTTCTTTTTTACTGAATAGACAGATTGTTGGAACCGGACTTGACACTCTTACTTTGTTATGATTGTCTGGCTGGTTGACAAAAAGAACCTTGTAGAAAAAGAAGTCGGCGCTGGAAAATGCCGTCAACCAGTTTCTTGGCTCCTATGTCCACGCCCGTCCAGTCGCGCTAACTATGCTGTCTCGATCTATAATACGCGTGATGGGAGTGGGGAACTACTTGGACGCAGTGCTGTTCGCATTGCTTGGAGATATCTAGGGGCAACAAGGCACGAGGCGTCAATCCGGTCCTTGGTATGAAGCGCAACTGACACTGGTCGGGTCAGAAGGGGACCAGCACATGAGCGGCTTCGAGGTCTGATGGGCTAAACGAATAACAGAATAGCATCGGAAAACAAGTTGGAACTCAACGGACGGGTTTGATCACGGATCCTGAGCATCATCATATGAGTTTGAGAACGGAAAATGCCAACCTGTTATGTGCGGTTGCCCGATTCGCAGCTTTGACGGAGCACTGCACGGAAGTAAAGACTCCGTCAGTCTTAGGAGGATGCCGTCGTCAGTTCCGAGTATAAGGAGAGCAGGTGTCCAGAGAGCCCTTTGAGTCTCCAATTATACTACATTTACAACAACAACTCGTCCTCGAAATGTACACGGACTCCAAGTCACTACCGACATTACACGCTCTGCGTCGTGCCCCTCGCCGCCTCGTTCGCTTCGGTCATTGAAGTCGGAGATCGGCGAAATAGACAAAGAGGTGCCGCCTTCCTGGAAGGCAAAGAAGCAACGCTGGGGGTCACTATCCGGTTCCACCGTCTCCAATCTCAAGATTCCTGCCGGCGGCTGTGCCAATTTCTCAGAACACGGGTCCGGACGGGATAGCATCTGCCATCGTCAACCGTGGAGGGATCGAAAGGATGAAGAGAAAGATAAAAAAGAAGTAAATAAGCTTATTCAATCAATGAGACGTGGAAACTCCCAATAACGCATCCTAAATCAGGGATTATTTTGGTAGCACATCTCGAATGGTGGTAGGTTGCGAGATTTTTAGAGAAATAAGCTATAGATAAGCGTTTCATAAGGAAAAGAAAATATGAAAGACGCTCTCTTGAGTTTGAGTAAATTGTGGGCCTCATTCCTTGACAACGAGAAGGCAAGAATAGGTCGGAGATAAGTTGTGCGTAACGAAGAGGCTCTTCATTTTGGAAATCAACGGTAGCTCGATACCTCAGATAGTGCTTTGGTGGAGCGGCCACGCCCTCACACCACCCACCTATTCCGAGTTTAGACATACTATCCTCAGAGATCCCATCATAGACAAATGGTACTGCTGCATTCACTTGCGCTGCTGCAAACACCATATAAGAAGCGTTGTCCGAATGGGGTCGCGACGGTGTGCGTTACGCGTTTGAAGCGGGGGAACCTCGCTAATGGAGTGCACAGCCACCTCACACCCCGAGAGACCTCGTCCGTCTCGCTCCGTCCTGGTGCTTTTCCCCATCCCCGTTCCCAGAACTGCCGCCGATACTCCACTGGAGGAACAACTGCTCTCAAGACAGCTCTTCGCCGCACGTTAACCGTCTTCTCGGGCACCCGCTCTCTTCGCTCATCTCTGTCGTTTCCCGGTGACGGCGGGGCAAACGGAAACGGCACACTTTCTCACCTTCGAGGTTTCGCGTCACACTTCCCGTAATCTCTGGTCGGCTGGGAAACAATGTTCTACACAGACGTCCTTCTGTCAAAGAAGGGTCCGCTGGCCAAGATTTGGCTGGCTGCCCATATGGAACGCAAGTTGAGCAAGACACAATTCCTGCAGGCCAACCTCCCGGCGTCTATCGGTAAGCACCGCCCGCCGCAGAGCTTAACCTTTTGGCTGCGTTTCTCACGCTAATACTCTCCCGCTTCTCTATCAGATACTATCATCCAGACAGGGGAGGAACCGATGGCTTTGCGTCTATCTGGTCAGCTCCTACTCGGAGTAACACGTATCTATTCTCGCAAAGCACGATATCTCTTGGAGGACTGCAATGAAGCCTTCGTGAAGATTCGCCTGGCGTTCAAGCCGGGCATGGTCGACATGGCTGGCGATCACGCTGTTGCAAACGTCAATGCAATCACATTGAACGATGCGATGACGGATTACGGAATGCTGCTGCCGGAACCTTCGTTCGATCTGAACATGTTCATGCAACCCAACGCTCAAACCGGCACATCACAGTCCATGTCACGTACGCAGGACATCACGCTTGCAGAGCCTAGCCAAACGTCATTCCGCGCAGCGCACGAGGAGCTGCAGGATATGTTTGGCATTGATCTGTCTACCTCCCACGTGGACCCGAACGCAGCGGACGATGGCTGGAATCTAGATCTGGGGTTCGGCGAGCCTGAGAGGCCGGCAGGTGCGACTATGCCATCCATCTCGGACGCCTCTATGCCCATGTCCAGCAGCAACTTCGACGAATCGCTGGAGGTTGAGCGTGGTCGTGATGCGGTTGCCGAGCGCCCGTTCTCGCCGCGACGCGATAGCATCTCACTTGACCAGTCCTACACTAAGGACCCGTCGGCGATGGACATTCCTGAGCCATCATTCGATTTGGCGGCGGCTGGCGATTTGTTGGGTGGAGGTGGGCCCATGCAGATGGATCTTGATACGGCGCTCCTTGACGACCAGCTGCCATTCCCGGATGTTGAGCTCCCTGAAGTTCATCAGTCGGCGGCGGGAGCGACCGATGATGTCACGAACAGTTTGCAAATCGAGACGATTGCGCCTGTGGACTTGAATGAGGAGCAGGACGAGAATGCCATTGCAAAGTCAAAGAAGGCGCAAGCGAAGAAGCGAAAGCTGATCATTGACTCGCAGACGGAGATTCCTTCGGAACTCATTCAGCAACAGCTTCGTGACACTTCTGACATTCTCGGAGTGGTATGTACTGAATACATTTACTCGGCGCTTTTCACTGCGATATTCGCTCGCTTTCTTTTTGGCTAGTCCCACTCACTTTCTTGCCCGCGCACTTACAGGAACGCTATGTGCCCAACTCACGCAAGATGCAGCAACTCCTCGACATTCGCAAACAGGGTGCCTCGTACTTTATCGCTCGCGCCACGTTTGACTACATGCCCGCGGAACTCCACATGCTGTTCCGCAACAAATGGAGGGACTTCACTGCGCCGGAGTTCTCGGCGGATGCGGAGTCCCCGGCGAAGAAGCGCAGGGCATTGAAGGATGTTAGCGAGAAGGAGAATGTGGCTGGTTTGCTCAATGGTGAGTTACGCAGTTTACGCTGAAATGTTATGGACCAGCCTGGGTTTCCTCAAATCAGCAGAGTTGAATTTATGAATTTCTGTTCCACCTTCAAAGAAACATCAGCGTTTAACGATCAAAACCAAGAAGAATACCAGTTCGGCAATCTTGACCTTCCCGACATTTCTGCCGCGCCCATGGACCCAACCCTTTCGCTCGGCGGCGGGGGCATGGACTCCTCCACCATCGCAACAGGCAACACCTTCCCCAGCGCCGCACTCCAACCCGAAGAAGAAGAAATCGAGGGCGAACCCTCCAACAAGCGTCGCAAAACCGCTCCCTCCTCCCCCTCCGCCTCCACCACCTTCCTCCCCGACGACCTCACAAACACGCTCACCTCCCTCGTCGACGAATCCCTCATCGCCCCCGACGAAGACGACACCGCCAACAACCCACAAGGCTTCAGCCGTAGCACAGTCGCGACCGTGCGAGACATCCAGTCCCGTGTCCCCCGCAACGAGGCAGGGACGACGACGCTGAGTTATAATGCGATAACTGCTGGTGCCGGGAGGACGGAGGCTGCGCGGCTGTTTTTTGAGCTGTTGGTGTTGGGGACGAGGGATATGGTGGGCGTTAGGCAGGAGAGGGCCTATGGGGATGTGGAGGTTAGGGCGAAGGAGGCGTTGTGGGGGGCTGTTTAGTGGAGGGGTGTTGGCACTGGAGAGTGAGGAAGGAGAAGAAAGGAGGGAAAGCAAGGGAAATGGATGCTGGGATGGGGTGGGATGGGTTTATGTCAACAGTGGGAGCTGGAAGAGCAACTATCGACATGTTTACGATTCCCCTGTGTCTGTCTACGGACACAGGATTTCGAGCCGGAAAGATGTTTCGCGCAGGAATTGGAAGCTTATCAACGTTATCACCCACACGAAGAATCATGCCGGCACAACAACTCATGGACGTTAATGGAGGCGTTCAAATGTTCTACCTCACGTAGTAGGCAAAATCAAATAGCTTAAGCGGTGTTGCTTTCAACTTTCTTGTTTTGTTTTATGTACTATAATGAACATTTGGAAAAATACATATGGATTTTGAAGCTTGAAGATGCGGGGATGTGTCGTTGAGGCGAGCGGAGTGGGGAAGGGGGACGGCTGACGCGGCTTTCGGACAACGCGTCCGCGGCATTGCGCGCAGGTGTGAGCGGAACGGAGAACGACCAACTCCGCCCACGGTGCACCACCCAACCATGACCGTCGACCAAGAAGACCTCTCGGAAAGTATGTATAACATGCCCCACCTCCCCCATCCCCTCCCGTCTGGCACCTAACAACCCTCATCCCCAGCCGGCGAATACACCGGCACCTTCACAACCGACTTCCACGATGCCTGCCGCCGCCACAACTGCACCCCGCTCAAACTCCTCAAAATCACGAACCCACTACCCCCGCTGCCGGTTCCCGTAACCCCGCGGCCCCGGTCCGCGGCCGTCGCTAGCGAGGCTACCCATAATGCCGACACCGGGAATGATCCTACAGTGTCTAGTGAAGTGGTGGACGAGGCAAACGATACGCCGGGGGAGAGGGACTCTACAACGCAACCACAGCAGCAGCAACAGCTGAAAGAAGATGACGTGAGAAGGAGAGAGATGAACTATATCTCGCGGTACCAATACACGCCGACGATTTTGATGGAGACGGGTGAGGGTGAGGAGGAGGAGGAGCTGCAGAGGGTGGAGATTAGGGGGTGGAAGGTTAGAGTGGAGATTGTGGAGGTGTTGGCAAGTGTTGTGCCTGCGAGTGGGACGATAAGCCAGTTGGTGTGAGTTTCTGTTGTCCTCAGTGATTGGGAATCAAGATTGAGCGGTTTGGTTTGCGACGGTCGCCTGACCGCGAGCGAAGCGAGCAGTAAATGTGAGCGGCAGCGAACGATCGTGTTCTTTACGCGAGCGGAGCGATGGGGAGCGTAGCGAGGCCCTGTCTTCAACTGCTGTGTACGATAGCGGACAGTCGTTTTTATTGTTTTCTGTGAGCGGTGCTTAAACATAAAGAAATCGCGCCTCTAACCACACTTCATCGCATCACAGGCTCTGGAACTGCGGCCTCACCGCCCAGCACATCCCCCCTCTCAGCACCCCCTCGCTGCTCACGACCCTACGGAGCCTCACCCTCGACCAAAACCCACTTATTCCCGACGTTCATTTCGCCGACCTCATTTCGGAGGACTCGCAGATACGGTACCTCTCCCTGCGATCCAACAATATTGGGGACCCGGGCGCGAAGGCGATGGCGGAGATGCTGAAGGGGAATCGCGCGCTTGTGTCGTTGAATTTGTGGGATAATCGGGTTGGCGCGGAGGGGGCGGAGGCGTTGGCGGAGGTGCGTTTGAGCGTTGTGGTTGTCATTGGGGTTGGCGCCTGCTGATTGGGCGGTTTTGGGTTCGCAGGCGTTAAAAGTCAATCAGGTGCTGGCTTCCCTATCGCTTGGATCCAATCGTGTTGGTGATGATGGGGCTGTGGCGATTGCCAAGGTATGTCTTCCTCGCGGCAGGAACGGGACCTACTTGAGCTGTCTGTCTGTCTGTGCTGAAGATACCACCATCCCCAGGCACTCTCAAACATTCTCCTACCACACGACGAAATCGCACTACGCCGTAAAGCCATGGAACTCGACAAACAGCGCAAGGAACAGGAAGAGGTATGAGAAGTCATACCCTTGAGCTACTGACATGAAGAAACACTCAGTGCTCATTTGTTATATGTATCGCTTTAGGATCCGATAGTCAAGAAACAAAAAGGAGGACGCGCGTTGAACAGCGGCGGAGCGAACGGCGCGACGGGGCGGAATAGTTCTGCGAAGATGGGGAATAGGTAAACGCCTACTTTTGTGGACACTCACATTCACATCACCATCACAGAAAAAAGCAACGTCCCCCTAACCCCCCTTGCACCCCCAGAATAACGAGCTCCGAAAACATCATCAACAACCCCCCGAAAAAGGACGCCGCAGCCCCCGACACCAAATCCAAGACAAAAGGCAAAGCTACCACCACAACCACGAAAGCCCCCTCCGACGCCACCGCAACCCCACCCGCCGCCGCCCCAGCCAAGGCCGCCACAACTGCCACCACAACAGTAACAACCAAGAAAGGCCCCGTAGCCGCCGTAACGGCGTCGGAACCTGCCCCGCCGGCTTCCGCCTCGGGACCGAAGAAGGGCGCGGCGGCTGCGACGACGACGGTGCCGTCTGCGTCTGTGCCGCCGCCTGTGGAGGAGAAAACGCCGGCGAAGGGCGCGAAGGGCGGGAAAAGTGCTGTGGCGGCGAAGGCGGGAAAGAAGGGCAAAACCGAAGAAGTCAAAGAAGAACTAGAGGAGGTACGCAAACAAAAACATAAAATCATCATGGAATTTCCTTCTTATTGACTGCTCCTCCAATTTTTTATGTTGAAGGTCATTCAGGACCCCCCCGCGCCCCTGGACCCCATGTTCGAGCACGCCGGCAACTGGTACGTCTCCGGCAACCGCACCCTCAACATCCTCAACCTGTACGCCAACCACATCTCATCCGACGGCCTCAAAGCACTATCCGACGCTGTGGCGGATCAGGAAGCGACGAGCGAGCATGGCGAGGGGGGTGGGATTTTTAGGATCAATTTGGCGGTATGTGGAGTTTCAACATGGTGTGGTTTATTGGTGTCTCGATGGTAGTTGTTGATTTCTGTTTTTGTAGGCGAACGCGTTTGATATGGCTTCGCCGACTTACGTTCAGCTTATGGCCCTGCTAGCAGCGCGGAACCCGTACGCTGCGCAGGAGGATGGGGAGGGTGGAACGCTGGGGGAAGGGGGTGGAGATGGGGAGGCGATGGAGGTGGAGGCGGAGGATGGGGGGGTGTGATGTGGGTGTGGTGATGGGTGATATTTATGAGGTTTTTCTTTTGGAGATTGGATGTAGTTTTGGGATGATGAATGGTTTCGGAAAAGGCTTTGGAATACCCACGGACTTTTTTCTGGAGGTTTGGAAAACTGGGCCGGTATGGTCGCGTTGCTCCCACCTCTTTGAACTGTCGGGTTTTCCTTCCGAGCGTCCGTATATGCGCCATCTCGTGATTCGATATGAACACAGGGCGGGCCGACAGTGCGATGCTGACCGTTCATACTGTACATGTAAAAGGAAAGTAGGTCCAAACATCCTGCGAAATTTGACGGGTTTCGACAGCGCGCATACTATGAAATCACACAGAGCCCTACTTACATCCTCCTCTCATCAAATCTTCAAGAACCATCCTCCCGGGGGATAGATTCTCCTATAATCACACATTCCTCTTTCTACTCAGTCCCCGCCTCGGCCGTTTCGGCAGGCATCCTCTGATCCGTTGAGTTCCTTCCACCAAATCGAAAAAAGCTGCGGAAGTTTAGAGGGCGCAAAGACGCCCCACTCCAACTTTCGTCCTATTTTCCAAATCATAGCGACGTTGTGGCTATCATCTACGACGGCGCGAACCGGATGGCCGCACCTATCCGAGTTCCGCCTGGCGCAGAACTCTTCAACGGCAATGACCTGCTGGCATTTGCATGCGAGCCAGACTACCAGGAAATACCGGTCGGCCCGGCAGCCTGGGCTCAGCACTTGATTTGGAGACTCCGCTTTCGGACTTGACCCTTGAAGCCCGAACCCATAAACTCACCCACACCCTCACCCACCCAACATCCACCCAACACCCACTCCCCATCCTCAACAAACAAGCACAATGGCGAAAGGAAAAGCCAAAGTAGTAAGTACTCGAAGCGGAATGGCAGAGGTGGCGAAGATGCCATCGAGTCCTGTTCCTTTGTATGTCACTTCCGAGTCATGGCTGCGCGCATAAGCGTGGCGTAGTGGTCGACTTGGACCCCTCGCTTATCGCCGACCCAGATGCAATCAGCGGATATCCGTCATTGTCTGAGACCCAGCAAGAGGGCGTATTTACACCGAGTATGTACAATGTGCAGTCTCCCACTCCGTTGCGCTTCGTCACAATTGCGTGGTAAAACTGAGGACTAAATCGGTTCATTTTCGACATCTTCAGAGCATACCTAGCAACCACGCTCTCTCTCTCGCCGTACCGGGACGGGCGTTCCCTGGTATTCTTATTCGCAAGACAATCGAAACCGGTGGCATTGAAACCCAGCGAGGGGGACCGTGCATTTCTATCGGGTCCGCCCAAGTACTCCAAGTTAGACAAGCTCAAGGAAGGATGTTCTGTAATCCCGATGAGGGAGGCGGCGGCAAGCCTGCTGACCGCCGGCGCCGTCTTCGTGACCCGGGGGGACGGACTCTTGGCCGTCAGCACGCCTGCCGCCGCCCCCTTCATCGGGGTCGCGGCAGGTTTGGCTTGGAAGGATACCGTCTCGTCTGTTGTTCTTACCATCAGCACCACTACCACTATCACCACGACCTTCGACGAGACGGCAACATTAGCCGCATACCATGCATTCACGGCCGAGGAGGGTCTGCGGTTCCTGCGCGATTCGTTGGCGTCAGAACGCTTCGCGTTGGCGAAGATGGACCACGAATTCAGAATGGAGCTGTTGAAGCCTCGCTGTCGTTCCCCAAAATGTAGATCTTTGTAATAGCTATAGACCTCGTTTGGAACCCTTAATACACGCAAGTCGTTCTGTGATGAATCGCTGTGGGCTCGAAAACTATTGTAGCCTCGAGGCGAATTTGGCCTCCATATCTCCTTGCTTGAGCGCATGAGAGTTTTGTCTTTGATCTTCATTGCACTTCGAAGAAAGAACGAGAGCAATGATTGCATAGGCAGAGTAGCGGTTGCTGATGTTTGCGACCCCCGTTATATGACCCTTTCCGGGAGGCACATATACTGTACAGCACGGCCTTTGGCTACAGGGCCTTACTCTGGGACATATGGATTGCCTGGTGAGCAGGGAACGGGGGTGACTAGAAATGGGTAACTCGTGCTAAATGTGGGTAGCTCACCTCCAGAACAAGACTTTTTTACAGCCAAAGTGAACCATTTGATTAACAAACCTAACCCCTTTGCCTTCGGTGAGTCGGCCTTACCCGGCCTCCTACAATCAGGGTCTACCCGCTCCGCTCGGCAGCTGTCTAACTAGTCTAACCCTAACCCGAGTTACTCACATTTAGCACGAGTTACCCACTTCTAGTCAATCCCGCAGGGAACACTCCCAAAAACGCGTCGTCAACGCGTAGATTTTGGAAGAGGGGGAGGTTTCCATCAGATTCATACGGCAGGCTTCTGAAGATACATACATGGCAGGCATTTCGTATACGTAGCTAGAAAGAGAGAGCGAGACCGCAGAAGGCAGCCGACCCCTCGCACACTTCGGGAAAACATGGACAGGCAGCCCGGCCACCTGAGCTCGCCCGTGAAAACAAAAAGCGATGCTCGACGGTAACTATATCACACCGTCGCACTATACCAGAATGATACTTCCAGCTTACAGATGGGATGTGCTTATACAGAATCAAGATCCTGAGCATGGGCGATGCCGGCGTGGGCAAGAGTTGTTTGATCAAGAGGTACTGCGAAGGAAGGGTACGATAAACAGGCCCCGGGATGCGATGTATTGGGGAATCTTCGCGCTGCTGATTTTCGGATCATGGCCCCCGCTCTTTTAGTTCATTCCAGAGTACGTGTCGACAATAGGCATAGACTACGGCGTCAAAGCAATCACAAAGTCCAAAGAAGAAGGTATGGTTTGAAAATCCCTCAAATGAAGACATCAACTCCCCTAAACGGTCGAACCGCCATCCCAGTAAAGGTCAATTTTTGGGACATCGGCGGCGCCCCTTTCTACCACGACATCCGCACCGAGTTCTACAAGGACACCGACGGCGTGCTCGTTGTGTTCTCCGTCACCGACGCATCCTCGTTCGACGCCATCCCGCGCTGGATGGAGGAGTTGAAGACGTATGGGAATGCGCAAGGAGTTACGGGCGTGCTGGTGGGGAATAAGTGTGATGGGGATGAGGGGGAAAGGGTGGTGGAGGTAAACAGGGCGAGGGAGGTGGCGAAGGGGTTGGGGTTGACGTGAGTTGTGCGGATGGTGGTTGGCCGGATGTGTAATACCAGGAAGTGCTAACGCCTTTGCATCCATAGATACTTTGAAACATCGGCAATGGCAGGCCATGCGGTGCAGGAGATGTTTGACTACCTGTTTGATTGCGTTCTGGGCAAGCTGAAATCTACGGCCGCTTCCTCGGCGTAATCTGGGGTATTGCAACATCTTCCTATCATTTTATCCGAAACGCATGCCTCATCTTCATCACCGTCAATCAAACGGTCATTTTCATGCAATCATCGATGTTCCAACCCCAATGCGTCATAATCACTTGATCTGCCTAGTAAGCGTAAGGCCGTGTTCAGGAATGTGCGCATCTGCCTATGTACCCGCTTTCACTTGATAGGAGGCAATGATGTCGTCTTCAAGATGGCCTGACAGACGGCCTCCAACACGCGTCTCCAATCTGCTTACAGAACGCGTTTTGGACTCTGTTTCCGCCCCTTTCCTAACATCTCGCCCACGTTTCCACCCATCTCAGCCACGTTTCCACCAATCTTGGCCAGTTTTCTTTTGCAGGCCTGTCGCGGGCCATGGTGGCCTGGCTCTGCCACGTTTTCAAGACGCAACCAAATCTCGCAACTTTTGCTCGCCTGAGGTCTATAAAAGAAGGGCCTGCGACGGCTTCCCTTGCTCACTTTTTCTTCACCAAACCTCGCCTCGCCTTCCTCATCTTGCCACGGTCATCTTTGAACTTCCCTGTTTCGCCTTCAACACTTCTACTATCTGGTCAAGTCTCTTCATCTTATCCATCCTTTGCCAACTTACCCTCCACCCTCCTTCCCCATCTCTTCACAAGGTCACGCCGTCGGGGGCACAAGCGATGTTAAAAACACCACTTCGGCTCCCGCTCATGGCCAGCGGTCGTGAGCTCGCCAACTCGACTTCGGCTCCCGTTTTCCAGCAACGGTCGTGAGCTCGCCATCCAACTTCGACTCGGCTCCCGCTTATCGCCAGCGGTCGTGAGCTCGCCAACTCACTTATGTAGGCATTCTATATATGCAGGTCGCCGGAAAGGGCTCGCTCCACTGTCTGCGCGGAGATTGTATCTCTGCACGTTGTACATATACTATCCTTGACCCACCATGGAGATGTTGGTCCTTGATGATAACGTCGCCAAAGGGACCGTACGGATGTGGCAACTCATCATCCCGCCCATTTTCATTCGGGCCCGGCTGCTCATCGTATACTCATCCAGTAGCGCTTTTCACTAGCTTGTACTCCGTATTCATCCACTACCATGTTGCATCTATGTCCGCGCTGTCGAAACCTGTCGTTTTCCTGCCATTCGCACGGATATTGGGGATACCAGAAACTGAGAAGGTCAATGCGTTTGTACGATTCGACTTATTCATCCCAACCAAAGAACATAACTCAAATGTCTAG
Source organism: Fimicolochytrium jonesii (assembly GCF_025526975.1). NCBI lineage: Eukaryota > Fungi > Chytridiomycota > Chytridiomycetes > Spizellomycetales > Powellomycetaceae > Fimicolochytrium > Fimicolochytrium jonesii. The sequence goes on from NW_026515681.1 coordinate 145,469, forward strand.
ATTCTACATATTCGCGGGCATGATGAATGAGTCCATATCGGGCCTTTTGCATCTCGGGTGGCTTAATCTCACGTTCCGGGTGGGCGGACAAGGCCCCTACTTCCCAAACGCCTTAAACATCCCCGCAACCTTCCCCTCCTCGCGCTTCAGTGTAACCCCCGTGACATACACCGCGCCCGCTGCCGCTTTGCCTTTCCCGATATTCGCTAGGAAATCCGAAGAGAGCAAATAAGTACGACCGGGTCAGTGTACCACCATTGGGCGATGGTGCATACACGTAAAAACTTACATCTCAGCACAGCCAAAGCCGCATCCACGGGATCCGCGCCGTCCACGGCCAACGCGACGGGTTCAGCGACATACTGGTTGCGCACGAGCACCTGCTGCAGGCGGGGTGTGAAGTCCTGGTTGTTGAGGATGAGGATGTTGGAGAGTCGGGAGAAGTCTTGGGTGGCCAGGGTGTTGGAGACGCTGAATTCGTTGAATTGGACGGCTAGGGGGGGACACATAGGGGTGGTTAGTTTGCGTGTGATCGTCACAAGAAGTCCGGGGAAAATAATCGCAAAACACCTACTTTTAACCTCACAAGGCTTACTAACGGCCTCCCAAACCGGCTTACAATACTTCTCGACAACCTTCGCCGCGTCCTTCTCATGTTTATCCACGAGCACCAGCACGCCCTTCGTGATTGCGCCTGGTTCCGCGCCGCCGTACACCGTCCCCATGATGGCCTCGCTCCATGCGGCGGCTTTGGTTTTTTCTGTGAAGGTGAAGGTTATCTTCTTGAGCTTGGAGCCCGGTTTGGAGCCCTTGCGCGGTGTACAGGCGTGGAGGACGACGTCAGAGCCGGATGCGACGGCGGAGAGGATGCGGCGGAGTTCCAGGGGAAAGAAGTGTTTGTGTTGTTTGTCTGTGAAGGGTTGGGAAGATGGAAGTGGTTGTTAGGATTGGGGGGTGGAGTTTATTTGTATGACCGATGTACGGACTTACTTTTCCCTGCTTCCAGGCAATGGAGCTCGATGCCCACGACTTTCAACTCCAGCTTAGCGTTCTTCCAGGTGACCATGGCGTTGAACTGCATGTACAAACAATCCAAAGCTCAATAACTACCCAAATTGATACACATCGTCAAATTCAACCACACCCATGGACCATACCTCCGGGTTCCCGGGGACAACAACCACACTCGACCGTCCCGCATCCACCCCTCCCGCCCTCGCCTTCGCCCCACCACCCCACATCGACGCCAAAGACGACACGCTCTTGAACGCCGCTGCAGCAGGCGCGAGGGACTGCATCGACTGCTTCGGCGTTTCAGGTACATGCATCGGTGGGCGTTCCAGGGATCCTTCGCTGGACCCGATGGCGGCGGCCGCGCCTTGGTCGCTGAAACTCTGGCGAGTGCTTGCGCTCGTGTTCGCGTGTATGGCGGTAGGCGCGGGCTCGTCGCCGGCGCGGGAGACGGGTTGGACCCCTTTAATGGCTTGGATGTCCATGGCGTTGAGGAAGCGGCTGGCGTTGGGTGGGAGATGCACAGCCGGGACTGCGGCGGGTGTGTCGGCCGGGGTTACGATAACGGCAACAGGCTCGGTGGGTGCCGCTGACGGTGATGCTGCATTGGCCTTGGGTTCACGTTCACGCTCGCGTTCCGCTTCAGCCTCGCGCTCGGCTTTGCGGCGGCGTCGCTCTTCGTCGCGCTCGCGGTCCCGTCGTTCAGCTTCTTCTTCGGCGTCCTTTCGAGCTTTTTCGGTGGCTGTGGCTTCTTCTGCTTTTCGAGCTGCAGCTGCAGAGGCGGCTTCTCGCTCCTTCGCGGCTTGCTGCTCCGCTTCCTCCCTCCGGCGCACTTCTTCCTGCTCTTCAACCTGCTTCTTCCGAGCCCGCTCCTTTTCCTCATCTTCCCTCTTCTTTTCCTCCGCTTTCTTGGCGGCAGCAGCAGCAGCCTCCTGCTCAACGCGCTCCCTTTCCTTCTCCCGCAGTGCTTCCTCCTCCGCAGCCCGCCTCGCATCCTCTTTCTCCAACCGCTCAGCCTCCGCCTTCATCTTTGCCTGGCGCACCGCCTCAACCTTCACCCGCTCCTCCTCCTCCTTCTTTGCCCGATCCCTCTCCTCCCGCTCAGCCACTTCCTTCGCGACCCGTTCCCGATCCTCACGTTCCTTTGATTCCCTCGCTTGAACTTCAGCAGCAGCTATCCTCCGCTCAGCTTCCAAGCGTTCCTCCTCGGCTTTCCGATCCCGGATCTCAGACTCGCGACGTTCGTGGTCTTGAGACTCGAGACGTAGTTGTTCCTGCCGACACCGTTCGGCTTCACGAACTTCCTGCTCGTGCCGTTGGCGTTCCTGTCGTTCAGTTTCAGCCCTCGCAGTAGCAGCAGCAGCAGCAGCAGCAACCCGCTCCTCCTCCGCACGGCGAGTCTGCTCAGCCACGGCTTTCTCAGCTTCAGCAGCAGCACGCTTCTCCCGTTCGGCCATCTCAGCCGCCTCCTTCTCCTTCTCCATACGCTCACATTCAGCCTCCTCTTGCTTCCGTCTCGCCTCTTCCGCTGCCGTGAGTTCCGTGGTAGGTCCACCGGGCGAAACCCCCTGATCGCGAGCGGGGGAAGAAGCGACCTGCGGGCTCGTAGGTGACGTAGGGCCTGCATCCCCACCTTCCTTTGCCCTCTGCTCCCTCCTCAATCTCCGCATCTCATCGCGTTCCCGATCTCTCCGTTCTTGCTCGTCCAATGCTTCGGTGGATGTCTTTGCCGCGGCGGAGTCAGCGAGCGGGGTGGTATCACTGGATTCAATCGCGTCCGTAGCAGACACATCTGCTTTGACTTCGTTTTCCTCGATAGCATCCGCGTGCTTCGTTTGCTTTTCCTCAACAGCATCCCCACGCGCCTCGGTGCTCCTCGACGCCCGCCTCGCCAACGACGCATGGAATCCCAGTTTGTCAATGGACAGTGAGCTCCGTTTCTCCCCTTTCTCACCCTTCTTCTTCCCCTTTTCTTCCGCCTTCGCCCTCTTCGCCTCCTCCTTCTCCCTCCTATGCACCTCCTTCTCCCGCTCCTTCTCGTCCCTCTCGACCTTCTTCCTCTCCCGCTTCTCCTCCTCACTCTCCTTCAACGAGTCGCGGCTCTTCTTGAAGAAGGACGCGACGGTGTGTTTTGTGGAGGATAGGACGTTGCTGCTGCGTTTGGAGAGGACGGAGGGGGTCAGGGATTTGATGCTGCCCGTGGGGGAGCGCCGGTGGAATCCGAGGTCGGCGAGGCTGTCGCCGCCGTGGAGGGCGTCGGGTTCGTCGGGGTCGGTGGTCGAGAGGTGGGGGTGGGTTATGGGCTCTGGAATGGCTGGAGATGCCACGTCGTCGTCGTTGACCGTGATGGCGGGGTTTGAGATAGGGTGTTGCGCGATAGTGGCGGATCCGGGGCTCACGGCGGCCGCATGCAGAGTCGATTCAGCCATCGCAGCCCTGCCAAGAGAAGGAGAAGTGACATTGACATTCGGGACCGGCTCGCTAGCCTTCCGCACAACATGATCAGCCTCACTGTCCCTCGCCGGTTTCAGCCTAATCGGGGACGCGACGGGGATCACTTCGCCCGCGCCGCCTTTGACAGTCGCATGCCCGACTGCCCTCTGCTCGCTAGCCTTCAAATCAGCTTCCGCTGCTTTCTCCAATTCCAGCTGTTGCGTTTGCTCGGCGACAGTGCTTTCTTGTCGGCCCCAGGCAGAGTAGAGCCGCTCTTTCTCTTGTTGGAGCCATTCGTCGTCTTCTTCGCTGTCTGAGGCCAGTTGGTCTGCGGAATCCGTCACAGCGATGGATTCAGTTGATGCGGCTATTGGAGGCGCGATTTGTTTGACTGGTGATGGCGGAGCAGCGGTAATGTGTGTAGATGGACTGACGACTGGAGATACTGGCAACGCCACCTGGGATGGTGTTTGGGCTTTGTTGGGCAATGGGATGGCCGCGTTGGTGACAGATTTGGCTATTAGTGGCGCATGGTCTCTGGGTGTTGTTACAGTATCAGGCTGTGTGGCGATGTTCAACGTCGGTTCTCTGATCGCGGGCGCAGATATCATCGGGGTAGCGATCCTCGCATTGTCCTTAATCGGTGACATGCTTGAAGGACTTTGGGCCGACACGCCAATCTGCTCTTCCTTCAAAGCCGGCATAACATTCTTCTTCACCCTCTTCCTCTTCGGCACCGGCTTCAAGTACCTCAACACATAATCATTCGTCAGCTCCCGTTCCCGTTTCCGCCACTCCTCCGTCGATTTTCTCGCCGTCTGCACTACAATCGGCGGGAACACCTCACACGCGTTGCGCCAGGTCCCGTAGCGCACCGTGCGGGGGAACGTCGGCGGGAGGGCCTTGTGCTTGCTGGGATTGTACACGGGTCGGTCGGTTGGGGCCGCCATGCGTGGTTTGGCGAGCGGGGGGATGGGAGGAATGTACTTCATGTTGATGATGTCGATGCCCCAGTCGGTTAGAATGATGGTGCGGTCGTCGGCGGTTTCTGCGTCTGAGGGGTTCCGCGGTTTCTGCTGGATATGAAAAACCCACATCAGCTTCTCCAACTCCGATATATCACATATCCAGCGACCGTACTCACGCCAGAAAGATCGGTATTCGAACTCGTCGGACTCTTCTCCCTATACCCGCTCCCGCTGCCAAACGACGCGGGACTCGCCGCCAAAGTTTTCCGCATCTGCTTGGCCAACGGGTCGTTCCCCCTCCGTCTCCGCCCCGACGCGCCTTCCTCTCGAAGCAGAAGCTCGGTGATGGGGTCGTTGTAGATGGCGCGGGGGATGACATCGTGTTCGTAGTCAGTCTCGCGTGGTGGGACCTGAAGTCAGGGGATGGAGTAAGTGAAGCTCGTCATTATGGAAGGCGCTCAAGTATGGACGGCCCGAGCTTCATCCCCCAACTTTTATCCAAATTCACATACATCAGCCCGCTCCGTATAGGTCCCTATCCTCGGCGGGACCTTCGCGCTGAACTTGAAAGGCCCAATGCGGCCGGAGATGACTGTCATAGCCCAGTCCGCGGGCGGCGTGGTGATTTGTGCCATTCCTCGTCGTCAACCCGTCGCAAGCAAGAACGATTACAACACGGGTCTGGTTGAAGGAATGGGGAGTCCACCTGCGAGAGCATGACTGTGCGGTGCCCCATGGGTGGCAACTGCGGTAGGGGGGGAGCGCCAGCAGTGCGCCGGTGGGGTTAAGATTGCGTCTATTCCGTTTTGGAAGATGGCGGAGGAGCGCTTCTGCAACTGGCGTCTGTTCCCACCGACCCAAAGCAATGTCCTCCAGCAACCCACCCTCGCATCCCACCGACAGCACCCAGGACAGCACCACCACCAACGACACTCAGCCCAACCTTGCATCCCAAGCAGCAGCCCTCCACCGCCGAGCACAATGGCTTCTCGCCCGCATCGACACGAAGCTGTCCACCTCCCCCAACCCTCCGGCCAAAACCCGGCGCCGGGCCCAAAATAAGAACGGCAATGTCACCTCCCATTCCCCGGACGAAACAATCGAAGGACTGACAAAGTTCCGGGCCTTAGCCAAGGCTGAGGAGCGGTTCCTTTCCAAGGTGCGTTTACATGTATCGAAATTCTCTTCATCACCCCACCCACTAACATTGTAATTCCACTGAACAGCTTGTCGAAACCCCGTCAACCATCCGCCCCGCACATGTCTCGTGCTCCAACATTCCCTACCTGACCGCCATCCTGCACCTTATCACCACCGAATGCGGGGTCACGCATGTCTTCCGGAATGTGCCTTATCGGGGGGGAAGAGCGGGGAAGAAGGAGGAGACCGCCCGCGTGGATGTGGTGGCTGATTGGGGGCGGAGGTGGATTAAGGTTAAGGCGTCGGCGAGGGTGGAGGGGGAGGTTGGCGGGGAGGATGAGGAGGACGAAGACACTGACGATGGGGATGCGGGCGATGGGGATAGTGAGGACGATGAGGATGCCCGCTCAGAGGAAGAGACCGAAACGGCGCCGTCACTGTACACCCAAGTCCGCAGCCTCATCCGTGCGCGCGCGCAGCACTTGGTCCATTACGAGCCCCCGACCGTCGTGATGAAGTTCGTAGGGGTGGGCGAGGTCGACGAGCGGATTGTTGCCGCGTTGAGTGATATGGGCGCTGTCGTCGAGGTGGTTCCTGATCCGCCGGATGCAGATCTCTGGGAAGGGGATTCCATCCCATCAGTCACGAAATCTACCCAACACCCCCACATCCTCCCAACCCTAAACCTCGACGTCACAACCCTCATCGCCCTCACAACGGACCTGGTTCACACTCCCGCCATCCCCTTACCCGCCCTCGACATCGCCCCCTTGCAACTCCAAGCACACCAAGAACTCCACACCCCCGTCCTCCCGTACCTCCTCGCACTCTTCGAAAACCGCAAGCTGCTAACGACACGGACGGCGCTACGGAAGTTTGTGGATATCGTCAAGGTCATGGCGGGCTCGTGCGAGACCAAGAGGGCGAGGGGGTTGATTGCGCCTGGAAGTTTCGCAGATGACATCATGGCCGAGCTGGGCCCATCAGGAACACATCCACCAGACCGCGTCACATCTCTTCCGCAGGTGGAAGTGATCCCCGACACACCGTCCCCGCGCTTCCCCCTCCCCACCGAAACCAACACCCGGCTAACGCAACAACATATAGCGGTATTCGGCACCGGTGACGCCCTCCGCGCGACGACGGTGACTGCGAACGCGTGGGTTGAGCGCGCGTTGGGGCAGGTGGGTGTGGGTGGGTTGAGTGTGGTTGTGATTGAGCCGAGGAGTTTGGTTGAGGTTAGAGTTGCAAAGTACATAGAGCGTAGGGGGTCCAAATCTGAAGATGCGGGTGGGGACGCGGACCAGGCTGTTGTGGCCGGGTGATGGGTGCGGGGATCTCGGGTGGCGTATTGTAACGGAGGGGAGGTGTAGATAGGGGCTGTAACGTAGACGTTGTTCAAGCAACTCTGATGAGCGTCGTGATTCTTTCACAATGTATATTACAAGCTGGGCATTGGAGGTTATGAGCGGCTTTCCAAAATGGTACAAACGAGATGAGGGGGAGCCTTTTGTTGGGAGAAAATGTCTTAAAAGACGGGGCAATGCAACGTTGACGGGGGGCGGGTGAGGCTTCGTTTACGGACCTCGCGGGTCGGGATACGCAGGGTTACTCGGCGGTGGGCGTGCATTTCCAACGGCCCCGACCCCCGACCCCGGCCCCACCAGCCTCGCGTCCTCGACCCCCAACGGCTCAAAATCATCCTCCGGCAGATTATTATACTGCTGTCTCGCCAGCGGCGCATTCGCTGCGGTCGATGATGCGCCGCCGTCTTTGGGCTGGAAGGCCTGGTAGAGTTCCTTGAACTTTTTTTTGGCGGTTTCGCCGAGTGCTGTTGCGCCGGCTACGACTTTTTCTTTTGTTTCGCGGAAGGTGGGGCCGGGGTCGGAATCGGCTGCCTGTTGTTGACGTTGCATGGCTATTATTGAAAGAGGGATGCCTCATCAGCCGTCCAATTCACACATCGCCCTCCATACCGAGACGTATACACGATCTAATACATACCCTGAACCTGCTCCCTCTCCTCCTGCTCCAACCGCCTCGCCAGCTCCTCATCTTGCTCCTGTTGCGCCAACGACCTCGCGAGCGCTTCATCATCATGCACATTCTAGAAAATCACATCCCGCATCAGTTCTCCCCAAATACATGATCCGCACCCCGACGTAATGATTTAAGGTGACTTACGATATTCCCCCCTGCTGCACCCGCCCCAGGCACGCCATACAACGCGTCCGTGGCGGTATTGGAGGCCGGGTTCTGCATCTCCAACAACGCGTTAATGGTCTGCTCGACGTTGTTGCCGTTGGCGGCCAGCACGGCGTCGAGGACTTCCGCGTCTGTGTCGGGGAAGATTGCGCGGAGTTCCTGTGGAGGGGGTTGAGACGGGTTGGTGGGAAGTTGGGGATGCAAGGAAACCTTACCTCCATTTTTGGGACTGGTGGCGGGATATGAAATATGGGGGGGCGTTGGAGCGAGTTGGACTTTGTGGGTTCTGCGGGATAATAAGGAGGGTTGCGTTTGCTGCTCGTCGTCGTCGCCGTCGCCGTCGTCCCGTTGAGGGGTGAGTTCTGGGGGAGTTGTGAGCGCCAAGCCCCGTCCGGTCTTCCCCTCCTGCAGCCGGCGCGACGCGTCCGACGGAACACTTCGGTTTCTCGTGGCTTTCCGTCTGCTCCCGCTACACACAGATACTGTACGTGAACACGCAGCACATAGGGGCAACGTGAGGCACTTCCATTCCTGTATATATAGCTCCGGTATGTGTGCGAATGCTCGTTCAAGTCACTTCAGGCGAACAGCAACACTGATCGACCCCCCCTCCACTCCTTTTCAGTTATAGCACTACAAGTTGCCATCATCGGCGATGCCTCCGGCAGAGGTACAATGATGTGGATGGCAGATAACCACCACGGAAAATGGGATGGGGTGAAATCTAGACTACCGGTTACGGGAGAATGCGTCTGGTCTGCGGCCATCGCCAAACACCACCGAACGCACAATCGAGAGGAAATTCTTGGTGCTTAGGACATCCCGATTGTGCATTTTCATCCGTAGTCGTAGTGGTCGTGGTCGTCTTCCAGGAATCTCAAATGGCGTCCAGTCTTGGTTGATACATTCGGGGTTGGGGCAACCCACCAATCCATGGACGTATTCCATTCTTCCCGTTCTAGCTTGCCACGGCCGAGGTGATAGCCGTCGTCGGATGTTTTTCTTCACACGACCTTGGCAGTTGGGGCACACGGACGACGTTCGATACTCATCTAGCAAGTAACATGGAATGCTGTTTCTTGCAAAGAGTGTGCGGAATCTAAATGCCATGATGAGTTAGCATATTATAGTACATAAAAAACGATGATGGTCACTCACCCCTTGGTCTTTGATGACTCCTGAAAGCGCATCGTTTTCCCAGCATCGCTCCAATCACCCAAGATGACCGAAAAATGCTTTCCATACCGGCGTCGCATGTTCTTAATGAGCTTGCTCTCAGACTTTTGCCGCAGTGAGAACGCCTTGAATCTGCGAGCGACGTGAATCTCATCCCGGTAAAACTCATCCAGGGCGGGATCTGGGATATGGATGGATGTGAGCCAATGTATTACTAAATTTGAAGATCAAAATTGAAGTAGAACATCATACCCGCATGTACGTGATCCACAATGAACGCTGAGAACGCCTCGATGTTCATGCTCTTGTGCGACGGAATATGTGATTCCATCTCAGCGATGCCGGCATTGATCTTTCGCTCTCTCATGTCTCTTTGAAAGTACCGAGACTTTGTCTCGACCGCCCGTTGATTGGATGTGTATCTGATATGGGGTGGTGCATTGTGAGGACGCTGCAACGGAATGTCGCCGCAACGGGGATGGCGGAGACGGGGGGCTGGCGGGCGGAGACGGGGGGCTGGCGGGCGGAGACGGGGGGCTGGCGGGCGGAGACGGGGGGCTGGCGGGCGGAGACGGGGGGCTGGGGGCGGAGACGGGGGGGGGGGGGGGGGTAGCGGGGACAGCAGGGCAGTAGTGATCAACTGAAACGTACCTAAATGGCCGCTCCTTCTTGATGTCTGGACAGAACAAGAGGTCACGCTTGCCCGGATCAATGCTGACGATGTTTGGAGCCTCCCTTAGTTTGGCGATGTGGTGCTCAAAATACAGCTGTTTGACTTCTTCCCGCATTTGGGCCTTGCTGCGCTTCCGGGCCCGATACCCATACTTGAGCCCTGGCTTCTTGAAGTGGATGGTAATGGAATACCCGTTTGTGCTGATTGACCCATCGAACTTGAGACCAAGCTTCTTTCAATGTTTGAAGACCTTGTCCTATAATCCGTCATTCAGCAACGTAATCTGATTGAAATAAGCACATAAGGATAGAGACTTACATTCACGTTGATAAACTGCCCCCACAGCTCCCGCTTGCGTTCATCAGTGAGTTTTCCCATGGGACGTCTGCTGACATCCAGGATATGAGTACTTAGGATCAGCGTGTCAATCCGAACACACGACTGGATTCGAGATTTGCGCAGTGGGATAGCGGAAAACAGCCGCATTCCACGGCGCTCATAAAGGCGTGAGAGCTCACAATAGGCACCTGTGATGAGGCGAGGTAGGTGCGGACCATGATTAGACAAAACAGGAAGCGGGGGGGGGGGGGGGGTTCCGCTTCCTGTCGGCCAGGGGGGGGACCACGTCGGCCCGGGTCCCGGCGCGCAGCCATTCGGCCAGGTCGGTGTACCAAGCAAGGCACGCGCTTGCGTCGCTTCGCAGCCACGCACAAGCTGGAGGGGGCGGGGGGGGGGGTTGGGGGGATTCGCTTCCTGTCGGCCGGGGGGGGGGACCACGTCGGCCGGGGTCCCCGCGCGCAGCCTTCCGGCCAGTTCGGCGTACCAAGCAAGGCCCTTGCTCGTGTCGCTTCGCAGCCACGCACAAGCTGGAGGGGGGGGGGAGGGGGGGATAATTATACAGGCAGCAACTCACCTAAATATGGCATTGCGTCCACCGCAAGGCTGTACGCAAGGGGCTCATCCTGGGGAGGAAACAGAGCCCATAACTTGTCAAGGAGAGTCCGCTCAAGTCGTGTGAGGCCGGCAAACTCCTCTTCCATTGGGTACTCTTCAAATGTTGCGTACTTTGTGAATTGACGGACACGACAATAATAGTGTCGCTGCTGCGCTCTCCGGAGATGCCGTTTGACTTCCTTCAAACCAAGCCTTTCATTGACGTAGCGCAGAAACATTTGCATGAAATGCTCGTGTACGTTAACTTTGAGGTTTGTGAGGATGCGGTTATGGACGACGCGTCCATACCATGCGCTTACCTCATGACAGCATCCCAACAGTCAGTCAATGTCAATTCCCTGTCAAAACCTGACATCTGCCAAACCTCGCAGCCGCACGCAGCCGCGCTACCCCACACCTGCCACTGCCTTCATTTCTCCACGCAGCTGCACGTAGCCACACCTCCCAACACTCGGCGCTTACAAACCCTTCTCCATACTTCCCCACGTACCCGCCCACAGCCTCAGCGTAGCCACCCCATCCCCAGTCTTCTGTTTCTATGCTTCCCCACCCTTGGCGCTTCTCTTGGCTTCCCTCTCATTCCGTACCCTCCTGCTTCCCCACGCTTCCCCAGCCTTCCCAGAAAAACATAAATAGCCGCCTCCCCTGAGCTCCCCACTTCCTGATCCCCCAGCAGATCAACACCAGTTCTTCCTAGTCTTGTTCTAGTTCTTGTTTCGGTCTGAATACCATTACCTGTCAACAACCTGCACCACCAGTCGCCTCTATTTCCATCGGCTCCGCCCATTCATAACAGATGCTCGTAGCCGTGTACGCTGCGGTCGGTTGGCAATTTCGCATGCGGATGGGGGCAAATCCGTGAACATTACAGTACTCTTGAACCCGTGGACGCAACTCTTGCGCGATGACCGGATTGCCGTTGTAGCCTGGATTGTTTAGCAGCTCAAATATCATGCTGATGTGCTTGTCCGTGATGTCCGGGAAATCGTGCAGAGGATGATCAGCTGTGGTGGGCAGACGTAGTAGTCAGGACATTGTTTCAGGAAATATACAGTGTAGTGTACGCCAAAAACTCACCAAGGTAGTACTTCAGGAAGAAGGTGGTGTGGCGCGCAAGGATGTGAACATTGCCGATGAATGTTCTGAGGCGCTCCCTTTGAACTTGATTCTGATGATTCTGATTATGGATTCGATGAAGGGAAACCTTGGTGCAGGCATGCGTCTGCGGGCGGGGTCGTTGAGCAGGGGGTGGAGGCGGGGGTGGAGGCGGGGGCTCATACGCCAGGGGTCCACCCGGTGTGCTGGGAAAAAGGAAAGGGATGGGAGCAGGGAGGTTCAACGGACGCTGCAGACCCCTGTCCACGGGTGAAATCCCTCGCTGCTGCTGCTGTTGCCCGTCTTCATCGCTGGAGCTCTCGCCAACCATGTCTGCAATTGCTTGGGGCAAGTGGCGATGGACAGAGGGCGGGAGCTCAAATCGTGGGGGTTGCAATGGTGTGGCTGGCAGACGTATGGGCAATCGCGGGGTAACCGGAGCAACCTTCCTCCTCTTCCGCCGTGGTGTGGTTGCTCCAGTAAAGATGCCACACCACAGGTGCCCCTGGAGCGCCTGGTGTGATGACATGTTGGCTGTGCTGTGCCTTTTGCGTGCCTGCTAGAGATGAGGTGTTGCAGGTGATTGCCGTGATAGCTGTGTGTCAAAGAACTCGCGTCAGTGCTGTGGTAATGAAGCTGAGAACGGTGAGGAATTGCGGTTGTTACCTGGTAGCGGTTGAAGGTGAAAACGGGGATGCTTACTGCCGGGGGGACACGGACGTCGCGGACATGGATCAGAGTAAAGAATGAGGATACCCATACATTCAGCCACACGGCGTGACAGTTGAGACTCAGAGAAGAGAGGTAAGAGACGCTTGCTTGTGCACACCCACCGGATCACAGCCCATGGATTTTGGCAGCGAAACTGGGGCGGACGAAAGAGAGAAGGAACATACGGGGGCCCCTCCATCTCACGGGCGGGATGACCCACATTAGGAACCGCAGTTTCATGGCATCGGGGCGAAGAGATAATGGGATCCACAGCCGGTTGGGCCCCTTCTCTCTCTCCCTCTCCCTCTCATGTCTGAATCTGAAGCCCGACTTGGGACGGCCATGATGGCGTAATGTGACGCGTCTCGCTCTCCGACTGTCGAGAACGGAAGGAACGCGCGCCGAACGGGGACCCCGGCAGGAAGGAAGCTCAACACCCCACGACCAACGCAGTCTTTGTGACCGTACTGTACTTCTTCTCCACCCCAGCAGACGGCCCTCCATCTCCCACACATCCCTCATGACCCGCCCCACCCAATCCGCTCTCCACCCTCCCTCTCCAGCCCTCCTCCCCAGATCCTACCGCCACACAACCCTGGAAAGCATCCCCGTCTCCCCTTCCGTGCCTCACACCCCAACCACCACCACCACCTCCGACTCATCCTCCCACGACGACGACAACGACGACCCGAACCATGTATCCTTCTGCGCTAACTTCGCGCGGTATATACGGGGGGCTGCGATGCAGATCGATACCCAGCTGAGGAGGAGTGGTCGGTCTGTAACAGGGAAGCAGGGCGGGGAGGGTGGCCGGGATGTTGTGCGTGGGGGGACGGAGTTGAGTAACCTAGATGCTGATGATGAAATGGAAGCGGATGAGGGGTTCGTGGCTGATGATGAGGATGAGGAGGGGAGTGAGGAGGAGAGGTCGGCGAGTGAGAGCGAGGGGAGTACGAGTGGGGATGGGATGGAGAGCACGAGTTGGGAGAGTGGGAGTGAGAGTGGGGAGGAGCGGTTGGAGGATGTGGGTGCGGGTGGTGGTTCGGGAACGGCCAAGACGACGGGTAGAAGGAGGCGGGCGGATATGAATGCACAAGCTGGACAGGCGAGGAAGAGGGGAGGCAAGGCAACGGTGCGTTCGCAGCCGCATCAGAATGGACGGACACGAAAGCCGAAACAGCGGCTACCAACCAAACAGACCAGACGCCACCAGCAAGCACGCCAAACCCTCAACATGCAAAACAAAAAGCACCCGTCGCAACCCAAACGCCGAAAAGCCCCATCCAAACCGAACCCTAAACCGACACCGAGACAGCGCCGAGGACGAAAGCAACCCAAACCCCGTGCCTCACCGCCAATCCTCATCCCCTCCGTCTCGCCGTCCCCGCAACCCCCGCCTTCCGCTCGCAAACGCCGCCGCGTAGCCACTCCGATCCTTATAAACAGCGTTTCGCCGTCCCCGCATCGTCCGCACATATCCGAACCCAGGCGGCAGCGGAATGAGTGTAAGAGGCGGCGCGTGATGGGTGGGGGATGGAGGAAGGGTTAAAAAGGGGAAGCTGAGAGGAGAGCGGTATCGCAGAGGATGCATGGTGGATGGAGATATGTGTGGCGTCCGGTGTGAACCAAACCCACGAACTGGGAGGAACTGAACAACTAACGCCCCGCAACAGAGCGGAAACTCACATCCGGAAACTCGAAACATTATGCCCCCCCATATTACTCTTTCGTTCGCTTTCGCATAACGATATAGCGTTAGAAAAGCATAGTAGGTGAAACGATCTCCTATTCGCGTTGTTTACATCCGGGAACTATTCTTTCGGGCGTACTGGTTTCGGATGAAGGAAATATATACTAGCTGGGCTATATGCAGGATGGTTGAGCTCCATGGGCGAGTACTGTACATATGAAGCAAGCTCTCAATGTGGGAGGGTTCGTGGGGGAACAGCGGGGACCATGGTGTTGACCCGTCATAGGCATGTCGCGCGAAGTCTGACGCCATTCGACAGCGCGCTCCCCGTAACACCCTCTCACCTTCGTTCTCCCTCGCATCAACCACCCCTACAGCGACCCCACCATTCATCGTCAATCGAGGTCAGGGAAAAACTCACAAAATGAGCCTCCCCCGCGAAGTCCTCAAATGGCTGCAAAGCCTCGACCTGTCCTACCCCGTGCGAAACCCGAAACGGTAACCCCCCCCCCCCCCCCCACCCCCACTAAACTCCCTTCCCCCTTTCCCTTCTGATTGTTTTAATTCTTCCTGTTTGCGTTGGTTTAAGCGACTTTCAAAACGGCTACCTCGTCGCGGAGATTTTCTCCCGGTACTTCCCGGGGGACGATCTGCTGAACGTCGACCTGCTGTATACGGGCGAGGGGAGCGTGCAGAAGGGGAAGAACTGGGTGGGTATGGCGACCCTCTTCCTCGCGCGGGAGATGGAAGTGTGGGGGTGGATTGTGGGTTCTCACGACTTTCTTTCGCCGTATCGATCCCGCAGGAACAATTGGAGAAATGTACGGGCGGGTGTGGGTTTTGGGGGGGGGCATGCTTATGTTTTGGGGGACTGACTGACGGGATTTTTCTCGGCAAGGAAAGTCTTTAAAAAACACCAGATCCACATCCCACCGACCGCGATCCACTCCGTCTCGCAAGGCCACGTCGACGCCGCCGCGATGCTGTTGGAGGAACTGTACAGTGTGCTCACCAAGCGGCGGTGCGTGGGATTTTGGCCCCCGTTCCGTGGATCCACGCGGGGGATGTCTGATATGACTTTCTTTTTAAAAGGTTGCATGGCCCGAGAACAAAAGACGCACCCAAACTCGCCGCCGACCATGTGCCGCATTTCCAGCTGCCGACGACGGCGAATATCATTCGGTCCGTGGACGGGTCGCCGGAGAAGGTAACTGCGCGCGCGAGGGGTGGGCTGGAAACACAAACAGGCGCCGGATGACAGTCGGCGCATTCTCTGACCATTTTTTGTTGGTGAAAGGCGAAAGTGATACTGGAGGCGCATCGCGAGTATATCAAGAGTATGCGCGGTAAGCGTTATATACATGCGTCCCCGTTACGCCTTTACAAACGACGCTAAATCCACGTTCTGTATCCTACATCCAGTCCTAGCTCACACCAAACAACCCACCAAACCCCGCGCGGCGTCACCCACCCTCACACGGAGCACGACCACGACGACGCAGCCGGCCATCCAAACGCAACCACCAAAGCAGTCGCAAGCTTCGTACAAGGACATCCGCACGGGACTCGACCATGTGCCTGTGCAGCAGATCCGGGTTCATCAGAACTTGGTGTAGGGGTTGCGGGTCTGATGTTGGGTTGGGTTTGGGAACTATGCGGGGGATTGATCGCGATGCTGGAGGTGGGGGGCGGGGTATTTCCCGGCGTGGGATGGATTGCCGGACCCAGCCTGTCTGCTCACAGTACATGTGAAAATGCACTCGTGGTCGGTGCGAGTGTGACCTGGCGATCATGATTGATAGTGTAGTCAAACTTGAGGGTGACTGTTCCCCACTAATGGCGATTGTGGGAATGTGTCATAGGTCACTGCAGCTGATGCTCCTTTTGCAAACTTTTGTTTGTATGTCGTTGCGTCTAATCGATAGCATCGTTTGACCCGGGTGAAATCGACTTGAGCAATGCAAAACTCTGATGTTCTTCAAATATCGAGAGGCGTGGGAGCCCAACACCAGCATGGGGCAAGCTGGATAGAGCGGGGCACAATGTCTCTGACTTGGGCGGGCTGCGCCTTAGTCATGATCGTCGGCCGTCGGACCAGGACACAGCTCGTTGAGTTCCTTTGCCGAATCGTAAGCTGCCGCGCACCACACACAGTAGTGGTGCAGGTCGCGGAGATATGTGTTGACGGCTTCGAGCTGTACCGATGGCTGAGGGGGGGAAACAAACATCGTCAGTCGTTTGCTAGCTAACCCTCAAATCGGGAGTCAAAACGCACCGGCAACCGCTCAAACTCCGACTCCTCCTCCTCCCCATCGTCCAGCACAGTAGCCCCCTCATGTTCCGCCTCCACACTCTCCCTCACAAGCCTCGTCAACGCGGTCTCAGCCCTCGGATCCCCGGCATCCTCAATCTCCGCCGCATGCTTCACGTCTTTCCGCTCCGGCATCCAGAAATCGTTCCTCTCCACCCCCAATTTGACGTCCAGGGCCTCGCACGCTTTCCTGGCTTTGCGCAGATCAGACAGGATTTGTCGTTCGAGGAAGCGCGCGTTCTGGGCTTGCCGGTATTCGAGGCGGGATTGGGATTGGGCGAGTTCGAGGGCGCGTTCTTCGGAGGGGCGGCGCTGCCGTTTGTTGATGGGTGGGGAAGGCGGGCGGATGCCAAGTCCGCTCTTGTCTGTGGGAGATTATGTGTTAGAGATGACACAGTGGCTTTTCGTTGGTGAGAAGCGAGATGGGAACGAACCAGATTTGAGAACGACTTCGATGGGCTTTTGCTCCTCGACGGCAGAGCTAGAGTTGCCGATGGCCATCCCTTTTCTGCGACAGCGAAGGGAGTCCGAGTGGCATGGATTAGTCCCCGTCTCGAGCCCATGCATAATCCCACCAGCCAGAGAATTCGGCAAACCTACCTGTAACCCATCTTGGCCAACATCTGGAAACCCTTGTTTTCCTGCGTCAGTTCCGACGCCAGTCCCTGCTCCCTCGTCTCGCGTTCTGCAAAAGACCAAAATTACGAAAGAAAATCGGCGTTCATTTCTTCTCCTTGATCTCAAAGCCTTCGCCCTGATCTCCGTCCTACATACCCTGCTCCTTGACGCTCTTAACAATCCCCTTCTCTTGTTGCCGCCTGAGGGCCTCCTTCCGCCGCTCTGAGTAGGTTATGGCATCCGGTTCGCGGCCACGGCCCGTCGTAGGAGGTGCCGTTGCGGTGCCTAGAAGCAGGGCGTCTGACATGTAGTCGTCATTGTCGTCGGACTCCTGCTGTGCGGAGTTGGCTGGAGTGGGCATTACTTCCGTTTGAACCTGGCAGACAGTTGCTGATCCATACGACCGTATGTAAGCAACCCTCTCTCTCTCTCTCCCTCCCTCTCTCTCTCTCTCTCTCTCTCTCTATGTGGATGAGTGCGTTGCAGTTGGCAACAGTGCGGGTTCCGTGGGCTCCGTGGTTGCGTCTTTCTATGTAATAGTTCCACGGCTGCGCGTTCGGCAGTTGGAAGCTTGGAGTGCGCTTCTGTCCACCTTGAGACCTTGTCCACCTACAGTACCTTGCTGTCCGCGAGGCAGGCTTGAACACAGGCGTAGTCTAGATCTACCTATTATAGTATCCCCGTCGTCGGGGTTGCCAAGGGTGCTTGCGGGGTCGGTCAATATGCCCGACACAAAAGCCATAGTGTTTGGTCTGGTCCTCGGCGTCTCCCTCTCCGTCGCTTCTCTCGTCGCCGTCATCCTCAGCAACGAACCAGCCTCCGCCTCCGCCAAGGCTTTCCTTCTGGGCGACAAGCACAGGAACAAGCACCGCAAGCGGAACAACCGCCATCAGCACCATGACCGCCACTCTCAGCAACCAAGAGCGTTGGACGACGACGACGAGTGCCAGGACGGCGGCCGTGCCCAGGCGAGGGAGCTGAGCGCCCGATGTGGCGATGGCGTTGCCAGCTTGATTGGAAATACGCCGTTGTTCCGCATACAGAGTCTATCGGACGCCACAGGGTGCGAGATTATGGCGAAAGCGGAGTTTCTGAACGTTGGAGGCAGCACGAAGGATCGCGTAGCGCTGAGTATCATCACTGAGGTGGGTTATTAGGTGAAAGTGCCGCATGGCTGTCCGTATGAAACATATTGACGATAGAGAGCTATTGCAGGCAGAGAAACGGGGCTTGATAGTGCCACATAGGGGTGACACGATTTTTGAAGGCACCGTCGGCAGCACGGGCATATCCTTGGCCGTCATCGCCAAGGCAAAGGGATACAATTGCCACATCGTCATGCCGGACGACATTGCAAAGGAAAAGTACGAACTGTTGGAGAAGTTGGGTGCCGTGGTGGAGAAGGTCCGGCAGGTGCCCATCGTTCACAAGGACCATTTCGTGAATGTCGCCAAGCGGCGCGCGGCAGAGATGAACGCGAGGGCTGACGAGATGGATACCCAGTTGGGGATGGAGCAGGGCACTGACGGGACATCTGACGAGAGCGTCACAGACGACGAGGACGACGTCGTAGCCACGTCGCCCATCGGCTCACCCCTCCGCCTCCGCCGGAAGGGGGATCGCGTGGGCCATGCACCCCGAGGTTTCTTTGCCGACCAGTTTGAGAACCTGTCCAACTTCAACATTCACTACCGGACGACGGGCCCGGAGATTTACGCACAGACAGGTGGTTCGCTCGATGCCGTTGTCCTAGGGGCCGGGACAGGTGGAACACTAGCTGGAATCACGCACTACCTCAAACCCCTACTCCCCGACATGCTAGCAGTGCTCGCCGACCCGCATGGGTCCGGGCTCTACCACAAAGTGAAGCACGGCATCATGTACTCCCCCACCGAAGCCGAAGGCACGCGCAAACGCCACCAAGTAGACACCGTCGTCGAAGGCGTTGGGATCAACCGGCTCACCAAAAACTTTCAAAAAGTCGCCGATGGCTGGCTGGACGAGGCTGTGAAAGTCTCCGACCGCGAAGCCGTCGAGATGGCCCGCTACCTCGTCCGTAACGACGGCCTGTTTGTCGGATCCTCCTCTGCTGTCAACTGCGTTGCTGCCGTCCGGGTCGCACGCCAGCTGGGGCCGGGACATACTATCGTCACTATGATCAACGACCATGGGACACGCCATCTTACAAAATTCTGGAACGATGAATACATCGCCAACGCTGGGCTAACCCCGCATGCCACTGGTCTCGAATTCCTCGACGAGCCACATCCCTACGCGGCCGCGTCATCCCTCGCCTCCTCCCGCTCATCCTCAACCTCAAACCTAAACACAGTCTCAAACGTTGACCAAACCCCCCCACCCACCAGCGGCATCCCCTCCCTTCTCGAAACCGAACAAGCAGCCTTCCTAGCCCTCTCCAAACCCCCCAACAACACTGCTTCCATTATCAACACTCTCGCCTCCGCTCCATCGTCCGTCTACGCGTGGTCACGCACGCGGTTCCAGAAAGCTGCTGTGAACTTTATACGCAACTCCGGGCCGATACCGCAACATGTCGGGTTTATTATGGATGGGAATAGGCGGTATGCGAAGAAGGTGGGCGCAAGGCCGGGGGTAGGGCATGTTGCGGGGAGTCGGAAGCTTGAGGAGGTAAGGCGTCACATCAGGTCACCGTTAACACACCCACGGTGAACTGAGGGAAATCTGCACTCACGGTTCACCTGATCTCACACGTTCTCTTTTCGGTTTCATTTCTCCTCGAGCAGACCCTAGAATGGTGCCTAAACCTCGGCATAACCTCCGTAACAGTCTACGCCTTCAGCATCGAAAACTTCAAACGCCCCGCGCCCGAAGTCGACCTCCTCATGGAACTCGCCACAGCCCAACTCGAACAATTCGCGCTCAATACCGATTTCGTCCACCAAAACGGCATCCGCGTCAACGTTCTCGGTAATACCTCTCTCTTACCCCCCCACGTCCTCTCCGCTACTCTCAAAGCGGAAGAAGCCACGAGGGGTAATACAAGAGTGGTGTTGAATATTTGTTGTCCGTATACCTCACGCCATGAGATGGCGGAGGCGGTCAACAGGGCGGTTGGGGAAGTGCAGGGGGGGAATTTGGGGGTGGAGGAGATAAGCGAGAGTGTTTTGGATGGGTTTATGGGGACGGGCGGGCAGCCGGATCTGGATATTCTGGTGAGGACGAGTGGGGAGAAGCGGTTGAGTGACTTTTTGTTGTGGCAGGTGGGTGAGACTGTACATCTCCGTTTTTTTTTGTTTGTTGTCTGAATGTGTCTAATTTATTTTTTTGGGAAGGTGTCGAAACCCTGCCAGATCCGCTTCGTAGACGTCCTCTGGCCGGAATTCACGTTCTGGGATATGGTGCCCATCCTGCTGGCGTACCAGGCGCATTATCCGGAGATGGTGAAGGAGCGGGCGGCCTTGGCTGCACAAAATCAAACCTCAACGTCGAATGGGGGGAAGGTGGTTGTTGGGGATGCCGTGGCCAAGACGGCGAAGAGCATACGCGATCCTCGCGATCCGGCGATTGTTGTGCATAATCCGGGGAGGGTGGAGAAGCAGAGACGGATGGGGAGTGCGGGGCATTAGGTGTATTTGATAGTCTGAAGACCCTTAACGGGATGCAGTGTAGGGTAGTGGAAGGTAGACATCAGTTTTTGGCAAGGGCGAGCGGGGATCGTCCCGGTTGTAGGGTGTCTATTTACGTACGTAGTTTCATATCATGTCAATACCCTTCACACATTTCTATCATATTTTGTTTTCTCGGGGTTGACGCACATTTGAGTACGCAGCTTTCTATCACTTTGACTGTACGAACACCGTTGCATTGACCGAAAATGCACTGGGGGAAGGGTAGGAAAAACATGTCTATACACACATTAGGGCGGAACTTCACATCATCGATGTCCAGGGCATCATTTCCGCACAGGCAACATAGGCAACTGCAACCCCTCCTCCCCGCCACCGGCTTTAGCACCCGAAAGCGACAAACTGCTCGTCGGCCGACTCCCCGTCTCACGCCTCACACCCCCGCTCACACCGCCCTTCACGACCTTGGCGCAGCTCTGCGGGCGGCTAGCCGCGGGCGTCTCGGGGTGCGAGATCGCGTGTGATGCGCTCCCAGCGACATCCGCCGCTGACCCGCGTACTTCCAACCCCCCTATCTCTCCCGTACCCTTTCCGGCCCGTTCCCGATCAACCCGAGTAGTCAACCCCAACCTCCGTCCCGTATCCATCCACCCGCTCACATGTGTTGATTGCAGAGCCCGGCGGTTAGGATCGGTCTCGACGCGCACGTAGGTCTGCAATCGGGTGTTGGGCTGCGCCCAGGGTTCGGAGGCGAGGGACTGCATGTAGGCGTGGAGGTGCGTGTCGTCGAGGGATGTGAGGGCTTCGAGCGTTTGGCGGTCGGTGAGGGAGGTGGTGTGGGCGAGTTGGGCGTAGGCGGTGTGGTCGGCCTGTTGTGAGTTGATTCATGGTGAATGAGCGCCCGGGGGTTGCGCATCAAACGCTGTCATTATGAAGAGGGATATGATGAACGCACCGAAGTCTTCAGATTTTCCTCCTGCACGACCCTCGCCTTCTCCCTGCGCTCCTCCTGCAGGCGTGCGCGCTCGGCAAGCGTCGCGGCTTGGATTTGGAGGTAGGTCTGTAACGCCTGTGCGTCTTCGACCTGTTGCGCGGCATGGGTTGCTTTTTCGCGTGCTTTCTATAGTTTGAAAGATAAATTTCGGTTGGTTTTCAGGGAGGACGGCAAAGCCAAGAAACCGCGCAACGAAAACACCCACCTGCTCCCTATAACTCATCTCGATGTCCAGCCCCTGCTTGCGCCGCTTCGCCTTCTCCTTTTCCTCCTGCAGCTTTTCGCGGGCGCCCCGGTCCGCCATCGCTTTCGCGACCGCGGCCTCGAGCTTGGCATCCTGCAGCGCGCGCTCGGCTGCGATCTTTTCGCCGGCTTCGTGGTTGGATTGCATGGTTATACTAAACGTGCAAAGAACTCGTGTTTAGTCCCATCAATACCACTTGGGGGGGCATTAACAACGGAGTGATACGACGTACATCTTCCGCTCCGTCTCCAACTGTTTCTTCCGATTCACCTGCCGCGTCTTGCGCTCGCGCCAATCTGCTGCTTTCGCCTGCCGCACCTCCTCCGCGCGCCGCTCGGCTTCTGCGTGTGCCAAGCGGTCGGAGGCGCATTCGTCCAACTGGTGCTTGAACTCCCGCTGCGCTGCACGTTTGGCGGCGTATTGCGCTTCTTTGCTTTGGAAGGCGCGGTCAGAGGATTCGGAGAGGGGGTTTGTTGCCGCCGCGCGTTGCTGGGGGGAGGTGATAACGAGCATCAGTTCCAGCTGCACTCATAGATTTGCATATACCGATGCAATGGGTTGGGATTCCGCCGAATTTGTATTACCTCAACCTCCTCCCGCTCCCTGTCCCTCTTCTCCCTCTGCTGCTCCAACAAGCAGTTCGCAACCTCGATATCCCTCACCCTCGCATCGATCTGCGCCTGTAAAGGGTTGAACCCCGGCCGCGCGAACACGGGCACCTCGTCCAGATCCTCCCTGTAATCGCGTTCGCGCTCTTCTTGCACCCTCCGGCGTTTGAGTTCCAACTGCATGTCTCGTTCCTGTTGACTTGAAAGTTTAGCATTCACGCAGGATGATAGCCGTAATGATATATACAAAACGTACCCGCAACGTCTCAAACAACATGACCTTGCTATGAAACCTCTTCACGCAATCCGTCTCACAATACTGCATCTGCTTCGCACGGTCGATGATCGCTTTCCGCCGTTGGGCTTCTTCCTCGGCGTACAGCTCGTCGATACGGACGCGTTTGGCTTCTTCGGCTTCGAGGCGGTCTGCGCGCGCTTGGAGCCGCTGCTTGCGTTGCCCGCCGACGGTGTGCGTCCAGTTGGCGATGCGGGTTTTGGAGAGGGCGTGGCGGCGGTCGCGCTGTGGGGCGGAGTGAGGAAGTCAGACCCTGTTTGTAATATGAAGCGGGGGAGACGGACCACGTACATCGGCCTTCTGCATCTGTCGCACCCGTTCTTCTACGCCTACACCGTCCATCTGCTGCACTAAGCGTTTGAGATCAACAGCGCTGAGCATTACGGGTTCCTGTCTATGGACAAGTTGAAATCAGCAAACTGGGGTCCGAGTGCATTGCAGAACTGTCCTTCGACCCGCTTACCTCCTTGAACTCTTAGCAGTAGGCTTCATGACAGTGGTGGTGGTATACTCCCCAGCTGCGTTCGAGAGATCAAGAAATCAATGGTTATCAGAATCTAACCCGGAGATGAGCATGCAATTATCACTCACGATAGAATCCCAGGTGAGGCCCGATGTTCCGCGTCAAGATGCTGACGGTCATCTTCACGACTACTTGGGGATTGGAAACTAGGAACCGGGGCCGTTCTGTTCGCAGGTAGGCTTCCTGCTTCGAAGTGGTTGAGTATATGGTCAGATCGTCAGAAACGGAGTAACAATAACGGTGGGTTTCTAGTGATTGTAAGATAGCTATGTAACGAGCAAATGATACATCCGCAGTATCTTCTAGCGCTTTATGCCTTGTCCAGTACCAAGATACGATCACTTATAGCTGGAGTCAAGCGCCGGTTGCCGTACGAAAAAAATGACAGTCTGTCAAGCCTGAAATTACAACTCCGCTAGGCCGCGCCACGTCAACGCCACACCTTGCCACAGCTGCGCCACAGCGCTTACAACGCAAACCGACAGCGCGTCTCCGTTCTTACTCCGCCCCTTGCCTGCCAGTCGCAACGAGCAAACAATTACTCTTATGCGTGCTGAAATAGGGAGGGGAAGGTGGGGCGAGGAGTGGTGGCACATGACGTTTTTGCTCGTTGAGAAGAGAGATCGTAATGTGCTCACCGCACAGGCTGCGAGGCGTTACACCATAGCGCAATAGGTGCGTGATTGTTGGTGTTCAACGTGAACATTGTGAAAGCCAAATAGATCGGGTAGAGCAAAAGGATCCTGTTAAATGTCAGGGAATGTCGACGATTGGCTCACACAGCGTGCACTAGCTTTACCTAAATAAGTCTTGAGGTGTGAGTTGTGGGTTGGAGCAAAAAAGAGGCGCAAACTGGCTTATGGGGGGCAGGGATGGATGCGCCTCCCCATCGCGAACCTATAAAACACGGACCAGCGCCTCGCATTCCCTCTTCCTCTTCGTGTCCTTAGGCAGCTCCATTTATTGAAGCTCGCAAAGTATACACCTCCATACCCCACCTGATTTTCAAGATGACTTGGCTCACCACCACCCTCCTCGCGCTCGTCTGCGCCTCCGCCCTCCTCACCCCCGTCCTCGGCGACGCCAACGGCGGGGGAGGCAGCGCCTCCCTCGGCGTCGCCAAGCAACGCCGTCTCTGGCGCCCCCAACCTGCCTCCAGTCTCCGCCGCCGCGCCGAACAGATGAAATTCTCCAAACTCTACAACGGGCTCTACTACGGCCACTTTGAGGTCGGCTCACCGCGCCAAGGGTTTGACGTGATGGTGGACACGGGCAGTTCGGATTTTTGGCTGAACTGCAAGAAGGGCAAGACGGTTACCGATAGGAAGTTTTTTTACCCCGAGGCGTCTAGGACGATCAAGAACGCGAACAAGACGACTGAGATCAAGTACGCTGATGGGACCCGAATTGTCGAACGGTGGTATAAGGACGTGGTGATCATCGACGATAAAGGCACCGACGTGTACTTTGCGTGCGCGTTTGAAGACGAGAACCCCGATTTCAGTCCCGCGGATATGGCCGAGGGCACGAGCGGGCTGATCGGGCTCGCGTGGCCCGAGACCTCGACCGTGCCGTACGACCCGCCCTTCCAAGCGTTCCTGAAGGCGAAGAAGTTTGCGAGCGGGGTGTATGGGCTTTACCTCGGCAGCGACGCCAACTCGACCGACGGGGAGCTTCGTCTAGGCAGCTACAACGAGAATCTGTTTAAGAAGAACGATCTGGCGTGGAACCCCGTCCCGCCCGAGTTCAACAGCACCACCCCGCGGCACTGGAATATCTACGTCGACCAGCTGACGGTCGGGAAGAAGACGTTTGCGTTCAAACGTGGCGCCGCGCCGAGTACCGCCGGCACGGCATTGTTCGCGCTCGATTCCGGGACCAGTTTCTACGGGTTCACCTCGGACATCATGGCCGAGCTGATCCGGGTCACCAACGCGACCGATTTCTCCAACAACTTTGACGGTGGTTACGGCGTCGACTGCAAGCAGCGCAAGATCGCGCCGCCGTTGGTGTTCACCATCGGCGGGAAGAAGTACACGATCGAGCCGCATGAGTGGATCGGGTACGACCCCGACAAGATCGTGATCCCCGGTTGGACGTGCTACTTGCAGCTGTACGATTTGGGCGATTACTATGTCCAGATTTTGGGTGACCCGTTCTTGCGCAAGTACTACTCTATCTATGATTTTGATAAGAAGCGTACGGGGCTTGCGCTCGCTGTTCCGCCCAAGAAGTAGGTGCTACTTCTATTCCCCCCAGACCCTCCACAATACACGCACCGGAACGGCGACTGGATGTGACCTTGAGCGCTCATGCACCCTCTTTGGATCATCCAGATTCAAAATTCATAACCCATGGGGGAAATCGGGTTCCGGGGAGGGCAATAACTAAGCACTACGAGCAGCCAGTTGTGGATTATCATATACATCTTGGACTTTTTGGCATCTCTAAAAAATTGATATCTTATCTCTTAAAAGAACTTTGTCCGATTCTTTTGAAATTTTGAGTGGAGCTGGTGAGAGCTACAGTATGAGAGAAGTGGCGCAAATCATCTGCCCAAGATATCCCAACCTTAGCGCCGCGCACGTCCCGAAAATGTTTGGTGCTCTCCCTGTCTTTAGTGCAGCTTTCTGCCCAGGCAACCCTCGCATCATTGATCAACGCCCCGACGTGCTACTGCTGGCTTTCGTTACGGTGAGGTAGGCATTATGTGGACCGCAAAACCATGAGAAAGCACATCTCAAGGAGCCCTCATTCTCCCACCGCTTTCGGCAATGGTTTCATTTGGGGTTGCAGTGAATCTCTTCCGTCCGCCTACGTTGGGGAACCGGGTTCAATTGACGCGAAACGTGAAAGCGCTGGACAACCCTTGCAGAACTTTTCGTGGGGCGATATTGTACATATTCACACTTTGCAAATTACAAATCCACTGCCTGATGAACCATGTTTCGCACATGTAGGGTCCCGTGTTGGGGGCTAGGTTACGGATTGTGGAATGAGGTATATGTGACAATACATAGATTGATGTGCGTTGTACATGGTAGGTTGTTGATGGGGAAATTTACGCGGTGGGGGTCGGGATGGGTGATCACTACAGTTTTAAAGCGTCAATTCCTGTGAAAGTAAAGTCATACGATTAGCACAGCTCGCATAGACATAAATGCCTGAGAATTCAAACCCACCATGATAGCATTGACAATATCATTGTTATGCTTCTTCAGCGCGCTCACAGCCTTCGGGCGGGTAACACCCGCCTGCTGCATAACCAGCTCGACATCCTTCGCCTCGACGCCCTCCTCATCGACAGCCTCTTCGTCGTCGTCGGCGAGCTCGGGGACCTCCTCCTCCTTCTTGGGCTGGGGCTCGGAGTTCTTGAACTGGTTGGCGGCGGCGGCCTGCGCTTGCGAGTTCATGTCCTCGATCTTGGCTTCGCCGAAGACGATGTAGGTGTCGCTGGTGGCGGATTTGTACACGTCGGGTTGGGAGACCACGAAGAGGATCTGCAATGTTACGAGTATTGGTTAACCATCGATCCATCGAACATCAGTCTTTCAACCAATCAACCATCGACCATCGAACGTCATCCATCAACACCCATCAACCATCAATCACCCATCAACAAACGATATAATGCTCGCGCCGCTCGCGACGAGGAGATTGGGCTGGGTGGGTGAGTGGAATATTGCGCCTTCGGCGCAATGTGGAGCTCGCTTCGATCGCAAAAGATTTGACACTTGCTGAGGCTCGCTTAGAACCGTAATTGGTGGAAGGTTTGCGCCTGGCCCAATGTGGCTCGCTTCGCTCGCGAAGGCCTTGGCTCGTTGCAGTCCAACACCCGAGCCTCAAGCATTCCTGGACCTCCGGCCCGGTTGGGCCTCGCTGCCGCTCGCCTTCTCCTCCCTTCGCTCGGAAGTCTCAAGCAATCTCCTCGCTATCGCTCGGAACCCTCAAGCACTCTCGCTAACGCTCCCGATACTCACGTTCTTGGGCCTGCGGATGGTAACCCTGGTAATCCCATCTACGTGCTTGAGACCCAATTTAGCCAGAGCCTTCCTAGCCTTCTTCTCGCCCCTTGACTGGACGTGACCGGGAGTTCCGGAGAGGATAGCGTCACCCTCGGGACCCTCGACCTCGTCCTCAGACTCCTCGTCCTCGACCTCCTGGACCTTGGGGACCTTTTCCTCGGGCTTGTCGTTCGCTGCTTTGGACGCCATTTCTAGTAGGAGGAATTTTGTCTTGTTAACTTTCCTAATTCACTTCGGTTGAGACCTCCGCTCGTCCTTTGAGTAAACTATGATCTGGGGCCGGCCTTTGGGCTCCCGAGTTCTGCAGGCCACGATCTGACCGCTCCCCCCGAGGATCATCCAAGCATTTCGACGGCAGCGGAGCAGACATGGACCTCCAGCGCTCTCCTGACGTTTACCTGTGTGTTCTTGTGGGGAGGGGGTTGTTGATCGAGACCTTTCTTGTCGATGTTTCGATGTTCGTTGTCGTTCGCAGAACCGCTCCGCGACACTTCGCCCATTGCCGTTTCCTGTACCATTGCGTAAGCCATGGATGAGTCACCATGACGTGCGCACGAATCGAAAGACAGGCAGGTGAGTTCACATGACTCGGAAATAAAAGGGACGAACGATGCCGATGACGTTCCGTTGTTGCAGTTTGGCACATGCTTGGGAGTTGCAGAAGTGGGAATAGCTTGCCTGACATGTGATGAGTCACGACCCGTGGCCTCCCGGCTTGTCCCGCACGCGTCCGCATTCCCCACCGGACGCGGACGGAGCAGCAGCATGGCATGTGTGGGCAATGATATCAGTTGGGAGGGGGAAGAACTGCGCACAACGGGCTGCTCGAATATTATTAGGGTCCCTTATCCCCCCCCTTCACAACCCAGAACCATTTTCCCACGACTTGCAATCACCAGATTCCCCACTCCATCGATCCCACTATTACAATACCATCAGAACCAACGCAGTAAGCAACAGCAACACCCAGTCATGTCCATCCAAACAGCAAAGGGCGTCTCCATCTTGGGCCCAGTCAAGCCTCAGTACGCGGACATCTTGTCCATTCCCGCTCAGGAGTTTGTCGCTACTCTCAACAGGTGAGTCCCAATACAAGGTTGTGTTTTTACTCTCGGTTTACCTTGCGCTGATCCTGACTACTTGTGTTGCATAGGGCATTCAACGGTCGTCGCAAGGAGCTCCTCCAACGACGCGTCGAGCGTCAGAAGCAGCTCGACGCTGGTGAGTTCTAGTCCCCGTTGGCCTTTGGCGGAAAATTCGGAAGGATTAGGTATCACTAACCAGCGATATCTCTGTCTTTTCAGGAAAGTTCCCTGATTTCCTTCCCGAGACAAAGGCGATCCGTGATGACCCTACTTGGAAGGTGAGCTTCGGACAACCGGGATTGAAGTCTTGATTTTCCCACGCCGTCCTTCTTTCGTGAACCGGTCTCTCATGCTTCGAGTTCTAGGCCGCGCCTCCCGCTCCAGGATTGATTGACCGTCGCGTCGAGATTACCGGTCCCGTCGACCGGAAAATGGTCATCAACGCTCTCAACTCCGGGGCATTGACCTACATGGCCGACTTTGAAGACTCGAATGCTCCCACATGGGAGAACAACATTTCAGGACAATGCAACCTGCGGGACGCTGTCCGAAGACAGATCGACTTCCAGGCACCTAACGGAAAGTACTACAAGTTGAAGGAAGGCCGCCTCGCCACGCTGCTCGTCCGGTAGGTTGATTGCTGGCATTCAAACAGTTTAGCCTGATGAAAGTTGCCCTGGTCTTACCGTCTCCTTCATTTATACAGCCCTCGTGGATGGCACTTGGAGGAGAAGCATTTCCTGGTCGATGGAGAGCCAGTATCGGGATCCATCTTCGACTTTGCTCTCTACTTTTTCCACAATGGTGCGGAGTCCGTGCGCCGCGGGTTCGGACCGTACTTCTACCTCCCGAAAATGGAGTCGCACCTGGAAGCCAGGCTATGGAACGACGTTTTCAACCTCGCTCAGGACATCCTCAGCATTCCCCGCGGTACTATCCGAGGGACCGTCCTGATCGAGACCATCATGGCAGCGTACGAGATGGACGAGATCATCTTTGAACTGCGGGACCACTCCTCAGGGTTGAACTGTGGTCGATGGGACTACATCTTCTCCTTCATCAAGAAGTTCCGTAACCACTCCCAATTCGTGCTGCCCGACCGTGGCGACATCACCATGACCACGCCCTTCATGGACGCCTATGTCCGCCTCCTCATCAAGACCTGCCACAAGCGCGGCGTGCACGCCATGGGCGGCATGGCAGCCTTCATTCCCATCAAAGACGACCCCGCCAAGAACGACGCGGCGATGGCCAAGGTCCGCGCCGACAAGCAACGCGAGGTCCAGGCCGGCCACGACGGCACCTGGGTCGCGCACCCAGACCTGGTTAAACTCGCCAAGGACATCTTCGACAAGCACATGCCCCAGCCCAACCAGCTCTACATCCGCCGCGAGGACGTCGAGGTCACGGGCGCCCACCTGATCTCCACCCAGGGCGTCAGCGGCAAGATTACCGACAACGGCCTGCGCATGAACATCGACGTCGCGCTGCAGTACATGGAGGCCTGGCTCCGGGGGAACGGGTGCGTGCCCATCCATAACCTGATGGAGGACGCGGCTACCGCTGAGATTTCGAGGTCGCAGCTGTGGCAGTGGGTGCGTCACCGTGCCCGCACCGCTGAGGGGAAGGAGGTCACGCCGGAGCTGGTTAGCAAGCTGCTGGATGAGGAAGTGGAGAAAGTGAAGCAGCGGCTGGGAGAGCAGAAGTTTGCGGCGTCCAAGTTTGAGCTCGCTAAGAAGCACCTTGTGGGGACTATCCAAGGGAGGGAGTACTCTGATTTCTTGACGGTATGTCAATTCTTTTACCCATGCTTTGTATCAGACTCACTTCCTCAACGCAAATCCCACCTTCTTCTTCATCCCACAGACTCTTTGCTACGACTCGATCCTCACCCTCTCCGCCGGTGGCGCTAAGCTTTAAACAAGTTGCGTCACCCTGCCGACCCCCAACCTCAGGAATGCCACCCCAACCACCTATCACAGCTGCATATAGCTCTATAGTCAGTCCCGCTTACTCGTAGTTTTCTTTCTGTTGATATATTCTGTGTGAATTCATCGTGCTCGTTATCGTCTATGCTACTATCTGCCCCTCAGGGATCCTATCAACCTGGACCACCCTACATTCTAAGCCTTCTTCCCGTCAGCGGTAGGCCAATCTCGCAGTAACAGCATGGCTCGCACCACCTATGACCACCATGCAATCGTGATAGATACTAACGCCCATGCATCCACGCCGTACCTCCTCCTCCACTCGACCCCCGATGTAGGACAAAATATCAAGGCAAATCAACAGAAGCCTTATCTTTGAACTTCTTCGCGGCGCGCTCGCCCGGCCGGGTGCGGAACTGGTTGCCGTAAAGCGTGTAGATTTTCGCCGCCGTCACCTTCTCCATCGCCGTCGTCTTCTCCGCCGTCGTCCTTGATGATATCGTCATGGCGGGTGTAGTAGTAAACGTAAACACCGTATTCCGCTTCGGTATCACTTCAAAAGTTGCCCACGTCAATAAAAAAGAATGCAATGCTAAATAAACACCCGCAACCACACACACAGGCACCCCGCCATACCTTTAACGCCCCCGCCCCGCCCCACCAAAGTAAACATATTCTCCGTCTCCTTCACCACCACCCCACACAGCCCCACCAAACTCGGACACTTGGCCTTGACCACCGTGAACACCGCGCCATGGTAATCCGCACGTAACAATCTCGGCAGGACATTCTGCGGGGCCGTTTCTGTTCCCAGCAGTTCCGTCATGTAGGATGTCCAGAGGGCGTGGAGGGGGAGGAAGGATTCGAACGTATATGCCTTGTCCGAGGATGATTTGAGAGAGAACCAGCCCGTGGCTTTTTTTTCCTTGGAGGTCATGCATTTGGTTTTTCGGCGGGCTTTCTGGAGGGCGAGACGGTCCTTGCGGGCGGTGCGCAGAGCGTCTGGGGCGGGGTTGTTGGCTACGACGAGGGTTTTGTTGTGGAGTTTGGATGTGTATGTGCGGGTAGGGTTGGTCGTGGGGGGGAGGATGTGGGAGATGAGGGTTTGAGTGAAGGTTCCTGGTGTGGTGGTTGCGGGGATAGGGTCGGGATCGGTGGTAGATTGGGAGGAGGCGAGGAGGGAGGCGGGAAGGGGGTCATAGAGGGGCCCTGTGGCGTCCGGGTTGGGTGGGGGTGGGGTTGGGATGGGTGCTGGGAGAGATGGGGGGGTGAGTACACTTTTTGATGGGATGGAGGAGAGTTGTTTGAGTATGATATGTAAATACCTGCATTATGCTCCTTTTTCGGCCTCTTCTCATGCGGCTTGTTGCCTGCCGGCGGTGCTTTGCGTTTCGGTGGCATATCGTCTCAGTAGTACAGTACACACCGATGTTTTTGTTCCTTTCCTCAAAGTCCCACTCGTTCGTCCCTCAGGTCGTCGGTGGCGGTGGCTGTTCACGGCTTGCCTGGCCCTTCAGCAACCTCTTTCCCTGCCTCCGCCTTCCCACTCCCCTGCTTCTTCTCAGCCGCCCTCCTCGCTTTATTAGCAGCAATAGCCGCGCCAATCCCCGGCCCCTCAGGCGTTCCCGGTCTACGAATGGGCGCCCCGGATCCCTTCTCCAGTATCTCCTGACGACGACGTTTGATCTCCTCGGTGTTGGTCGTCGGGTAGGCGACGGTGAAGATGGCGAGCGAGGCGGTGCTGAGGATGAGGCCGAGGGTTATGCGTTGCTTGGTGCGGTTTGTTAACATGGCATGTCTCGCCCCGTTTTGACCGACCCCGACCCGCTGGTAATTGGGGGGGCACGGTGCGGGACGATGGCAGGTGGAGAGGAGGTTGAGGGAGGGATGCTGCGACGAAGTTTATACCGCTGTCGGTTTGCGTCCGCTGAGGTGGAGGCTGTAGAAGCGGGGGTTGACCTTGTGAAAACGTGGGGAAAAAGGGCGAGGTGTTTGTCGCGCGGGAACAGGTCTCCAAAGGTTCCAAAGGTCCTCCCAACGATCGCAGCAAACCCCCATCTTGCACGTTCTGCAGGCATACGCTCGCAGTACACATACAGTAACACTATCCACCCCCCAACCCCCTCCGCACTTGCGCCTCCGATAACTCCCCACGTTCCCACACTCCCCATCCGCCCCCGACCTTCAAGCCACGTCTCTCTCTACTCACCAGAATGAGCGCCCCAGCTCGCAAACGAGCCCGCATAGAATCAGACGACGAAGGGGAGAACAGTCGGAAAGCAGACGATTCGCTTGATATCTTCAATGTCTTCGACAGCGACGATGATGACGGCGATGATGGTGGTGATCATGGTCGCGACGCCAGCACGTCGAAACAGGAGCAGAACGCGCGACCGCGGGGTATAGCGGACGACGATGATGACGACGAGGGCTCGGGGGAGGAGCTGGATCGCGCCGGGGAGGTGGAGGTGGAGGACGGGCGAGGGGGAGAGCGGGAGAAGGAGCCGCCGCGGAGTACGAATGGGAGTGAGAGCGGGACGTCGTCACCACCGCAGCCACCACCACAACCAAAACCGTTCAGCGGCCGCTCGTCCAGCCCGATACCGTTCAACCCTGGAGCGGGTGGTGTTGACACCACGAAGGTTGTGCCGTCACAAGTCAGGGAGTTCAACCCAAAGGCGTTCGACGGGTCAGGGCGGGGGGTGGTGGCGACCCACAACAACGCTGCGCCGACTTCCAGACCGGTGCAGCAGCCACAGGGACGGCCACCACAACCGCCACCATCGGTGTTCAGACTGGAACCCTCTCTGTTCGGGAAGAGACCGGAGGACGACACGGTGTTGCAGGTGTGCGACTTCTTGTGGCGGAATCTGATTGCGGGAAGGCAGGATGGGGCCATTATTGAGGTATATCGTAGGGGTTTATCGAGCCAGTTTGGAGACATGTGGCGGATACTGAAGCGTTTTGGGCGCTTGGTGGTGGCAGATTGAGGGGAAACTGGGCCTGATAATAGATAAAGCGACGAATCGGAGGATACAGCTGCCTGTACGATCTGAGACTGGTGAGTGAAATGGTGGCCACTAGCTACACTGACTGCACGTAGTAGTCGCCCGTTCAGCAAAACTGACATCACCCTCGCAATCAACAAAGTGATCTCAAACGAATCAGGCCAATACGTCTTCGACTCCGACATGACACTGGTAAAAAAAAAATCGCCAAATCCCATCTGACTCCTCTACCCTAACACCGGTTCCCATTTGTCTGCCCCAATCTCTAGTCACAACATGGCAACTTCAACAAACTCCTCAACTTCTACGTCGAGCAGGGCCAGGGCCGTCGCGTGCAGTACGCACATACGAAGATCATGGACGAGGTGTACGAGAGCCGCGGGAACAAGGTGCGGGTTTCGACTGACCAGAAAACAAAACAGGTGGGTTTCATAATCACGCCCCATCTCCCCTACCCCATCAGACCGTCCCCCCAATGTCTCACTCACCTCACCCCCCTCCGATACGTCCCCAATTCAGATTATCGAATGCGTCACCAAACGCCGCCTGGCCAACCTCGAAATCCACCTCCCCAACTCGCACCTCGACATCCGCATCACCGTCTCGCTCGAGATCCCCGCCGACCCCTCCCTGCTCCGTGACCAGATGCGCGACCGCGACCCGCAGCTCCGCCGCGCGAAGGATCGGTTGAGCTATACGCATGAGGCTATTAGGGTCGATTTGACGCAGGTTGTCAGGGTTGATGTACGTGTAACCTATGTGCCTCTTTGATTCTGACGTGGGGTGGGGTTCGATGGGCAAAGGGTGACAATTTTGAATGTGGGGTTGTGATTTTTTAGCCATACGGCCGCGAAGAATCGCGCACGCACGAAGTCGAAGTCGAGTTCCTCAACTCGGCACATTTACTGGAAGAAAAGACGAAACGGCATGCCGGCCAGCCGGACAATTTCAACGCGTACGTGTCGGTGTTTATGAATAATTTGAGGGGGCTTTGTCGGAAGGCTATCTCGCATGAGTTGCGGTGAGGATGATGGTCCGGTGGGTATACATAGAGAGAGGGACCCCCGCCGTTTCTTCGATCATGTGTTGATACTCTTTCTACGTGTTGATCGCACTGAGCTACAAGTTGCCATCATCGGCGATGCCTCCGGCAGAGGTACAATGATGTGGATGGCAGATAACCACCATGGAAAATGGGATGGGGTGAAATCTAGACTACCGGTTACGGGAGAATGCATGTGGTCTGCGGCCATCGCCAAACACCACCGAACGCACAATCGAGAGGAAATTCTTGGTGCTTAGGACATCCCGATTGTGCACTTTCATCCGTAGTCGTAGTGGTCGTCGTCTTCCAGGAATCTCAAATGGCGTCCAGTCTTGGTTGATACATTCGGGGTTGGGGCAACCCACCAATCCATGGACGTATTCCATTCTTCCCGTTCTAGCTTGCCACGGCCGAGGTGATAGCCGTCGTCGGATGTTTTTCTTCACACGACCGTGGCAGTTGGGGCACACGGACGACGTTCGATACTCATCTAGCAAGTAACATGGAATGCTGTTTCTTGCAAAGAGTGTGCGGAATCTAATTGCCATGATGAGTTAGCATATTATAGTACATAAAAAACGATGATGGTCACTCACCCCTTGGTCTTTGATGACTCCTGAAAGCGCATTGTTTTCCCAGCATCGCTCCAATCACCCAAGATGACCGAAAAATGCTTTCCATACCGGCGTCGCATGTTCTTGATGAGCTTGCTCTCAGACTTTTGCCGCAGTGAGAACGCCTTGAATCTGCAAGCGACGTGAATCTCATCCCGGTAAAACTCATCCAGGGCGGGATCTGGGATATGGATGGATGTCAGCCCATGTATTACTAAATTTGAAGATCAAAATTGAAGTAGAACATCATACCCGCATGTACGTGATCCACAATGAACGCTGAGAACGCCTCGATGTTCATGCTCTTGTGCGACGGAATATGTGATTCCATCTCAGCAATGCCGGCATTGATCTTTCGCTCCGTCATGTCTCTCCGAAAGTACCGAGACTTTGTCTCGACCGCCCGTTGATTGGATGTGTATCTGATATGGGTGGTGCATTGTGAGATTACTACTGCCCTGCTGTCCCCGCTATCCCCGCTATCCCGGCTATCCCCGCTGTCGCCGCTATCCCTGCTGTCGCCGCTACCGCCATCCCCGCCATCCCCGCTGTCGCCGCTGTCGCCGCTGTCCCTGCTGTCCCCGCCATCCCCGCCATTCCCGCTACCGCCATCCCCGCCATCCCCGCTGTCGCCGCTGTCGCCGCTACCGACATCCCCGCCATCCCCGCTACCGCCATCCCCGCCATCCCCGCTGTCGCCGCTGTCGCCGCTGTCCCCATCCGTGCCCTCCTCAACCCTCCCCGTCCCCGTCCCCACGATGTCCCCACGATTCCCCACGATGTCCCCACAATCCCCTTCGTTGGACATTCCGCAATCAGCTGAAACGTACCTAAATGGCCGCTCCTTCTTGATGTCTCGACAGAACAAGAGGTCACGCTTGCCCGGATCAATGCTGACGATGTTTGGAGCCTCCCTTAGTTCGGCGATGTGGTGCTCAAAATACAGCTGTTTGACTTCTTCCCGCATTTGGGCCTTGCTGCGCTTGCGCGCCCGATAGCCATACTTGAGCCCTGGCTTCTTGAAGTGGATGGTAACGGAATACCCGTTTGTGCTGGATGACCCATCGAACTTGAGACCAAGCTTCTTTCGATGCTTGAAGACCTTGTCCTGCAATCCATCATTCAGCGAGGTGATTGAAATAAAGGATACAGACTTAACTCACATTCACATTGAGAAACTGCCCCCACGGCTCCTGCTTGCGTTGATCGGTGAGTTTCCCCATGCGACGGCGGCCCAAGGCCAGGATATGAATGGCTAGGATCGTCGTGTCGATCCGAACAGATGACTGGATTCGAGATTTGCGCAGCGGGATAGCGGAAAACAGCCGCATTCCACGGCGCTCATAGAGGCGTGAGAGCTCACAATAGGCACCTGTGATGAGGCGAGGCAGGTGCGGACCATGATTAGACAAAAGAGGAAGCAGGGGGGGAGGGGGGGGGTTCCGCTTCCTGTCGGCCGGGGGGGGGACCACGTCGGCCCGGGTCCCGGCGCGCAGCCATTTGGCCAGGTCGGTGTACCAAGCAAGGCGCTCGCTCGCGTCGCTTCGCAGCCACGCACAAGCTGGAGGGGGGGGGGGGGGGGTTTGGGGGGGTTCGCTTCCTGTCGGCCGGGGGTGGGACCACGTCGGCCCGGGTCCCGGCGCGCAGCCATTTGGCCAGGTCGGTGTACCAAGGAAGGCCCTCGCTCGCGTCGCTTCGCAGCCACGCACAAGCTGGAGGGGGGGGGGGGGGGGGGATAAATATACAGGATGCAACTCACCTAAATATGGCATTGCGACCACCGCAAGGCTGTACGCAAGGGGCTCATCCTGGGGAGGAAACAGAGCCCATAACTCGTCAAGGAGAGTCCGCTCAAGTCGCGTGAGGCGGCCAAACTCCTCTTCGGTTGGGTACTCTTCAAATGTCGCATACTTTGTGAATTGATGGACACGCCGATAATACTGTTGGCGCTGCGCTCGGCTAACTCCGGCTCTCCGAAGATGCAGTACGACTTGCTTCAAACCAAGCCTTTCATTGACGTAGCGCAGAAACATTTGCATGAAATGCTCTTGTAGGTTGACTTTGAGGTTTGTGAAGATGCTCGTTGCCGTGTATGCTGCGGTCTGTTGGCAATTTCGCATGCGGATGAGGTCGAATCCGTGAACATTACAGTACTCTTGAACCCGTGGACGCAACTCTTGCGCGATGACCGGATTGCCGTTGTAGCCTGGATTGTTTAGCAGCTCAAATATCACACTGATGTGCTTGTCAGTGATGTCCGGGAAATCGTGTAGAGGATGATCAGCTGTGGCGGGCAGACGTGGCAGTCAGGACATTGTTTTATGGGAAATATACAGTGCACCTCAAAAACTCACCAAGGTAGTACTTGAGAAAGAAGGTGGTGTGGCGCGCAAGGACGTGAACGTTGCCGATGAATGTTGTCAGGCGCTCCCTTTGAGCTTGATTTTGATTATGGATGATTCGGTGAAGCGAAGCCTTGGTGCTTGCATGTGTCTGCCGGGGTCGTTGAGCGGGTGGTGGTGGCGGGGGTTCAAGCACCAGGGATCCACCCGGTGTGCTGGGAAAAAGGAAAGGGATGGGAGCGGGGAGGTTCAACGGACGCTGCA
Source organism: Fimicolochytrium jonesii (assembly GCF_025526975.1). Taxonomy (NCBI): domain Eukaryota; kingdom Fungi; phylum Chytridiomycota; class Chytridiomycetes; order Spizellomycetales; family Powellomycetaceae; genus Fimicolochytrium; species Fimicolochytrium jonesii. The sequence goes on from NW_026515681.1 coordinate 183,037, forward strand.
GACCTCTGTCCACTGGTGAAAGCCCTTGCTGCTGGTGCTGCTGCCCATCTTCATCGCCGGAACTCTCGCCAACCATGTCTGCAATTGCTTGGGGCAAGTGACGTTGGACAGAAGGTGGGAGCTCAAATCGCGGGGGTTGCAATGGTGTGGCTGGCAGACGTATGGGCAATCGCGGGGTAACCGGAGCAACCTTCCTCCTCTTCCGCCGTGGTGTGGTTGCTCCAGTAAAGATGCCACACCACAGGTGCCCCTGGAGCGCCTGGTGTGATGGCATGATGGCTGTGCTGTGCCGAGACAGGTGATGCAGGTGATTGCCATGATAGCTGTGTGTCAAAGAACTCGCGTCAGTGCTGTGGTAATGAAGCTGAGAACGGTGAGGAATTGCGGTTGTTACCTGGCGGCGGTTGAAGGTGAAAACGGGGATGCTTACTGCTCACAATTGCGTTGGGAAGGAAGGGGGTTGGGAAGGAGGGTTGGTATGTAATTGGGGGCCATGATGAGGTGCAATCAAGAGCGTGAGGAGCGCAAAGAGTGAGGAAGAGTAGAGTGAGGATCCCCAGGTTTTTTACACGCGTGTAAAGGATGTGGGGTAGCCTCCAGGCCAGCTAGCTGGGCAGCTAGGGTAGCTTCTGAGGTTGATTTTGGCTTGTCCACTGCTGATTGCAGCACCTCCAAGACCACACTCTCCTCCTCTCACACGAAACGTCAAGCGCTCGCAGCGGACGACAGCCCCCTCACCCCCCTGGCCAACGCCCGCCCCCTTCCAGCTCAAGCCCGGCAACTCACGCAGAGCACTCTCTGAGCACGCTCAGCGCTGACGAGGTGAGTGGCTGCTGTGCTGCCTGGGCGCGCTTGCTTTATGCCGATCTCGCGGCCCATGTTGAGCACGACCGCTCTTGACTCCCGCAATTGCTTGAGGTGCAGCCTGGATTTGGGCACTCGCGCTGGCCCCATTCTACCAACCCACTCCCACTCCCATGCCCACGCTACCTGCTATCTATTTCACCCCAACTAACTCACGTACACTCCATTCCCCAGACAAATCACCATGAGAGTGTCAAAGCCGCGGCGACGTTCCAAGAGCCGGCGCCTACACAGAGAATAGACGGGGCACGGTCCCCAGGCACTTTCCGGTTTGACGTGCGGGGGACGAATTTCTCCCCAAAATCCATTGAGGGCTGACTAGTACAGCGTGGGGCGAAAATCGTTCCCCTGACGGCGTCGCGGAGAATAGACGGAAGCACCCTTACGCCCTTCACGCTCGCCCTTACAGCTTCACGCTCTCAGCGCCGTGGTTTACCATTTGGTACGGCTGGTACGTAGGGGGGTAGGCACTACTACCAACATCATACGCTTCCTACTTCCACCGTGATCGTGAATTGTAACGTGTGATTGTAAAATCTACGCCGCTCCTAGTACGCGCTACTATATATATAAACACCGCTACTGTCTACATACAATGTGATGCGACGCGATCCTAGTGGTACTCCAACTTCATCATCTCCTCCGTCTTCATCTCGGCATTCACCTCCAGCTTCATCTTCTTCCGGCCCTTCCTTTCCTTATCCGCCAACCACTTCTTGCCCTCCTTCTTCTGCAACTCCACCTCCTCATCGTCCATCTTTATATGATGACCATTCCCTTTGCACATGGGGGGCAGGTGAGGCCAGCGACTGCTAACCATCTCCGCAGCGAGCTTTCCGTCCAACTCCCGGTTGTTGTGAAAGTTCTTGGAACCTTCCAACCCAAGCTCAAACACCTTTTGATGAGTAAACTGCAAGAATGCATACCGTGTGTCGGCGGGGTCTGAAGCCCACGTCTCCACAAAGTGTTCCAGAGCCTGACTGCGAATGAGCAAAATATCTCCGGGGCGGTAAGGCAGCATGATACCGAGATCGGGAAGGCAAAATCTTCCACCTTTCGTAAAGGTCCCAAAGCAGCACATCGGTGCCCAGCCGTAAGGGATGTCGCGTTTATTGTGATGAGGTGCAATTTGGTGGTTGGCTACCAGAACATTCATGGCATTGACTCAGGGGGCCCTAGTACCAGCCCAGAAGTGCTTCAAATCCTGCCTGAGGTGGGTCATCGATTGAGTGAGACGGTAATGGGCAATGGGGTCGGTGATGTTATGATCTCAACGACGGGGGCGGAAGCGAAGTAGAGAAGACAGGGCGAGTGTGATAGGCGACAAGAGATTGTATTGGCGAAACAAGAAACAAGGACTAGAACAGGAGATGAGAAGAACTGGTGTTGATCTGCTGGGGAGGAAGGGAATGGACGAAGAGAGGCCGGCTATTTATAGATAGGCAACCCAGCAGATCAGAGAACAACAACAACAAGAGGGGACTGGGGGGCGCCAGCTATGCTCCTAGAGCGTGCGTGGCGAGCGTAGAGAGCATTGCTACAGCTGCTGGCTATGGGGAAGCAGTGGGGGGTGTGGAGAAGCCGAGGGGGGATTGGCAAAATGAGAGGAGAGAGGAGGAGTGGCGATATTGCAAGAGGATTGGCGAAATGAGAGGAGAGAGGGGGAGTGGTATTGACATTGACACTGACATTGACACTGACATTGACATTGACATTGGCGTTTGACATTTGGCGGTTGACATTGGCGGCTGTCAGTAGGTAAGCTTATCGTATGGGCGCGTCGTCCATAACATCACCCCTCTCTTTAGCGGCGGCGGCGGCGGCGTCGAGTTTGGTGTGGCCGCAGAGGGGGTGCTACGGGGACAGAGGAAGGCTTGTTGGGGTACGCGCTGTGGAAGTCCTGGAGGAGTGCGTCGGTATGGGTGAGGTGTTCCACGGGCTCCCAGGTGTTCTCGGGGTCAGGCCAGCCCTGCCATTTGACCAAGTACTGAAGGCGACGACAATGGATGCGAGAGTCAAGGATGGCTTCGACAACCCACTCTTCTTGACCCTCAACGGTCTCTGGGGGCGCGGGTTTGGGTTCGTGTCGTTCGGGGATGGTGAAGCGGGGTTCGAGGAGCGAGACATGGAAGACATCGTGGATTTTGTACGTAGGCGGGAGCTTGAGCCGGTAGGCAACGGGATTGATTTTTTCAACGAGTGGTTGAGTTTCTGAGAGGGCCGGGTTGTCTGGAGGTTTTTGCGGAGGAGCCAGACGTGGTCGCCAGGCTTGAAGTCCGGTCCAGGAATTTGTTTAGCGTCGGCGTAGCGCTTCATTCGATCTTGGGCTTCCTTGAGCTCAAGGGCGAGCTGTTCATGGACTTCCCTGATTTGTTTAGCGCGGGCTTCAGCGGCGGGGTTGACGGATTCGGAGGTAGCAGAGGCCGCGAAACTGAAGCGGGGGTGGAGACCCTTGTTGGCGTAGAAGGGGGTGGTCTGGGAGGCGGACTGGTGGGTGTTGTTGTAGGCAAACTCGGTGGACGACAGAAGCTGTTTCCAGTTGTCCTGTTGGTGGTTGCAAAAGCATCGGAGATACTGCTCCAGGATCTGGTTGGTGCGTTCCGTCTGGCCATCGCTCTGGGGGTGGAAGGCCGAGGAGAGGTTGGCTTTTGCCCGAAGGAGTTCGAGAAGTCGACGCCAGAACCGGGACTTAAACTCGGGTCCTCGGTCAGAGATGACGTCGTCGGGGAGGCCGTGGAGACGGATGATGTTGTGGAAGACTAGGTCGGCGGTGGATTTGGCGGATTCTGACTCGCTGCAGGCGATGAAGTGGGCCATCTTGGTGAGGCGACAGTTGACGTTCAGGATGGAGTCGTACCCGTCCACGGGAGGCAGACCGGTGATAAAGTCCAGGGACCAAGATCCCCAAGGGCGGGTAGGGATACTGTTAGGGCTGGAGTAGGCCATATGGTTTGTGTCGACTGGATTTCGCTTGGCTACAGGACAGGTATCGCAGGACTTGTGGTAGGCCTTGACGAAGCGCCACTGGCTGTGCCACCAGTAGTTGCGGGAGGCGAGTTCGAGCGTCTTGGACATCCCAAAGTGGCCGGCTAGGGGTGTATCGTGCATGTCGTGGCAGACTTCAGCTCGGAGCTCGTTGGTGGGGACATAGACCGGGTTATCGTGCAGCAGGATCCCATCTTCATCTGAGAACCGCTTGATACGATCTTGGGTTTCCTCGGTTCGTTGGGCGAGGGGTATCTTGAGCTTTTTGCGAATGGTCTTAGCGAGGGGATCAGAGGCCTGGGCGGCCTTAATCTTGTCAAGCAGCATGGTATCCATGGGTGTGAGGTAGGCCGCGGCGAGTCAAAGGCGTTCGGGAGTCAAAATTGTGGTTGCCTGGGAGCGGAACACTTCTTCCCCCTTTTTTAGCTCATGTTCGGAGCGTCGGGAGAGGGCATCGGCTTGGTGCTGCTGGGAACCGGGGCGATAGGTAATGACAAAGTCAAAATCCGAGAAGAATATCGACCAGGGGGCTTGGCGGCGGTTCAGGGTGCGGGTGGTCATGAAGTACTGAAGGTTTTTATGGTCGGAGTAAACGGTGATCTTGTGACGGGCGCCAAGGAGATGGTGTTGCCACTGGGCAAAGGAGTCTTGGATGGCCAGAAGTTCCTTGTCGTAGATCTCGTAGTTGATCTCTTCGGCCGTGAATTTGCGAGAGTGGAAGGCCACGGGTTGGAGCTGATTGTCCTGGTCAGGTTGGAGGAGAACTGCGCCAAGAGCGAAGTCGGAGGCGCCAGTTTCGACGACGAAGGTCTTCTCTGGGTCAGGGTGAGCAAGGATGGGGGCGGTGGTGAATGCTTTCTTCAGGTTCTCGAAGGCTGTGTTTGCGGCGGGTGTCCAGGCATACGGGATGTCTTTCCGGGTCAGGGCTGTGAGCGGGGTAGCGATCTTGGAATAACCTTGGATGAATCGGCGATAGAAGTTGGCAAAGCCGAGGAACCGCTGGACGCCTTTGACAGTCTTGGGAGGTTCCCAATCCGTGATGGCAGCGATCTTCTTGGGGTCCATCTGGATGCCTTTCTCGGAGATGATGAAGCCTACGAACTCAACAGATTCGCGGTTGAATTCGCACTTCTCTGGTTTGGCGTACAACCCATGCTGTCGGAGGCGGGACAAGACTTCGCGGACATGTTTGGGGTGATCTTCGGGGTTCTTGGAGAATATCAGGATATCGTCGAGGTAGACGACAACAAACACATCGAGAATGTTGCAGAAGATGTCGTTCCTGGAAGACGCCAAGAGCATTGCTGAGTCCAAAGGGCATGACATTGTATTCGAATAGCCCGTAGCGGCAGCGGAAGGCAGTCTTCCATTCATCGCCCGGGCGCATGCGTAAGAGGTTATAAGCGCCGCGGAGGTCGATCTTGGTGAGACGGCGGGCGCCGCGCAAACGATCCATGATACCGTTGATCAGGGGCAGGGGGGGGTAGCGATTCTTCACCGTGATGCTGTTCAGGCCTCGATAATCCACGCAGAGGCGGAGAGAACCAGTCCTTTTTCTTCACGAATAAGACTGGCGCACCGGCAGGGGACTTTGAGGGTTTGATGAATCCTTTGGCAAGGTTTTCTTCGAGGTATTCGCAGAGTGCCTTCATTTCTGGTTCGCTGAGGCTGTAGATCGGGCCGGAAGGTGGCTGCTTGCCTTCTTCCAGATCGATTGGACAGTCGTAGGGCCGGTGCTCGGGGAGAGTGTCAGCATTTCTCCTTTCGAAAACGTCGGCGAAGTCTTGATATCTGGGGGGCAGGAAGTCTTTGATGTCTTTCTCGGGTGTCGGGGGTTACTGGGGCTAGGCGAGGCCGGGAGATCGGGTTTCGCAGGGTTGGCGTAGGCGACAAAGACCTGGTCATGCCTTGCTGCGACCCGGAAGGCTGGGGCGGAGATGAACGAGACTCGGAGCGGCGTGGGAGCCGGTTCTGGGGTGCTGGAGCGAGATACCTTGGGTACTGGAATTGACCATGTTTGTCGACGGGGAACTTCATCCTGGGGGATGCGGATCAAGGGCTCGGGGGTTCTGGCGGGTGCTGGGCTCGGGGGTGCTGGAGAGTTGTCCCAATTCGCGAATTCATGGTACTGACAGTCGCAACGGAAACGACCGAAAGGTTCTTGAAGTCAAGGTTAATGTCGTGGAGGCGGAGCCAGGGGAGACCAAGGAGGATTGGAGCATGGGGTGATTTGGTGACATGGAAGACGAGTTCTTCGAAGTGGTCGTCGACCCACATGCCTACTGGTTGGGTGTGATGGGTGATTGGCTCAGCAGAGCTGGGTTGACCGTCAACAAGTTCGATCGTCAGTGGACGCTGATGCGGGACTAGGGCGATGCGGTGTTTGCGGGCAAAGTCTCTGTCGATGAAGCAGGACAGGGCACCGTTGTCGATCATGGCTGAGGTAGGTATCGGGGCGCGGCTGGATGATACCATATGGTAACGGGGTAGTTGAAGGGTTCGACAGGACCCAGCGCAAGCATGGCGTGGGGGTTAATTTCGGAGTTTTTCGACATGGGCAGCGGCTAGGAGGGTTGTGTCGGCTATAACGGAGTCAGGAACCAGGGGGGTGGCCTCTCCCGTTGCAGGAGCTGCGAGGTTAGGAGGCCCGGGCGGATGTGTGTTGTCCAGTCGCTGGGGCTTTACTGCGGCTGGACCTTGGGAAAACCCTGTTCGGGGAGGGTTCTTTGATGTCGACGTTGGCGGCACGGGTGGTGGTCTTGTTCTTGACGGGGCAGACTTTTGCAATGTGCCCCGCGTCACCGCAGTAAAGGCAGAGGTTGTTGGAAATACGGCGTTGGCGTTCCTGAGGGCTCAGAGGGCCGCGGGGACGAGCGGCGTCAATCTGCATAGGCTCGCTGTGGTCGACAGTGGTTGTAGTAGTAAACGAGGTGTGGGGAACCGGGAAGGTCTGGCGGCTTCTGTTTCGCTCCAGGCGGCGCTCAAACAGCCGGTTATCGCACTGGATAGCCTGCTCCATCACCACATCAATGGTGGCCGCAGGGGGCATTGTGAGCATCAGGTCTTTGACGTCTTCTTTGAGGCCACGGCGGAAGGTAGCAATCAGGGCCTGGTCGTTCCAGGAGACATCGCATTGTAGCTGGCGGAACTCAGCGACGTACTCGGTTGCTGCACGGGTTTGGCGAAGGTTCTGGAGCTTGTTTTCAGAGGTGCGGACCCTGTCGCTGTCTCCGAAGACCGATTGCATCTGACTGATAAAACTATTGAAGTCCTGAAGGCTGTGATCTTGGCGTTCGACTAGGGGCGCCATCCAGGCTTGCGCAGTGCCGGTGAGGTAGGTGCCAATAGTTTGGATCTTGATGATGTCGCTGGGGTAGCGGTCGGGCTGGAGAGCAAACATCAACCAGATGTTGTTCAACCACCCACGGAATTTGCTGCGGGTACCATCAAACTTCTCGGGCAAGCTGATTCTTGGCTCCAGAGCAGGGTTGGCGACTTGGGGACGGGTGTACGTATCGGCTTGAACCTGGGCAGCGATGCTCTGGGCAGCTTGTGCGTCGGCTTGGGCTTGCGCTAGGTTTGCCTGCAAGTTGGCGTTTTGGCTTTGCAAGGCGGCGATGGCTTGGCACATATCGTTCCATTCCTTGGCGGTACGGATTCGGGTTGGGACATGGCAAAAAAGGTTTGTCGGATGCAGGGCTGGACAGGTTCTGAACTTCGCAGTGTTGGAGCTGATCAAACTGTTATGATCTCGACGACGGGGGCGGAAGCGAAGTAGAGAAGACAGGGCGAGTGTGATAGGCGACAAGAGATTGTATTGGCGAAACAAGAAACAAGGACTAGAACAGGAGATGAGAAGAACTGGTGTTGATCTGCTGGGGAGGAAGGGAATGGACGAAGAGAGGCCGGCTATTTATAGATAGGCAACCCAGCAGATCAGAGAACAACAACAACAAGAGGGGACTGGGGGGCGCCAGCTATGCTCCTAGAGCGTGCGTGGCGAGCGTAGAGAGCATTGCTACAGCTGCTGGCTATGGGGAAGCAGTGGGGGGTGTGGAGAAGCCGAGGGGGGATTGGCGAAATGAGAGGAGAGAGGAGGAGTGGCGATATTGCAAGAGGATCGGCGAAATGAGAGGAGAGAGGGGGAGTGGTATTGACATTGACACTGACATTGACACTGACATTGACATTGACATTGGCGTTTGACATTTGGCGGTTGACATTGGCGGCTGTCAGTAGGTAAGCTTATCGTATGGGCGCGTCGTCCATAACATCACCCCTCTCTTTAGCGGCGGCGGCGGCGGCGTCGAGTTTGGTGTGGCCGCAGAGGAGGTGCTACGGGGACAGAGGAAGGCTTGTTGGGGTACGCGCTGTGGAAGTCCTGGAGGAGTGCGTCGGTATGGGTGAGGTGTTCCACGGGCTCCCAGGTGTTCTCGGGGTCAGGCCAGCCCTGCCATTTGACCAAGTACTGAAGGCGACGACAATGGATGCGAGAGTCAAGGATGGCTTCGACAACCCACTCTTCTTGACATTGGCGGCTGTCAGTAGGTAAGCTTATGGTATGGGCGCGTCGTCCATAACAGGTGAGGCGAAGAGCCTTGCCGAGGAGCCAGTTGATGCGCTCAACACTGGGATCGCGGATGAAGTGATAGGTGTCGCACTGGGCAGGGCCCGATTTGGTGCATTCGCGTGCAGTCATAACGTCCCCATACATAGTCTGCCACACGCCGATGTGCATGGTGGCTTTTTTGCTGGCGACATCGATGGCATCCGTTGGCTGGTGGCGGTGTCGAACATCCTTTGACAGCTTCTCAAAATCCTCCTCCTTCCTATTTTTTCACCACCTTTCCAGCCGCCTTCACGAAACCCGCCTGCCACACCGGCCCAATGATTCCAGGGAGGAACATGAACAACGCATTCCCATCCTTGTCCACTCCAATTGACGGCTCCCTCCCACTTTCGATATCGTCCAAACCCTCAATGCTGGAGTTGGTGCAGTCAGCATTCTTCGGTTTCGCAGCCAGCTCACTCAACGCTACGTTGTCAAAGATCCAAACATTGTTCTCAACGGCACGCACTACCTTGTTGCAGAGGTATTCGCGCATTTTACGGGAAAAGAGAACACTGGCTTCCATCTCTGGGAGAGCAGGGCCAGAAGGGATCTTTCTGCGCTTTGAAGTCTTTTCTTTTTCCTTCATGGTTCCCCTCTGCCTTTCCCTCCACAGCCTTCGTAGTCGCTGTCGTCGTCGCCATTGCCGTCGTCATAACCGTACTCAAAGTCGCCTTCTTCAAGATCAAGGTCCAGGTTGATTTCTACCTCCTTCGTATACTGAACTCGGACTCGACGCGGGCGAAGGCGGTTACGGATGTTGTCTTCGTCGACGTATTCGGTGTTGGAGATGGACATGTTGATGCACCCGCTGACGCTGAAGTTCGAGCCGCCGTTCGAGCCGCCGTTCGCGCCATTGTCGCCCCCGCCGCCGTTGCCACTCTCGCCGTTGCCATTCCCACCATTGTCACTGCCCCTGCCACTCTCGCCGTTGCCATTCCCACCATTGTCACTGCCATTGCCACTCTCGCCGTTGCCATTCCCACCATTGTCACTGCCATTGCCACTCTCGCCGTTGCCATTCCCACCATTGTCACTGCCATTGCCACTCTCGCTGTTGCCACTCTCGCCGTTGCCATTCCCACCATTGTCACTGCCATCGCCGTTCGCACGGCTGCCATCGCCATTGCCACCGCTGCCATCCCCGTTTGCACCATCACTGCTGTTACCGTTCGAGGAAGCTGCGTTGTTGCGCCTCCGAGTGCCGCTGTGGGTGCTGCGTCTAGAACCCAACCGTCACCGCTGGACGGCTTGGGTTTTAGGGCAAGGCTTGACCATTGTGGCTGTGTGAAACGGGAGGAATAAAACGAAAAGGAGCTTGAGGCAGAGCAAAAATGGTCGTGGCTCGAGCTGAGAACGGGTAAGGACTTGAGGATTGGTTAAGGTAGCTCTTTCTGTTGCGGTACTTAATTGTAGTTGCGCTGTTCAGTTAACACCCACGAAGCGCCGAGCGCGACAGTAGTTACCACGCCGCGCCTAGCGCGACAGGGGTCATAATCTGAACAAACAAAGAAGTTGTCTGGGAGTGGGAATTGAACTCGCTACCTGCACGTCTGCAAGGAGAGCGGTATTCAACTGTGCCAAAGCGCCAGTGTTGTCAGAATGCAATTACAGTAGTACCAGAAGAAGGGTGTACTGTACGGTACAGGTGGCCAAAAGAGCGTCCGAGAGAGCGTTCCATCACGTGGGTTTCATCCGCAACCCTACCCGCAACCCTCCCGCAACCCTCCCGCAACCCTACCCGCAACCGCAACCCTACCCGCAACCCTACCCGCAACCTCAACCCTCCCGCAACCCTAACTCGGGTCTCGGGAGTGTTGGGTGGAACATGTCCCAAAAAGGGCGCGCCTCTCTCTCTTCTCCTTTATCCCCTGGGTGGATACGCCATATGCGCCAACCCGGGGGCTGCTGACAGTGGTTGCATGCGCCATATGCGCGAAACCATCTGGGCAGGGTACCTCATCTCCTCACCTCCCTCACTCGAGAACCTACCTTCGGTCTCCATGGGTTGTTATGTAGGCAATGGACGTTATTCTGGTGAATGTACGGGAGGTTTGCACAAGGTGCGTGCGTTAGCAAAAGAAACGTTCAGGCGACCGTGGCAATTGTAGCATTTGTCAGGAAGCATACCAAAGGAGACTATCGGCCTCATCAGCATCAAAATGGCTCAATAGTCGTTCTTGCTGGGAGACGGTGAGATTTTGTCCATTGTAGCCAGATCCAGAGGGAGGGGCGGGCGGATAAGGCGAGTACTGCTTCTGAGACTTAGACGGCGAACCCCTGGAACTCTGCTTCTTCGAGCTCTGCTTGCGATGTTTGCGCGGGGGACGGTGGTCGCTGCTATCCGACAACGAGTCGGACAACGGGTCGGACAGCTGGTCGTCGTCAACTTCCGCTAACGCGACGGTACGCTTCCTTCTTTGGCGTTGAGGTTTTGCAGAGTCGGGGATGGTCGAGGTCGACCCCTTATCGAGGTACGAGGTCCGCGGAGTTGTCTGCATCCCAACCTCCTTCCTCGCTGATTCTATGTGTTTTTTGACGACTGCAACGCTCGGGAGTTTTGTCCCCCCAACTTCCTTCGCCACCTCCTCTGCCCACCACCATAGTATATTGAGCAGGTCCTCCGACATGGGATACCTTGGCAATGTCATGATCATTGCGCAAAGCGCCATGGCTCTAGTCGGGAACGGATAGTAGTCCTCTGATGATGTGTGGGGCGGCAACGGTGCACCATCGCCCCCATCAGCGCCGCCAGGATCGTGACCGCCGCCGCCGCCTTCATCTTCATCCGTTCCACCTTCGTCTTCGTTACTCCTTTAGTCGTCAGACGCCCACCCCATGTTCGCAGGATCCTTCGCAAGCTCCTCCATCAGGTCGCGGTGTGCTTCATCGCGGCGAATGCTACGATAGTTTTCCATAAACTGGTGAAAGTTCGTCTCAGCTCGATAATCCCCAACATTAGGATGACCGAATTCCTCCTCCTCAATATCCATGGGTGATGAAGGTGGTGACCCAAACGGCGGCAGGGGAGACTGCGCGAGATCGAATGGGCGCGTCCAACAGTCCTCCTCGCGCATGTTGCCATACCCATCCTCTTCCATGTCCCCACGCCCGTCATCCCCAATGCCCACCTCAGTGCCCTCCATTGCCGACGCTTGCTCCGCTGCGTATGCCGACGCTTGCTCCGCTGCATATGCCACCGCTTGTGCCGCCGCCGCCGCCGCTTCTTCTGCTTTTGCTGATGCTCGATGTCTCAGACTCTGAACATGTTGCCGAAGCTGCACAGGCCGGTTGGTGATCGCTATATTGCAGGTGGGGCAGAAGGCTTTACTGCCGGTGTATATGAACTGCTGCTGGTTCATTGCTTTGTTTTCACTGCTCGTTGCGGGCTCAGTGTGATCTGGTGATTGTTAGAGTGATTGCTATGAACCCCGCGACATGTGCTGTGCTGTTTCCCCCTCTTTTTGAAAGTCTCCCGGCAGGTGCGCTCGTGGAGGTTCCCAGTGAACTCCCCTGGAGGGACCTCGCGAGTTCATGCAGTGGAGGTTCGGTAAGAATGTCTGTGGGCGGAGAATGTACTGGAAACGTCCACCAGAGGAGCCTGGGGAATGTCCTGGGCACGTCGCGAAAGAAGGCGCCCCGGACTGGAGTTGGGATGTCTGGGGAAGGTGATTAGGGTTAGGGCTAGGGGTAGGGCTAGGGTTAGGGTTAGGGTTAGGGTTAGGGCTAGGGTTAGGGATGTTAGGGTTAGGGTTAGGGTTAGGGTTATGAGCTTGCAAACAGAACCATCCAGGGCCTCCGACTCGTTAAATCCGCGCAAATGGCATTTTCTATTATTGGGGGTGTAGTCGAGCCTCCCCCTTTCTTCTCTTTCTCCCATGTTCTTCTCTTTCTTCTTTCTTCTCCCATGACCAACCAGAAACTACTTTTTTGACCCATACATACCAAAGATGAATCCAAACCAGCTGCAAGCGTTGGCCGGTGGAAGCACAGAGAGGCAGTTGCGCCAGTGGAGGGAGGGAGTGGTAAGAGCGATCGCGGACGAGTACCCCCATGATGCCATGATATAAGATATGTACAAGTAGAACGAGGGTATCGTATGTACAAGTAGCCTCAGAAATATAGCTCCCCTCCGAATCAGTAGCGAACCGCCTACCTAGACGCCACAAGCATTGGACTCACCCCCTCTTCTTCCCCTTCTTCCTCCGTTTCTTCTTCCCCGTCGCACCCGCCGCCTCATTCACATCCTCACCACCATCAGCCTGCGACGCCGACGCCGAGGGTCCCAAAACATCCGACTCCCCATCATCACCAAACACATCCCGCTCGCCTGCATCCGCTTCCTCAAACCGCACCTCCCCCGCATCAACACTACCCTCATCCCCACCTCGTCCCGTGAGTGAGGCCTCCGAGACACTCGAGTCCCTAGCTGCCGATGAGAGCGGGAAGTTATCCTCGCGGTCGCGTTGCAGGAGGCGGGAGAGGGAGGGCATGTGGGTGTGGTGGGTTGAATGGGTCTGTGTCGTTGCGGGGGTAGCAGATTTGGTGGGTGATGGTTGGCGGTGGGAAGATGAAGATCGCGGTTTACTGAGGAGGGTGGTATCGTGGTCGGGAACGGAGGCGGGTATGATGCGCAGGTCGGGGGGGATGTGCAGGTTTGAGGTGTTGCCCCGTGATGAGGACGGTATCCGTTTGTCCGTCTCATCCGCACCCTGCTGCGATACGCTCTCGTCGCCCTCGCAGTAGCCGTGGTCGTCTTCCTCTTCTCCGTGGGCTGGTTCACTGGCCCCATCATCTCTATCCGGATCCGCTTCCCCAGCGCTGCTGCCGGCCCCTCCCGCGGGACCATTCTCCGCCCCACCTGCGCTCTCCAGCCACCCCACAACACGTTCCAAACCCCTCACACCCCCCATCCCGCGCTCATCCCTCAACTGCTTCATCCACATATCAAAATACACCCCATCGCGCATCCGCATAAGCGTATCGTGATTTCCCCTCTCCACAATCTGTCCGTCTTTAACGACCAATATCATATCCGCGTTGACGATGGTGGAGAGGCGGTGTGCGATGACGATCGTGGTGGAGCGCGTGGAGGAGGAGAGGAGTGCGGACTGCACGGCGGCTTCGGAGCGCGAGTCGAGGGCGGAGGTGGCTTCGTCGAGGAGGATGATGGAGGGGTGTTTGAGGAGCGTGCGGGCGATGGCGATGCGTTGCTTTTCGCCGCCGGAGAGGCGGAGGCCGCGTTCGCCGACTTTCGTGTTGTATCCTGAGATTCCAAGAATCCGGGGCGTCAGCTTCTCAACCGGTGCCTGGGTGTATGTACAAGAGGTACCTCCAACCGCAATACTCACCATCAGCAAACCCCAATATCCGCTCATGTATTTGCGCCGCCTCCGTCGCAGCCACCATCTCCTCCTCCCTCGCCCCCGGCCGCCCATACATCAAATTATACCTCAACGACTCATTGAACAGCACCGTGTCCTGCGGCACGACGCCAATCACGCTCCTCAGCTCGCCCTGCCTCACGTCGCGGATATCCACGCCATCGATCCGGATGCTGCCGGCTTGCACGTCGTAGAACCTGAAGAGGAGTCGCAGGACGGTGGATTTGCCGGAGCCAGAGGGGCCGACGAGCGCGACGGTAGATCCGGGGGCCGCGGTGAAGGAGATTCCGTCGAGGACGGGCCCGCGGCGCGCGTCGTAGCTGAAGGAGACGTTGTCGAATACGACCTCGCCGCCTTTATTGGGGAGGTGTTTTGGGTTAGGCGGGTCGGAGATGTCGACGGGTTCCTTGAACAGATCCAGCATCTTTTCCATGTCTACGAAATTCTTCTGGATGACGCGGTAATGGTTGCCGAACCAGTTCAAGGGGCCGTAGAGTTGGGTGATATAGCTAAGATACAATACGAAATCGCCGACGGTCATTGTATGGTCGTACACGATTCGTTTCGCGCAGACCAAGCTGCCGACGATCATGCCGACCTGTATGAGGATGTTCTGCGCGGTGTTGAGTGTGAAGAGCACAATGTTGGATTTGTAGTCGGCTTTCTGGTACTCGATGACCGCGTCCGTGAAGCGATTGACTTCGTACGGCTCCGCGTTGTAGTACTTGACCGTCTCAAAGTTGAGGAGAGAGTCGACGGCTTTGGCTTCCATCGCGTTGTCGAGCATGTTGGCTATGCGGCGGTAGTGGGTGCGCCATTCAGTGATCACGATGGTGAAGTAGATGTACAGACCCATGGTGGAGAAGACGATGGCGCCGAAGTAGATGTCGAACGCGAGGGCAAAGTAGAAGCACCCGATGCCAATATCGGCGAGCGTAGGGACGACGTTGAAGAGAATTGAAGAGAACAGGGACACGATGCTGGACACTCCTCGATCTGGGAAAAGACAGCAAAAAGACCGATCAGAGGTCTTTCGCACTGATGCATATGCGTTTTCGAGCATCACCGTCCCATCCTTCGCGATCAGGCATTCCGCTCTCTTCCCGTCCTTCAACCCAACCTCCGCAACCCACCCTCCCTCACATACCTTGAACCCTCAAAATCTCCCCCGTCTTCCGATTCAAATGAAACCGCAACGACAAATTATGCAGATGCTCAAACATCTTAATCGACAGCTCCCTCGTCGTAAACTGCCCGACCGGCACCCATATATAGCTCTGCAAAATGCTCAACACCCCTCCCCCGCCCGCCAAGAACTTCAGAAACACATATATCAGTATCTCCACATACGGTAATGGCGGTCGTGTCACTGTCTCGTCGTCACCAGCAGTCGCATACCCCACGCGACCTCCGTGAGAAGTAACCCCGCTCACATCACCCAAAGCATCAATAACGCGTTTGAACTGCAAGGGCACGAGGAGGTTGATGATGCGCCCGAGGACGATGAGGGCGAAGCAGGCGAGGATGAGCAGTTTGAGACGGAGGGCTTCAGTGTCATTGCCTTTGGGCCAGATGAAGGGGGCGAGACGTTTGAAGTGGCGTGCGTATTCGCGCATTGTGGTGGGGGGTTTGTAGATTATGTTTTCGGAGTATGCAGATGGGGTGGCGGCGGGAGCGGGAGCCGTGGGTGGGGCGGCGACTGATGGTGGTGGTGGTTGGGAGGGTGTTGTGCCGAGTCCGTTAGCGTTAAGGTTTGCCCGGTCGGCGGGGATTGAAACCCCGCTTCCGTTCAAAGTTGCGTTGGGAGTGCCATTACTTCCGCCCTGAGCTATCGATGTTCCCGCAGCAGTGGCCTGAGCCATGGTGAGGCCTCACTGTTCTCGTTTGCCTAGCTGTAGAGGTGGTCTGTAAGATGGTGGATGAAGGGTTCAAAGTCCGACTGGATCGAGCGCGGTGCTTGAGCCGAGGAAAGTGCTTCAACGCCGGGACAAAGGGAGCACTACGTTGTTCTCGCAGGAGAGGTAGTAGCAGTAGCGCATATATGGCGAGCCTGAGGGTAGTCGTGGAGATGAGGGTGAGGAGTATGGTGCGTGGGAAATGCGGAGACGGGCTGGGCAGGATCTTTTATGGGGCGAGCGATAAAGGGACGTCATCACAGGCGCGAAACAACGCCCGGCCTGTCAATCCACGCCCCCCCCCAATTGCATCCCGTCACTCGCACGCCGCAACTGACGTCTCTCCACCTTTTTCGAGTCCATCCCTCCCAACAAGATCGGACCGCCCTATCGCAAGACTCCCCCGCAAAAGGTTGAGGTCCGCGACCACGGCCTTATGATGGCACGTGCAAAGTACTTCCAAGTTCCACAGGATGTTCAATCAATAGTGCTCTTCATTAACAAATACATATGATACAAATTGTGCGAAACCACAAGAGAAAGCGAAAAACAAAGGGACTCATCAAAGTGACATAGTGTTGCCTAATTCAGGGGTTGAGGGTATTTCACATTCACGCCACAAGTGTTCACCACCCATCGCCACCATACGCAGCAGCCCCCTCCCGTCTTCCCCTCACCGGCGATCTCGACCGCTCACGTCTCCTCTCGCCCCGTCCACTGGAACTCCGATGACCCCTGTCACGGCTCCTGCTCCTGCTCCTGCTACGGTGCTCGCGGGTGCTTGTGCGCTTGGAGTCGGGCTGGTCTTTATTGAGGAGACGGAGGGATTGGTGTTGTGCGGCAAAGAGCTCCTTTTCGAGGTCCCTGGAGACGAGCTTGAGATGCATAAAGTTGCAGAAGCCGCCGCGGGTGCATTGGGCTGTTTCGTGTTGACGGCAGCAGGCTGGAAACAAAGATGGAGATATCAATGTTTCTGTAAATACCATCACAATAGAGGGTACGAATGGGGACGGTTTTTCGCAGCTCCTTACCTTCACCGAAATCCGTGACAGGCGACAACTCGGCATAAAGCGGCCTCCCCGCATAAAACCGATTATTCAGCGCCTCCACCGCCTTGCCCGCATCCTCCTCATACGCATACCGCACATACACATTCCCAATCAGATGGTCGCCAACATTATCACACACGCACATCTCCTCAATCTGGCCATACTTTGCCAGCTCGATAAACAGGTCCTCCCAGAACAGGTCAAAGTGCTCCTGCACCTCGTCGTCGGTGAGCGAGCAGCCCTCGATGTTCTTGGGGTTGATGTAGACGTTGGAGAGGAGCACGGTTTGCGAGAAACCGGGCTTGACGTGCTTGCGACTGCAGCGGTCGCCGTGGCGGCAGGCGCCGATTTTGAAGTAGAAGGAGCAGTTGACTTTGTCTTTTTCGGTGCCGTAGATGGAGGCGAGGTGGTCTGCGGAGGGTAGAGGGAGTAAGCATATTTCAAACGAATGTCTCAGGGTGCGCTACGCATAGGTTTAGTAGAAAAGGGAGGCCCTAGGGTTCGCCAGCATCCTCCGCAGACTGCAATGTGATCCACAAACTTCTCCGAACGACATCAGCGCCCCCTTTCCAAAGCCCTGCTTCCTTGTCACCGACCGCTGCTGTTCGCCCGCCCTGCCAGCCTCCATCAGATCCCCTCCAGTGGCTGGCCAGTAGAAACTCACACCTAACCGATCCTGACAATTATACTGGCTTATATTTTTCAACCAACTACTCTTCCTTCCCCGTCCCCTTCTGACATCCGCACAACCCTCTATGCGCTCCAGCCAACTTGCTATCCCATCCACCCTACAAGCACTGCGGTCGAAATCAAACTTACCAGCCATGATGACGACTCTGCACCTAGATTCCTCTGTTTCGCTGTATCTATGAGTCCTATATTCACTCGCTCGCTAGTTGCAAGCCCCAATAAGGCTGTCTGTTTGCGTTGCTATTTGATTTATCTGTCCTGCAGTGCTGATCTTGGGCAAGTCGATGAGTTACGGTTGCGAGTTGGGTTGAGCTGTAGGGCTGTGCTGCCGTGATATTCGGGGGCCGTGGGTAGGTGGTATTTAACAAAGACAGCGGTGAGTAATGATGATTAGTAACACCCCCAGATGACTCACGCCCTCACGTCATTTCGACAGCGCGTGTTCTTCCATGTTGCTGTCTGCATCCCGTCAAGGAGTGTTAGAACGTCCACCAACGGAATCCCATGAAGAAATGCCAAACCACAACGTCCGAATCTTCATAGTCGGCCCCTCGGGCACCGGCAAAACAACTCTCAGCAATGTGCTCGCAGACCTCACCGCCTCGCTGCCGACCGCGCCGCATGCTGGGGGTGTTTACCGGGCCACGCAGGGTGTGAGGTGGGTGGTGGAACATACTTCCTCGACGTTTTGTTCTATGAATGTTTATCGATTTTGGGGTATTTTGAAAGGATACTGGAATTTGACCGCCGCATCCCTCCCCTACCCAACTCTGGATCCACGCGTCCGATGGATGTGGCCTGTGAGGTGTGGGATTGTAGCGGGTCGCCTCGGTAAATATCACATCCGCATCGCTGCGTCCCAGTTCCTCCCACGGATTCATATTTCGATTTCTCAGGTTCACCGCATCATGGCCAGCCCTCACGCCCTCCGCCCACGCCGTGATCTTCGTGGCGAGCGGGGAGACCCGGGAGCGTGATTTAGAGGCTTGGTGCGTAAACACTCATCTCCATTCACACCTCCAACCTCCCATTGGGAATCTCACCCCCCCCCCCCCCCCCCGCCCCATCCTCCCCAACAGGCACTCCCAATTCCCCCACCTCCCCCCCTCTTCCATGGTGCTCTTCTCCCCCTACGCGTCGAAATCAAAACCGTTCAAACCAACCTCAAATTCCCCACTGCACGCCCTTCCCGTAGTCACCGCCTCCTGGGAATCCGACCCGGAGGTCGTGCGGCAGGAGTTCGATAGAGTGCTCGCGGGGGTTGTTGGTGAGATGGTTGGTGGGAAGAGGGGTGATGCTGGGGATGGGGGAGGAGATTGGGCGGGGATGGAGAGGGTCGTTGTTTGAATGCGGGAATATAGAGGCGACATGGACATGGGCGACATGGACAAGCGAGGGCGAGGAGTCGTGATATATATATGGCGCATGTATACACAAGAGGGAGTACATACAAGATATGCGCAGTGGGCTTCAGTAGCCGGATGTGTAAAAATGCCATTTCTCCCATAGAGGCTGGTAGTCCCGTAATATACCTGAAAAAAAAAGGATATCTCATAAGCCGCAAAGCCACCGCTTCCAAAACCCGACCCGGAACTTCTCATCCACATACCAGCAAGAAGCGAAATAAGCGGCCTCCTACTCGCCCCCTCAATAAACGCCCCCATCCTCTCCTTGGTCCACTGCTCATAAAACGGGTTCCTCAGCAGATAATACAGCAACAGCCAATATCTTCGTTTATACTGCTCCCGCTCCAGGATCGTCAGGTCGCGGCGGAATCCCAAAGTGCTCGGGGACAGGGAGGCGGTTAGGCTGAGGACTTCCATGGTTAGGGAGAGGAGGTAGGGTTTGTAGGAGGAGGGGCCGTAGCGGCGGAGGGCTAGGACTGTTGAGAGTTAGCGAGTGGGGGTTGAATGGAGAAAGAGAACAGGGGGGAGCGTACGAACCATAAACAAGCGGCCTCAACACAAACATCCACTCGGACACCTTCCTCCTCGCCGTAACAATCGGTCTCAACAAATCCATCGGACTTATCGCCGCCTCCGTCAGCGCTTTCGACAATAAATACTGCACGGCGTGGTCATAGCCGCCCTTGTCGGATTTGGTGATATGGTCCACGCGGATGTGCTCTTTGCCTGTCCGCGTGCCCTTCCATGTCGCGGGGTGTTCGGAAGGGGAGGTGGGCGGGGGCTCGACGGTCGCCGGGTCGTAGTCGCGTTCGGGGACCGTGGCGTGCATGGTCATGCGGTTGCGGGAGAGTTTAAGGAGAATTGTGCGGCATATTACTCTGACGGTGCGAGAAGTGGTGCATCAATAATCCGCCTTCGGTTTTCATGGTAACCTTTCATAACCACCCCCGACATCCACTCCACGTACTTAGCAATCTCAACCCCCACCACAACCCTCTCCCTCCCCCTTCTCCCCCCAACCCTCCTGGCACCCATCTCCATCAACACCTCACACATCTGCACAATGGTCAACGTATACGCCACGCGCTTATACGTGCTTCCACTACGCAGCATATAGCGCGTGTATCGGTTGAATTTCGTCGCGGGAGTTTCGGGTTGTTGCCGCAGGGCCGCGGTGGAGAGGATTGTGTCGTGGTAGAGGGACATTAGGTTTACGAAGGTGAAGACTGGGTGGAGATGGGGTTAGTCGTTGGGATGAGGAAAGTGATAATGAGGGAAGCGGAGTGTCGTTGTTGCTACTCACTTGCTTCCGAAGCCATGTCAGAGTTCTCGAAGCGTCCTGTAAGGAGAGGTAATCACCGGATTGATGGATTTAGCATTACGCCCAGGGGATACTACCTATTTCACAGATTGACGCATGTTGACCCCCAGCATGCGGAATGCCACCGATCCCTCCTAGTTCGGAACCCACACTCACAACCCTCATCCCCGCCATCCTTTCATCCACGCGAGAAGACCGCAATCCCACACACATCTCACACATGGTCTCTCACACAACATCCCGCTCACAACGTCATCTCCATGCCCCTTCCCTCTTCCCCTTGGCAACAGCTGTTAAGCCTAACCATACCTGGAAGCAAATAAGTAAGCGACCGCAACCCGCTCTCCAAGCCGCTGATCTGCGGCGCATTGTGGAGGACGAAATCCTCGTATTTGGCTAGGATGGGTGGTGACATCTTTCGGGGGGGTGGGGGGGGGAGGGGGGGGGTCGGTGTGTTTTCCTGGTCGATATGGGGACTCAGAAGGTGTATAGAGCTTCCTGTGCTGAGGGTGTCCGGCGGGGCCAGTTTCCGTAGTCGCTTGTTCGGTCCTGCTTATGCCGTTGAGGATCGTTTCGCTGCTCGGTCGTTGTCGATTGGTGTCAGCATCTCTCGCAAACGCCCCGGGTGAACGCGGAGACAGCCATGCGGGTAAACGCGGGTCGCTGCTCACCGTTGCCTATATATTTAAGTCCGGAGAGTCCGGGTGGCTGTGCAGGGTTGCCCTGAGAAGCTCCTTCTTCCGCAACTTTCCTCTCCGCCGTTCAGCGCCATCGTCGAACCGCCGCCCGTCCTGTAGTCGTCCCCAGACTAGCCCCTCGCTCCCATCCTTGCTACCGCACACCCCCGTCGTGCCTAAGCTTTTTTCAAAACAGTAAGTTCTGTCGGCTGTTTTATTTGCATATATATTGTTTAACGACAATGGCTACTTTGCTCTGTCAAGTGAATTCACGCGGCTCCATTTCGTTTCGTAACGGGAACACTTATTCCTACGAGTTCCCAGAATTCAAGATCCGCATTGAAAAACTGAGTCCTCACGTGGCACGTCTCTGGTTTGCAAACTTCCAAGGTCAACAGATTCCAGTTCCGCCCAACACATTTCTGCTCGATGAGAATAACGTGGCGCACAACGACTTTGGCGGTTCCTTCTTCATCACCTGGATTGGTTCTCATACCATTACCCGTAACGGCGTTGTTATTTTCAAGACCAATAATAAAAAGCAAGTGTCGGTACACGCATCAGCAGAGCACTGGGAGGTGCGTGACGTTATGGGTGGGCTGAGAAGACGGGACGGACAACCTGTGATTTTTGCACCATTGCCCAACATCATACAGCAAGCTGTCCAGTTTCCTCAACTTGATGATGACGATGAAGAAGACGAGGAGGAATAGGGGACTGGTGGCTGGGAGAAGTAGTTAGCATGAGTGTTTGTTTTATTACAAACTCAGTTCAGGGGTGTGCGCTGCCAATCTGCCCTACATAAGGAGCTGACCAGCGACATTCCCATATCATTACCTGTGTATTCTGTTCGGAACGCCAGAAACAGCTGGCAGCAAAGACGGTGCCATCCCGCAGTGATTCCACCCTCCGAAACCCCTCCTCCGGTAGGTTTGACAGATTCAAAATACATAGTGTTTGCGACATGTATGCAGTCGTATAATTAAAAAGAAGCCAAGCAAATGTACAGAAATAAGAATAGTGGGTTGCGTGATGTACATGCGAACCCGAAGAAAGGGGGAAAATGAACCAAAATGCGGGACTTGCCGGCCGTCCAAGGACCATATATGGAGCTAGGTTGACGACGACTGTGTGTGGGGGTGTGCGTTCTTGCACGCTTCGAAAGCGACGATGTGGATGCGGACGCTATGGCAGTCGTAGCGAGGACGATGAGTGTGTGGTGGTGAACGGGTATGTGTATGGTGGGAAAGTGGGAAGCCCCAGTCCTCAACCTGCCGAAGACATGAGGAGACTCTCATATGATGGAAGGGAAGTTTATTGAGGGGCGGCGGCTTGTTGTGTGAGAAGCAGACCAAAACGCCGCTTCAGTGTCACACGGTGCCGGGAGTACTTGTCGTCAGGGGAGAAGCGGGCTGGACAGAGAAAAGGTCGTAGTGAGTACACTGTGCGGAAAAGTGACGAGCGAGTCTTCGGGGGTTATACCTGGGTGAGCCGACTTGGTGACGGCGCCATCGGGCGTCAGCTTCTTGAGCGTGTAGATACGCTTGCCATTGGCATCGAGGTAGTACATCAAGTGCATCGCGGGCGAGTTCCTGAACCCACGAAAAAGGAGAAGAAAAGAGAAAGGCAAGTGGATCAGCTCTCAACGTTCGCCTCACAAATCTGTCACACAACGATGACGAAAGTAAATCCCTCACGGTACAAAAGTATGTTCAGAGGTAAGGTTATCGTCGTGAGATCATTAACGACAGAAAAACCCCCCATAACCCACCGCCTCCCTAGAGAGACCCCAACCCAGTCCGAACCAGAGAAAAGAACTCGCTTCAGGCGACGACAACCACCCCTCGCACAACAAACGTGAGACGACTATCCACAGAAGAACGAAGAACAAAAGACTTCCCCACCGGCAAATCCAGAGCCCGAAGGCCCCTTCAACCAGGAACAGGTACTATCTCCGCCCCAATTCCCCCGCTTCTGCCCTCTCCCATCCGCCGTCCTCGGAACAGCCGCAAACCATCAACTTGCCCCCCCTCACAGTCCGAAACCGAGAGCGGGAAAGGTGGGTTCCAAGGGATAGACTCTATCGTCCCGCTACCGGTATGGTCTTCCAGGCCAGTGTTGGGGAGAGAAAACCTCTGCACCCATCTTTGCGCTGGTTGACGACCGGCGGCAGCGATCCCTTGTCAGAGAATGGATATAACTGATGCAATCATGACACTTTTGTACTTGTCGTGAGGGTAGCGTTGCTTGGGCGGGGCCTGCACACGTCGTTGGGCCGAAAATCCCGAAGGACAAAGGGCTTCCTGGGCGACTTTCGCCGGAGATGTTCCGCAAGGCTCCCCGTTGCAATCCTACGTCGTCTAGCTGTCTATGGCAGTGTTCTCAGCTTACCTTTGTGTATACCTTGGGAAAGGATTGCCGTGGGATTGAATCGAAAGCGAAGCGTGAGAGTCGAGGTTTTTGACCTTGGGAAAGTCGGTCCTCGAAGAGAAATCACTTTTGGGTCACGTGCACTGTTGCCGGTCACGTGTCTCTTCAACTTAAGTGACGAGATTATATTCTTGAGTTAACGGAACAACGTAAGCCAGAGATGTGATGCAGTGTTTTCCATCAATTGCAAGTCTTTCGAGGGCAATGTTAGTCCCCTCTATCTATATACATATGTACACATTACGCCGTGGGATGATTGTTGTGTGCAAAAAATCGTGGGCTCTCCGAGTCCACCTTAAACGCCCGTATTCTCCTCCTTAAACACCAACAGCGCCGCAATAACGGCCCCCACAAGGAACGCAAGAGAAATCACAAACCACACGGCACCCCACGCCTGCGCGGGCAGGCAGTGTCCGCCGCAACACAGCTCGGCGAATTGCGATGCGTCGGATTGGTTGACTTTGCGCGTGACGAGGTCTTCAATGATGTCCCAGAGGGAGTAGAGGCAGGACATTACGCTGAAAGTGGGAGAAAATGGGAGGGTTAGCGGGGTTTTGCGGGAAGGAGGGAAGAAGGGAGAATGGTCGGAACTCACCCGACAAAAAGCACAAAATATCTCAGATAATATCCCGAATCTAACCACCACAACAACGCGACCAGCCCAATAAACAACACCGTCACACCCCTCGCGAGCCAATTCCGCGCCCACCACAGCGTCGCCAGCATCGCGACGGCCAGCATCACCGACACGATCTTAGACGCCAAGACATCAAACCCGGCGAAAATCATCAGGGCGCCCCAGAATGCTGAGCCGATGTAGCCGGCTGGGAGGGCGATGTAGGGGGAACCGCCGCGGTAACGGGTGAGACCGCCTTCGTCGGGGTCGAGGGTGATGGAGACGATGTGGCCACCGGTGAGGAGGGCGGCGAGGGCGTGGCTGAATTCGTGGAGGGCCACTGTTACGATCTGGGAGGAGGAGGAGATTGAGGTAAGTCTTTCGCATAAGGAATCCACACAGATTCCATGCGACGTTCCTACCTTGAACGGCCATAGAATCTGTTTAAGAACGGGCACGTTCCATAACACTGTGATGACGGCCGCATAGACGGCGATGAAGATGATGGTGCGTTTCTGTTCAGGCGATGGTTCTGTGGAGTTTTCAAAAGAGATATCAGTTCAAGCAATAAAGGTAGTGGACCAACTCGGGTCTGCAACCTTCAATGCCGTCCTGCGAAGCCTCTCACACACTCAAATACTCACCTAACCGGCTAGCAAAATCATCTCCGATGGGTGCCCGTGGATGTATTATGAACGGCGCCATTTCTGATATATGTAGGGACGTTATGCGTGCGTACGCGAATGTGTGTGCAAATCAGAGCGTGTGAAACAGGTCCGTTTCTCCTTAACAGTGGCGGTCAATGGGAATGCCGACTGTTATATGTTACAATCGTAGGAGCCGATGGCAGCACGGGAAGCCTTTTGGTTTCTGCTGAACGTATTGTACTGTATCTCAGGGTGGTTTCCGAGCCTGAAATGTCGTTCGCGAAAAAGTGCGAATGCCGAGGAAACGGCAGTCACGGCACAGAGTGCGCCAAGCCGTGTTTGACAGACACGCGCAGCAAGCCGCCTCGCCGTCACTCCGCCACAGCAACCCGCCGTCATTCCAGTGAAGGAGCATCGACAGTAGAAATCTGCAACAACAGGGGCTGTCATATATGCTGTAAAATGGGCATTGTCGCTGAATGGGTGAATCAAATTCAGATGTCTGATGGAGTACGATTGTGCAGAAAAAAAAATCTTGAAGGGAATCAATGAGCTTCCAGTGGCAACAATGGCGGGGGTTTTCCTGATTACTGGGCATAGTTGGCCTTCCAAGTTCCAGGGGTTCCAACGGAGGTGATGGCTCTTCTTGGTTGCAAGTCGCCGGAAGACAAGGCCAGAGTTCTCATGTGCAGTTCATTATGTTGGATAGTTCTGTGCGTGCATTGTTGAATTCGATTCAGGTCGTCGATGGAACATGGATTGTGCAGGAAAAAAAAACGGACAGGCATCAATGACCATTGAGCAGCAATAATGGGCGTTCCCACGCTTCCAAGGGAATTTCCCTCCTATATATTACAAGTCGCCTGCAAAGAACACCCAGACGTTCAGACATGTTTTATACATCCATTCACCTACTAATACTATATACATTCACCATTCAACATCCAACTAATACATGTACAGAGGGGGTTCAGTCATAGACTTAAAAGACCCGCGCACGCCCATGTCCGCCTCCCAAGCTTATTTATAAGGAAAAAAAATACAAGAAAGGTCCCCGCCCACATATAACAAATCCACAGATGTCCGCCCCTTTTCCGCTCCTCGATCCAAACAACCCATGCATACGCCGCCGACGCCACCTATTAGCATCTCCAGTCCTCAGATTGGTCCTTGTAAGAAGGGTCTGTCTTTAGTCCCGTAGGTAGACGTGCAGCGTAGCACAGGGTTGACATCAACTCATCATCTGCTCGATGGGCCAGCTTTCGCGCCTTCCGGTGATTGAGCCGTGTCCTGCTTCAGTGCGGCGGTCGCCATAGTAGGCACAGCGGGTACATGGCGATTCTTCGCTGTTGATGGTTGTTGTTGCAAACTGACCGGTTTCACGGCAGGCACCGGGGTCACAACACCCGTACCCGTTGCCGCTTGCTGTCTCTGTGCCGCATTCATCGCGTCCATGGCCACGTTGACAGCCGCAGAGACTTTATCATTCGTGCTTGTTGTAGCGGGAGCCCCCGTCCTCGTCTGCTGCTGTGATGAAAACACGGGAGCGATTGCAAGTGCCGCCTGCTGTTTCTGTACCGCATCGGCCACGTTGGCCACATCAGTCGTTGCCGCAGGGAAGCTGTCTTTCGGGCCTGTTGTAGCGGGAAGCGCCATCGTCGTCTGCTGCTGTGACGGAAATATGGGAGCGACTGCGACTGCCGGACCAGAAGGCACAACAGGCACAAGCGTAGCCGCAGTCGAGGTTGGCGCAGGACCAGGAGCCGCCGAAGACGCACGTGCACCACCCTTCCCCGCCAACGCCGCAACCATCGACGCCACGCTCTTCTCAATCTCGCCGATCGGGAACTGCTTCGTTGGCGGAGTGACATCAACAGCCGGAGCCGACGTCATGCCGAGACATCCACCAACATTCGCTGCAACACTCGTCGCAACACCACCACTGTTTCCCTTCCCCACAACACTTCCCCCAACAACATGCACATCCTTCACCACACTCATCGGATCCGGCGGCGACGACAAGGGGATCTTCGGCAGGGGTGGGGGTGGGAGGACCGACTCCGGTGGCGGTTTCGGTCTGATCTCCTTATACTTGGTGATGGGCGTGATCGTGTTCATGGGTTGAGTAGACGGAGGCACAGACCCTCCCCGTGCAACAAGCTTAATCCCGCCCTGGTTGAATAGGGGTTTCGGGGTCGTTGCTACGTCTTGGATGGGTGTGCTGGATTTAACTGGTTTTGCCTCCGGGGCCGGAGCAACGGTGGGTGCTGGTGTCGGTGTTGAGACGGTACTTGCCGGTGCCGTTGACGGTTGCGAAATGGCCGTACGTGTGGTCACACCCGCAGCCTTCAACTTCGCCAGCAGCTCCAGTGCCGTGGGCAGGGACAGTTGCGGTGTTGCGGTACAGGCTAGAGCTTCGCCTGGTTTCGCGGGCTGCATCGTTACACTCGCCGCTTTCAGTTTCGCGAGGAGCTCAAGGGGTGTTGGGTGGGACTGCTGTGGGATGGTCGGGCGGAGGAAGACGTCGGTTTCCTTTGTGCCTTGCATTGGTACAATCTGCTGTCTTTGCAGTGGTGTTTGCGTACTCGGTGCCGCCGCGGGAGCAACTGTGGGTGTCAGCTGATGCTGTGGAACACCCGGGCGAGCAAACACATCACTCTGCTTGACACCCTGCATCGGCACACTTGCACTCGCCTCCCGTTGTGCGGCCGCCCTCGCACCCGCCTCAGCGACATCAACGGCCGCAACCATATGCATAAGTGGATGCGGAGGCCGCTGCTGGACCACGGACGCACGTCGATACGCCCCGCTTCTACCGCGGTACGCTGCAGATTTGCTCTGAGGCGTCCGCATGTCTTGCGGCGGCACGCTCGTGGCCCGCTGCTGCTGCCCCGGCTGTGTTCTGGATGCCGCAGCGGCTACGGCTTGGGCGAGCGGGTGCGGGATGCGTTGCTCCGCACGTCGTGAGGAAGGAGGGGTTGTGTCGCGCTCTACGGAGTTCCTGCTGCGGTCATGAGACCCGATCCAGCCATACTCGGTCTTCACGTCCTGCATCTGCTGCGATTGTTGCTGTTGCGGTGTTTGCTGTTGTTGTTGCTGCGGGCTTTGTTGCTGTTGTTGCGGTGTCTGCGAAAACGGCGGAACCTGCATCCCCGACTCCTCACCCCCGAGCACACTCGCCAATGCGCGCATCCTCTTCTCCAACACAGCCGTTCGCGCCCGTGCATCATTAACCGCAATCGCGGCATTCCGCTTGACAATCTCCAGCACAAACCGGCACTGCTCCTGCTCCTGCTGAGCGGAGGTAGCGGCGGCTTTCGCTTCGGCGAGCTGCCCGATGAGGGTATCGCGCGCGGCGGTCGCAGCGCGGGCCTCGTCGCGCATGACTTGGATCACGAGCTCGAGTTGCCGGTGCCGCTTGTTTTCGCGGGTGTGGATGGTTTGCAAGGTTTGGGCGGTTTCGCGTTCCCAGATCTGGGTGAGAGCAAGGAGTTGCCAGGGCGCTGGGGTGGTCGGTTTTGTTGTTGTCGTGGGTGTTGTGAGGGGCGCAGGCGCTGGTGTAGGGCTTCCCGGCCCGTCCTTCTCAACAACGACAGTGTGTCCAGTTGCCTCGCCGGCCAAGTCAGCAGCTTTTTCCACTGAGGCCGCAGCGGAATCGGTGATACCCAAAGCCGCCTTAACCTCCTCAAACCGCTTCATCTCCATCGCCTCGATCCTGCAGCTCAACTCCAAACACAACGCCTTCTGCGCCTGCAACTGGTGATAAAACTTGTTCCCGCGTACAATCTCCGCATACCGCTGTTCCTCCGCGTCCGCCCGTTCGTCGATCGTCTTCAAGAGCGCCTGGATCCGCTCCTTGCATTCGTCAGCGCGCGCTTCGGCAGCTTTGGTCTCCTTGTGCAATGTTTCTATTTTCTCGACCATCTCGTTGAGCTCCGCTTGCATCTCGCTGATGATGGTGGTGGACTCGACGGCTTCGCGGTTGAGTTTGTCGAGCTCGGCTTGGTGGGCAACTGCTTTCGTTTCCATCTCCTGTTTCAGGGTTTCCACCAACGCCGTCTTCTCCCCGATCGCGGCTTCAAGATCCCCAATCCTCTTTTCGTTCTCCGCATTCTTGGTCCCCAAATCATCCTTCTCCTTCGTCAACCCCGCAATGATCTCCTTCGTTTCCACCAACTCCTTCCGACACTTCTCCGCCGCCTCAACATCAATCTTACTCATCGCGTCCGTCTGCGCCCGCATCTCCTCCATCGCAGCAGCAGTCGCAACGGCCTCAGCCTCCAACGCCATAACCTTATTCTTATTCTCCAACGCATCCTGCCGAATCTGCGCAATCTCAATCTTGTTCTCCTCAATCTCATCCAACAGCTCGCGCTCGCGTTCTTCAAGCATCTCCTTGGCGCCCGACAGCTCCGTAATCTGGCCACTAAGCTCCAACCGCTCCGCGTCAAAATCAGCAGCAGGGCGGCCTTTTGTTTCATGCTCACGGTGCAGATCGTCGATGCGTTCATGGGCTTCAAACAGCTGCGCTTTGACTTTCCACAATAAATCGTTATCCTTCTTCCACCGGGCGTCGGCGGCGCGTGCCCGCTCTTGATGTTCTTGCTCGGCTCGATCGAAGCGTCGGTGCTGTTTTTCGAGCTCGGTGGTTATTCTGGCTTTTTCTTCGCGGAGGGTCTCGCACAGCTCGCCGCGGGTGGTGGAGACCGCGGATTCTTCGGAGAGTTGAGCTTCGAGTTGGGAGATACGGGTGGAGAGCTCTTTGATCTTCTGGTGGGATTTGATCAGTTCGCGGCGTTGCGCTTCGTCCCCGCCGCGACTGTCAGCTGGGAGTTCTTTCCCGAGGTCCGGTGGCTGGTTGCCTATATCGTCAAAGTCCCCGAGGAAACTGGACGACGTTTCATCCTGGTGCTGCTCGGGAGGTTCGTTGTTACTGTTGTTAAGCGAACCACCCATGTTGTGAGAACTAGATGAATGGAAGCTATCTTCCGCCCCACCAGCCCCAAACGAGTCATCAAACCCATCAGCGTTGTTCCCAGCCGCCGAATGCGTGGCTGGTTCCGCGGCGGCGGCGGCAGCAGCAGCCGGGATGAACTCAGCGTCGGTCCTGCCACTATCGGGTATATTGCACACGCGGAGCGGGCTAATGTAAGGCTTTTCGGCGGCCGGCGGCGGTACCCAACGTGATACCGGTGCAGTGTCTCGGCTGACAACCGGTGATTCGGAATTCTTATTGTCATCAACAGCAGCGGATCGTTGGCGCTTTGCACTTGAGCTCGATAGAGTGGGGACGTTGGGCTGCTTTCGCTTGTTGGATGTGTAGCTTGACGTCGGGTCGTTTACGGCTGTTGTGTTCGTGTCGGATGTTTGTGCCGGGCCACCGACGGCGTCTATCGGTAGTGCCAGAAGTGCCTGGAAGCTCCCTGCGATATTTGTCACGGATTCACTCGAAGCGCCGCTTCTCGGTTGCGCTTTGTCAGCCTCGGCCGTTGTTCCACCGGCTACGGTCGACCCCGAACCGGCTGCTTGGCCTGGAGCAGTATGAGCTTGTTGTTGTGCGGCACTACCGGCAGTTTCGCCCTCCACACCAGGCACAGAAACAGGAAGGTTGATATTGCTCAAAACCATGGGATGAATATGTGAACCCAGTTGCTTGACAGCCTGGACATGTAACGCCAGATCCTCCTTTATCTTCTGCATCTGTTCCTGCAAGGCGTCGTTCCGCTGCTCCGCGTCAACCCAGGCATCCCACACCGTCTTTTCTTTCTGCGCAAGAAGGGTACGTGCCGAGAGTTCTTTGGTTTGATCACGCAATTTGGTAATAAGTGTTTCCAACGCGTTCAAGGCTGAGTCCATCCCGTCGCCAACACCAGAGGAAGGCTGCGCAGATGCGTCCTTTGCTGTTCGACCGACCTGGGTCTGGGTATTCTGAGCTTTTCCATCCGAGAGAACTAGTCTAGTGACACGATCTTCCCGGATGCCTTTGATCGCGTCCTCTAATCGTCCGATAGCGACATCGTTCTCATTGCAGAGACTCGATGTTCTAGTATGCGCCTTATTCAAGATCGCGCGAACGGTTTGAAGTCGCTGCTGTGTTTTCTTATCCGAGTCGATTTTCGCGTCGAGATCCTGCGCTGGAGCTCCGGTCTGAGGGGCCTTTGCTCTCGCCTGCCGTTCTTTAAAGTGTGCCATGGCATCCTCGATTCTTTGTATAAGTGACTGGAGGAAGACCAGGCGGACGTACGTGTCTTTCCTAAACGCCGCCTCAAGGACTTCCACAGGTTCAAGTGCTGCTTTGTGTTGTACCTAACAAATTAAGACGAATAAGCCAGTCTTCTCATGGGTGATGACGGAAACTCAAAGAATGGCGTAACACCCACCCGCATGCTAGTAGCTAGGCTTGGCAGACCCTTCCCAGCCATTTTACAAAATATCCGCCACCATTCAATATGTTCGATATTCCAAGCCTTGCGCGCCATCTCCAAGGCAATCGCCGACGTTCTCATCGCATCGAGTTTGTTCATGGCGCTCGACATTTTGACTTCAACTTGCGCGCCTGTATCCGGGACGGTGACATATGATGGTCGGGACTCGCCATTTCCGACGCTATTGCCACTGGCAGCGGCGTCGGGATTCGACGGTTTTAACCGCATGTAGGGCATCATGTGCGAAACGCCAGTCACCTCCAGTGGCGGCGCCATCAAATCATGAAGCTCGGCTGAAACAGCCATATGTGGAGGCGGCATCGGCTGCCTTGCCATCGCAACATCCCCGTAGGTGACGTACCCTGGCTCTGCATCCCATCGACCTTGTCGCTTGCTTGGACGTTTAGAAGGACCCTTTCCGCCCCGTCGCTTCTTAGGTGGGTTCTGAGCATTCCACTCGTCGGCATACATTGCACCTCCTTGCATTGCTGGCGCGGGCATCCCCACTTGCTGCACTACACCACCTTGGAGGGCATATGCGTCCGCATACATCTGACCGGCATCGTAAGAGTGTTGTGGCGGCTGCTGATGCATATGACTAGGCGCTGTTGGCATCCCGTACGGTTGGCTGTTCATGGGAGGTGCTGGGGCAGTAGGTGCATAGCCATATGCAATATGCTGTTGCTGTTGCGACACCGCGACCAAACAGAGTGAGCACCGGAAAAATGACACGAGCGAAGCAGCTGCGTATGAAGTAAACTTACCATGGGCTGGGGCGCATAATAGCCACCCGGCTGTTCTACCACTTGTCCATACGGCGGCGGTGGAGGGCCTGGAACGACGGCACCGGGCTGCCCTGGAATCAGCTGCGCGTACGCGTATGGAGCCTGGTGTGCCTGGTGCCCATAGGACATGTGAGGCGCCTGTTGATGCTGTGGTTGCTGGAGTTGTGGTGGGAGTCCCGGCTGCTGCTGGTGGTGTGGGACGGGCTGGCTGGGGTTCGCAAACCTATGCGCAGACATCCTTGTACTTTCCCGCCCCTCTCTCGCTGATCTTCCCGCGTCCCACCTGAGCGGAGAGAGCGAGGGACCAGCCGAGCCGCTCTGCCTGCACCAACGAAACCCTCAGTTTCTTACGGAGTGCTTTCCTGCGTTCTCCCGTCTGTCCGTACGCCCCTATTCGTCCGAACCGGCGCCTGTGTCCTGTAGTTCCCAAGTGTGATGCCCAAAGGTGTGAATTCTGCGAAGAGCGCGTTCGGCTTCTCACACTTCCGCCGTCCGCCTTCGTACGGGAACTAGCGGAAGACTCCATTGACACCCAGCAGCAGCTCGGACAACACCATGACTATCGCAGCCGTCGCCACTAGGAGGGCAGCCGTCGCCGGCCAGGCCGTCACTCGTCTGTCTACGTTCAACCGCCTTCCTCTCGCCGCATGCTCACTTTCCACACGTCTTCCCGCGTCGACGAGATCACCCGCTGCTTCCTCCGTACGCTGCTCGTCAACGGCAGGAACACCCGTAATACTGTCGGCCCCGGTCACCCAGGCCGGCCCGCTGCCAACCACTCCCCCGTCCTCGGCCCCACCACCACCGTCAGGACCGCCGAGACAGTCGATAGGCCAGGAGGCACTGGGATGGAACGCTGAGGCTGAGCATGCTGGCCCGACGACGCACTTCGGGTTCCGCACTGTGAGGGAGGAGGAGAAGGAGTCTTTGGGTAGGTGGAAGCTGGCCTGCTACTAGATGCGCCGATATTGCATACGGGCACTGGGAGACGCTCCGCTTGTATGATGCCTGCGAAACGGAGCGTTCCATTGGGCTTGCGGCTTGGGAGGAGCCTGAAAAGCTAACGTTTTCCCTCTCTCGCCTTCGTTGTTATACATTTTGATTACTGCCATAAGTGGGCAAAGTATTCGGCTCCGTCGCACCCTCCTACGACCTCATGAACGACGTCATGTCCGCCGGCGTGCACCGGCTGTGGAAGGACCACTACATGCGAGTGATCTCTCCTGGCCGCGACACCCAGCTTCTGGACGTCGCTGGCGGCACGGGCGACATTGCATTCCGCTTCCTTGACTACATCAAGGCGACGTACCGCGGCGACATGGGCTCGGCGTCAGTCGCCGTCGTCGATATCAACCCGGAGATGCTGAAGGTTGGACGGGAACGGGCGAAGAAGTTGGGGTGGGATGATCGTAAGTGTCGGTCGTAGCGTGGCCAGAACATGATTAGTGCTTTCCGCCGTTCTTCGCTCCTATTATGAAACAAAGGATATGTCTGCTAACCCGCATCCCGTATCTCTTCACACCCAGCCACCCGCCTAACGTTCACCGAAGGCAATGCCGAGCACCTCTCCCACATCCCCTCCTCCTCCATCGACGTCTACACCATCGCCTTCGGCATCCGCAACTGCACCCACGTCGACCAAGTCCTCGCCGAAGCCTTCCGCGTCCTCAAACCCGGCGGCCGCCTCTCCGTCCTCGAGTTCTCCGCAGTCTCCAACCCACTCCTCGCCCCCCTCTACGATCTCTACTCGTTCAACGTCATACCCGCGATGGGCGGCATGGTCGCGAATGATAGGGAGAGCTATGCGTACCTTGTGGAAAGTATCAGGAGGTTTCCGAAACAGAAGGCGTTTAGGGATATGATTGTGAAGGCGGGGTTCAAGGTTGAGGGACAGGGGTGGGAGGATCTGACGTTTGGGGTTGCAGCTATACATACGGGATTCAAGATCTAGTGGAAGTTCAATTAGCAAAGAAGTCATGTAGAGACGACCGTACGGAAGATTAGGTAGTTGAGAAGAATATATATGTATTTCTGCATATCCGTGGATGATGCGCTGCCACACTACATACAACATACAAAAAAAAGTACCCTTCAGGGGTATAAAAACAGGTCAATTACGCCGTCCGCCACATAGCAAACGCTCAAAGAAAAAAACCTCAAGTAGGGCAGCTAAATATACGAAAACGAAATCAAGACCTGTCTCGGCAAACCAACCACTACGCCTGATTCCTAGCATAAGATTCCAACACCTCATCAATGGTATCACTAATCAGCTGCCTCTTGCTCTCCAAGTCGCAATCAAAAGTCTGCGACAGCACATCCCTGACGCTCTTCTTCGAAATCACCATCAAGTCCGACGAATCGACAATGCGGCGCACTTCCGCGACAATCATCTGATCGGTCGGGAAGAAACTCTGTCCCGCCGATTCAGAATTTGAGTGGGGCATGGCGTCCATCTCAAAGTCATTCGTGGCCGCGTTCGTCGGGATAGAGGCAAACAGATCCCTGCGACGCACAAGTCCGCCGATACTGAGTTCGGACGCGCGGCGCTCGACGGGGTGTGGCATGGGGAACTGCACGTTGGTGGTTGCGATGCTCAATTCGGAGGCGCGGCGTTGCAGGGGGATTGGGGTGCCTCTCGGTCGTGTGTGGGCTGCGAGGTTGAGCTGGGAGGCGCGGCGTTCGGCCAGGCGGGGCATCGCGAAGGATGTGGGGGTGTGAGCATTTGTGTTCGAGTTTGCATTCGTGCTGTGCTGGCCGGGGGAGATGGCGCGGTATGCGGCGGCGGGCTGGCGATCGTAGTAGATTTCGCTGTCGGCGAGATACTCTGTGAGCGTGTCCATTCCGTTCGCCGCCGGTGGGCCAGGCGGCGCGTCCCAATCTCTCTGCCCGGCTCCTCCTCCGTGACTGCCGTACTCAACATCTCTCATCCCCGTTGGCGGGTTATTCAAACTCGTTTGGGACCTACTCCGTTCTTCAGCATGCGCAGGTGAATATACCTCTCTCGGCGCGTTCGAGTACGGCTGCACAAGCTTCCCCCTCAAAGAAGGCGGTGAAACCGCCCCACTGAAAGCAGAATGATGGTCCGATTCCTGGGGCTCGTACTGCTCCACCAACGTTTGCTGCGAGTCCTTGCGATCAAAGTATGGCGGGCGGACGACGGCCTGACGGTGGTCCGTTCTCCCTGCAGAACCGTTCGGATGCGCGTCCTGCCCGCCAGCAAGCGTGTCGCTGCTGTTATACCTCCCCAGGCTGACTCCGTGGCCTTGTGAAGGTAAGCTCACATCCGACCCATTTCCTCTCATATTCATATTCATATTCATGTTCCTCCGCTCGCGCGCAAGATGGTTCAACTCGCCACGGGACAGATCCGGCGGGGACGTGGGCGACATGTACTGCTGATTCGCACCGTGGGCATTCTCCGCCGCAAGGGTGTGAGACGACCGCGCACCGTGCAGATCCCTTCCATGTCGCTTCGCTTTCTCGATCGAGGCCTCCAGCT
Organism: Fimicolochytrium jonesii; assembly: GCF_025526975.1. NCBI lineage: Eukaryota > Fungi > Chytridiomycota > Chytridiomycetes > Spizellomycetales > Powellomycetaceae > Fimicolochytrium > Fimicolochytrium jonesii. Next base: position 218,322 of record NW_026515681.1, read on the forward strand.
CCATCTGCTCCCTATACTGGTTCAGATCCTCCGCGGACGTCGAGGCGGCCGAGTGAGCGCGCGGGTGGGTCTCCAATGTCGGCCAGTAGGGGACGTTGGACGCGCTGTGGTTGCCGCCCGAGGTGGAGAATCGGTTCGTGTACTCGAACGCGATGGGACTGGCGCTGCTGGGGCGGAAGGGCGCGGCCAGGGGGGAGGCGGGTCGGCCGCGGGATTGGTACTCGGAAAGCTTCGAACTGGCTGTGCGGGTGATGCCGGGGACGACGACAGCGCGTGTGCCGACACCGACGATGGTATAGCCCTTCCCACGGCTCGCCGAAATTCGCTTGCTCATGCCCTCCTTGGTGTCGCTGCCGAACCCCTTCCCGAACCCCACCTCCATCTGCCTCTGTTTCAAATGCTCTGCCCACTTCCTCTTCGGCACCGTCGTCGGGTCAAACTTGCGCGACTCAACCGCCATCGTCGTCTTCTTCCCGTTCTCACCATAAACGACCCTCGTGTTCCCCCACGAGAAATCATCAAAGTGCCAGAACGCATACACGGGCAACAAGAACGAAAACAGCGGGATGCCGAGGATATACAGCAACATCCATATAATCTGCTTGAACTCGCGTTTAAGGATGAATACCAGGACTTGCAGGCCGTAAATGGCGGCAATCATCGCGATCGAGATGATGGGGATCGGGTTGACTTGCGACACGATGGTGTAGATCAGATACCCTAGGTAGAACAGCACGGCTGGCTGGAGGACGGTCGAGAGGAGGTCGAGGAAGATGACGAATTTCATGGAGCAGCAGAGGAACCCGCATTGCCGAATGTTGATGAGCTCGAAGAGGTTGTGGACGGTGGAGTTGATCCAGCGGCGACGTTGGGAGGCTAGAACGCGCCATTTGTCGGGGGCGCTGGTCTTGCATTTGGCGTGCGCGGTGAAGGTGCATTTCATGTGGGAGAAGTATTTGAGAACCAGGGTGGTCAGGAATCGATCCTCGCCTGCCAAAACGTCACGACATCAGTACTACCACCCGGAACTTAGCAGTCACACATTAGCCCACATACCAAGATGAAACAGATTCTTCAAGTGCAGCGTATCAACATCATTTTGCGAAAACTCATCCACAATCTCCGGCGCGATCAAGATCGGGGTGTTTTTCTGCGACTTGATTCGGTACATGCAGAAACATCCGGGGAGACAGGTAACCGCGCCAAAGATGGCTTCGAAGGCTTTGGTGAGATGGTGGGAGATGAAATACTCGTAGACCTGATAACAGATAATACAGTCAGGCACCAACGACTCGGGCGCAAAGAGGAAAGACCAGAAATGACCACCAACCTGAATCCTCGTAATCCAGCTGTCGGACGTATTGGCCAACACCGTCTCCCCACAAATCCCCACAATCGACTGGTCATTCGCCATACAATTCACAAACTGCGCCAACGAGTCCGGCATACACTCCGTATCCGCATCCAGCATAAACAGCAGATCGTACTGCGACGGGTGGAACCCAATCACCTCCGTCATCGTGCGGTACAGCTCCAATTCCAGGGGTTCCAGCTCCGCGTTGAAGTGCACGCGGGAGAGGAATTTTAGAAGAAGCAATTGCGAGTCCCGTTTGCCGCGATTACCCGGTCGCGCGACCTCGGTTTCTTTGCCAATCTTGGCGACGACGATGTAGGGGACGCTGTGCTCTTGCGTGCCCTTTTTGACTCGGTAGAGGCCGGAGTAGACTTTGGCGCGGTTGAGCTGCTGGTCGCCCTCGCCGACGGATTGGAAGGCGCAGGGTTCCGGGTCGTCTTTGGGGTCGTGTTCGAGGATGTCGAGGACGATGCGCGGCGTCGGGCGATTGTTGCCGCTGCCGACGATCATGCCGTCGCAGATAACGAACAATAACTGGAAAAAATCACTTCAGTAAGCCATTATCCAACTCAGGCGTCAGTGTGTCGTCCTGCGTTACCTTCCGCGGATCATCATAATCCATACAAGCCAAACTCTCCAAACTCTTCCTCAAACTCGCCTCGCCCTCCGTATAACACGGCATCTGACAAATCACAAACCGATTCAGCTCCTCCCTCCTCAACTTGGGCGGAGCCGAAAACTGCATCGCGACCAAAAACTTGATCCCAATAATGCCGATGATCACCATTGAGGATGCCAGCAGCACATAGTTTGAAAACTGGCAGCCCACGTCGAGCCGGTGGTCCACGATGCCGACGTAGAAGAGGTTGTTCATGCAGCTTTCGATTGCGCGGGCGGATCGGGGGTCGGGGCGGACCACGGTCGCGATCCAGGAGGAGGTGATGTCGCCGCCTTGGCTGGCCTCGAACAGACGGTCTACGGCGGGGTTGGCGAAGAATCCGGAGGCCTTATAGGTAGTCACGTCGTACACTTTATCGTAGAGCACGACCCAGGTCTTGTTCACCAGCGGCTGGGCGCGGATGTATTCGGTGTGGTACCCCACGTCGAATTTGGCGGCGGATTGCATGACGCTGATGTACGGGCTGTTGGGCTGGCGGTGCTGGAGGAGGTAGTCGATCGGGCGGTGGGCAAGGTTGTCCCACCCGGGCGAAGGCTTCTGGGCGACCCCGGGACAGAGCTGGTCGAAGTGGTCAACGCGGTAGAAGAGGCCGGAGATGTCTTTACCGAGGGCGGAGCGGACTTTGCCCATGTCCGCGCCAAAGTTCTCGTGGCGTTTCATGAGCGAGCTGACTTGGTACGCTTTGCCGTATCCGTAGACGTACGGATCGCCCTCGGTGGTCTTGACTCTTATCTCATCGAGGGATAGGAGGTTCTGTTTCGGGCATAGAACAAGCGGCAGGCCGATGATGAACAGCAGCAATACCGCACACATCAGGAAGATGATCAGACACAGGGCCAGCTTCTCCCGCCACGCCATCTGGATATCCTTCTGCTTCATCCTTCCACATATGCTGAGACAGAAAGGGAGGAAGCACCACGTAAGCGACCACGTACAGCACAGCCATCGCTTCCGTGTCGCCGACAACGGTTTCTTCGGCTCCGGTTCCTCAAGGATATATTTCGCTTTCTGCGCCGCTTCAGCGACGTTGAGCAACTCGACATCCTCAGGGCTCTCGAAATCGGCCTCGCTTTCGCTTAAGGTGCCGTCGCCGATCGGTCTGGCGAGCGTGGTGGCGAACTGCGACGGCTGCGCTTTCCAGTACGCGTCGTTCTCCTCTTCTTCAATCACTCGTAAACGGTCGTGCAGGCTCCGCCACGCCTTCTCCGACAGGAAAACTTTGGTCAACCCGAGGGCCATATGCTCCTCATTCCAGTCCATCTCCGCCGCAAAATTCTCGCAAATGCTCGCGAAATCCATTTCATCCTCCACATGGAACGCCGCGGATCCCATCAGCAGGGTATGGAACCTAGCGATGAACTCCTCGTGCGTGTAATCCGCCGCATAGTCCGCCGCAACCCGCATCTGCACCTGCGTGGCGATATGGTTGTGCGCCAGATCGGTCTTGAGCACCGCCGCGTCGATTTTCTCGCTCAGCGGTGACTCGCCGGGATCGGCGCAGACGACAAACCAGGGGGATGCGTCGGCGACGGCTGTCATGACTTGGTCGGTGAGGTTGGCGAACGTGGAGATGGCTGTCGCGGCGTCGCGTTCGTCCTCCGTGTCGTCCTGGAAGAAGAGGTTGCGGACGAACCCGTTCGCGCAGGCGTTGGAGCGACGGCCCCCGAAGATGGAGGTGATTGTTGAGGACAGGCTTTCGGTGTTGAGCGCGGCGAGGGCCTCGTAGTCGTAGATTGCGGGCGTGTTGTAGTGGTTGACTTGGAAGGCGCGGTTGCTGCGGCGGGTTTCGTCGACAGCGACGGGGAGGACGAGGTCGTAGGTGTCGAGGATGCCAGCCGGGAGACTCGGTTCGCGCGAATCCGCCGAACCGTAAAGATAGCGCTGGAGACTCTCATCGTCGACGGTCCTGAGAAGTCCCATATCCCGTGAAAGCAGGTGCTTGGTCGCCGCCGACGCCTCCTCATGGCTATCCACCGCAAACGACAACACACCTTCATGCCCATACTCCTCACACCGATTACCCAGCCAGTCCAGCATGAAATGGTGCAACCGCTCATTGACCATATTATACAAGAACCGGTCCATCTCGTTCCCAGCGTCGTGTCTGAAACTCGGCGTCTCAAACACGCGGATACTCGCGGCAACCTGGTCGTTATAGCTTTTACACAGACACGCGTTGATACGGCGGACGAGCCAGTTGACAAGCTCGGAGTACAGCGTTGCGGCGAGAAAGTTGCGTTGCGCGCTGGCCATTTGGGCGGTGAGGAAGAGGGACATGCGTTCGTGGCCGATGACTTGGGATTTATAGACGAGGGCTTCGCCGAGAGTCTGTTGGTCAACGCCGAGGAGATTGGCGACCATGTAGAGGACGTCGCCGTTGACGATGTGGCACGGGTCTTGGGGGCGCGTTTCGTCGTCGGCGAATTGGATGTTTCCTGTGGTGGTGCACGGACGGGGAGTGTCAGCGAATCACCTCATGATTATCGTTTCGAGCCGATAAGGGCATACTAACCCAGATGAAGAATAGCAGCCAGCAGCTGACACATCTGCTTCTGTAACTGAAACCCAATCCGCAGCCTCTTCAACGCCTACAAACCCACCACATCAGCAAAAGCCCCCTTTCACCCCACCCCTCCCTCACTCCTCCGCCAACTCACCTTCTGCAACTCCCTAAAAACCTTCATATCATCACTTGCAGTATGGAAGAACGGCGACCCCTGCAAGTATTTGAACTGAGCCGCATCATGCAGCTTCCAGCGCACTTTCTCCTCGGGGGAGGCGCCGGCGAGGAGGTAATAGAAGACGGGGAAGTTTTCTTCGCCAGGGGTCGAGCCGGCTGTGAAGCGGGATTTGTCGACTTGGTAGGCGATGGTGCCGACGCCGACGAGCTGTGGGAAAGGGAGGTGGGGAATGTGAGTAGCTGTTGGTGAGCGAGGGGTGGGATGACGGAGGTTGTGACGTACCTTCCAGGAATGGTCGTACTGGTACTCGACGTATTTGCAGACGAGGGAGGCGCAGCGGCTTCTAAGTGTTCGTGCGCTATCCAAATCGCGGGAGTGTAAGCTCAAGATTGTCACCATCAGCAAATGAGTCCCATCTTGATGTTTGAACCCACCAAGTAAAAGCCTCAAAAACCGGATCCATCATAGTAGCCGCCAACAGAATCTTCTGATCCTCCGTATCCTCAGTATTCGTCGACAGCATCAACAGCTGCCACGTGAACAGTTTCCGAATCTCGGCCTTCTCCGATGCCGCGCCGCCGAGGAAGATGACGGACTGGTTGCGGAAATCGCGCGCCATGTGGTAGAAGCATGATGCGGCCATGTCGAAGACGTGTGGCGGGAGCTCTTGCTTGTCGGGCGTGGTGTCGATGATCCATTTGGCGTAGTCGGCTGCTACTTCTGCCGATGACCTACTTCAGTGGTGGAGAAGATTGGGATGACATTAGAAGAGACATCGACAGGGATCACTACGCGTGCCCGACGGAATCAAACATCCCGACAAACATCACACAATACATACTCCTGCAACAACCCCGACCCGCCAACAACCAACAGCGCATTCTCCCCGATCTTCGTGAAGAAATCCCCGTTATTGTATCGTTTGCGCACGGTGTAGAGGACATTGTCGAGCGTCGGGGAGACAAGTTTCGTGAGGTAATCAGAGTGATCTCGTTGCTCGCTTGATGTTTTTATTTGTTGGCTTGACCGGGACATGTTGAATAGGGGGCAAAGTGGGTGGATCAATGGAGAGGGGGTTGCCGCAGCTGCTTTACCGTTTCCTATATGAACGGCGGTGGGAGAAGACGCGTGGGAAGGTCAGAAAGTGTATGGACATCTTACTACCCAGCGTCCCACGCCCATTGCCACCTTCGGCATTGGGGCTTTTTCCAAACTCACCTTCAGTGAGAAACGACGTTCCCAGATACACCGCAGCGGACGGGAAGTTCAAAGGACGGAGACTGCTCTCCTCAACAAACTGAGACTACCTCGAGGATGCACCCAAGATGACTTCCCTTGCAAGCCCACGATGGCCGTCTATCAGAGTGCCCTTTACGGAAGTCGCCTTTCTGGGAAGCAGAAAACGCTCCCGGATAAAGAGGGCTTTTCTTCACGCAGTGCAGTACCAGCCGGAGCTCTTTCCCACGCCATGCCATCCATATCCATCCCCCATATATATAGTGAGTGATATGAACATAAGCGCCTGTGACCGCTGACCATGTGGATCTGCCTGCGTGGATGAGAGCGGGACGAGCGAGCGAGAGGGTCCTTTCCCTTCCCTCCATCGCCATTCACGCTCGTGGCGGGGCGTAACCCGCCCGTCCCTGCTTTTTTTCTCCCGTATCTTTTGGCTTCCAGAGAGAGGGAGGGAGGGAAAACGCAATCGCATGTGGTGTCGTTGCGGCTCGCGTTTTTGTGTTGCGCCGCGCGCTGGCGGGCTTCTGGCGTGAGCATATCTAGTTGGTACCCACAGCGCACATCGCACACTCATCATTCATCCTCCTAATCGATGGCATTCCATTGTGCAAAGGAGGTTCTACCCCCGTCCTCCGATAACGGAAGGACCTTGCACACGAAAAGGGGGAAATGGCTTGATTTTGGACTTTGAATGGAAGAAAGGGGCGTGATGTTGAAAGTCTCGACTCCAGACTCCGGGATTCAACGGAGATACCAGCATTCTTGCTGTGGTCAACATGTGCCTCATTTGGTGTTCTTCTTTCGCGCTCCGAATGCCTCCGATTCTGCGGCGACAGTCACAGGGATCAATGCCCCACCGTGCACAGAGTGCAATCCGAGCGCAGTGGATGGCAGTACAGTCAGGGTCCATAGACCTGTGCCCCCTGGCTGTAACTACAGTATGTTGGCCGTTGAGCCGCCAGTGCTGTCTTTGTGCCGTGCATGCATGCCTGCGAATGTCGGTTATGCCAGCCGGTGCTTCTGGGTGCTTGCCAGTTAGGGTTCTTTCTTCCGCAGGTGGAAGGCGCGTTTGACAGCGGGAGGGAGGGTTAGGGTTAGCGCTGGGCGGATTCCCTGCGGCGATGTCATACCAACCGCACTGCGAGGCCCCCCTCAAGCAGAAAGAAGCATCGCCGAACCGCAACCTCACACAGCCAAACGACCTCCGTTGCAATATCTCGGTGCGCTTTCAGCTGAGGCTTCTCACACTACTCATTCTGTTGGGAAGGTGTCCAAAGCCGGTCTTGCACTAGGTTCGTCGGACGCGAGTTCCATTAGCAGCAACCCCGCCATCCAGACCAAATAGGAAGCCTTCAAGTGCGACCTTCTTCGACTTTGTGCAAAGGAAATTCATACAGAGACGTCCACTCGAACCTCGGAGCTTCCACCACAATCCAATCCAGTCACCAGCACGGGTAAATCTACACGCATCTTGCAGCACCGACGGCGGAGCTTGGAAACACTGCGAAGAAGAGGCTGCGAAACGTATATACGCTCCCTTGCATCTTGCATATCCGACGACATTCTTTTGGGGAGGCTACATAGGTGGAAGTATTGGACATAATCTGCCTGGCATAGGTGCTTCGTTTTGCGATGGATGCGACGCGCGAATGGTTGCGAGGCGTGCTGGGACCTGTGAGTGTTGGGGCTCGTCATGACTGTCGGACGGGAGATGGGCACTTAGGAGTACGCTCGCCGAGTCGCGCAATCTTCTCATGGCTAACCACCGATTTCTATCCAACGCCATAGTATCATAGCCGCGAGAGAGTATTTCGCGACGCAGACTCGGTCCTAGTCACATACAACGGTCTGGCACCCAAAACGGATACCTACAGTAAGGATCCCTTTGAAGCACACGCTTCCCGTTTATCTTTCTCGCAAGCGAGAACTGACACTCCCAATTCAGCTCACGAAGACGGGCGAACCCTCGTCCTGCTATGTCTGCACGGGACAATACCCATCAAATTCCGGAATGTGACCTACAACATCCCGATAGCAGCCTGGGTGCCATATGCCTACCCAACGCAGCCACCAATATGCTTCGTGACGCCCACCTCGTCGATGCTGGTGCGGGCCAGTAAACATGTGGATTTGAGCGGGAAGATATATCACCCCTATTTGGCGTATTGGCATATGAATACAGAGGTGGGTTTGGGGGCGGAAGAAACCGAAGCGCCGTGTGTGGCTATGATGAATTTCAAATGGACGATTGCTAATTCTGCTGACTTGTTCAGGAGTCGAATCTGTTGACATTCATGCATGTCCTGCAGGACATCTTCGCCGCGGAACCCCCCGTCTACACGAAACCAAGCAATGCCGCCCCAACACCACAACAACCACCCGCGCAAACGGGTCAGAATTACGGACCGCCAGGGTACTCAGCATCCCCAACACCATCCAACCCCAACGTGGGGTCTCAACAAAGCGGATATCCCCCACAGCGGCCCCAGCAACATCCCCAACAGCAGCAGCAGCAAATGTACACCCAACACCCCCCCTCCCATCCCCAACAGCAGCAACAACAGCAACAACAATATCAAAACCAAAACCCCGCCCTACCCCCTCAAGTCCTCATGCCCGACCCCCGCCGCCACACAACCCCACCTCCCTCCCAACACACCCAACAACAACCCCCACCTATCCCCCCACCCCCCGCCTACCCCACCTCCCGCGACGGCAGCCCCCACCCCACCCGTCTCCCCCACACGCCACCACCACCCCTCCCTCACAAACCCCTCGCAGCAACCCTTGACGGCCAAGCCTACCAGCACGCGACCGACGAACGCGCGCAAAAATTACAGAACGCGAAGGAAGCCGTCCGCGTGAAGTTACGAGAGAAAGAAAGGGAGTTCCAGAACCAGGTGCCGCCCGAGATTGAACGGTTGTTGCATGTGAATCGGAAATTGGGGGAGGGGGCGAGGAGGGTGGAGGATTCGCTGGTCAGGTCTGCTGAGCGGGAGGTTCGTACGAAGTATTTGTTTTTTTTTTTTGCTTTCCCCATTCGAACGGAGGCCGGAGCCGGAGTTGCGTATGCCATGTATATCTGACTCGTTTTGTGATTTGGTTTCCCACAGCAAGAAATAAAACAAACGATCGAATCCCTCAAAACCCAAAACGAGACAACCGCGCAACACCTCACCGAGCTTCGCGCGCAGCCGGACGCGAATGTGGATGAGCTGCTTGTTCCGCCTACCGTTGTGCATAAACAGTGCGTTCTTCATTTTCGCACGCAAGCGCGAAGCGCGAGGCGAATTCTGGGACTTGATCACTGATCTGTGGTTTTTGGTGCAGGTTGATGGACCTCGTAGCAGAGGACCACGCGATCGACGACACTTTATACTACCTCGCCAAAGCGCTTGATGCGGAGCGGGTGGAGTTGAATGCCTACATGAAGGTATGTCTTGCATACGTATATTCGGGGTGTTTATGGGGTGCGGGGTGGTTAAATGTTTTTTTTTGTTTAGGCGGTGAGGACGCTTGCGAGGGAACAGTTTATGAAACGCGCGCTGGTGGGGAAGGTTCGGGGTGTGCTTGGGTGAGGCGCCGGCAAAACGGGTGCTGAGGATGGAAACGGAAACGGAAACGGAATGGGTGGATGGAGCAGCGGGGACGGGGACGGGCTTCTACGAACGTGGGGGCGATGCGATGCGATGGCCCGCCCATGGATGGCTGCCTGCTCGCAGGATCTACCCTCGACGTCCGGTCTCCACGCCCCTCCCCCAACCCCGCCGCTCTCGGAGAAATCCCTCACGTCCCAACATCTGCGTAATCCGTAATCCACCCGCCTTCGAGGGCTCCTCCACCTAACCTCGTGCATCGCATTACCTCCCCATCCTGCCCCCCCACTCGCACACGCACACTCCGCTGAGACATACGTATATATACATACACACTGGCAAATGTCATATATGCATAGACGGTCGTAACATGGTGGGCGTGGGGATGACTGCATAAACTGCTGTTGGGGCACCGACGTCGCCTTCCCCCTATTTCGTTATTGACGGAAATCTTCGGCAGTGTTATCCGGCCGGTGTGAAGTGAAAATGAAAAGTAACCAATGACATCGCAACACCGGCATATGATACTGTATTTCTTTCATATTCGCATTCCGATGTGCAAAAGTGATCGCGGAGTTGAGTCCAAATCCCCAGAGTTGTTCCTGAACGGTACGGGGGTGGGGTGTATATCCAAAAGTCACGAAAGTCACGAATACGAAAACAAAACAATTGTCTCGGGGAGAATCCCGACCGCCAATCCCGCCCAGCGGGCCATCGGCTAACTACGAGACCCTCAACCCACCTAACTCCTCTTCTCCCCATGTGCCCCACCACCACTACTCCCCGTATGCCAACTACTCCCCAACCCCGTCGCACCACCAGGGGCACCCGGGTGATTGATCGAGTGCAGGCTTTGTTTCCTGCTAGGCCTCGAAAGCGTGCGCCGCAGTGATCGGCGGCGGATCATGTCCAACTCCGCGTCGACGGGGTTGGTATGGGTGCCTCCGTTGGATTGTTCGTAGCCTTTGAAATCGAGGAAGGGTCAGTTTAGGTGGGAGGAGATAGGGGCGGAGGGAGGGGGTTAATACAGTTACGTACCACTATACCCCTGCGGATTCGCATCCCTGATAAGTCTCAGGAACACCTCCTCGAGTGTCGTCTGGGAGATTCCCCACGCTTTGACCCACCACGGGCCCGACTGCTCTTTCCCATTCTCACCTTGCTGTGCAGCCGCAGCAGCAGGATCGACATTCTCGTCACTCCCCTCCAAGAACGCAATAAACCGCTGCAACTCCTCCTGACCCTCGCTCCTCGGGCCCCCACGACCCGCTCCTGCAGGGCCAGACGGGAACTGGTACAACAGCGCGCCGGCCGAGTCGTCCTCCAACACCGCCGTGGGTGCCATGTTGGCGATAACCCCCTTCGCGTAAGCCGAGTGTTCCGGGTCAACGATGATCGACACCCTATACCCGGTCCCATGCTGACTCTTCAACGTAATCGACGACCCAATCGCTCTCAACCGTCCATGCGCCATAATCGCGATCCTATCCCCAAGGACATCCGCCTCCTCCATCGAATGGGTGGTAAGCACAATCACACGCCCGCGTTTGAATTTCTCGATGAATTCCCACACATGCCGGCGGTTGACGGGGTCCATGCCCGTGGTGGGCTCGTCCATGAAGATGATTTTGGGGTCGCCGATGGTGGAGATGACGAGGGACAGGCGGCGTTTCATGCCGCCGGAGAAGGTGCCCGAGCGTTGGTTGCGGACTTTGTAGAGGCGGACGGCGGTGAGGCGGGATTCGACGAGGGTGTCCCAGGTGGAAGGGTCGACGCCTTTGAGGCCCGCGTAGAGGCGGATGTGCTCTTCGGCCGTTAGGTCGTCGAAGAGGATCTGTGGACGACGATGTCAGCGTCTGCACGAGAAATCCTTGTCAAATTCATTTCCACCTACATCATGCTGCAAACAAACACCCAAAATTTCCCTGATATCCGGGGTCTGGTCCCTCACGCTAAACCCATACATCAACGCATCTCCGCTAGTCGGCGGGGTCAAACCGGTCAGGATATTCATCGACGTGGATTTTCCCGCACCGTTCTGGCCGAGCAGGGCGAGCAGCTTGCCTTCCTCAAATGTGAGGCACAGGTTGCGCACGGCGACCTTGTCCGTTTTGGATTTGAACCAGCCGTTTTGGTACACTTTGCGCAGGTTGACGATTTGGAGGGCTGGATGGTAGGCTGCAAAATCGGAAATGAAAGGGAACGCAAAGTAAGTCGACCAAGACGTGAGCGCACACATTGAAGCTCTCACGTATTCCCGAAAACTCACCATCATCCAAAGCCCTCCTCCTCTCCTCCGCCACATCCCTCGGCTCCCCCTCCACCGTATCCCTCACCTTCGCCCCCTTCTGCCGTTTCAACCATGCCACCGGATCCTGCTGCTTGCCTCTGCGTCCCGTAACCCCCCAGTAACTCGGGGTCAAAAAGAACCACGGCGGGCGCGTCCACCCAAACTCATCGGGAATCACACTGTCAAAGTACCACGTCAATACGCCGTAGAACAGGATGTTCATGAGGAGGAAGTGCCAGCTCTGGATGGGCGCCGGGACGTCGGGGACGGAGCCGGAGCCGTAGGTGGGGAGAAGGTCCTTTGGGAGTTTTTGGTTGAGGGTGGACCAGGCGAAGCCCGGGCCCGGGATGGCGGTGTTGGTGAGGGTGTCGACGCGGCCGGTGGTGTAGGTGGTGATGTCGAGAAACATTTTGCCGCTGTGGGGGGTAGAGGTCGGGGTAAGTGATGTGACACGGTGGGGTTGATGTTCTCACAATGAGGAGTATGGAACTTACAAGTTGAAGAATGGGAAAAATATCAGAACTGCGAAAGTGGAAAGCGGAAGATGTCAGTGTTTCGGGACAGTGGACCCACTGGATGCGGAGTAAGCAAACGACCCTCAGACCACCGCTTACCTTTCCAAGCAATGGGGCTCGTCCCAGAGTCCCACCAAATATACCCCACAAAGCTGCTACTAAACACGAAGCTCTCAAACAGCAGCCCAATGATAAACACAAAGATCCCAATCAAGATCGCGACCCTGGCCTTCCTCACAAACGTCGTGATAAAGAAAGCGAGCATCATCATACCCTCGCCAAACAAAAAGAAGGTGATCAGAATAACCGCAAAGTTCGTGTTCTTGAACGCAAAGAAGTTGCAGATGAGTCCAAATATTCCCGTGACGAGGGCGCCGACGGCGATGAGGAGGGAGTTGGAAAGAAACTGGGAGAACCAGTACACGGAGGGCTTGAGGCCCATCATCTCCATGCCGTGACGGAGTTTGGCTTCCTTCTCGGTGACGATCAGGTTGAGGATGTTGATGAAGATGACCATCTCTGAGCAGAAGAAGAAGACGGGGCCGAGGGATTGGATGATGATGTCGGAGGTGGTTTTGGGAGGGATTAGGGGCCAGTCTTTGATGCTCACGTCCAGTGTGGCGGATTGAGCGTTCAATACCGAGACTGTGAAGGGGGGAATCAAGTGCCATGCATCAGCGTCCTTTTCCCAATGAGTAGAATCGGTATAACAGAGCAAGACATACTAATAGCCTCGTCAATTCCTCTCATTAGCGCAACAAGTTGCCGTCCATAGATATCCGTCCCGTTCGCCACATTGGACGAGTTGAACCAGACCTGGTACGCAAAGTTGCGCGGCGGGCCAACGGTGTCAGTGAAGTTGATACCCCACGCGGTCACGTTCGGCGTGACCAGGGAGTACTCGTACACGAAATCCTGGTTGGCGACGGGGATGATGCCCATTTTGCGGGTGGGTTTGAATTTGACGTCCGTGAGGGCTGTTTCCACGGCGAACGCTGCTTCGCCGGTTCGCGCGGCGTTCTTGGCTGCGAAGGTTGCCATGACGCTGTTGATGTCGGGGCTTTGGGGTGTGTACATAATGTTGATGCATGGGCTGTCTGGATCCTTGCCCTGAACACGGATGATTTGAGCGTCAGCCCGGCTATCGAGCCATTCGGTGCGGCGAGCCACATCAGTCCATACCTGACAGTTGTAAACCCCTTGTAACGGGGCCTCAAATGGATCAAGAACCTCCTTCCTCTGGTTCGCATTGGAAGCCTGCTGCAAGACCAGCAACAGCAGCATAAACACGATCGGAGCAACGATACATTGACTCACTGTCGATTTGGTATATCTTATCTATGGGAGACCAAAATCCATTACGAAAAGTCGTATCGCCGCCAATTGACGCAGCATGGGCATGACTCGACTTTCTTACTTGCAAGATAGTGTTCCGTTTCAGCATGATAAACAGCTGGTTTATGATAGTCGAGAACCAGTTGCGCTTGACGATCGTCGAGCCGGGCACGGCCGCCCCTGCGTCGCTGCTACTCATGACCGTCGAGATGGCTCCTCTGGGAGGGTGCAATGTGGTTTCGGAAGGCGGAGGTGCCGCAACACGCTAGCGTTGATAGTTCGGCGGCGTTTCCTATTATGCAGCGCTCGGTCGGATATGTCCTAGGTCTTTCGCTATCCAGGTGGCCCACAAATTGCGAGGTAATGGGTGGCTCACGCAAACACCGTCAAACAAGACGAGACAACGGACTAGCTGCTCTTCAAGACAGAATGACCTCAGAGACGCTGCTTTGAGACGCTCCGCTATATAAGGCGCTGCTGTTGAGCGGTTGCAAACGTGGTCGTCCCAATGTGCACCTGAAAGTCTGTGCTTCCGTGGCGCCTTGTTGCCGCGGACGACTTGTTGCGACGACTTGGCAAAGCGGTGACAAACGTGGAAGAAACTCAAACGAAGCGAAGGCACCCACTCCCGACATCTTGCGCTGGCACCCACTCACAAGCGTCAGCTAACAAGCGAACGTCACTGGCCAGAAGCTTCGGGCTGTGGGTCAGCTGTGGGTTCGCTGACCTCAGGCAATAAGTGCGTATATTTGTGGTTGTCCTCTCGGGATTCCAAAGCAGCAGGTGCGTAATGGCATGCGGTTTCCGGCGTTTGACATCTGCGGCCTTCATATTTGAACACTGGGTTCTGCCAGAGCGCCTTCTTCACTTCCAATCGTTCGATTGTCTAAGCATATGCGCATCCTTCAAAGTCTGCGTGGGGCACTTATTTCGGTTTTGTCAACAAAGGCGATGGTCGCAGCAACGTCCGCGGGCACGAATGTGACCGCCCCCGGCCAACACAACCCTCTGAAGTTTTATGGCAACTATTACGGGCACATTCTGTCCGATCTGGAAGCTCTGCACCGACATGTCGGCGAAAAGAGCGGCGATCGGGGCCTCATCTTCCTAGCAGGCGACTCGTCGCTGGACAACAAGCACTGGCTGTTTGTCGGGGACAAGACCAACCCAGGCCAATTGACGAACGATAAGGTCACAGCTGATGCACCCCCTCCTTACAAAGAGTTCTTCCAACCGCCGCGGTGTGTTCAGGATGTTGCTTACTGGCTTACCCGCAAGGCGGCATCTGTGAGGGAAGGAAAAAGTAAAGTGGGGCCATACGCAGCCATCAATTCCGCGTTGGAGGCATCTACCCTCGCCGACCGGGACAAGCATCTAACAGACCATGACACTTTCGTCCGCGACCACATTGCTTCCAACGACATTCTCGTCGTGTCCGTCGCCGCCAACGACATTGCCCTTCGACCCACGCGTGCCACAGTCTCCGCCCTAGGCACCGTCCTCTCCCTTCCAGATTCCAGCATAAAAGCCGCCACAGCAAGCACACCCGGCATCGACTACTTCGTCGACATGTTCAACCACAAGATCGCATCCTACATAGCCAAACTCACCGCCAAACAAAAACCCAAATCAGTCCTAGTCTGTATGATCTACTTTCCCGACGAAACCGTGACGGACAGTTGGGCCAACGGCGCGCTGGCGATGCTGGGATACAATGACCGGCCGGGGAAGCTGCAGATGGTTATTGAAAAGGTGTATGAGCTCGCCACGTGTAAGGTTGATATACCCGGCACGAAAGTCGTGCCCGTGCCGTTATTTAGGGCGTTGGATGGGAGGGTTACGGGGGATTATGAGATGAGGGTTGAGCCGAGTGTTGTGGGGGGGAGCAAGATTGCGGACTTGATTTGGGAGGTGATTGAGGGACAGGGGAAGGGGTCGCATATTTGACTTGAAACGGATGTACGACCGGGTTTCTCGATTATTCTGGGTGATTGGTTGACACTGGTGGTTTTGGCAATACTGTATATGTAGCCTCGCTTCTCTGGATCTGGATCTGTATCTAGTGCATCAAATCGGTTGCGGTAGTAAGTGAGGACAGCCCGTCTTCTTTACCTTTCTACAACTGTGCATACATAAGGCCTGCAAGTATGGGTGTGAAGGACGACGGTGAGCGGAGAATCGTGAGATCTCGGTGTTCCCCATTCCTCCTCTGCTTCCCCACGCTTGGCGGTCCCCACGTCTTGTTCCCACAAAGAGTATAAATAGCGTAGTCCATTGCGTTCCCCTTGTTGCTCTCCAGCAGATCAACAAAAGTCATCCCCTCTTGCATATAACTTAGAGAGGGGCCACGCTCAGGCCACGCTCGCGCGCGCCTTTGGTGCCCTGGGCCGCCGCGGGAGACCGAGATCCTTCTCACAATTGCGCACACTTGCACCTCCATAACGGTGCGCTTCGCCGCGGACCAAAACGGTGCGGGACCTGGTCTTACCGAGTTCGTAGCGGCCGAAGGGTCGTGGGAAAAAGGGTACCTGGGAAAATGCGAAGACGTTGGCGGCAGGAGGCTAACGACGTTGTGGAAGCACGGAACGGAGCACGGGCAGGACGGACGGAACGTGGGCAGGCTCTCCGGGGCTGTCTGAACGCTTGGTGGATGCTACCATGTGAATGCTCGATAATGTATTCCAAAGCGTCTATCAAGCTTCTAGCTGCATGAAGACAAAAGGAAGCCGCTACGAACTCCGACATACTTTCTCTCACAGTGTGCATATCACGGGACTAGAGAACTACAGCATTTCGGCATTGACAGCACACAATCAGTACAAAAAGGAAACGAGAGGTTGCGCGCTGGTTCTGCTATCGAATGAAGTACAAAAGCGATCTGGTCACGGCCCCCTGCGGTGCTAAACATGTCTTTCTGCGTCCTTGGCCAGTTGACTGGTTCCACTATTAAGCGGTGCCCTCTTAGAGGCGGCCTGGGACATCGAACCAGCACCGCGCTTTGGGCCTGCTAAATTCTTGTTGCTCTCGATCGCTTTGGCGAATCTGAAATGATAGGAGTTTTGTGAGGACTATGAGGGTCGCGGGAAGTGGGTGGAACACGCCCTTACTTGGATAGCATTTGGGCGAAAGTTTCCTCCATTGAAGCTAGCTCCATGATGATGGATGTGCGCTGCAGTGTCCACGACTCAAAGCGCTTTTCGGTATGCGACGCAAAAGTTAGGAGACGTCTTGGATTTTGCGAAAACGCAAACTTCCCTGATGAAGCCCATACCTGAAATCAAATTTTGTAGCCTACCAAAACGCACGCATCCGTTGAACATTGAAATGCCAATGGAGTTACAAGAAATGAAGCGATCCGAGCTCACCTGCCCCATGACTCGATCCAATTTCTTCAAAGGTAAGGTGAACATATAGCTTATGACCGCTGCAAGTAGGAGCATCACGGAAGATATGGCGGCAATGGAAGCTACGGCGGACTTCCTGCTCTTCCGCATGGCATCCAGGAGATCCTCTGCAAATCACGGAAGGTGTGATTGAGCAGCAAGAATATGAGTACTTTTGCACCTCCGGACATCATAACGTGAATTTGGAATCGATTTTACTTTCGGGAATGACGAGAATGGTGACCAACTTGAGCCCGTACGGATCCTCGATCACCAGAAGCTCCAGCATGGCGCGTCCTTGCTCAGAAGTCTCGAAACTGCCCGGTGAAACTACCCGGCACATTGGCAAAGCTACTATGAATGCGCAGAACCTCGGTGCTCGCCTCCTGCCGTTCCCATCGCGAATTCAAATCAGTGAAAAGTCAGGCTGGGAGCCGCGGTTGAAGCCATGGGAAGAATGTGTCTGTTTTCTTCAGACTCACCCGCAGAACAAGGTTGTCAGAAGCTGTGGCCTCGACTGTGCCAGTCTTCGTGGGGTTCAGTTGCATACCGGGGCGATTCCCAGCGACACTAAAGGAACGACGCTCCTTTGAGTGGTTTAACATCCTGTCCGACAACTCCAGTCATCTCCTTCGCCCATAGTAGTACATACACTTTTCCAGAAGGATATTCCCTGATGCATATGGATTTGAATCGCAGTATACTCTCAGCGAAAGGGTTCCATTGCTTTTTGTGGCCCGGCAATGACTTACAGAAGAGCGATAATGGTATTTTCTGTGACGAACAAGTTCTGCAGATATGAATCGATGGCCTTCACGTTGTAGACTCCTTGATACAGCAAGTCAAATGGTGTTGCTAAGCTTGGCGGGTTGAACAACCTTTGAGAAAGGAACGTAGGGGTCAACACCGTTGCTCACGTCTGCTCAGCATTAAGGGTGAGTGGTGTCTCCCTTCCCGGGCTCTTTATCTACCATTCATGTCTGTAGCAGCTGATCATCGTTTTCACCGTTCCTGCTATGGGAAAAGTGATAGCTTGTGCGTTCCAAGTTGTGGTAAGGACTGCGTCGGACAGCCCCTTTTTGCTGAAGCTGCTCGGTCCCATCGGTTGAAAGGTCACAGTACGATTGATCCCAACTCCCTCGCGCACGTAAGCGCCCGGGTAGTTCTGCACGTGGGTCGCATTGTAGTCCGCTTGTCGGGTGGCACGCTCCCCACTGGGAGCCACTTGATAGTTCAAGTTTGCACAAGGCCGCTTTATTAGAGGAGGACGAGCGATCTATGTGGGACTTTCACGCCCCAGGTAGTACACACACGTGCGGAACTTACCGAAGACACGATCGGCCTCCAATGCGTTCTTGACGACAGCGAAGCCCTATGCAGGAGAGATATGAGTTACCGAATCACCGCTGTGATGGTGTGTCTTTCGGCGATGGACATCATGTCTGGAAAAAGCCTGAGAACCGCATCGATAGGCATCAATCATTTCTTGCCTCCTTTGAACATCGTACAAAGAACAGCAGATGGGGAGGTAATACACGGACGGTGGACTCGGGCTCACCACACGTACCTGTCGCGAAAGTCCCATAAT
Source organism: Fimicolochytrium jonesii (assembly GCF_025526975.1). Taxonomy (NCBI): domain Eukaryota; kingdom Fungi; phylum Chytridiomycota; class Chytridiomycetes; order Spizellomycetales; family Powellomycetaceae; genus Fimicolochytrium; species Fimicolochytrium jonesii. The sequence continues at coordinate 236,979 of NW_026515681.1, forward strand.
GCCGCGTTGCGGTCTGAACTGAAAGCAGCCGCGAAATCCTTTATCGAAAGTGAATTGCTGATGTCTGTCGGCAAAGAAGTGGTGTGCACCGGACAGTTGAGCAAAATGAAGCAGAGCTATGTCGTGATGTAAGCCGTTACCGTTGATCGCTTGAGGGCATCTCCCAGTCAAGCTAATGACTGATGATGTTGATGGAGGTGATCAGACATCAACTTATTAGGAGCAGATATCAGCCTGCGGCCCAAAACCTACCTTGATTGCGTACTTCATCGATAATCCGATAACGCAACACGCCGGTGACTTTATACGACGACCAAATGAAAAGGGTGTTGTTACAATGCCCAGTAAACCATATCTCATGGCCGGCTTCCCGCAAAAGTCACCTTCGGCAATAGAATCATCTGCGCCCTTGAAAGACAGCACTCCAAGCGGGATGGAAATTGAGCCCGCTATAATGATAGTGCAAAGCAAAAGCACCACGGCCAAAGGGACTCTGGTGCGGTGCAGACGGGATGAAGCTGAGGCGACGGCGCCGGTCTGATCACTAGAAGGGGTGTCTCGGCTTGCGCCTTCCATTATGCGAGGCTGTTGTTAGTGTCTTTCTGGGGAAGGTTACCGAGGCCCCAACTGTGTGTCCACCGGGGTTTCAACGGGAATCGCTTACCTAAGGCCATTGACAGGCCGGCGCGTGTGCTTTCTGCCTACAATCAACCCCGTCATAAAGAACCAGCGCGCTTTCGGATAATGAGCCCAGTCCCCGTAATGAAGCGCACAGCCACCGGAGCCACGGAGCCGCGCAGAGGGAGGGGAAATTGAACGTGGCGCGCGGCTTTCATGCCACCTCCCAATTTCCGACGGGAACCGATACGTGTGAGGGAAGTGTCAATCGCACGTCGCTCTGGTAACTCCCTCCCTCCCCCACGGTCCCTTCATACTACCTACTACCATCCGGGCCTCCATGTCCATGTGGACAAGCGGTGGACAGGAATCTGATGAGATGCTTCCAGTCCAAATCGGTCAAGGCTGACCGCTCTTTATAAAACAATTCCACCAAACGTCTTCTCTCCTCGTCTTCTCGTCGACATTTCCTCTCTTCTCGTCGACACCTCAAATAACCGCTGGCAATGCTTCCCGCCAACGTCAAAAAGGATAACAACGAACTGCAGGATTCCGACCATACTCTTCACGTCCATGACGTTGTAACTGTGCCGCACTCGGCCGAGAGTGCGTTCGGCAAAGACTCGATCTTCAACGGCAAAGGCACAACGAAGGAGGACAGCGACCCCAAGGTTTCGTACTTCCAACTTTATCGCTTTGCATCCCCGTTCGATTGGCTCTGTGTCATCATCGGATCCCTCTGCGCCATCGCGAACGGCGTCGGCCAGCCCCTCGTTGCGCTATTGATGGGGGACGTCATCAACTCTATCAATGGGTCCGCTCAAGCAGATGCCGTCGATGCAATACGCACCATCGTTATCAAATTTACCGTCGTCGGTGCGATCAGTTTTGTCGTGGCCTATGGTTCGATGTGTCTGTTCACCCTCTCGGCTGAAAATCAGACGAAACGAATCCGTGAGAAATACCTCCGTGCGATTCTGCGGCAGGACATGTCGTGGCACGACACCGGGAAAAACAGCGAGTCGCTCAATTCACGTTTGAGTGCTGACACACAATTGATCTTCGATGGGTTGGCAGATAAGGTCGGACTTGTCCTTACCAGCGTCGCTATGTTTGTAGCTGGCTTTGTGATTGCATTCACCCATGGTTGGCGGATGTCGTTGGTTCTCTTGACGGCTGTTCCTCTGATGGCTGGTATGTAGTTCTCCATTATCTTGGGAGGGCGAGTTCCGGTGATGTGGCTTGACGCTGACATTCCCTTTCTTCGCTAACGGCATCAGTTACTGGAGCCATTATGATGAGGATCACCACGTCAAACACAGCCGACGGACAGGACGCTTACGCCAAAGCTGGAGGTGTAGCTGAGCAAGCCATCGCATCCATCCGGACGATCTTCGCCTTCAACGGTCAACACCGGGAGCTCCGCCGATTCGACACGGTCCTCGCCGAAGCATACAAATCCGGTGTGCGCAAGTCATGGGCAACTGGGCTCGGTATGGGTTGCTTCATGTTGATCTTGTTCCTGAGCTACTCGCTTGCGTTCTGGTACGGATCCAAACAAGTGCGCGATGGTTACATGGCATCGGGCGACGTCCTGACCGTCCTGTTTGGGACGGTCATTGGTGCCTTCTCATTGGGCAATGTGGGACCCAACATCGCGAATTTCGCCAAGGCTCAAGCAGCTGCCTACACGATCTTCAAGACCATTGACCGCATACCCCCAATTGACTCCTTCGACCCCGCCGGCCTCAAGCCGAAGAACTTAAGCGGCCACATTGTCGTTGAAGACGTCAGCTTTGCGTATTCAAGCCGGCCCGATATTCCTGTCTTGAACCTCATGAACATGGAAGTCCGTCCAGGGCAGTGCGTGGCCTTGGTCGGTCACTCTGGAAGTGGTAAAAGCACGATCATCAGCCTCCTCGAACGGTTTTACGATCCGAGCAATGGTGCTATCACTATCGATGGGTTTGATATCAAGACCTTGAATGTGCGACATCTCCGAGACCTTATCGGAATCGTCTCGCAGGAGCCGGTGTTGTTCAATGCTACCATCAAACAAAACATACAGTACGGGACTCGGGAAGAGCAGACGCCGCCAACGGACAAGGATATTGAAGAGGCATGTCGCATGGCGAATGCGCACGATTTTATTTCGAAGCTACCCAACGGCTACAATACAATGGTCGGAGAGAAGGGCGCCCTCCTCTCCGGTGGGGAGCGGCAACGGATCGGTAAGTCGCTATGCAATCTTTCCCCTCTTTGGCATCGTTGAGTGGTGAATTAACCCGCTATTTCTTCCTGACAGCCATCGCTCGGGCCTTGATCAAGAAGCCAGCAATACTTCTCTTGGATGAGGCGACCTCAGCTCTGGATACCGAGTCGGAGCGCATGGTGCAAGGTCGGGACCCAATAGTCATCTCTCTATAATAATGTGCTATACGCGTTTTCTGCATGGGTCTAATTCATCACACTCCTCATGCCATTCCCGCTACAGCTGCCCTGGACAACGCCACCGCCGGCCGTTCAACCATCGTTATCGCCCACCGTCTCTCGACGATAATGAAGGCAGATCGAATCTACGTCATGGACAAAGGAGTGGTCGTGGAGTCGGGAACACACGAAGACCTTATGAAGCGCGGGAGCGTCTACACAGCCCTTGTTGCCAAGCAACAACTCAAAACGGGTGGGGTGGATGTAGGACTCGATGTCCCTCGGACGTCCACTCTCCAGACGACAAGCACAGGTTCTGGCAGTACACATCAGACTGGCGACAAGCCGGACGGCTCATTCCGACGGAACCTGCCTCAGCATTCCGGAACAACAGTAGAAGGCGCTACCGTCATCAGCATTTCGGAAGATCAGGAAACCTCTATGGCACGAGAGAAGAAGGAAGCTGCGAGGAAGCTCAAATTGGCAAAGGCACCCATCGGGCGCACGCTCAAGTACCTCCGAGAAGACATCGCACTATGTCTTCTGGGCGTCTTCTTTGCTATCATTCAAGGCGGTCTGTTCCCGACTTTCGCAAAGGTGTTCGGGCAAGCCATCGCGCTTCTCTCCAGCTTCGACACGGTCGGGGATGAGTTCATCCCCAAGGCCAACCACTACGCCTTGATCTTCCTGCTCATTGCTGTCGTCGGCTTCATTGGTTTCGGCGCCGGACTGACCATTTTCCTGATCGTTGGCGAGCGCATGACCCGTCGAATGCGGCACCTGAGCTTTAGGGCCATCCTCAGTCAAGAAATTGGATTCTTTGATCTTCCGGAGAACTCCACGGGCGCTTTGGCGAGTCGATTGGCGACCGACGCTCAGCAGATGCTTGATATGGTCAGCCAGGTGATTCTGACCACTGTTTCGTCGCTTGCGACCATCGCGATCGGCCTAGGTTTGGCATTCGCCGCAACATGGCAGATGACGCTGATCATCCTTGCTGCCATTCCGGTCATTGGGTTGGGGCAGTACCTCGAACTGGCGTCGTTGACGGGCTTCGGTGAGAAGACGCGCAAGGCGTATGAGAAGTCGGGGCAGGTGGCTGGGGAGGCCATTGCGCACATCCGCACCGTTGCCTCACTTGCGAAAGAGGACATATTTGAGAGGCGCTACATTGAAGTCACAAAGGAACCGCACAGATACGCTTTGCACAAAGCACTCTTTGCCAGCTTCGGTTTTGCGCTTTCACAGGGCGTTGCGTTTTGGGCCTACAGCATTGGCTTCTACGGGGGCTACCGGCTCGTCGAGAACAGCATAATTACATGGGGGCAGATGTTTGAGTGCATGTTTGCAGTCGTTTTCACGGCGATCAGTCTCGGGCACATCACCGCGGAGTTGCCAAAATACGCGAAAGGGAAGCAGTCCGCAATCAACATATACGAGCTCTTCGATAAACAAACGTTCATTGACGCCGACCAGGACGGCGTCAAATTTGAGGCCGTCAACGGGTATGCAGGGCTCGACAAGGTCAACTTTCATTACCCGACTCGCCAAGACGTTAGCGTGTTCACAGACGTGGATGTAGATGTCCAACCGTCGCAGATGGTTGCGCTGGTGGGACCATCGGGCTGTGGCAAATCGACCGTCATCGCGCTGTTAGAGCGCTGGTATGATGTGATTGGCGGCCAGGCTACGCTGGAAAAATACGATATTCGAAACTTGCAGCTCCACAACGCTCGTAAACACATGGCGCTCGTGGGACAGGAGCCAGTGCTGTTCGACATGTCCGTCAAGGACAATATCCTCTACGGGGTTCCTGATGGCGAGAAGGGCTCCATGGAGGAGGTCGAGGCCGCTGCCAAACTTTCCAACATTCACGACTTTGTGATGTCCTTACCCGACGGGTATGACACGAGCGTTGGCCAACTTGGGAGCCAAATCAGCGGGGGCCAAAGGCAACGAATCGCCATAGCACGCGCTCTGATACGTCAACCCCGGCTCTTGCTGCTCGATGAGGCCACATCGGCGTTAGACTCCGAGTCGGAGAAATTAGTCCAAGAGGCTCTGGACAAGGCCCGCCACGGTCGCACCACGATCGTAATTGCGCACCGCCTTTCAACCATTCAAGATGCGGATATGATTTTGGTTGTCAAGGACGGGCGAGTCATTGAGTCCGGGCGACATTATGAGTTGGTCGGTCTGGGCGGCGTGTATGCGGCGTTGTGTCTGAAGCAGGATTTAGCGGTGCCCAGCGAGTAGATTCGAAGACTATGTCCACGCGGATGTACAGTAATTCCCTTGGATATGCGCAGTTTGTTATTTTGACTGTGGTCTGATTTTGTTTGCGCATATACACTGCATTGTTCCTTAAATAACGAGACTTGTCCGAATGACAACACAACTGTCAACGCAACTGTCAAGATGCGCATTTGCGACGCCGGCGCATGCTTAGTAAGCATACTCCGCAGCTTTGCACATGATTGGAGGCGGTGCTTCGAAGTTACAATGCTATTGCATCCACCTACTAATTTGGTTTTTCTCAAGCTAGGTCCCTTTAACCGTCGTTCTTTCGCAATGTCCACCTCGGCGACCTCTCACCCTCTCACGGCTGCTAACGAATGGGCTGCTAACCCTAATGGCACAACATTGCATGGGCAGATGATAGGGCAACCTTTACCGAAAATTGTGAGAGGAATGGTGAGGCCTCCGAAAGAGCACCGATGTTGAAGGTGGTACAGCCGCTGCTACATGAAACGAGCAGAGGAAGTCTCATCATAACATCTCCCACTGGCGTCAACATGCGGGAGGCTTCCCTCGGTGCTTTTGCATGCACCGCGTCATATGCCATACATTGACAGCATTGACAGTGCTGGTCAACTGCTGTCAATCAGAGTTTGCCGCCGAGGTCCTTCGTGGGAGTGCTGGTGGTTATCGCCTTCGTCCTTTGACCTGCTGCCATCTTTCTTGTAGGCGAGGAACTGCTGGGAGCTGCGACAGTCATCGGTAACTAGCGCTCATGGACACGCGCACACGTTGAGGAAAACGGAAAAAGCGGGAAGGGTTGCCATGGAGAAAACCCCCTGGGGGGTGAGAGGAGTCCACATGGACAAATGAATAACAGAGTAAGAAATGTTATTGTATATGCTTTGCATTATTCATTTCAGAAATCCCGCACGACCCAAATCCTTTAAGGGAAAGAAAACTAATCATACCGCAACTAGCTAGCGGGACGACAGATATGGAAACGGAAGAGAACGAACGAGCTTTCCATCTTTTCACTTGAACTGCGCCTTGTTGACCTTGACAAACTCCTCAAAGGAGATTGGATCTGTTCCAACGATCTGTTTGTAACCCGGCAAAGTGTTGGCTGTCTCGTAACTCTCGTCGAAGCCCGCTTCCATAAGTTCCACCACTGCAGAGAAATGAAATAAGCCCAAGCGAAAGGGAGAAAACAGAGCGAAACACCTCATGCGCTGCCAGACTTACTGGCATCCGCGGTAAATTTGCTCATTCCCATGGTCTGCACGGCCGCTTCGGCAATGGTCGAGCCAGGGAGCGTAACAACAGCCACATCCTTTCCCAAACTTGTTGTCATGACCTCGGCAATATTCTCATTTGACAGAACCTGAGGATGGTAGAGGTTGAACGTCGCGGTCTTCCCGGTCTTGGGAATTGGACCGAGAAGCAGAGCCGCTGCGGCTCGTCCAATGTCGGATGCTGCGATGTATGGGATGTCACGGGATTTGGAGGATGCGTAGATTCCTCCGGTTTGGGTGAGGAAGTTGTCCATGAACCACGAGGCCCGAAGGATGCTAAGGGCATAGTCGTAATGTCGATAAATGTTTTCCGCCACGCCGTGCGCGCGGATAATCTTCAGATTGCTCGTGGGGTTGGCGTCAATGCTAGACAAATAGACTACATGTTTGACGTCGGCGACGTGAGCGGCCTGCGGGCAGGGATTTCAGTGATGAGTATGATGATGCAGATGGTAAAAAGCGACAAGATAGCAGATGACGAGAATGGCGGAAGAGTTCCCGTCTCTTACCTGCGCTGCCACAGCATCCAACAAGATTTGTTCCTCGCAAATGGGCGGCGTCATGGCATACAACGCCTCAACACCTTTCAACGCCTTCGTCACAGCATCCAAATCTTTGAAATCGGCAATCTGCACAAACTCCACATCTTCAACTGGGAAGAGTTTGCGAGCCTTGTCCACGTTTCGCACGAGCGCTCGCACTCGGATGGCAGCATCGCCGGTACTGGGTTTCTTGTTGGGGGCTAGGAGCGAACGCAAGACTGCTGATCCAGTTGTTCCGGTAGACCCGAGAACGCCGATCAGTTTAGGGGTAGAGGATGTGGTTGGAACGACCATGACAGGCAGATATGCGACTTCACTTCTTGTATGTTGTATGTAGTCAGATGAATATAGGGAATGCGACAGAAGGGGGGGAGCATTCCCTCAAGCAGAGCGGAACGGCGATGGGGAAACTACACATCGTGGTCAAACATCCTGCACCCAAGTGCCCAACTGCAGACGGGTGAAGCACAAGCACCGGCACTAGCACAACATCAAGCACCCCGCTGAAGCAGGGTTTTGTGACTTTTCTATGATACCATATTACAAAGCGGGCCGCACTTGAAGCGGGCAAACTACGAAGGAGCGAGGTAGGGCATGTCGTATCTAGGTTAGGTGACGGTTTAGGACATTGAGGTTTGGAGCCTTGAGTCGACGCAAAGCGGGCCGCACTTACATCGTGGAAGGAGCGAGGAGGTAGGGCATGCCGGATCTAGATCTAGGTTGGGTGACGGTTTAGGACATTGAGGTTGGGAGCCTTGAGTCGTGGAGACTTTAATGCCGCCGGCCATCAGCGAGAGCGGGGTGAAACGCGGATGGGACCCGCTTCCGCGTCCCTGCGCCAAGCGAACTTGTTACAAATCCGACGGCAGCAGCATATCGAGCTGCACTACGATCAGTCTATCACCGAATCCCACAGCGGATGGGAATTGCTAAAGCCCCTGTCAACCGCGGGGGCCCGTTCAAGTTCCAAGTTGCTATGTATCTAACCCTGAACCTGGGACGTCAATCTGTACCCATGCCCCAATACTATTGCGCACACTCTCCGTCTACTCTTGGCTAGGCCCGGCCGCAAATGTATCGCCGACGGTGAGGGGATGCCAGCAGCGGCTCCACCTGAAGGCGATGGGCAGCTGGCCTCTGAATGAAAAGACGTGAATCATTTCCGTGATGGTGCGTGCGTGAGCTCGTTCGGCCCGCGCCTGGTCCCTGATTAGATATCTGCATCTCAGGTAACTGATGTTTCGCAGCCTTGAAGGTGCTACATTTCAAACCACCACTGGCGGAGTCCGGCGGAGGATTCCGTGGGGGGAACGACAGGGGGCAAAAGCCTCGTCAGGCGTGTGCAAGCCAGGTGCAAGAAAGTTACAGTAGTTATGTAGGATTGAAGCAGACCATACGACCCCGAAGATGATAAAAACAACGCCAGGCCCCAGGCCCCTGGCAATTAACCAAACCCATCGACTCGATAGGCTCACAGGTGTTATCAACGTTCAACATGCAGGGAGCCACGGAGACAGAGGTCCGCAGAATTGTACGGGACAATTACGCCCAGGTCCCCAAAACGGCCGACCGTGAGGGCAGCACACGAGTTGCCCAGGCCTTTGGGTACAGCCTCGAGGAACTGACAGCAATTCCAGTGGAAAGCAACATGGGATTGTCCTGTGGGAACCCCACTGCAGTGGCCAATCTCAAGGAGGCGAGCATCGCGGCGGACGCGTAAGATGATCTAGGAGCGCCCAAGCTGTCCACTTGACTGACCCTCGGTTTTCCCTCCGGTGCGCGTAGGGTGAAACGGTAGTCGATCTCGGCTCTGGGGGAGGTCTCGATGTCTTCTTGGCGGCAAAGGCAGTCGGGGCCACCGGAAAGGCTATTGGAATCGACATGACATTTGTAACAAGAGTGCTCTCTGTTCTGAACGATACAATCCTTTACCCTTCCTGATTACTCGCGTATTTGCAGGAGATGATTGACCTCGCCCGCCGCAACGCCAGTAAGGCACAGGTCAGGAACGTTGAGTTTTATCTCGGCGAGATTGAGCACATGCCAATTGAAAGCAACACGACCGACTGTGTCATCAGCAACTGCGTGATCAACTTGGTTAGCAACCATCTGATTTGCAGTCCAGAATATTACCGCACCTTGCAACTGACTACGCAATGCAGTGTCCCAACAAAGACGTTGCGCTTCGAGAGATATACCGCATCCTCAAGCCCGGTGGCCGTCTTGCGATTTCTGACATTGCGCTGAAGCAGGAGGTCCCCCCTGCGCTTCAAGACAACCTGAGTGCGTATGTGGGATGTGTGACTGGCGCGATCCAGATCAAGGAATACAAGGCGTTATTACACGGAGCCGGTTTCCAAGGTTGGTTCTGAAGAGGCTTCTTGCTGATTCGAAGCTTCCCTTGGCTAAACTTCGGTCTGCCTCAGATGTTGTCATCGTCGATTCCAACGCCGACTTAAGCGTCTACACGTTTGCAGACAACGGCTGCTGCGGTTCGGGGGCTAGTTGCGGGCCTGCAGTACCTGCGGAAGTGGTTCCTGACGCCAAGGCTGAAGCCGACGGTGATGAACCTTGCGGCTGCGGTCCTACGTGCTGCGACGGTTCCCACCCGGACACTGAAGCATCTTGTTGCGCCTCTTCGTGCTGCGGTAAGGACGAGAAGAAGGGTGCTTCTGCGCCTGCCAAGTCCTGTTTGAAGGATTGGGATGTGAACGCTTTTGCAGGTATGCACGCCTTGATTTGATATCGTCAATCTATCACGAGGTTATTATCTCGGATAGCTTCTGTCAAGGTCTTCGCTACCAAACCGTCCAGTTGGGACACGCACATCGAGTTCTCGACGGAGTGCTGTTCATCTTAGACGGAGTGCCGCAAGAGATACTGTCCTTTGATTTCCAATTTGGCAGAGTTATGGGCTTGAATGTAACATGAATCTAACCCGCTCTTGTACTGTACTGTAAGTAGGTGGCCAGATATCTGGTTACGACGGGGTTTGCGCCCTGTTTGCGCCCTGTTTGTGGAATGATGTGTCCTTGGGGCGTCGTGCCCAGACTTTTGCCCACCTACTGTACTGTATGATAGCGAAATATGATGGTTCTTCCTCTGGTTAGCGATGAGCTGCGGGATCAAATTTTCTGGAGATGCGTAGGGGACCCGCTTGTCTTTGGCGCCGCCCAACCCGGGAAGCCTCGGGTTCTTGATTAGAGTGAGACCATAGACCATTCCTTCAGAAGAAGTGCAGCGACCGTCCGCAACACACGGGGCCGCAAGCCCCAGTACGCTCCTGGGGTCTTTCCCGATCAGTGCTGCATATTGGCTCACAAATTGTTGAATCTGCGTTGGCGAACATGAAAGGCTAGAAATCCAAAGTCGGCTTGCTAGCGCATAACCAGGTCCAGCAGCATAAATCAACAGATCAACAGTCATCAACAAGCATCAAGATCAACGCTAATGAGATGGCCACCCTTTATTTAGGCTTTCGCTGGACGCCACGAGACGAGCTCAGACATGATGGAAACTGTCAAAATTCCCTAAACCATCCATGTCCAGTATGGAAGATTCCCTTCTAACATATGGGTCGATGCCAAAAGCTGCGAAGGAGACGTACAATCTACCTCAAGAATGCTGGTCTCGCCGACATCTTGCACAGCCGCAGCATTCTGAAAAGCACGGGGACGGTATTTCTGTCCGTTTCCCGCAAACTTCCTACGCTCTGTCGGCAATCGGGGTCGTCCAAATAACAAAATAGTTGCACCCCTGATTTCTGATGATGCACATATAATGATAATCGTGAAATAATATGGTACAGTGGTATCCTAACGTGTCGTTCAGCAACGACTGGATAGAATAAATAAATCTACGCACTACCTGAGGATGACAGAGTACTGAAGATTACGCCCTCCGGTCTGTGAAGCCGCCTCTACTTGTGCTTCTTGTTACCCTTTTTGACCCCGCTTCCCGAAGCGCCAGCCCCGGAAGAGTTCGGCCCACTGCTTGATCCTTTTCCGGTGTTGACCGATCCGCCGGTTTGTGTGGCTTTGATGATGTTTTTGAACTGACCGGCGACTTTGGCGGCTTTGCGTCTGTGAGAAAGAAGTATTGTGAGCACAGCTGCCAGGGAAAATGAAGACCAGATAATGTTGCGAGACTTACTTCTTTCCACCAACGACCTTGCTCGTCAACGGAATGTACGCGAACGGATCGGGGCCGCCACTCTTCTTGACATCTCCCTTGGCCCTCTTCGCCTTGAACTGCCGTCCAAGCATCTTCTCCACCTCGCCCTTATCCAGACCCACATCCTTCCGCTTGTTCCTACCCTGTCCCCATCCGAGACCGGATGCGGTAGCACCCCGGTTTTCCTCGGCTTCGGGGTCAGCGTCGCCGCGCTTACGTTTTGCTGATTCGTTGGGTCGGAGGAACTTGACGCGGCCGTCGGCGGTCCGTGTGAAGGCTACTTCGGAGTGGAGCGCGGCCTTGTAGTGGTCCTCCCTGTCCTGTGTCACTTCCATTGCGTCCAGTGCGGCGGTAGCACCGGCCACGCCTTCGCCTTCATCGTCGGAGTCGTTGATCATCAGGCGCCCGTCCTCGTTGCTCTGGAAATCTGACTGTGCGCTACCGTTCGCGCCGGCTCGCTTGCCTTTCCGTGGAGCGCTGGTCACGCGCGAGACAATACGAGCGTCCAAGAAATCAGCGACATCGTCTTCACCACCCTCTCGAATCCTGGTGCTGCTCGGCGCAGCAGACTTCCCTTTTGACCTTTGCAGGGCGTCTTTGAACCGATCGGGGATGTACTTCTCATCGTCATCATCGTCCGAGTCTTCCGCATCTGTTTCGAGCTCACTCTCACTACCATAGAGCGCATCTTCGAATTGCTTGCGGGCTCCGCCTGCAGCTGCACCCTTGCCAGCCAACAACGCGGCCTTGCTGGCCTCCCCATCGCTGTCATTCTCTTCTCCAGCCTCCAGCTGCTTGGCAATCCGCTTCTTCTTCTTCTCGCGCTCTCTCCTCTTCTTGATGTTGACCAGAAGCTTCTTATCGCCTTCAGGTACAAATCCTTCGATGGCCTCGTAACTGAACCGCCTCACTAGCCTCTCAAAGATGTGTCGTACTTTCGCCTTGAAGTGGGACTTGTGATTCCGGGAGTGGGTCAAAATCGCAACAACAATGTTCTCCAGCTCGTCCTCCAAAACCTCCTGCCTCAAACACACGATAACAACCTTCATAAACCCGAGGGCAGCCTTGATGACTTCCCGATTTGTCGTGTTCATGACAAAGTTGATCGTAGACACGAGCTCCCTGACGAAACGTTCGTCCATGAGAGGGCCGAACTCGAAGACAAGACGGGACAAGGCGGCAATAGAGGCACTCTGCATCGTCGAGGTTTCACCAGCCAAACCGGCGATGACCATAGTGAAGAACTCGGACAGGTTGATCTTCTTCGCTGGGTCTTCGTCGACTTCGCCTTCCGTGTCCATCCTCCCTTCCGATGTCGGATCGCCGACGCCGCCGTCTTCAAGCATCTTGTTGCCCATTGCAACGAGACACTCGTAAGCAGCATTACGTGCCTTCTCGCTAGCTTCCTTTGTGGCGAGCATGACTTCCGACAAGGAGATGGGAATGAATTGCAGAAGCAAAGCTTTCTCCGTAAGCGGGATGGCGTTGCAGATCCATTGAAGGAGTTGAATACGAGCATTCTTCGCGCCAGAGGAAGCTTTCGACAGAACCTCCGGGTCCAGAACACGTTCGATCAGTTCCTCCAAGCCAAGTAACGCGCGGGGAAGCTTGGGAACGACCTGGTTGAGGCACTTATACGTGCGCTTCTGCATAGTAGGATCCGACTCGCGCAATTGACCGGTCAGGACCTTGTAGAACAGGAGAAGCGGGGAATCAGCGGGGAGAGCGGCATCCCCAGATTTCGAGCGGTTCTTGACCTCGGGGAGGAAAGGTAGCAGGATAAGGAGCAGGTCCAAAATGGCGTAGTCGCGCAACCTCTCTAGTTGCACAGCTGGTGATACTTTCGTTGCCTGCTCTGTTTGTTGCTCCTGGTGAGACTGCGACTGCAGTAATGTAGTGACAAGGTTCAAGAAGTAGCTGGTGACCGCCTTCTCTTCCGCAATCAGTAAAAGAGCGCCGATCGTCCGGGCGTAGCGCTGCGTCTCCCGTTCATGTAGGGCTTGTAGTTGTTGACCTTTCGCTTTCGAAGTTTGGAGCAGATCCGGGTTGACAGTCGTGTAGTTGTTGCAAATGACGCTGAGGAAGCGGTTGGCGTACTCCATCAATCGCGCGATGCCATCGGTGGCGAGTTTCAGTTCAGCAGCATTGTCGGCCGAGAGGCTGACGACTTCCTCGTATCCTTCAATCAGGCATACGATTGCATCGCACACGGTGGGCCTGAAATCGGGATTAGACGGCAGGTTGGCATACGCCTCGGTAGGTTGCGCCTGCAGAATCTTTCCGAAGAACGGCGCCACAACCGAAAATGACGAGTGTACATCGGACGGCACGGTTGAGCAGATAGCCGGAACCATAGCCCAGATCTGAGCCCCAAGCGTTTCGTACAGCTTAGCTTCCACTTCGCGCTTGGCCGTCCATGACGCACCACTCTTCTCCAGCAATCGTTGTGCGAGCGGTAGGAGCGTCGTTCCGAGGAACCGAAGAGAGTGTGGGCCGTAACGGGTCTTGTTGGAACGCTTAGGTAAGGGGCGGTTGAGGGCCTCCACGAAGGTGGCAAGTAGGTATGGTCTCCGCGTGGCGTTGGATGTGGAATCGACCTCAATGTTCAGAGGGATCCACTCAACAAACGTCTCGAGGCCGATAGCCTGAACAGCCGCGTGCAATGACACTTCCAACTCCTCCTTGTAAGGGAAGCTTCCTCCATACGCACGATCGTCACGGAAAGCGATGATATTGACAAGGGTCGTCTTCATGACGGTAGGTTTACGCGAGCCTACAGAGTCGAACAGAGCCTCGGCGAGGCGAAGAATGCCGCCCCAAGCGGCGCGATATCGGATATCCGTGAGTCCCGAGTTGACCACGTACAGGAGGGTCAGCAACTGCGAGTCGGTCGTATCGGCTACCGGTTTGACACCCTGAACGACTGGTGCCACAATCATCGAGTCGGTGATACAATTCCTGAACATGTCCGCGAACACATCCGCGGCCTTCGCGAGGATAACGGGCTTTGTTGACTGTTGCCCTAGGACCTTTTCGAAGAGTGTGGAGAACGTACCGACGAGAAGCTCGGGGTAGTCTTGGAGTGCATACTGCCACTCCTCGGACGACAACGTGGTGGCTTTTGTGTTCTCTACGTCGTTCACGAGTTCCGCTAGTTTGCGGAATCCACGTCCGATCAAAGCCAGCCAGGTCGGGATGAGGGTAGCATCGTTTTGGTATGGCCGGATCTCCAGCAACGCGCGGATGACAGAATCCAATAGCTCCACGTCAAGTTCAGGGAAGATGCCGTCTTTATCTGCGTCGGCGCCGAAAAGTGCGTCCAAAACGGAGAAGATCCATTGAGTAAGAACCGTGTTGCCCGTACCGGAGGACCGTACCGGAAGTCTCAGCAGCTTCTCGCACAGCTCATGAAGCTTTCCACTGGTGCGACCGTGTCCACCCTGCAGCGCTAGAGAGGGGATTACGGCCTTGAGGAACACCAAAACGTGCAAAACGTTCTGTTCAGACTCCTTCCTATCGTTGGCGGACCCAGTGCCTTCGACGGATTGTGTGTACTCTTCAAGCCCTCGAACGGCGAATTCGATTATTGTCAGCGTCGCGGGGTGGTGAACGCTGGGCGGCGGAGGGTGCGCCAATAGTCTCCTGATGGCCTCGTGCGCCCTACGCCTTACTTTGGGCCGTCCGTCGACCGACATAATCAACAGGACCTGCATTAACTTCCGGCAATTCACATCGCTCGTCCAGCGCTGACTATCCTGAGCAGCAAGTAAGAACTCAAAGCATGCTAAAACAGCCCTCACAAGAGGCTGGTCTTCCTGGTACATTTCAAGTATTACTCCAACGGTTTTCGCAATGTCTTCAAACTTAAGCTTCAGAATGGCGGAAGGAACTCGAGGGAAAACGATGGCCAGCAGGTAGGTAGCTGCAGCCACTAACCCTTGGGCTTCTGGTACAGCTTCTCCGCCAGTGGCTTGCTGAGACAGAATAGTCATGAGGGCTCCAAAGTACGCAAGCGGCGTCAGTTGTTCTCCTTGCTCCGTGATTGTCTCCTCCACAGCGGCAAGAATCAGAGCCGCCTGCTTCTGGTTGTCCAGTCCACTGTTCGTTTGCGTCCGAATCTTGACAAAGAGGTCGTTCGAGGCGAAGGTGAGGTCCCTCCCGGCCGAGTCGGGCACCAGGCCTCCCAGTGCTTCGGGCGAGGCCATTTCGAACGTGGCTTGCCGGAAAGTCGGGGTAGGCTTGCCCGCGGAGAGGTCCTAAAGACTCGTTTAGGAGTTTCGCAATGATAACCTCCCTTGCTGTCGCTTTCGGGGAGGAGAAAACACTCCAAGCGCTTTCTACGTATTTGTGGAGTAAAGACCAAATGCACCTTGTGAGGTCAATGGCGAGAAAATCAGGGCTCGTTTGACGAACAGGAAAAATGGGAACGAGGCAAAGAACTCAAAACGCGTGAAGAACGACGCCGGATCACGTGACATGCCCTTTTTATGTCATCCGCGTTCAAGCAAACTCCGGCGGGCTGGGCGAAAGCATGACCTGAACTCCCCTTCGGCTCCCTGATGAACAATAGGAGAAAGCGCGGTTTGGGGGAAGCTACTTCTCATTAGAACATCGGAGATGGAGGGCTGAGGGTTGCGCTTTGAATCAACGGACCTATCCAATCTCGGAGGGGTTGAATTGTATTGCGTTCAAGCGAAATTGAGGTCCGTTGATTCCGCGCATTCCATGGGTAGAAACGTGACGCCTCACAAACAAGCTCAGGCTGAAGCGGACTTCGGAGCCTATGATTTGCGACCCTTCGTGATATCCGTTCGTATAAGGCGTAGGATGTGTATCGGTCGCCCACACAGCTTTTGAACTTAGTCTTTCCGCAGTGATCCCCAGCAGTACCCCATCAAGCACGAGAGCCATGTCAACGTCCGTTGCTCAACAGCCCGATTTGGGGTCGCAGGTGCTTGCCAAGACACATTACGGCAGCCGTCTCAAGGACGCCTTGATTCGGGATCGTGAGGTCAAGGAACAGAAACTAGGCGCCCAGCGCAAGCTCGGGAGGTTCAATGACGAAGAAGGTGGGGGACGGAGATCTCGTTCATGAAATGACTTGCCACTGTCCGATCGACTTCTCAATCAATTTAACTTTCACAGTCACCGTTTTTGAAGCAAACGTCAAGGAAGCTAGGCTGCTCTATGAGCAGCAACTTGAGGAGCGGCGCCATGCGGAGGAACGTCAGCGGGAAGCTGCTGCAGACATCCTGGCATCTGAAGCGCGGAAGAAGGATTTGATCGGTTTAGGTGCGTCCGGATACATCATTTGAAATCATCCAAGTCGTCACGGCTAACAACGCATATTCTCATCTCTACGCGCTATTAGCATCTCGCATCCAAGCGTTCAAGATCCAGGTGATGAATCAAAACCAAGCCCGCGAACGCGAATTGGACTTCCGCGCGGCCACGAAGCAGAAGCGTGAGGCATTCACTCAACGGGTGAAAGTCATCGAGCAAGCGCAAGCTGCCGAGCGTCAGGAGCTTGTCGACGCGCAGGAGCGTATCGCTAGGAACTTGAAGATCATTCATGCTCTCGAGATGCGGGAAATGTCGGAGAAAGATATTGCCAAGAAGAAGACGGAGTATCAGCTGGAATATGAGCAATTGAAAATGAGGCAGCAGAAGGAGGCTGAGCAGTTGAGGGAGCTGCAGGTACACTACAGGGCATTATTTCCTGGAGCTTGACCCGCCGCTTTAGACCTTGGGCTCACTATGCCTCCCCACTAGTTACTCAAAGTCCGCCACATGTCCGAGCAAATGGATCTGGAGCTACTCAGTTCGGCCGAGATCGAAGAAATGATCGGGGAACACAAAGATCGTGAAGACCTATACCTGGCGAGAAAGTACATCGAGAAAGCCGCCGAATCCACCAAACTCGATCGTCAGCAGGCCCAGCTCAAAGCGCTGCAACTCAAAGAAGAGCAGAAGCTCGTGCAAGGGCAGTTGCTCCATTCGCAGGTCCGCCAGCGCAAGATGCTCGAGCGGACTCAAAAAAGCTCGGCGAGGTTGCGTGAACGAGCGGCGTTGGACGATGCCATGTCGACGATGGGGGAAGCCATCAACGGGGTTAAACACCGTGCGAGCGAGTTTGACGGGAGTGAGATGCAATCCTCCGCCATCGAGTCGTCGGACATGGACCCTTCCGAAGCCTCAAGCAATGTGGGCGATGTTGAGGCCGCCACTGGGGGGGAAGGCTCAACTCAAGCGGAGGACATGGAGAAGCGCCGCAAGCAGCGTACGGCCGGCGATGCCGCCACGGAGCTCAAAGAAGCGTTTGCCAAGGGCATGCAGCGTCTCCGAGCCCTTGACATAGACCAAAAGAAAGGTCTTGATCAGCTGCGCCAGCAACACAAAGACCAGGTCCACCAACGTATCCGCGAGAGCAAGCGCAAACAGACTCAGTTGCTGAAAGACCAGGAAGATGAAGTCAGGAGTATCCGCACCGAGCATGCACAGGACATGCAGGAGCTGTGTGAGCTCATCCTCCAGTCTCAGGAACTGCAACGTGCTCAACGCCAGGTGGACTTCCAAGGCAAGACCGACACCTCTAGCTCGATTGTCGAGAACATCATGCCGGCCGAGTTCATGCAGGCCATTAGGGAGGGATCGCGACCCGCCCCAGTGACCTACGAGAACGCGGTAGTGGTCCGCACCGCAATCGCCGACTACAACTCGTTGAAGCCGGCACAAAGCGTCACGCTTTTGCAGCGCATGTACGGAGCATTCGAGGAAGTCCTGAAGGAGTTCCCGGGTGCCGTGAAGGTCGCGAGCGTTGGCGACATGTACGAGATCTGCGTCGGCCTTACGCATAAGAACGCTGATGATAACGCACCAGATGTCGCTGCCACCGCCCTCGACCTCGCCACCCGCTTAGCCTCTAGCTTTTCCGCTCTGTACGTGTCGGATTTGAACATCCCCGCCGGGAAGGTATCGTTGAAGATCGGAGTCGATCGCGGTGTCGTGAAGGCCGGTCTATTGGGCAGCAGAGTCCCGCAGTTTGTCGTGCATGGTGTACCGGTCGAGCGCGCGAAACAGCTGTCGCAGGCGGCGGAACCGGGCCACATCTTGCTTGCGAAGGATTTGAAGGATAGGATGGACCAGCGCTACAAATTTGAGAAGTTTGGAAATGGAGATCTCTTCCGCTTGGTGCCTCCATCTCACTAGTGCTCTGTGTTTGAATGTTTGAATGAGGAGCAGCTGGCCCACCCCTCATGGAACCATGTATTCGCTTCATTACGCTTGTAGCGCTCTGTATTTTGTTGCATCAGAATCACGAAATTCTTAAATGATCGACCTTTCCTCTTGTTCTACCATCCGTGGCATAGATCTTGTTGCTTCTGACACTCGGGACCTTGGTCTATGTAGGATACTTGTGAACAAGCTGTCCCCGCTGGAGGAGTTTCGGGACGCGTTGTGACAGCACACGGTTGTCACGTTTGACAGCGTAGGTGAAATGCTGGTCCACCCCTTTCCGATGTCGATGGCCGTCGCTCCGGCAAGCCCACACCACTTGTCCACTCCACGCTGTGCACCATGCAGGTAAGTGGGTCAACGGTAGGTACCTTCTTGTGCATACATACGGCGAAAATGTGTATATAAAACCCACATTTTCCAGCGTCTTCCGACCGGGTCAACACCTCGTCTCGTCTCTGTAGCGTTTCTGGAGCCCTTCATTGCACCTCACTTCTAAGCGAATCTCCAAAACACAGCGCTCCCAACATCTTTCGCTACAGATATCCAGTCATGGTAGCAGCAGTCCTGCAATCCCGCACCCTCGTGCGAGCCAAAGCACCCTTAGCCCCGTTCGCCAACACATCCGTCCCGCTCTCACCTATGGACGTCGCAGTGGGCCGGTATTCATTCCCTCTGCTCTACATCTTCGCAGCGCCTGATGCGCCGCACGAGGCCTTCCAGCACGAGAAGCTCCGGGAAACGCTCAGCGATACCCTATCTGTATATCCCCATCTGGCCGGACGCGTCGACCCTGAAACCGACGAAAACCGGGGAACGGTGAATGTGCGATGCAACAACGCAGGGGCCGAGTTCGTTCCCGCGACGTGTGACGGCAGCCTCGCCGATTTCGCGCCGTCAGCGACTGATTCGGGGGCTAGAGTCAACTCGTCGGACATGGCACAGCTACCCACCGGCCTGATGCCCCAGTCGTCAAACCCCCAAGCGCCGGCACGCGAGCAGCCCTTATTGATCGTCCAATGCACGGTCTTCAAATGCGGCGGGCTGGCCATCGCTCTGAACATCAACCACCGGATGCTGGACGGGGAGGGCGGGTTCAACTTTGTAGAAGCGTGGGGCGCCGCGTACAGAGGGGTCAGTGTCCCAGTTCCATCGCACGACCGGCACCTCCTCTTTTCGCGGGGTGGGGTAGCCACGTTCCCGCACGCAGAGTACAAGAACGCTGCATCCCCACCGTCTCCACCGTTCCCTGACCCGATCCCCAAGACGAAAGCCAAACTGTTCCACTTTTCCGCTGTCGAACTAGGGAAATTGAAGTCCGATGCATTGGGGATGGAGAAGCTGGAGACCGTGGAGCCCGCGCCGTACGTCTCGACCATCGACGTGCTGACCGCTCTCCTCGTCGTCTTGCTATCCCGCGCGCGTAAAGCCGCCGGAGTCGATTTCTCCAGCAGTAGCATCCATCTGAACACAGGCATCAACGCCCGCCGGCGGCTTGTGCCGGAGCTTCCGGGTCGATACGCTGGGAACGCCATCTTCAACGCGCGATCATCGCATCCGGCCACCGATGTTCTGGATGGGCAGTACCCAGCAGCAGTGGCGTTGGCGGCGCACAGGATCCGGAAGGCGGTGCTGCAGATGACGGATGCGTACCTCCGGTCGGCGGTGGAGTACGTTGCTGCTACGGAGCCCGACCCGTCGGCAGTGACGTTGGCGGTGGACTACTTTTTTGGGAAGGTGAGTTCGACGCACTTCTTGAACGGATGAGTACGTGGGGTTCGCTTTACTGATATTGCCGCATTGCTTAGGATTTCCTGATGCCCAGCTGGGCCAACCTAGGCCTTCTCGACCCCGATTTCGGGTCCGGACAAGCGGTGTACGCCGGGCCGCCCAATTTCTCCGTGGCCGACGGTTTCGTCGTCGTTTTGAACTCCGCGCGATGGGCTCGCTCTGAAAAGGGCCTTTCCTGCTATGTGTCGATGGAGGAGACGGCCATGACATCTTTCGAAGAGGCATTAGGACAATGGCGAACGCAGATTTTATAGGGCATATTTGGAGATGGAGAGTTTCTAGATTCCCCCACTCTTCTTATCTATGTACGCCGTATAGTATGTACATATGGGAGGCAGCAAACTCCACATCTACGAATCCACATTTACTAGACTACAATTATCACTGTTCACTTCTTATGTGTGTCTGGAGATAGCTTATTCTGATGCAAAGGATGCGTTGAAGCAAGACCGGGTATATATATATACCGCAACCCCCGCCAAAGCCATCATTCCCTCGGACTTCGGGTCCGTTTCCCCAGCTCGACAACGTCCTCCTCGTCCATCGCGTCCGGTGAGACAACGTCCGCCTTGCTCGCTCTCCAAATCCTTAGCACCTCCTCTATCCGTCCCATATACACGGCAACTGTCTCCTCGGGCTCCTCAACAACGATATCCTTCAAAAACTGGCGTTCGTCGTCGTCGGCGGGTCGGGTGTCTTTGAATTCCCACTCGTCGCCCTTTCTAACCACCGCGCGATAGCCGATGGCACTCAGTCGGTTTGTCGCTTTTTCAAACTTTCCCACGCCCAACTGATGAAACAGCGGGCTAGGCGGGCACGGCAGCCCCGTTTGTGCGGCCTTGCGTGTATATGCCACATGGTCGTCCAGGACGCGCATGAGCACGTTCATCGTCAACTCGCGAACATGGCCGAAAAACATCCGGCACATCACCAGCCGTTTCGCGACATGCCAGCGCGCTCCGTAATACGCGCAGATTCGGGGTAACATCGTGTGGAGGTTATCCGGTGTGGCATCTTCCCATCTGCGCCCTGCGTCAGCGTCCGAGTCCAGAACTCGCATGGCGATGTAGCTGCGGAGGTGGCCAGGATCGTACAGGGTGTGGGGTCCTGCTCTTGTTGCTGGCCCGTCTTCGGGGGTCATCATCCCCTCCAGCTCCTTCTGATTCCGCTCCGCCCAGGCATGGGCCGTGTGATTCAACATGTGCCACGAGTTGACCTCGGGATTGTTCTCCATCCACTGAGGGCAGCCTAAGAACTTGAAAGTCCCTTCTACCACGCATTGCTTGGTCGCTTGGATAAGCGCCCATGTAGGAGCCGGGAGGTCGTCGATGCAGAGGCGGGTCGCCGGGGAAGAGGAATGGTTCTCGTCCCAGAGGTGCCAGACAGCCACTTTGGATTTTACGTTGCCGAGCCTCTTGTGGCTCAATGAACAAGTCGCTCGTCCCTCAACGAACATTTCAAGTGGCCGCCAGCGGCCTGCTCGAAACTTTCCGCCAGCTCCACAGTCCGAGCAAAGAGCGTACTTATTGAGACAAGCTTTGCAGTTAAGCTCGATCGCACAGCTCGCTGCAATCCATGCTTCGCGTTTACCTCCCCCATCATCGTCAGTCGTCCGCCTGAACCCCCCAGCAGCACAAACATTCTTGCAGATATCGCAACGCGCCGGTGCATCGCGGGGTTCGAACTGAGCATGCCGCTTCTTTTGCATCACCTGTCGCTGAGTCTTCTTGTCATCCCACGCGGTGCCTTGGGCGCATCGTTTGCATGCATAGTCCTGGACGTGCCGATTCGCAATGTCCGCGGCGGCGTACAGGTGTGCAACTCCGAGACTCTCGCCACAGACGCGACATGCGATCTCCACCTTCTTCGCGCGGCACTTTGTGGATTGTGCGCCAACGCCACGTTTTCTCCACATTGAACTTGAAGATTGATGCGTCGCTGATGCCAGCTTTCGATTTGTAGTGCCGCTGGTCGTCTGCATCCGAACATCATTCGCAGGATCCGCACAAGGATCGAACGAACTAGCGCCGTCGGAAAGTAACGAATCCAGTGAGTCGGCAGACGCCGTCGGAAGGCTGCCACCCGCACCAAAGGGACTCAATTCGGCAAATGAATAAGGCGACGTCGCCAGAGACTCGCCGTCCACAAACTCGCCAGCGGAAACAAACGAAGGCCAAGCGAGCCCGCCATCCAAGTTGTCGGCCGGCTGCAACAAGCTGTCCAGCGCCTTCCAGCCGGCGAGAGTGGTATCCTCTGCCCCGACGTGTGGGAGCCCACAGGGATCAGAGGCCCATTGTTCCGGCTGCCCCGCCGAGAAGTTCAACGTCTCCAACCCCTGGTTTACAAGTGACACTCCGTCTCCCTCGAATGGATATAGCTGCTGCGGGTGACCAAGTCCACATGCCGCTCCGGTCTGGGATTGCTGCTGCTGCTGCTGTTGTTGCTGATGAGCAAGTTCAAGTTCAATCCTCTTCAGCTCTTTCTCTTCCTGCAACAGCCT
Organism: Fimicolochytrium jonesii; assembly: GCF_025526975.1. Classification (NCBI taxonomy): domain Eukaryota; kingdom Fungi; phylum Chytridiomycota; class Chytridiomycetes; order Spizellomycetales; family Powellomycetaceae; genus Fimicolochytrium; species Fimicolochytrium jonesii. Next base: position 259,802 of record NW_026515681.1, read on the forward strand.
GATGACGAGCTCCAGCCTCTCGTTCGACGGGTTGCTTCCTAGAAGCTCGGTAAGCCGGGACATGGCTAGGGTGAGAATTGGCCCAGGAAAGGCCCGTGCCCGCAAAAAAGGGACGAGCGAAGTGGGAAGCAAGGTGCTGCTGTCGGTGGGTGAGACACAACCGCCCTGTATATGTATTTGTATATGCACACTGTCTGGGGGGGGGGGGGGGGGTGCGGCGTGCGAACGGCGGAGTTTGAGGAGCGGAGGGCGACGCGACACACGGCATGGCGGAAAGAGCAACGAAACCGGTGTGTTCCCACCCCCTGTTCTACATACAAAGAACCCCCATCCCAAAGCTAGATCCTCCCAGACATACGCCAAATCGCCATCCCTATTCTCCTGCACCACATCTTCTTCCTACCCAAGTTCTAACACTATTGATATGACGTGCATCCTCAGACCGCTCCATTTCGCTGGGGTTTGGTGCAGCGAGATGTGGGATACATAGTGCACGGGTTGATGGGCGATATTGGGTGGTGGTGGAGGGTGTTTTCGCTTGCCCCCGTTTTTCGCTATGCAAGGAAATAGTGGATGTTTTTCTCCTACTTCCGCTTCTTACTCGGCGCCCCGCCCCTATCATCCTGCGACCGCGGCCGTTTCCCGTTGCTTGCTGCCGGTTCAGAGCCCTTCATTGCGTCCGCCTATGAAATCCATATGAGAGAGGGAGAGAGGAGTCAGAAAATCTGCTCCACGCGAAGCATTCAAACCCCTTATCTTCCACACGCACGACTACGCAGCGCCCATCCCACCATCCATGGCGATGGGAGCTGGTTCAACACACATCCCAGTCATGTGATATATTACCTTAGCAGCCTTCCTCTCCAACTCATCCCAATCCTCCCCACTCTCATCCTCACTCCCACTCCCACTAAACTCATCCTCATCCGAGGGATTGCCGCCGCCTTCAGAGTACCCCTCAGAGTCATCGTCGTCGTCAGACTCGGCGAAATCGGATTCGTCCATCTCGAATTCCGAGATTTCTTCTTCGCTGTCGTCGTCCTATATGACAAAAAAAGCAGGGGGGAGATGGAAGGGTGAGTGAGTGGGGGAGAGCAGAAAGAGCGGAAGGGGTGACCGCAGAGACATACATCGGAAGCAGGCTGCAGGAAACTCCATCCGCCCGTTTCAAAGAACCCGGCCGGGTCCGCAATCACTGTTTTCATGATCTGCGCCCAGGAGAGGTTCGCGGGGCCTTCTGTGAAAGGGATATCCACGCCACTAAAAACCAAAATCAGCAAAGGCATGTGGTCGGGAATGTGGACGCAGCGCAATACGCACTCCAACCACTCCTTGATATTATCCAGCTGCTTGACGGGGATAGTGTTGATATGACGCACGGGCTTGTTGAAGTCTTTGAAGACAAAGACCATGTCGAAATTCTTCAAGCCAAACTACAACAAAAACTATCAATCAGGCCCCGATCCCACTTCCGAAAGTCAAACACCCCCGTCTCATTTTCGTTCTCTCTCCTGCAAAACGCACCTGAACCCTCTCCAAATGCACCAACTCAATATCATCCAACGTCAGCACCAAGTTGGGTATATCCGTCAGATGCACCAGACATTCGGTGGTGGGCTGGATCAACACGAGCTGCCGGCTGAACACGCCTTGGAATCCCAACTCCCTGAATGGAATTTCTACATTGATCTGGCACTAAAAAAGAATGAAAAGGACAATCAGTTCCCCCATCCCCAAATTGTCAGGAATCCGAAAGGATACGCACAGCATCCTGAATCTTCTCCGCAAACCCCTTAAACTCCTTATTCAACCCTGCGCGTCGTCTTCGTTCCTCCGCCTCCATCGCAAGCTCATCCTCATCGCCGTAATTGACTCGTCGCGCCCGTCCACGGTTGCCCGTCTCGTCGAACCCGGCGTCGGTGACCTCGCGGTAGAACTGGACGTCCTGTGTCTTCTTTTTGCCAATCATGATGGGATTTTTGAGGTGGAAGTGGAGGATGACGATGAGCTCGTGGTCGCAGGGTTGGAAGAAGATGTGGCGGATGTTAGAGAAGAGGACGTCTGGGTGGTCGAACGAGCGCCGTTAAAACACCGTCATCAGAAAGGGTCGCTCCGATCCCCACCCAACTCACCAATCTTCTGATTATTCTTCAACTGGCTCACATATCTAATCCCATTCTGATGAATCTCCAGATCCCCGGGAAACCGTCTATCCACCTGCGGCCTCGTGAACACCTCCGGCAACCTCACCGGCCTGCGCCCCCTAACCTCCACAAGCATATCCTGCTCCACAAGATCCGCCTTCTCCTTCCGTTCCACATCCCTCTTCTGCGTATCCTTCTTCAGGTCATTGATCTCCTTATAGATATCCATGAAACGGGCGGTATCGGATGATCGGAAACTGAGGGCGCGGATGAAAGTGGCGTTGGGGTCTTCGAAGGGTTGGGATAGTTCTTTTTTGCCGACGCCGGGGGTGAGGAAGTTGAAGCGGAGGTAAATATAGTCTTGTTCTTCGGATTTGGAGACGTTCTTGAGCGTGGAGATGTGGAAGGGGACCGGTTGGCCGTAGAAGGGAAGGATGATGGATTCGTTGCGGTGGTCGACGAAGATCTACGCAGCCCGGGGTTAGAACACCTACCATCGGTCTCCTCATCACTTCGCTGCCAACTTACCTTCAAGTCGGTAACCTGCTTCGGCAACTGCGCCTCGGTCTTGTAACTCGCGAACTTCTTAAACACCTCCTTCTTCTCGCCTCCATCAAGGTCCTCCCCGTCCTGGTACTTCCGCAGCCCATCCGTTTGCAACTTTTCATGTAAGCTCTTCTGGTGATCGTTTCGGCGGGATTCGTTCTCTGCTCTCGTCTAAGGAGTCGAAGAAAGTCAGCATGGCCCATGGCGATGACGCAGATGCACTTGATTACTCACATCCCCTTGTAACCGTTTCCCCTTCCGTTCAGGTAAATCTTGCGCAACGGACGCGCGAGCGGCGCGGGCGGCCGCCCCGTTTTTGACTGGCTCCGCTTTGACCTCCTCTTCTTGTTCCTCCTGCAACAAACACCCGCGGTGAGCAGACACGTTTCGATGATAACCCATGTCGCTGAACCTACATCGAAGTCAAAAGACACATCCGCCATCTCCTTCTTAACGTCCGTCAGCAAGACAGGCGCCTCGCCAGTCACCATTACCGTATCAGCAAGCGACAGAGCATATCTAAAACAAGGGCAAGAACGACCCGGGTTAACGCCGCAGTCCTTTTGATCCACAACGACGACATTCACAAAACATACGTCTTTCCCCTTGGGTCGCTTGCTCCCGGGTTCGAAAGGTTCTGGAACCCGACCATCACACAGAGCGTCATCCCTGCCTTCAACTGGGAGTGGTGCTTCGGGGACAAGACATAACTCGGTTCCCTCAGTTCGATGCCAACCTGAAATGAACCGCCGTCAGCTTCACCGGCCCATGATCCCTTCCCCGTGGAGCAAGAAATGTGGCAACTTACACCCCAACCACAGTTCTTGACAAAATTCTGCTGCAGATCCGGGCGCTTCTGTCCGATGTAGGACATGGCTGCTTTGTAGACATCGCTGCAGGAGACGCCTGCTTTGATGGAGGCAAGGACGTGCTGTTGCAGTTCGAGGAGGAATTTGTAGTTCTTCTCTTGTGTCTGCGTAGGAGGAGTAGGAGTGTGAATATCTGAATCAGCAGTACGATAAAAATGAGTGTCGCGCAAAACACCTACCTTATTGGCATTGGTCATGTAAGTCCTGGCGATATTGGAGCAGTAGCTCTTATACCGGATGCCAAACGACGCAATGATGGTTCCTTCATGCAATGGCTCGTTGTTGCTCATGGCACTAAGTCTGAGGTCGTACTTTCCTCCGCTTTGGATGATGGGCGGATAACACCAGTCTACTTCTTTTTCCCATTGAATCTGCGAGGAAGAAGATAAATGCGTGAGCTGCGTACCCTCACGACCGGCAGTGCAACCCGAAACACCCATATACATACATCATTGGTCGGAAGCGAATATTTCCTCCGCACATCCTCACTCTCAATGACTTTCTCCAACGCATTCGTCATCTGCTCATGCGTCATCTTCTTCCCCTCCTCAATAATCTCCATCATCTCAAGCACAAACTGCTTCTTCATGATAAGCGACGACAACCGCGACGCCGTTCGCAGAAGTTTGATTTCAGTGTCTTCTTTCACAGCGAGGATGTTGGAGACGCCGTTAGATACGTCGACGTTTTCGAATTTGCGGGCGCTGTTTTTCAGCGCGGCCGTCCATGCGTCGACCATCTTGCCCTGGAAACGGTCTTTGGGGAATCCGCCGAGTTTCTTCCCAGAGAAGGATTTACCGAGCAGGTCGAGGAGGGTGTTGACGGCTTCCTGGTTCTGGGTTTCGTCTTTTGTGCGTTTGAAGATTTCGACGGGGATGGCGCCTCGTCTTGTGAGGGGGTCGAGGAGGGCGGCTTTTTTGGGGCTGGTGTGGAAGATGGCCTTGTCGGCGGTGATGAGGAGGATGGTTTCCGTGAACTCGTAGCCGAGGAGCCAGGAGTGGAGCACGGAGCTTTTGAGGAAGGTGAGATCGTCGTCGGCTGCTCCGACTACGACGCAGAGAGCGTCAGCGTCTCCCCACTCTGGTGAGCCCCTGGATGCCTGTAATTTGAGAGATATCTGAGCACGGGGTTTTGAAGTGAGCTATGCGCAAAACTTCCCTTACCTTCCAGTCCTGCATAAGGAGACCCAGCCTTCTCTGGAAGGTGTCAACATCTATTTCGATCGCCATGGCTGTTGCTCAGTGGGTTCGGAGTGGGTTTGGAGTGGGTTCGGAGTGGGAGAGTCAAATTGCCGAACCGAATAAAACCCCAGAGAGAAGGGGGCGACTTGACCTGCGGGGTGCCGACGTTATAAGCTATGCTGTATGCAACTGGGTTGGGTTGTGGGGGGAGTGGCCAGAAGGGATCGCTCACCAAGTCCGAGGGTTCTGAAGTGCACCTTGCAAGGCTAATATATGAGACTGAGCGCCTTCTCTTTCCGCCCCCAACGCGTCCGAAACCTCCACAGATTCCAAGTCGCACCCGCAAGCGTGTTCTCATGTGGCCCTCGCTTCATCCATTGCGCAATCCGCGTGCAAGAAGCGGCAGCACTGCAAGAAGCCTTGAATCGAGTGAACCAGGCTGCTGTCAATGAGTGAGTGCTTGGAAGGGTTTGACAGTGCCAACACTTGAACGCGATTACTTATCGTGTTCGAATCGCCTTAAACAACGTGGTAAGTAACACCCACGCCGCTCGCTCAATCGACCGACCTCCCTACTACAGACGTCCAAAAAAGGCTTCCCAGCAGCATCGTCCCAACCCTCCCGCATCCCAAACACCCCAAAATGGTCGCACAGACAGCAGCCGCCTTCTGGTTCCCCGTCCTCTACATCTTCGGCATAGGCTGTCTATTCGCCGCCTACACCCGCTACAACAGAGCAAAGCAACGGTCGCAACAGATCGCTCGTACGTATCTCACTCCCTCCCCCAACCCTCACATCCCCACGATCCCCCACAACTCAACTCACCCCCCTTTCAGAATCCCACGATGACGGCTATTTCCCCGCGCACACAACCCGCTCCCAATACAACGAGCTCGCGGAAATGTTTTCCCCCGAAGACCCGAACGGGATGAAGATCCTGATGGCCGGGCTCATCAAGAGAGCGGTTATTGATGTTCAGAGGGCTTTTCAGATTAGGGAGGAGAAGCCGCCGTTGCAGCAACTGGTTAATAAGGGGACCGTGGGGGAGGATTTGCTGGATAAGTTGGTGCATGCTGAGCAGGAACTTGATGCCGAGATCAATGAGGTGCGTACGCGAGCGTTAGCGAGCGGCGAGCGCAGCGAGTCTAGTGTACTACCGAGCGGAGCAAGCCTAAGCGAGCGTCAGATCTTTTGCGAGCGAAGCGAGCACCACATCAAGGCCGGCCGAACGCGCGCGACTCCCCTCATCCCATCATCCCTCTCCCATCCCGCATCCCTCTTCCGTCCACTCACCCACGCACGCACCTTCTGATTCCGCAGGTCATGGAAGAAGCCGAACTCTACCGCACGGGCTGGGGCAAATCGATTTTCCAAGAAGCCTCCCAGCTGATGCAACTCCAAATGCAGCAAGAAGCCCAACTCGCACAGGCCGCGCAGCGCGCCGACAACCCCAACGCCGTCGCCCAGCCATCCCACAGCCATCACGGCCACTCGCACGACCATGGGCATGATCACGACCACCATGGACATTCTCACAGCGACGAGAACACCACCCCGACGACAAGCACGGAATCCCTCTCCCCGACCGCCGAGACCGAGGAGCAGCGCAGGCAGCGGTTGGAGGCCGAGCTGTTGGCTGAGGAGGAGAAGGAGAAGAAGAAGGGGGGGAAGGGTGCGGGTGGGGGCAAGGGGGCAAATGCGGGGCAGGGGGGGAAGGGGAAGGGGAAGAAGAAGGGGAAGTAACGGGTGGGTGGGTGGGGAGATGTATCATCGTCGGGGTCAGAGGGGGTGACCATACGCAGGTTCGGTCGGTGGGATCTTAAGTTAGGCGTTGAGGAACAGAAGAAGAAGAAAGAAAGAGGTGGGAGAATACACCCGACAAATTCAGTGGAAATTTCCTTGAGCGTGCGGTTCCCCCGGTGGGGCATCACCTCTGTCTTCTGCACCTTCACTCTGTACCATAACCCCCTCCAACCACAAAAACCCATTCATTACAAACCCCCCCAAAAGACTGTTTGTTTGTGTTCCCTATCCGGCGTGTATTCCATCCCCCCCCCCCCCCCCAAAACTCAATCAACAAAGGGTATGTATGTGCATCGGATCCGCCGTGTGTATGTATGTACATTCGGGCCCCCACGCCTCGTCCGTCCCGTCCGTCTTCACAGATGTCCTTATTCCCTCCTCGTTGTATCCGAGAGGTGCTGTCGGGTTTGACGGGGTATGTGTTTTACAGCTGGGATGCCTTGACGGTACTACTGTTTGATACCGCAATTTGCGTCGGTGTGATGTATGCGCGGGCGGCGACGGCCCGAGTGGGGCGGGGTGGAACGAATCCGGGTGGTGCTGTTGTGAGCCGTGAGGGCGGGTGGGGTGTTGGCCTCGTTCACGTTTCGTAGCAGAGCCAAAAATTCGTGTACTGAATGGACCGGGGGAGGGGAACAGAGGCACGACCGCAATCAGTCTTCCATTCTACCGCAAAGGTTCCGGGAACTTTCGGGGCTCACACACAGTCCACATACCTCAAACCGCACCTCCCCCGCAACGCCCTCCAAGCTCCTCTTCTCATACCTCCGCTCCTTCACACCCATCCGTTTCCTCCACAACCCCGCCACGATCTCGCTCTCGCCGCCGCCTGCCCCGCCAGGCCCCAGATTGCCCATGCCCCACGCGCCGGTGTACCCGTTCCCCCACGTCGCCAACCCCGCGTTCCCCGCGCCACTCGCCCACCCGTCATCCTCAAACCACGCCTTCCTGAAATCCCAGCTCAGCAGATACACGTCCCCGCCCTCGTTCTCGACCGTGCACATCAGGAACGATCCGCGGGCGTCGAGGGTAAAGTCCGTGATCACTTCCGAGGGCCGGATCGGGTGCCCGATCGTGGCTTGGAAGGAGATCGATTCCGATAGGCGGTAGAGGAGTGTGCCGGCTTTTAGGTCCCATACGCACATCTGCGGGGGAGAGAGGGAGGGAGAGCAGTTAGGGGAGAGGGGACGAGGTCGACGGGGAGGGAGATGGTTACTCACCTCGTGACAGCGAATCCCCCGGGTGACGAGGATATTGTCGTACATGGCGAGCACGGTCGGGTAAGATGTCGAGTCGAATTCTTCGCGGTGGTAGTGGCGGGGTTCGGAGAGGGTGTGGGTGAGGGTGCCGTCGAGGCGGGAGATGATGAGGAAGACTGTGTTCTGCAGAGAGTGGTGGGGGGTGAGCACATAGACAGGCTTGTGCATGGGTGGGTGGGTTTGGATTAACGGATATGAGAGAGTGAGACGCACCTCGAACCCACAAACAATATGGTCCCCCCACACCGCAATCTTGACCTCCCTGGTCAACACCGACGGCTCGACCCCCGCAAACTTCCTCACATCAATCTTCCTCAACCGCGTATGCGTCTCCACATCCCACACATCAATCACATTATCGTTGTTATAGCTCACGAGGATATTCTCATGCGTCGCGCAGTCCAGCACGTCGACGCCGCGCATGACGCGTATGCAGGACAAGGTGGTGAGGTCCCAGATGCGCATGGTGGCGTCCTCGGCGGCGGTAACGACGAGGTTGCGTTGGTTGGTTGTGAGGGCGATGACGGAGGCGGTGTGGCCTTCGAGGATGTGCGGGGTGTGGCCGTCGACTTTGCAGACGGCGACGTTGGTGTTGGAGATCCAGATCATGTAGGGGCCACAGAGGCGGAGGTTGACTGCGTAGCCACTGTGGAGGGTGTTCGAGGGCGATCGTTTAGCGTCGGTGTGGAATGAAGGCAACTGGGGACGTGAGAGTCGTTTTCCCTACCTGCCAGCAGTGGTAGGCTGCCCACAATGCAAAATATACTTCCTCGGCCTCCTCGCATAACAATGCCTCCGTTCATCCACCAACTCCTGCCGCTTCGCCCTCTGATCCAGATCATTGATATCCGCAATCATCCGGAACCTGTTCTGCCCCGTGTACAGGTTATGCCGCTCCTCAAACATCGTCTTCCAATCCACATCGCGTGGGATGAAGTAACCTGGTAGGGCGGGATCTGATGTTGTGGAAGGGATCCCCCATGTGATGGTGCATCGCTGCCGCCAGAGTGATTGCGAGTACTCGGTGCAGATGGCGTAGAAGCGGTGGGAGACGGATTCCATGCGGCAGAGCGAGGATGGATCGAGATGCCGCATAATGGCGAGGAGGATCTCTTCGGGTAGCATCTATTTTTGTCGCATCTGGGTTGGTCTTCATTCATCTCTTTGCACGTACAGCATTCTCCCCCTTGCGCACCGGGTTCACGAAAGCATACTCACAGTCATCTCAGTCTGCCGAGTCCGCGGATGGTCGGCGACTCTTAGCCGTTTCAGCGCGTTGGTGAGGTTCTTCTCAGGCTCTGTTGGTGGTGCTTGAGCGCGCCTGCCATTGATCTCGCCATCCCCATCCTGAACGCGATTGTTTGCTTTGCAAACCTCCGCCAGTTTGTCCAGTACGCCATAGCAAACCTCCTCTGGGAAACGGCTATCCAGTAAGTTCAGAATGGATTTTATTCTTTCCGCCTCGCTTTGCCTTGTGTCCCCAGCTACAGATCGTAACTGCTGCAGCGTCATGGCCGAAGCATCCTCGGCCGCCGTGACATTTTGCACCTGCCTTTGGCGACTTGCTGACGCGGTCCAGCTATGTAACGAGGGAGGCGGGGTGGGAGACGATGTTCCCTGTGGGGAGAAGCTGCGTTGCTGGTGGTGATTGTAGCGATCCCGCCCGTTACGGGTCATGGTAGGGTCAGCCTCTTGGGAGCTCGCACGATGTTGGACAGGCGTTGTTCGCGCAAGAAAGTGGGCGGGGATGACTCTATATAGAAGCAAAGTTCTCACGACGATATCTGGAGACTGTTGCAGCTCGCGCTCTCCTTACCGTTGGCTGGATGTCGTTGGCTGGTAGCTGCGGGCGGGCTCTGATACTGGATTACAGTAGTGTGGGGTAGCGGGCAGCATAGGGTTTACGGTTCGTTGGTTGCGAGCAGGTCGTAATGCTCTCTTCACTTGGAACGTCGCGGTCTCTAACTGTCTCTAACCGTATGTCACTGCTCGGAATGCTGCGTATGTTAGCAGCGAATAACAAGCAGCTTCAAATCATACGCCCCGAACAAGAAGCATTACACACAGCCCGCCCTCATGTGCTGAGCGAGAGAGTCGCAGAGAGAGAGAGAGCGGCGTCCCAAAAGACTCCCCAAAAAACAGGCTCGCGTGAAAAACTAACCCCAAGATCTCTCAATCGTCAAGCCTCCCATCTGGACTGGTGGTCCCAACTGCTACCGAGTGAACATGTCATTACGGAGACGGGCAGCCGGCGGAGGCGGCGGCAGCGGAGGTGGCGGGGAACCTTCGCTCCTAGAGAGGTTCAAGGGTTTTGACGCTTATGCGAAGCCTATCGAAGACTTTCGCATAAAAACTACTTCGGGCGCGATAGGTAGGAAAAAAAAGAGGAGAAAAGGACTGTCAAGGGGGTTCTCACAAACGGGTGGCTAACTTATTCCACTCAACAGTGACTTTGGCCTCAGCGGCTGTCATTGCCCTCCTGTTGCTGTCCGAATTCATAGACTGGAGGACTGTCACTATGCAGCCAAGTCTGGAGGTCGATAAAGCTAGGAATGAAAAGATGACAATTAATCTGAATGTCTCTCTGCCTCATGTGCCTTGCTATCGTAAGTATCGCCCCACCGGAGGGAGGGAGGGAGCGCGAGCGAGCGGGTGCTCGAGGACTGGGCCGTAAGGACCAGGAGATCTTGAGGTCGCGAGCGATAGCGAGGAGAATGCTTGAGAATCCGAGGGACAGGGGGCAGATTGCTTGAGGGTTCCGAGCGACAGCGTGCAGAAGGCGTGCTATAGCGAGCGACAACTGGGCTGTAGGCCCAGGAATGCTTGAGGTGTGAGCCATGCGAGCCGCGAGCGAAAGCGAGCGATGGTGGTTTCGCTCGTTGCAGGGATGGTTCGGTCTGGGAGACGAGACCGACAGGCCGAACAGAGCGAACGCCTTCTGGTTTGCCATGGGAGCCTGAGCGATAGCGAGCGCGACCATCGCAAACGCCTTACGCGAGCGAAGCGGGCCAAAGGCGCAATGCTTCCCCTAACCACGGTCCTTAGCGAGCCTCAGTCAGCGTCACCTCTTTTAGTGAGCAAAGCGAGCTACGCCTACGCAGCCTAACATCCTCGGCGCGAGCGGAGCGAGCAGGGTATCGTTTCGACCACCCCTCGTTCAATGAACCATCGCTTCGGAGATGGTGGTGTTTAATGATGGTCACACTCATGAACGTTCCAACTCTCCCAGTTTTGAGCATCGACGTGATGGATGTCGCAGGCGAGCACCAGAACGACGTGGATTCGACCATCTACAAAATGCGGTTGGACCCGACCGGGCGGCCAATAGAAGGCAGCCGATCCGACATTGGGGACAGCACGAAAGCCGTCTCGAAAGCCGCCGAGAAGGCCAAAGATCCCGATTACTGTGGGAGCTGTTACGGGGCCAAATCCCCGGGTGGGAAGAAATCTGCAAAGGGGGAGGAATGCTGCAATACGTGTGATGAGGTGCAGAAGGCGTATGCGAACGAGGGGTGGGGGATGAAGACCGAGACGTGGGAGCAGGTGCGTTGACCATCACCACCACCATCGCACACATAGGATAACGTCCCAACTCACCCCCCCATCTCACCCCAGTGCATAAGAGAACATTGGGCCGAAAAAGTCGCCAACCAATCGCACGAAGGCTGCAACCTCTGGGGCCGTCTCCAAGTCAACAAAGTCGCCGGCAATTTCCACCTCGCCCCCGGCAAGTCCATGTCGCGGCAGAACATGCACGTGCACGACCTCGCGCCGTACCTGAAGGAGAAGGATCTGGATTTCAGTCATACGCTGCATTCGCTGAGCTTTGGGAAGAAAGTGGAGTTTGTGAATCCGTTGGATGGGGTTTCGAAGAGTACTAAGCAATGTGAGAATTCTCATTATTCTACTGTCTGTTCCCCCGCTCCCTCAACTCACAATCCTCGGTTTTGTTTTTCACAGCCTACTTTATGTTCCAATACTTTCTAAAAGTAGTCAGCACACGCTTCACCTTCCTAAACGGCACAAATGTCCGCACCAACCAATTCTCCGTCACCGAACACGAACGTGACACGACCCCGAGCGCACATACCGGCGGCCTCCCCGGAGTCTTTTTCAACTACGACATTTCACCCATGGTAATGTCCTCGCATCCCGTTTTATCGTTGTGTGATATGCACTCACGATATTATTTTCTTGTTTAGTTGGTGATGTACACAGAATACCAAAAACCCCTCTCGCACTTCCTCACGGACATCTGCGCCGTTGTTGGGGGCGTGTTTACGGTAGCGGGGATTGTGGACTCGTTTATTTTCACGGCGGGGAAGCAGTTGAGGCAGAAGATGGAGTTGGGGAAGAGTACGTAGAGGGGGGCGGGAGAGAGACGATTTGGGCTGCACTTGTTGTATCTTGGGGAAAATGGGCGCTGGCAAAACACCTCTGCTATTTCCCTATCACAGGATTTTGGCTTCGTTTTATGATGCATGTGTGACAGGACCGTACTCCGTCTGTGTACCACCCCTCGTTACTCCAGACCAAGGCCCCTTCGGTTGTACTGTACTCACCCACGGAGAGCCCACCCCGTCTGCCCTTCTCATGCCCATGAGGGGTTCCCTTCGCCGTAGGTTTACGGGCAACCATTTGCAGTCTTCTGAACATGTATGGCCAAAAAAGGGATTTTTGGCACTAGCGGATGAGATGGGATACATTATTGCCAACGCCTCTACATCCCCAGTGTTCATTAGTCCATCCTATAACATCTGATGCTACCTATCCTATGTCTATCCTATGCCTACGCAAGCTAGCTACCCTCAACGCTCTACCCGCAGCTCACTTTCCACAGACCAAGTCCCTCAGTGGCTCTCTCTCTCTCATCCTCGGCCTCCTTCAAATTCAAAATTCACCCCGCCTGCCCATCCCCAAAAACCCTCTCCCAAAACTCCGCCAAAAACTGCACCGCAGCCGCATGCGGCTCCAACGGCGCCACACATCTCACGCCCACATCCTCCCACCCGCCGCCCGTCTCCGCCTCCCCCTCCTCCTCCCCCTCCCCACCCTCCTCGTCCATCTCCCCCCACGGGCTCGCCCCGGCCCCGAGGACATTCAACCCAAACGGGGAAATAAGCACAGGCGCCTCCGCGTCGCGGAACCCGGGGATCGCGCGCAACACCGGCTGCGAGACGTCCCGTGTCGGTGGGGGGTGTTTGGACGCGGTGGTGGGGCGCGGGTAGCGGGTGGGGAAGAGGAGCGGGGCGAGGGTTGCGGCGATGTGCGGGAGCGGGGGGGAGGTGAGGGGGAGGGTTGCCAGGCTGCGGAAACATATCGGGGGGGGGCGGGTTCTGGTTAGATTCGATTTGCGGGGATTTTTGGAGGGGGAGGCGGGGGGGCGTACGTACCGGTGAATGTGGCCGATGACACCTTTTGCGTACAGGTACCGTGGGCGATCGAGGGTGTCGAGGAGGTGTTTGAAATCGGTGATGAGCGTCTCGGTGGGTCGTAACCCATCCCCTTCAAAAAAAAAAGAAAATCAATCATCCACCCACCACCACCCGCAGCCCTCACCCCCCCCCCCCCCCCCCACCCCAAACTCACCAATCGCGCCAACGATCCGCCTCCCCACCGCGCCGCCCACAAGCCCACACGCCTCGAGTCCCTCGCTCTGCAAATACGTCTGCAGCGTGCGACACATCCGCGCCACCTCGGCGGGTTCGAATACGAGATCGGGCGCCCATTTGCCCGACCACCCTGCCCGCGCGAGCCCGATGGCGTCGACGGAGCGGAGGTGGTGCTGGGTAAGGATGTCGGTGTGGGTTGTGTGCGCCGAGGCGAGGGTTGTGAAGTCTGGTATGTGGGGGGGAGGGGGGGGGGGGGGGGGGGGGGTCAGGGTCTCGTTTTAATGGGATGCGATTTTTTTCTTACCTTGGAGGAACTCGGTCCGTAGTTTATGCGCCGGGTTGTGCGTCACTTCCCCCTGCTCCTTCTCCTCCCCTAACGCCCCCAGCCGAAAAAAAAGATCAGCCCCAGCAACTCATCCCCCCCCCCCCCCCCCCTCAAACCAACCGCACCTTCATCCCCATCAAAAAACGTCATCTTCCTCGCCCTCGGCGGTCTCGACAGCCTCAGTTCCGGGCGTAGCGGGGGGTTGTACAGCAGTACGGGGGAGATGGGGTCGTCTTTTGCGGCGGGGGAGGGGGACGGGTGGATGCTTTGGCGGTGGCGGGAGGGGGGGCGTTGGTCTTAACGAAAACATCCATCATTAGTATATCGCCACGAGGGTTGGAAGGGGCAGATATGGGATGGGGGAGCCGTACCTGTGTCGGGAGCGAACCGGACTTTATGCTCGCCCTCGGGTTCTGCGGGCGCGTCGGGGGTGGGGTCGGTTCGGCGGTGTGTTTCGTCGTCGTCGTCCCATTTCGCGGATTTCTTTTTGAGGAGGGGTGGCGGGGCGACCGCTTTCGCTTTCGCCTCTAAATGAGCACAGGCAGGAGAAGACGAACGGGGGGGGGTCAGCCATGGAACGGTGGCATTTCTCTCTTCCCGACTCCCAGCCCACAACAGCAAGATTTGTTTTGCCTTACTCATGCGCAGATACTCCTCCCTAGCAACCGGATCCATGCCGCCGGGGTGCCATATGGGCTTCTCGCCCTTCTCGCCCTTCTCGTTCTGGAATTTCACGCTCATCGCGCGCTGTCGTTTCTTCACCGGCGGTGCCGCGTTGCTCTGTTCCGGCAGTACCGGCGGTGGGATCTCCGTCGCCGTCTCGGGATTCTGCTCACTCTTCTTCTTGGGCATGACGCGGTGGAGGGTTGACGGGCCGGTGATGACAGGGAGGAGGGTGAAGGAGAATTGTTGTTGGAAGGTGGCGGTGGCGGGTGTGCGCTGCACGACGCCCGCGCGGCGGCGGTCGGGGTCCAGGCTGGGGGTGGTAGCGTCTTTAGGGCCGGGGGGGAGGCGGATTTTGAGGATCTTCGGTGTCGCTGTGGGTGGTGCTGTTGGGTCGTCGGTTGGCGTGTCGGCCGTGATGGACTGGGATCCGTCGGTGGAGGAGGGCGAGGTTGATTTGGTATCCGTGGTATCGAGCTCCCGGTCGATGCTTCTCCCTCGTGCCCCGCGATCGATATTCCCCGGCTTGGAAGCCGCCGGATTCGTAAAGTTGCTCGTACTCCTCGATCGACGAAACCCGCCCGTCGGCCGTTTCCCGCCCGGCTCACTAGCGCTATTCGGAGAGACAGTCGGACCCTCCCACGGCACCATCGTCGCGGCGCCAAACGTCACCGCTGGCATATTCAGATTCGCCGAGCTCCGTGACCGTGACCTTTGCGTGGAGGTTGCGCGGGGTGGCGGGGCGGTGACTTTGTCGGCTGAGCGATGGGTGTGCGGGCGGGTGTAGGTGTCGGTGTCGGCGCCATCGATGGAGGTTGTCGCACCGCGGGGAGTGTATTGGGAGGGGTCGGGTTTGAGGGTGTTGCTGGCGTAGGCGGCCATACCGGTGCCGAAAGATTTGGAGCGGGATATTTTGCGTCGGCCGGTGTGGGTGAAGGGTGGGGTTTTGTCCGGCCCTGCGGGGAGGTCGGTTGCGAAGCTGACTGTTGATGCCATGGTGGGATGATCCTTCACACAATGGCTGATGTCAGTCGGCGTTCGTTGAGTTTTTGGGGTGCGAGGTGCCTAGAAACAGCGGCCGCAAACAGAAGACACAGAGGGAGGAAGGTCGCCTGGAAGCATCCAAATTGACAGTATCCAAAACAGGCGGCGAGGATTACGTCAGCCTGTCACTCTCCACACGCCCCTCTCAGTCAGACAGCGAGCCACCGAGAAGCGCGTCGCGAGCCCGTCAATCACTGCTCTCGTCGAAATTGCAAAACCATAAAACTTCCGTAGCATGTTTCGGCGGCCCTCAACATGAGTATGATTGTAATGAAACTTGTGAAGTAGGGTGCAGTACAGGAGTGGTAACCGTAGCAGCTTCACCAGGGAAAGCTACGTAAACTTCTTCTAATTGTTGTGCGGTCAGTCTGCCAAGACAAAACGCTTACCCGGACCCATCGCAGCTGCTTTCTGAGATCCATGCACAACACTCCCCCATCTCAGGAATGCGGCTACTTCAGGCGCTTTGGTTCGGATTTTTTATTGTCTTGGCATAGCACAGAGTAGTTCGTTTTCCTTTTTGAAAAACACCCGGAGCAAACGCTCCCATCAGGGTTCGAACTTGCGTATTGAAAAAGGTATAGAAAATGGGGGTACCGCTGTGCGAGCGTCCGAAGCCGAAGGTAGGAGTTTGCTTTCGATATCGTATGCGCACGCTCGAAGCGCACCTACCGACGACAGCGCCGACAACGACGTCGCATACGATATCGAAAAGAAACTCCTACCTTCGTGCGATGCTCGAGACTCGCACGGCGATGGGGATCTGGGGGGAGAAAAACGAAAAAGAGAACAAGGGCACGAAAAGGGGGCTATCGTCGCGCCCGTACACGACCGCAGGAGAGCCTACAACATACGCACGTCGAAAGGGCAAGCCGGTGTACAAGAAGAGCTCGAATCGCACGCGGGAGAACATGGTACCCGAGAAGAAGCTGGATATCCAGTACCTACCCATGCCACCCTTGAATACTTTGAGCTGGGTCCTCCGAGAGTTTCTGAGGATCGGAGAGAGCTCCGTATGCTTGCTCGCTTCTAACCAGCCACAATCCGAAGCCGTTCGGCCGTGCGCCAGCACATATCCGCTTGCTTTTCCTCTAGCGCTATCAAAGCCTGCCGTAAGTTTCCGATATTTGGAGGGAATACATGGGTTAGGGTATTTACATGCAAGACGAAGCCAAACGCGTCGAACTGATGGGCGCGTGTGAGGGAGCGCTTCTCTGACGTGTAGCCTTTCTCGCAATCGCTGCAGGTGTTTGGGAGAACGACGCACGTAGCACAATCGAGCACGCCCCCCCCCCCCCCCCCCCCCCCCCCGGACTCCTAGAGCACCTTGCTTCCTCAAACACCTCAAACCACCCAGTCTAGTCTCCCCCTCGGGCCAAAAAAAACCCACTCCAAAATGCTTTCGGGAATGCAACGTGAGTTTTGTGGGGGTGGAGTAGGGACAAGGGATTGGCTGTTTGCGAGGAGGCGGATGGTGTCGAGAATGAGGTCGGTCCAGAGGAGCAGAGAAGTACGCATTCTTTCCTTGATAACGAGGGGATACGAGAAGCTGCGATAGAGAGTCAGGTATCCGAAGGGTCATGTGAGACTATAGAAAGCGAAGATGGGGGGAGAATCGTAGAACGATATATACTCGCAGCATGGGCTCCAATCGAGCACAGGACACGAATACCCCTACGAAGAAGCCATACCAAAACCTCCGTATCTCACCCTCTTCATCCTCCACAGAGTTCGGAGCAGCGTCCATAGCAGCCGGCGCCCTCTTCTTCGCTCTCGGTGTCATGCTCCTCCTCGACAAGGGCCTCATGGCCGTCGGCAACGTGCGTATCGTATCCTATGCCCCCCATGATCCTCCCATCGCACTCCCCCCCCTCCCACCCCATCCCCCTCGGTTCCCGTCCCATGCCTCCCCCCAGATCCCATCTAACACCCCCTCGCCCGCAGATCCTCTTCCTCCTAGGCCTCCCCCTCCTCCTGGGCCCGACGCGCACAATTGGCTTCTTTTCCCGCGCCGACCGACGGCTAAGCACCGCGTCGCTTCTCACCGGCATCGTGCTCGTCCTCGTCAAATGGCCGTTTGTGGGGCTGGTGTTGGAAGGGGTTGGGGTTGTGAATCTGTTCGGGTGAGTATTGTTTTCGGGGGCGTTACGGAGATAGGGGGGTTTGATTGAGGCGTACGACAAGTTTGGCTGACTGGACTAACCGACCCCGTCTCCGCCCTCAGCCCGTTCATTCCGACGATCTATGGCTTCGTCCGCGGGATCGTAGGCCGCTACGTCGGCGTATGAATCCCACCCCCAAGACCCGCATCTGTACATATCCCATCCTATCGCATGTCTGTCTTCTCCCCCGTCTCGGTCCATGTGATGCAAAGCCTACCATCCCAAAGCATGTAAAATACTACTGCCATCCTTTTTGGGCGGAAACATGGGGGCGCTAACAGTGCAGTGCTTGATGAAGCGGGTTCCCATCTGGCAAACCACTTTGAATTCGAAAAAACCGATCTCAATGAACCCTGGGTCTTTGGGGTAGAACACATGCGTGTCGTTGGAGGACAGACCGACTTGGGGAAAACGTGCGCGCACCATGATCATCTGAATGGGGTTCGTTCAGCCGCCACGTTCTTCCCAGACAGCAGCCAAACCGAGACGGGACCCCAGGTTTGAGACGGGGAACTGCGTATAGGCAGGCGCGCTACTGTATTGTGCAGGACAGTATGTGGGGTGGTAATGCATTCGCCTGATGTTTGTTGCGCGGACGTGGTTTGTCCGCCTCGGGGAATCAATCGAGAGGGCTCAAGGCAGCCGTTTGCCCAACCACCACCCCACCCACGGCGCCAAAACGGCCCGCACCCGAAGACTACATACCATAACATGCCACACAATATATTACCGCCGCCGCACACCCCCCAAAAAAAAGGTTACAGAAAAGAAATAAAAGAAAACAAAACGCCGGGGAGAAAAAAGGAATAACAAAGTATACAAGAAAAACAAAGTGGGGAGGAGAGGGAGATCCCTAATGTTCTACGACGCTACCGGCCAAATGTCTCTACCATAAAAAAAAAAGTCCTACCAACTAAAGTACGCTCTATTCCCCCTGTCCCCCCCCTGCCCCCCCCCCCCCCCCGGCCCCCCCTCCCCCCCCCCCCCACACACACACATCTACAGATTCATACTCGTGTGTCCCTTCACCTCCGTCTTGAAATCCATGTCCTTATGGCACACCTTCGCGTGGTACTTCAGGCCGTTCAGGTTCTTGTACTTCTTCCCACACCCCTGCACGCGGCACCAGTACGGTCTTAGCGCGATCTTGATGTCCTGCGCGTGGGCGGCTGCGAGGCCCGGGGAGAGCTGGGAGAGGCCCAAGGGCGAGAAGAGGGGGAGGTTGGATGTGAAGGGGAGGTAGGGGGCCGGGGTGAATTGTTGCTGGCCTTGGAGCGCGGCGTAGGGGTAGTTGGGGTGTTGTTGCGGGTGGGTGTTGTATGGGTGGTTGTGGTTGTGCGGGTCGAGTTGGTGGGTGTAGAGAGTGGAGGTGTGCGGGGAGTTGGGGGGGAGATAATACGGGGTTGCGAATTCCGGGTGCGCCGCTGCTGCTGCTGCTGCTGCTCCCATGTTGGCGTGGGGCATTGCTGGGGAGGGGTGCATGTAGTCGGAGGGGGAGGGGGAGGACGTGCGCGGGTGGTTGGGGTGCGGGGCGGGTGTGGCGGCGGAGAGGAGTGGCGAGCCTTGGGAGGACATGGCCGAGGAGGCGGCGGCGTGGTGCTCGTAGTCGAGCTCGCAGTTGCCGTGCTCGAGGTGGTATTTTAGGCCGTTGGAGTTTTTGTAGACCTGCGGACATGAGAGAGATAGAGAGGGAGAGAGAGAGAGAGAGAGAGAGAGAGAGAGAGGGGAACGATGTCAGCCTCGTGCTTACATCCACAGTCCGGCATACTGTGCTGACGCTTACCTTGCTACAAAACGGCTTCGGGCACTTATACTTCTTCCCCGGGGTCGCCGCACCCTGCGCGTACCCCTCGTCCCCTCCCTGTCCTTGTCCCTGCTGCTGCTGCTGCTCATACCCCCACTGCTGCTGCGCATACATCTGCTGCTGCTGCTGCTGCTGCTGCTGCTGCTGAAACGAGCCATCCACCGGTGTGCTCGTCGGTCTCACGGGTGCTTCAATCTGAAAATGATGTTGAGCGGGAAAGACAGGCGGGGTGTTTGATCGTTGGATGTCAGAGAAGGCTGCGTGGCGGGGTTGTGGGGCGTACAGCATGGGGTGGGTGGGCATGAGGGGGGAGGGGTGGGCTTGTTGGTTGCCGTCGTCCTGTAACCGGAACTGCTGTTGTTCTTGTTGTTGTTGATGTTGTTGGGGTCGCTGGTGTTGCTGGTGGGGGGAGTTGGCGAGGTGCGGGATGAAGAGACCGGTGGCGTTGTATGCGATGCCGGTGTCGGAGCCCTGGATGGGGTGTTGGACTTGGAGGGGGGAAGGGTGGTATGGGTTGTGGGTTACGGCCGAGGGTCCGTTGTAGTGCCGGGGGACGCCGAAATCGTTGAAGGGCGGTGATGGTGTTGCGGAGAAGCTGGAAGCGTCGGATTGATCTGACTGTGATGTCAGGCCAGTGTTCCGTTGGCCTGCTGCCGTCGGTGCTGCGTTCTGCGCGTTCCCGTTCGCGTTCGCATTGGCTGTCTTGTCCTTGGCCGATTCGGGCGCAGCTGGTTTAGCAGCACCCACGGCGGCAGCAGTACCGGCGGGTTTAGCAATCAGCCGTCCGACATTCGCAGCCGCACGCAACTTCTTCCCATCGTCCATCGGCAGGTTCATCTCCACAAGCGACGGAGCACGGGGCCGTTTCGAACTTGCCAAAGCCCCGCTGTTTGCCGAGTCCATGTACGTATGTTGTTGTTGTTGTTGTTGGTACGCCGCATCGTGCGCAGAGGGTTCATGTAGTTGCAACTGTCGTATACCTTCACCGATCATGGAGATGTATGGCGACGATGGTGCCTGTGATGGGACGCTTATGCTGCTTAATGGGAGAGACACGGGCGCATACGAGATCTTTGGGGCGTTTCCAGATGCCTCGTCTTCCTCCTTGATCGTCTCCAAGGCTTGCGGTAAATGTTGGGCGACGTTGTGAGCGACTCCAGCGCCTTTCGTATGGACAAAGCCGTCAAGGGCGTCATAGTCGACAGCGCCGGGTGGAGCGTCCAGCATGGAGTAAGCGGTTGTGGTAGCAATCTCGCCGCCCCAGGTATTGACATTCACGTGCACGGTCTCGTAGTGAGCAAGCAGTTCATGCAGCGACGGAAAGTGGGCGCCGCAGCACTCAAAATCCTTACAGAACTGCGACTCTAGCTGTGAAATTGAGGAGCTGCTCATCACACCCCCACTGGCGGGTCCGTGACCACCTTCACCACCGAAATTGTGGGCTGTATCCTCTACGTTCCCTGTGTTGGTAGTGATGAGGTCTATCCCGCCGAGGGAAAGAGTGCCCCCAAACGAGGGTCTCCGTGGCCGCGTTGTTGCGCTTCCGCCGAGAAAGTTGAGGGTGTCGAGGACATCGAGGGTGAAGGGGAGTGGGTTGGAAAGGGAGAGTTTGCGGGAGTGCGAGGCTCGCCTGGCGGAGATATTATTGTTGTTGTGAGACATTTGGGAGTAGTCGTCCATGGGTTGCTGCTGACTACTGCTGTTGTTGCTATTGGCGAGAGGCCTGCTCTCGTTCCCTTTCGTCGCTGTCGTTGGGGCGTTGTTACTCCGCATGTTGTGGTGATGGTGACCTTCGGCAGCAACGTAGCCCGAAGTGACGACGGGGCCACCGTGCAAGGAAGTGGACATTTTTCCCTTTCGTTGCGATGCTCTCTCTGTGTCTCTCTCTGTCTCTCTCTTTCTCTGTCTGTCTTTCTGTCTCTGTCTCTCTCTGTAAGTTTTGCTCTACTTCCGAACACTCAGCCGACGAGTATTATCCGCGTTGTCGTCGTTGTCGAGGAAAGATGCCGACCCGTGAGAGTGTTTGCGGTTGTCTGAGCGAGAGGGCGTGCTAAAGGGAGCAAGGGAGTCTTTTGCCGACGAAGGAAGGAAGGAAGGAAGGAAGGGAAGGGGAAGGGAAGAAGGACGAGGGAGGAGACGGAGTGAGACGGTTGGAGGTGCGAGAGACGAGAGCAGCGAGAGAGAGCGAGAGAGTGCCTGTCTGTCGCAAGGAGTGATATCTGTCTGTCTGTCTGTCTGTCTGTGAGTGAGCGATATCCCATGGACTATGGGCATGTATTCTTTCCCGCTGCTTGTTGGTGCTTGCCTCCTTGCCTGGAGCGAAAAGGCTTTCTGTGCAAAAGGAAAGTAATTCCTCCCTCCCTCCATACATGGTACAGTACTGTAGTAGGAGTAGTAATCACTCAGATAACGGCTACCACGGGTTCCCTCGCAATTTGATTAGGCCCTCTAATCAGCCATGGTGTTTAGGAAACGAGGCGCTTGGCTAACTCTCTCTCGGAGTGAGAACCCCCAGCGGAACAAAAAGTCACAGGCCCCCCCAAACTAACCTCCCCCCCCCCCCCCCCCACACTGACACGCGCGCCGGTTGTAACTCCAAACTCCAAGTCTCTCCACACTGTATGGTCTTGCAAAAGGCGTCCCCGATCCACAACCATCAACCAGAAGGGAGGAGGAGGAGGGGGGGGGACAGTCACTTGTCCCTCCCATATGCGGCGTGTGCGATGTCGTGTGAGGAGTTATACGACGCCCGCGCCTCTTGTGAAACGCGCGCCGCGATAAGGGGGGACGGGGGACGGGGCGTTCGGCCGCAATGCCAACCATCCCCAATCCCACCGGTACCCGTCTCCCTTGCGTAACCGTACCAACAACCAAAATGGGTTCCTGAAGAAAGCTTGGACCGTGGCCTCGAAACCATTTGTCGAACAATGGACGGGGGTTCCTCACACGGCTAAATCACGTGCAAACTATTACACTCAATTTAAATCGGTGGTCACAAATCACAGATCGGAGCTTGAAGATGGATTCAAACGATTCAAACGATTCCGAGCTTGAAGATAGGGGCGGCAGATGGTCAGGTTAACCGTGGTCAAGCCATGGCGCGGTCTGACTAGGCTACGGTTTGGCTAGCAAAGTAGCAAGCCATCAGTTGACTTGGCTACAAAGTGGCAAGTCATGGCTTGACCACCGGTTAACCGGTTAACCAAGATTACTGCGATGACTGCGATGATTTGGCAGGGTTAGGTTTAGGGTTACATTCCCTTCTAAGCCCATTGTATATAAATCTGTCAAAGGAGACTGTCAGATTCTTATGTAAGCTTAACCATGGTTAACCACCGGCAAGCCGTGGCTGGCCACGACTTGGTTTGATCACCACCCTCTTGACCACCCGGTGGTCTGGCCACGGTGTCTACGTAGTCAAGCCAAGTCAAACCAAGTCAAGCCATTGCCGCCCCTACGCCCCCATATGTAAGCAGCAAAAATCCTCGAACGCGCCTGGTACGAAAAGAACAAACATATCTTCCCTGCGAGCCGCTGGGAGGTGTTTGACGCGCAGAAGGATTATGGGAGTTATACGGTTAAGGATCGGACTAAGGAGAAGGGTGGGGAGGCGGCGTAGGGATGTGGGTGTGGTGGGGGTGCACGTTGAAGGGGTGGGTTGGTAGGAAAGTCTATTGGGGTGTAAACGACGCTACCGCTTCTTGTATATATTTGCGGTAAATGGGGACCTGATGGTCTTGGGAAAAGCACTCCGAACATTCTCGCTTTTGGAGTCGTTGCTTTTCATCAGTTAGGTCCAAATTGGACTTTTCCATGGTTATAAGATTGCCCCTATGCTTTTGTCCATCATAGCCGAACTGCGTGAGAGGAATCAAGGAGTTATCGCAAACCAAGACTCTGAAACTGCTGTTCACAGCTATACATCTGCACCTATCTACATCCGACATCCATACGAAAGTCGGGCCCCCGAATGTGCTTCCGAACGTACCGCACATATGCATATTTCAGATGAAGGCGATAGCCTGAACCGCCACTATACCTGATGGCGGGCGGGCTCCCAAGTTCGCCAACCCGCGCATTGTGCGTCGCTGTGGAAACATACGGACGGGTTAGCGTAGAGATGAGCGGGGCGCTTAAGGTTTTCTCGTTCATCACCAAAGTTCGGGGTTTCAGGCAAGTGAATATGACATGACGACGATGGAGTCATGGGCGGCTAATACCACATGTGGTTTTCCATCCATCGTTTTTCACACGTCAGTATCTATCTCGCGGAAGAAGGCCATCGACAACAGAAGGCCAAGAAGGGGACAAAAAGGGGTAAAGAAGCACGCGTTGAGGACCTTCCGGCGCCTGCGACGCGACGCGTTTTCCCTTTCTCTCGTTCTTTCGGGTCTGACGAGCGGGAAAGAAGGAATGCCCCTTGCGCTGTTTAAAAGATGAACCCAAGAAACGGCCATCGAAGTATGTAGCCGCCGCCGGATCCATAGCGGTGCATTATTGTACCTAGTTAGGCTGTAACACACACGAGTCGTAGACGCAACGGTTTTGGAGCTCGCGCTTGTATATATATAAGAAGAAGTGTAAGATCGACCGCCAGCGTTAGCGGTGTTTTTGTTCATACCAAATACTTTTGCGTATACGAAAAGGGAAGGCATACCTTTTCGGGTTTGAAGGAACGAGCGGTAGGAATCGTGAACGTGTAGCTTGAGAAGAAGCTTGCTATATAACACGCACGACGTTCGGTGAGTGTTTTCGTCTGTTCCGGTCGCATGCTGGGATTTCCGCTGTCGGCTTTGATGAGCGGGTGGGGCCGGTAGTTCAGGGCACATTCTCATATATCCATCAAGTGGGTCACAGCACTTCGCACACCCATCACATAAAAAAATGCGGTACCACACCGACAGGGCAACGCGTCCCCTCCTCGTCGCCCTCTTCACCTTGCTTCACTTCACCCTCGTCACCGCCCAACCCGCTCCCTCCGACACCCCCTCCCCAACCCCTTCAACCGTCCCCATCCGCCTCCCACCCATCCGCGGCGGCCCAGGCGGCGTCGTCATCGGCCTCCCCGCCGCCATCGAGCATCGCCGCAACAACATCGATGCTCGCGAAGACAACCCGTCGCCCCCCATCGCGGCTCCCGTGGCAGCCCAGACAACAAAACCAACAAACAACTTCCTCCCGATCCGCATCGGCCCGATTAGTATCCCTGTCATCACTATCGGCGGGATCGGGGTCGTACCACGAGACGCGAAACCTGACCCCAACCCAGGACAAAACCGGAGAGAGAACTTTCGTCCGCGTCGAAGGCTGCAGGCGCGGAAGGACCCTGTTGACGACTTTGAGGTGGAGGTTGAGGAGGATGATGTGAGGCTGCCGGGAGTGCAGCCGCATACGGGTATGGATGATGCGCCGGTGGGTGGACGTGTAAAGGGCCCGAAGAAGGCTGGAGTGCCTCCGCCTGCGAAACTTGATGATGGTCCGGGACTAGGAAATGTCCCTGGTAAGAAACATCATGGGAAAGTCATCGGCGATGACGACAACGAAATCAAGGTTGATGATGATAAGCCCATCAATGCACCTAGGCCCGTTGAGGCACCACTCGTCGACGATAAACCCATTGAAGACACAGATCATAGCCAGCGACTTGATGACGATACCGATGAACCCAACGACAACATCAAATCCGATGACGACCGCATAAACGACGTCGTTGAAAGCCCAGCAGCGCCTTCACCCGCACCTCCCACTTTGCCCGACCCGTCCACAATCCCAACCGCGGCGCAAGCCACCGCTCCTCCCGTCCTCAACATCCCAGCCGTAGCACCAATTAATCTCGACATCAACGTCGAAGCTCCGTCAGTCGACCCGCTCACCGCTGCAGTCGCATCGCCTTCACCATCAGCAGCCACCGCCGCAGTCGATGACGTAACGCTGGACTCGGACACGGATCTAAACTCGGACTACGAACCGCCCTTCCCCTCCCTAGAGCCCTGGCCGTCTCCGGAAGCGGAACCGACCACCGAACGCACGCTGGATTACCTCCTTACGCGTACGGCACCGGCACCCGCGGCGCAGTTTACGGTTGATGTTGTGGAGCAGAAGCACGAGGAGGTGGTGGATGTGCTGCCGACGGGTGTCGTCGCTGCGGTTCAGGCGACGCAGGCTGCGGATGAGACGATTGAGGACGAGGAAGAGAACGCGGCACCGACGGCCTCACCAGCCTCGGACCTAAAATCCACAATCCCCACCCGACTCCCCATCGCCTCACCCTCCGCGTCGCCAGCAGCCCTCCCAGCCTTCCTTGGTGCGCAAGAAGACAAGATCCTCATCGCCGCAGACGACGGCGCAACCACGGCCCCGGGGGCAGGCATAACACCCGACGAAAGGACAACAACTCACGTATCGCAACTCATCGGGTTCGTCGTCTGCGCCGTCATCGTAGCTGGCGTCAGCGTGTTTGTTGTTAGGTGGTGGAGACTGAGGGTACGTACTGTGCTGTGTCTCAATCCCCCCCCCTCCCTCCCTCCCTTCTTCCCATCATTCGTTCAATCCGTCTGTCAAAGACCCCCCACTAACCTGCACCCCCATCTGTCTCCACACCCCACAGTCCGCCCGCCGCTTCCGCCGCCTTCCCACAACCACCCTCCCGCACCCTTACGCCCCAACCTCCACCGACACCTCAACGCCCACGACCTCATTCCACACGCCCAGCGACCCTTGGTCTCGCGACCCGTGGGCTCAGCCGCCCCCGATGATGAGGCCGGTAGAGCCGAGTGAGTGGGATCATGCGGAGATTAGCGTGCCGAGACGATGAGGAGCCGACATGGGGGCATTATTGGGGGGGGGGGGATGTGCATATGAGGCCGACCCCTTTTTGCGTGTATATTTGTGGCTGTTGTTTGTCTTTGTGCATAGTGTACTTTTCTGTGTTTTGGCGGACGGTTTTCTTTGTGTTTGTGTATTTGCTTTGCTTTTTCTTGATGTAGCATCTTTCCTCTGTGTTGTGCACATGCTCATGTACCGAAATGTTTATGGACTTTATACGATTCAAATATCTCCATTCCACTCGGGATGATTATCGCTGCCCTCAACCGTTGCATGTTCGCTCTGGAAAAACAAAACCTCGATGCGGCGTAGACGATGACCACGGGTGGCTGAACGGCTACTGGGTGGCTGTGCGAGTAGGGGCCTCATGTATCCGTTCGATAAGAGAGCGAACCGGAGCGTCGTGCGGGATGCGAGGGGAGGTGCATCAGGAACCGCCCTGCACATCCTGCACGAGTCTCCGGTTGCTCTCACATCGTCTTTGCAGATCCGGCCACGCTTTTCGGTTCTCTTGATTCGCGCACACACCAAGTTGAAGTCCCGCAGTCTGCATTTCTCTTCATCTCCCCATCACCCCACCAGCCGACGTCTCCCCATTCGCAAGATGCCGCGGCAACCCATCAACCATCATCGCAAACGAGTTCCTATCCTGCATCCTCAACAGCGCCGTGCCTCCTCCGCCACAGTGCCTGGCGTGGCTTTCCATGCAGACATGAATCTTTCCCTTGCCGTTGAGATCCACGGCGCAGACGTGATTATCAGTCTTCACGCGGGAAATATTACGATATGAGGAAGATCGGGAGCAGAATACGATGCTTTTGGCATGTCTTATTGCAAATTAGATTTCAGAATCCGATCACCCAACCTAGAACAGTTTCTGCGCATGAGCCCGGGGAATAACTTAAGGAACGCTTCTGCTGCATGGATATCAAGGGGTCGGGCTTTACTTGGGGCTGTCGCGTAAAGCTTCCGATGCTCGTACGTTCGCCTGTTGGAAAGAACCTGTGGGGACACAACCGATTTATCAAGCACATCCGGTTCGACGCTGCGCCTTCAACGTGGTTTTCGTCCCGAGAACTGGGGATAACAGCTCCTCCCTTCGGGCGTGACCAGAGAAGCATAGGTCATGCTTAAAGTTGTATAACTCACCCCAAGATAGGGTACCCTTTTGGGCTTTTGCAACGTTCACCCTTGCCCTCAGACAGGGTCTACCCGTTCCTCATTCAATGGCCATCGTCCACATGCGGGATTGCTTAGGTAAGCGAAACGCGAGCCCAAACTTTTGGCTTTTGGAAGGGCCGACGAAGAGGGACGTGCTGTCAATCTCAATGGCAGGAGAACAACGAATACCCTTCGTGCAATACCGAACAATCTTTCGTCGAAAGACCACACGACAGCGGAAACCCGTTTTCATCAAATCGCATACCGACCCCCACCGGGAGCAAAAACGTCATTTCATCAGCTCGCATACCGAGCACCGATTTAGGAGCAGCATATAAGACTTATGGCGGACACGGAGCCGGCGCCTCAGGCAGAGAATGAGCCCGGCCCCATCACCTTCTGGAGCGAAATCAGAAAAGGACGATGTCGTCTTGGGGTCCTGGTCGTCAGCTTCACGACCGCTCTTTGTGTGGGAGTGGCGTTCGCAGCATGGTGTCTGACTTATAACGCAGCTTTGGTACGAGTGCCTCTGTCACTTTCCTGGAGCGGAAGGTTTTGAGGAGAGCGGTGGAGCGGTTTGCGCCAACGAGGCGCATATGACAATAGTTTTGATTTTTCACTTGGCGGCTAACACGTATGTTTTTTTTTCTAGGATTCCTCGACGACTCTGTCCTCGGAATTGGAGAGCGGCCTTGCGCAACGAGTCGTCAATTCCATCAACAACACGTACGATATTTCCGAACTGTATGTCCAGCAATGTCAGCGCACCTGGTCCTCAAAGACGTGGCGGAACGAGAACGTCGCAACTTACAGCCAACAGATGTTTTTCGCAGCCTACGCCATGCGCGATTATTTTTCGTCAGCCTACGTCACGCTTCTGCCAGAGGGACTGACGTGGGGCGGGCAAACAAACACTGGTGCCGAACCCGGAACTTATTCCTACACTGTTCTCGAGTCCGTTCCCTATACGGCAGTACCTGGCGCCGTGAACTTCACTTATTACGCGGTTAACGAGGAAGGCGTGAAGACTGGAGAAGTAGTTCACAACACGCTTAACGGGAACTACAGTACGGCTAGCTGGGTCACGGTAGGTCTGATGGACTGCACACCACCGCCCCCCAGAACTTTTGGGCAGGATGGACTCTTGTGGAGTAGCGATGAAGCCACAGGCGAATGCTGATAGCAGGCCCTTTTACAATGGAATCTGAACACCGCAGATTGTGGATTGGAACGATGCCAATGCCGCTTCGTGGACGCCTGTTTTTGTGTACAACAACGTCCCTGTCAGTACCTTTACACGGACGATCCGCACAAACGACAACCAATTGATAGGCACCCAGCACGTCGATATGTTTTTCGACTTTGTCGGAAGAACGCTGGCGAGTGAGAAAGCGGCCATCGAGTATCCATCGGATCTGTTCGCCTTCAAATCGGAAAACGACGTGGATTATTGTCTGGGGACCACCGAGGCGGGTGTGGAGATCTACTCGCGCGACCCCGCTGATCCTAATAGGGTCCTCGGTGTGCTTTCGGCTCAGGAGGTGGCGAAAACCAGTTTACTGCTACCGGCCGTCGTCGATTTGGTGATCAAACGGCAGGGCCATACGTCGCTTTACGCTTTCGCTTCGGGCGCTGCGAATCCGAAGACTCTCCCGGTCGAGACTGGGAAGGGTACTTACTACGTCCAGCTCCGGACGATCCAACGCCGCGGCGCTTCGTTGGTGTTCGTTGTTTTCCTGAGTAAACATGCGCTGCTGTCTGGCTTGCACATCAGCAACAGGAAGACACGGAATCGTCGTAGGACTCACCATCATGGCAATAGGGAGTGCCGTGGCGTTCTCATACATGATCTCCAGAGCGTTGTCGCGTTTGACTAGAGACATCGGCCTCTTGAGCAATTTCGACTTTCGAGCCGCACTTGGATCGGATGTGGAAGGTGGTAAACGGGCAGTGCGCACCAGCAGAATCAGCGAAATGTGAGTTTTGACTGTTCGTGCTCTCTCCTGATTCACTTCCACCACGCCGATCGTATGTGTTAGAACTCATGCAAAACCTCTCGCGCTGAACCGCATCTTCACCATGTTATTTGTTCAGCTCGGTCGTCGAGGCATCTTTCCGGAAAATGGTCTCGGCATTCGCCAGTGCGATGTCTTCGAACAACCAGATCACCGCCGCTGCCCGAAAAAGAGGTGTCAGCACGGTCGGTGCAGCAAATGCAGTCCTTCGTAGTAGTGATATGAAAGATTCCGAATGACCGCCTTCTAAACTCGGTTTGTTTGCGCTCCAAGAGAAAAAAAGCACTGGGAGTCCCCTTGCATAGGCTGGTATCTGGTGATATTTGTTCACGGATTTATAACTGCATTGTCCGCATCTGATCCAGCGGACTAGCTACCGGCTGGATGAGGTCGGATGCTGACGGGCGTCGTCTTGCCACCATATAAAGAAGTAGTGACCTTCTGCCTTTTCCTGCGAGCGCCACCATTTGACTACTAGGCAATGGACAATGGGAAAACACGCACGCGTCATTATGTAAGCCTTGACGCGTCGGATTTCCTCCTTTCCCTCCTTTCCTTCCCTCTTTCTTGCCTCCCCCTCTTGCGCGCGAGCATTGCGGGTTGCATGGGCAATACATCAGGTTTGGAATAAACACCTTGGCGTGTTGTAGTATGCTTGTCAAATCATCCTTCCCCTCAGGCTGTGATATCATATGATGGCTGGCGTAAGTAAGCAAAACAGATTTAGCGATATGCATCGGTTTGGAGGCGGTGGGGGCCTATTGTAAAACGCAGATCTAGAAATTCACTCGAAACTCTTCGTTTGGAGCGAAAGAGGCCAAAGAGATCTGGCTGTTCAGTTCCAATAGTGATACAAATCTGTTTGCTTGTGATCTCTCGGTACCGGCCACCCTCGCCCTGTACATCCAGAACAGTGTTCCAGTCTTTATACACATTTTTCAAAGCTTTGCGAGCAGGCAACGGAAACCACAACACGAAAAAAGAGAGCCTCAAAAACGGGTCGTAGTCCATCAGACCGCTCAAACCACGGCCGAGACCACATCCGAGCAGCTAATCTCACGTACCAGCATGTTCCCACTCTCACGCCGGCCACCACAGCGGCCCATCCTGCTCCTCACCATACTCTCCCTCCTCTCCCTCGTGCACCCGACCCTCTCCCAATCCACCATCTCTCTGACAACCCAGCCAGGCCTCACGACCCCGCTCGACGCGCAATACGTCGGCTTTTCAATCGAATGGACGCATATCGACGACGCCATCGGGCTGGGCTACGGTGCCAGTCAGGGCGATGATCCGAGGACGAGTGTTATTGTGACGGGGCTTATGGATCAGTTGGCGCAGAGTGTGGGCGGGTGGCCGCCGCATGTGAGGGTGGGGGGGAATAGCGCGACGAGATTGTAGGTTCTGGGATCGGGTTGGTGCAGGAGGGCGTGTGGGGTGTGCGATCTTTGGTCTGGCATATGGCCTTGTCGCTGATGCATGTACTCATTGGACTGGTTCAGATGGTGGCAGGGCAGCACATTACCGCGCAACCCATGGAGTCTATGGGCAGTCAATGCGATGGAGCTGCAGATCTTGGAAAAGTTTTCGGTAAGCCCAAACGCACCAGACACACTACCGCATATGTGAAAGGGCAATGTGTGATCCGTCTCGCCGACTACCGCATTCTTCCCACGAACCATCTTACTCATAAGCCTTTTTGTCACCATGTGGAAGGAAACGACGGGATGCAAATTAACCCTCACGATCCCGATGCTGAACCCGGACCCAGCTTGTGAGTACAATCCATCCCCTGTCTCTATTTCACATCACGGGTCAAACCATGGCATCGCCTCCCGTTAATCTGTATGCTCAAACGTATGTCTCTAACTTCCGCCAGACGCCGTCGAGTTCCTCGTCAACGGCATCACCCGCCACATCTCCCAATCCAACATCTTCGCAATCGAGATCGGGAACGAGCCAGGTACCCCATCCACCCCCACCCCACGCCTCCATTCCCCTCCCCCACTCATCCCCCACCCTCCGGGGCTCCGCCGTCACACCCCCCACAGACCACTACGCGAAAAACGTCCGCCGCCCCGCCTCGTACGCCTTCCCCGACTTCCTCGCCGAATACACATCCACACACGCGGCCATCGTCGCGGCCCTCGGCACCGCGTTTCATTTCGACTACCAGGGCCCGGCGTACGCGTATCAGTGGACGGAGCAGTTCTTGGCGCCGTTTATGGATGCGCAAAGGAGTACGACGCGGTTTATTTCGTAAGTTGGATGGGGTTGTGAATGTGAGGCGGGCATGATGGCCGGGAGTTTCTGGGGGGTGTCGGAAAGCGCAGGACATTTTGGGTGTCATCCACGCGTTGAATTTTCTGAACCCTGTCAAACAGGTTCCACAAATACGGCATGCGCGGCTGCTCCACTCTCACCAACCCCGACGCCGTGACGCCCGAGATCATGATGGAGGACCCGTCGCCGGACGAGTACGAGTGGTTCACTCCGCTCGGGAAGATCGCTATCGGTGAGGGGTTGCGAGAAAAACAGCTGGTGGGCCGTCCCCTCCTCGTCTTTCCCGCGTGGCTCACCCTCTCTCTTCATTTCGAACAGCCAACAACCAGACGCTGGTTTGGGGCGAGGGCGGCAGCTCGTCGTGTAACGGCACGCAGGGCTCGTCGGATGCGTACGTGAGCGCGCTGTGGACGGTGGATATGTTGTTCGAGGTAACGTTGTCAATCCGCCCTCTCTGAAGCCATGGGCCAGTGAACCCACCCAACACATCCAAATCCCCCATCCCCGCTTCTAACATCCATCCCTCGCCCTGCCAGATGGCCTTCCGGGAAAGCAAACACGCCTCCATCTCCGGCGCCGGCCAGACCTGGTACGCCCCGTACGGCATCGACGACACGGTGTCCCGGATCACCGTTCGGCCAACGTATTACGGCATGCTCTTCGTCAACCGCGTGCTCCGCGGGCCGGGCTCCCAAGTATTTCGCGCGCCGCTGGACGGCGGGTGGGCGATGTTGGGCAACGCGACCAAGACGTGGGGGGTGGCCAATTCCGTGACGGGGGAAGTGAGCGTTGTGATTGTGAGGAAGGATGCGGGACAGGTTGGGGGGGTGACGTACAGTGTGGGTGTGCCGGCCAGCGTCGGGGGGAATACGACAGGATGTGGGGGGAGTACGCAGAACGTGAAGGGGTTCGTGAGCAGGTTGGAGTGTCCCGGGTGTGGCGGGGCCGGTGGGAACGCGGCGATGTTACGCGCGACGATCGGGTTGCGGGTAAATGGACAGTCGTGGGATGGGACGCTGGACGGGACGCCTAGTGGGAATTACACGGAGGAGGTGGTGGAGGTTGTGAATGGGGCGGTGAGCGTGGTTGTGCAGCCGTTGACGGCCGTTGTGGTGCGGTTGGGGTGTACGGCGGGATTGGTGGCGAGGCAGTACACGCCGCCGACGGTTGTGTTCAATGGGACGTTTGGGGATACCGGGAACGGCACGGCGGGGAATGTGCCACCGACGTGGGGAGATGCGCCGGGCGGCCCGACTTCTGCGGACGGGTCACAGCAGCAGCTGGTGAAGCCGTGGTACACGCACACGGGCACGATTATCACGATGGCGGTTGCGGGCGCGGTGGCGTGCGTCGGGGCCGGGCTGCTGGCGTTCACGATCATGCGGAACCGGCGTCGACGCAGGTGTGGCAGTCTGCCCCCGGCCAAACTGCGCGCGGCGAGGGCGTGGGCGAGTTTGAGTATGAGTAATGGGATCGCGGCGAAGGGGGCTCAGCAGCAGCAGCCGGATGCGCATGAGTTGACGATGATGGGGGTTGAGGATGAGGACGGTGTGGAAGACCAGGACGGGTTCTTGGCGCGATCGCATCCGCATCCGTTTGCGTCGAGGAACCCGTATTTGTATCGGCAGGGCGGGGAGATGGTGTGATGCATCGACAGTGCCGCTATACGGCTTTTCTATGGGCTCGCACACCTCAAACACCATAGCTGCTCAGAACGACGACGACTCTCTTTCACCATTCTCACAAGCCGTTCGGTGGGTCAATCGCTTCTCCTCCCGAGATATATCCCAGCTCGATAAAGACCGTTTCCAAGTTTCCCCATCCCGTATCGAACGTGTCACATATAGGAGCGTTTCTCTCTGTACATGTCAGCATGTGAATATTAGTGTATGTAAATTACGTGAATCAGAACATATCTGTGTGTAAACGTCCAAAAAAAAACAACCACTCATCTATGAGAGACGCGAGTCTGATCCACACCAGAACGTTCCGCCACAATCGGAACGGACAATGAGGCCACGAACCAGCAACAAATGGTAGGTTGAGCATGGTGTGTAGTATGTATGTACAGTATCCACATATTTACAGTGTGTTTGTGTGAGGAAGCAGCTGCGGGCAAATGCCCAATGGATTGCGCCAGGAGGAGGGCAGCGTTGAAGACGCCCAAAGAAGGTCCGGGGTTTTCCGACGAGGGGAGGAAGGTCCTAAAACTTCTTTGCAATGACGATCACCAGGATGAGGATGCCGACTAGTATGCAGATCAGTGTGTTTCCTATGCCCCGCCGAAAAGTCAATTATCAGCGCTTTTGCAAGGTACCCCATTCCCCGCCTGCTCGCAACCGCACCCACCTTTCGAATTCCTCGACCCACTTAACAAAACCTGCTCCAACCGCCGCCCGGCACCCTGCAACCTCCTATGTGTGTTATCCACCCTTGTCTCGGTCTCCTCCAATAAATCAACATGCAGATCCAGCTCGTCGTTGATCATGAGGCCGATCTGTTTTTGGCGACCGATGGTTTCGGCCAGTTCGTCGAGTTGGTTGTCTTGGTCTATTGAGCAGGAGGGTGAGCATGATGGGAGTGGGGTTGACAAGGAGTGGGGACATGTAGACGCACCGTCCATTATCCGTTGATGTAGCTGTAAGGATGAGCCGGCGTCCATTTCTATCCCGTCGTTGGACTCGGTTCCGTCGAAGGGTTCGGTGAAGCGGACCGTTTTGCCTTTTGCGGAGTTGCCTGATGATGGGCGGGCCAGGAGCTCCTTTCTGCGAAGTGCGATGGGTGGTTCATGAGTGAGGGAGTCCAACCACCCTATGACGTTCGCCCGCGCCGGGAGACGCCCCTATTTTACACTTACTTGGCCAATAGATGTGCGCCGTCCTCACCCCGGGACATCACATCCAGCCGATCGTGCGTTTGACTGAGTTGCAGCACCGACTCTTCCCATCTGCGGAGCTCTGTCACATCTCTACAACAGGCGAATCAGCTATTGCCCTCGGCAAACTCATCTATGCCGTCATGCGCAGAGTAGCAGTACCTCCCGCCTGCATCCTCCGCCTCGGACAAACTCTGCTCCAACCGCCCTATTCCATCCTTCATCGTCGCGAGGTGTCGTTTAATCTTCCCATCCTGCTCGGAAGTATCGAGCCCTGCCCGTGTTGCGTGTTTCTTTTCGAGTATCAGAGCTGATATATCTTCGCCGAGGAGGGTCAGTGTGAGTTGTTGTTTTTCCCTAGGGGGGCCAGATGGGGTGAGTGAATCCAGTCGATATGGTTTCCTTGTGACGGAGTAGACCGCTAGCTCCCTCCTCCTGGATACTACTATTCGGTAAGACATACATACCATGCCGGGTTGTTTTGTGGGCGACCTTTCTCCAGGTCGGTGTAGTTTGACATTGTCTGGCGTGACCGTCTCTGTAGTGGCACTGGGGATGCGGAAACTGTCGGTCTCCGACCTCCGAAAGTGAAGTTGAGTAGCTGGGTGTTTGCCTGCGTAACTGAGCGAACTGAGGGAAGTGAGGGAATCGGTTTCTCCACGCGGGTTGTCCTCCCTCCCTCTCAGTGCGCACAGGCGAGACCCTCCTTCTGAGTCCCTTGAGCAGCCAGCAAGAGAGCACGCCCCCAGACAGCCGCCCGCCCGTACGAGGCAACCCCAGCCTTCTCCTCCTTCTCGCTCGCATAGGGACCCATAGAGCCCAGCTCCAGATCCAGCTCCCCGCCCGCAGATACCTCACCCGCCCGCAAAAAATGTCGCTCCCGTACGGCAACACTTCGCCGTCAAAGCACTACCCGCCATCAGCCGCCTCCCCTTCACCACACCAACAACAACAACAACAGCAGCAGCAGCAGCACTACCACCACCACTCCACCTTCTCGCCAAATTCCTCCTCATCTCCCTACCTCCAAAATGGCGCCCTCCCGCCACTTCCGGCAACTTCATCCCCACGCGTCCAACGCTCACTCACAAGCGACACACCAATCTCAACAACGATCAACATGAACGGGCTCGGCATGGGGGGCGGGTCACGGCCCGGCACGCCGTCCAAAGCCCAAGCAGCGGCGGCCATGACTCCCTCCGCGCGGTACGCCACGACGAGTCTCGCGGACACCATCTCGCAGCACACCACCGATCTGGCGTCGGGGCTAACGACGCAGGAGGCGGGCTACCGACGGCAGATCCACGGTGCGAATGAATTGACGCCGACGGATGCCGAGACGTTGTGGTCAAAGTTTGCGGAACAGTTCAAGAATCCGTTGATATTGTTGTTGTTTGGGTCCGCGGCCGTTTCGTTGCTGTTGGGGGAGGTGGATGATGCGGTGAGCATTGCGCTTGCGATCGTGATTGTGGTCACCGTGGCGTTTGTGCAGGAGTATAGGAGCGAGCAAAGTCTGGAGGCGCTGAACAAGCTGGTGCCGCACTACTGCCACGTGTTGCGGGATGGTGGGCAGTTGAGCACTGTCCTGGGGACGGAGCTGGTGCCGGGGGACGTGGTGCGGTTTAGCACCGGGGACCGTATCCCCGCCGACGTGCGGCTGGCGACCGCGCACGATCTGCAGATTGACGAGTCGAGCTTGACGGGGGAGAACGAGCCGTGTGGGAAACATCATGATGTCGTGGAGGGCGATAGCGTCGACTTACCCCTCGCGGACCGGCGGAATATCGCATTCATGGGCACGCTGGTACGGAACGGGCACGGGTCGGGTATCGTGGTCGGCACGGGCACCCACACCGAGTTCGGGATGGTGTTCAGCATGATGAAGGAGGTCGAGGTGCGCAAAACACCGTTGCAGATGAAGATGGACCATCTCGGCAAACAGCTCTCGCTACTCTCCTTTGTCATCATCGCCATCATCACCCTCATCGGCATCGCCCAGGGCCGCCAGTGGCTCGAGATGTTCACCATCGGCGTCTCCCTCGCCGTCGCTGCCATCCCGGAGGGTCTCCCCATCGTCGTGACGGTAACCCTCGCCCTGGGCGTGCTCCGCATGGCCAACCGCCACGCGATCGTCAAAAAGCTGCCGTCGGTCGAAGCCCTGGGATCAGTCAACATCATCTGCGCGGACAAGACGGGCACCCTGACGATGAACAAGATGACCGTGCGCAAGATCTTCACCCTCGCCCAGCAACGGGTCGTTGACCTCGAGGAAGCGGCCGACCGCGATATGGTAACGTTACCCGCCCCGATGATGCTGTACAAGATCGGCAATCTGTGCAATAACGCGCATGTCGATGAGAGCGGGCATACGGTCGGGCAGCCGACTGAGATTGCGTTCTTGGAACTGAACCGCCGGCTCGGATTACCTGATGAACGTGTGCAGGCGACAAAGGTCTCGGAACAGCCGTTCAACGCCGAGCGGAAGTGGATGGCTGTGGAATACCGCAGCAACACCACGCAGCAATTCACCACCGCCGCGCACTCCCCCTCGCCCACTCCCCAACAACAAACACTATTCTACGTAAAAGGCGCAACCGAACCCGTCCTCGCCCGCTGCAAACGCTACTACGTCGGTCCTAACGACGAACGCGTCCTTGACGCCTCGGTGCGCACCCTCGCGGAAACGATCGCGCAGACGGTCGCCCAGCAAGGGTTGCGGCTGCTGTTCCTGGCGTATGGACCGCGGTTGGATGATCTGACCCTCGTCGGCTTTGTCGGGATGTACGACCCCCCACGGCCCGGTGTACCCGAGGCGATCGAGACGCTTGTGAAGGGCGGGGTAAGGATGATGATGATTACCGGGGATTCGGGTGAGTTCTGGCCAAAAAGACGTGTCTTTCCTCTGCGTAACACTCTACAGGTCCGTGTTTTTCTGACCGGAAATCTTATTTACGTCAAACAGCCGGAACAGCAACCTCCATAGCCCACCAACTCGGCATTCCCCTCTCCCCCACCTCTTCCACCGCCATCCTCTCCGGCCCAACCCTTGACACCCTCTCCCCGCACGACCTTCCGCACGCCCTCAGCACCTGCTCAATAATCTACCGCGCAACCCCTAAACACAAAATGGCCATCGTCCGCGCCCTCCAATCCACCGGCAACATCGTCGCCATGACCGGCGACGGGGTCAACGACGCGCCCGCTCTGCGCCTATCCGATATCGGCATCTCGATGGGGAAGAGCGGCACGGACGTCGCGAAGGAGGCCGCGGACATGATTCTGGTCAACGACGATTTCGCGACGGTCTTGTACGCGATCGAGGAAGGCAAATCCATTTTCTACAATATCCAGAACTTCCTCCGGTTCCAGTTATCCACCTCCTTTGCGGCGCTGTCCTTGATCGCCATCGCCACATTGGTCGGGTTACCCAACCCCTTGAACGCGATGCAGATCCTGTGGATCAACATCATCTGTGACGGCCCCGTTGCGCAGTCGTTGGGGGTGGAGAAGGTGGATCCGGACGTGATGAAACGGCCGCCGAGGGTTCAGAGTGAGCCGATTGTGAACAGGGAGCTTGTGGGGAGGGTGTTGGGGAGCGCGGCGGCGGTGGTGGTCGGGACGGTGTTTGTGTATGCGCAGAATGTGGTGCCGGATGTCGGGGGTGCGGTCGGCGTGGGGGATGTGCCCGGGGTGGAATTGGATGAGGCGACGAGGTTGGCGAGGCGGGGGACTACCATGGTATGTGTATACACACACACTCTCTCTCCTCATCATCATCTGCACCGAAGCTCTCCTCCCCGGTGACGATCGATCCTAACACCCTCCCTTTCTTGTTTTCACCCCCAGACATTCACAGTCTTCGTCCTAACCTCCCTCTTCAACGCGCAAACCTGCCGC
Source organism: Fimicolochytrium jonesii (assembly GCF_025526975.1). Lineage (NCBI taxonomy): Eukaryota > Fungi > Chytridiomycota > Chytridiomycetes > Spizellomycetales > Powellomycetaceae > Fimicolochytrium > Fimicolochytrium jonesii. The sequence goes on from NW_026515681.1 coordinate 298,271, forward strand.
TCCCCCACACGTTCCCTCCTCTTCGGCCCGCGCGCGCTGGGCCTCTTCACCAACAAGCTGTACAACCTCTCCGCTCTCCTCTGCGTTCTCTTCCAGTTCGCCGCGGTGCATACGCCCTTTCTGCAGAAGGTGTTCCAAACAACCCCGTTGAGTTTCGGCGATTGGCTCGGGTTGTTTGGCGTGGCCGCTGGGGTGTTGGCGGTTGATGAGGCGGGCAAGTGGTGGAGACGGCGGAGCCGCGTTGGGGGGTGGACTGAAGCGGGCGCGGAGCGGAGGGGGAGTAGTTACCCCGCGCCACCGCCGCCGCCGATGATGTCGCCCCAGTTGAGGACGCCCGCGGCGGTGGGGGGGTGGGATGGGTGGCGGGAGCGGGCGATGGGGTGGTTGGCACCTGTGGGGGATGGGGGTGCGGAGGCAAAGGCGTGGAAGGATGGAGGGTATGAGACTAGGCTACCGCTTGTCGGGGGGGAAAGTGTGTAGGGAGGCGGGGATGGCGATCGACACGTTTCTCAGCGGCCGACCGTTGGATGCCCGCCGTGATTCCCCCCATCCCCTCGGTGCCTTCCTCTCGCGGTTCGCCCCCACAGATCTGCCCCTCAACCCTCGAATACGTGACCACCACCAGCTGCACGCATCGCATCGGAAAAATCCACCACCCCGCATACCGGTGGATACGCACATTAAAACATCACATAGCCAACCCTTCCCCCCGCGTCGCTGTACCCTTACGGCCGCATTCTGTTCGTAACATTCCCACCCCCCTGACGCCGAATACGCATAGACTTCTGAACATACATATATACCCGCCACTGTAAAACGTTGTCGATTGGGGAGGAACAGGGACTCGGCTGATCGGGTGGGTGTGAATAGATGACATGACCATGCAAGTGACACCCCCTGTACCTCCCACATCCGAACTTTCTCTTGGGAAACGTTTCGTATGGAGAATGCCCGACGATGCCTTGGCCCTACCTTCCATTTACCAACCGTGATACGAGGCCTAGTCGTCGGAAACGCAGGAATTGACCGTATGCCTCCACAACAGCCTACTATTTACCAACTACCTTCGTCTACATTACGTGCCTCCGACCTCTACCATGCAGATACAAATACGCCATGTCCGGGGGTTCTGAAGCGGGGGGATGTCCTCATCCGACCTGCTCGTCCGTCTTGTGCGAAAGCCGCGCGCACCAGCTATTAGTGGGTATATTGGGGGGGAAGGCGCCGTGAGGGTCCATGCGAGGGGGGATGGATGTCCACTCCTCCCGTTTATCTATTCGAGGGGAGGGAATACGCCGTGCAATGGAGTGCCCACCGGGCGGGGAGTCACCGTCGCGAGCGCTGGGGAAATGGGACGCCTCGGGGTGTCGGGCAAGATGATCCAAGAAGGGGTGGGTCGTCACCCACGTGTCCGGCGTCGGGCGTGGGTGATATCGTGCACTGTCCGTCAGAACAGATCCCCGTTTTCCGGCGGGATCCGGGTTGTCGCAGGGTCCACACCCGCCGCCTCGGAGGATAGCTTCACGCCTCAGATGCCGTTTGCACCCCCTTCGCCCTCCCCCTCCTCCTCCGCCTCCCGCGCACCGCCCCTTGCAAACTTCCCCAACACCGGCACACTGATCTCCGTATCGACATAAAACTCCATCAAAAAATTCTCCAGCGCCCTCAGATGCCTCTGCTCAGCCGCCGCTGCTCCCGACGCCGTTGTGGTGGGTGTGTACGGGAACGCCGAGCTGGCTGCGGAGAGGGGTGGTGGTGGGGAGAGGAGGCTGGGTGTCGGGGTGGGTGGTGGGGCGGCTGGTTTGGCGGAGGTGGTGACGGTGTGCGTTGTGACACCCTTCACGTCTCGCGTGTCACCCGCAGCCGCCACCACAGTCCTCCCTTGCTTCCCCCTCCGTCTCCTGGCTCTCGGCACCGCAACATCCGCCAACGTAGTGAACTCGCCATACTTGCTGTGTAGATACACCTTCATCTGCCTCCCAAACGCCGCGTGGATGAATCCGAACGGCTGGAGGCGGCGCGATCCGAAGAGGAAGATGAAGAGGGTGGTGAGGAAGGAGAGGACTCCGCCCATTGCCACGAAGATGTCGATCGGGGTGTAGGATTGCTCTTCTCGGTTGACGACGGCGTCGTAGAAGTTGGGGATGCCGAGCTGGGTTAGTTCGTTGATGAGGGAGACGCGGAGGTAGATGCTGGGGATGCGATGGGGAGCGGGGGGGAGAAGTCAGCGGAGGGAAGGACGACGGAGCATGAATACCAGCCCCGCGTGCGTAATGGAAAGTCTGCGACAAACGTAGGGACAGCTTACCTGGACGTCCGCCCGGTCGCCTTCCTGGCGGCCTGATCGTAGTTCCTGAGCGCCGGTGAATAGTAGAAAGAAAGAGACTGACCGAGCGTCCATCCAATCTTGACCTGCTCATCCTCGCGCAACTTCTGGTCAAATCCGTACGTGAGATACACGTCCAGCGTGTTGTTATAGATGACCGCGGCGGGGAGGGCCGAGAGATGGAATTCGTCCGCGTTGGAGGGGAAAATGGCGGTATGCATCCTATCGCTGCGGAAAGGCCACTCTTTTCCACCCTCGCATATGCGCCCCGAGTCGTTGCGGTAATGGTATCCGCAATTCACGCTGGCGATGCTTGTGCTGAAGTTCGGGTCGCTGGTATTCGAGTACGCCGTGAATTGCAGCGCCGGATCAGGTGCGAAGCGGTGGCAGGGCACATTGGCGTCTTCGGGCAGTTTCCATGATTGCCAGGCCGCTTGAGATGGTAAGCTGATGGGATATACGTGGTGGGTGAGATCCACCGTGCGCACTTCGTTCTGGTCCTGCGGGACAATCTCGCCTATGCAAACGGCTTCGGCGTCGCCGAAGGCGGAGGATGTCGCACATTGGGACTTGTAGTGCGCTGGATTGAGGCAAAAGATGATATGCGGGAGGTCTAAGGTTGTCCTTCTGACAGTGGACTTTATCAGAGGTGTCTGGGGAGAGTGTGAATCGGGTTAGAAGAAAAGGCATGTGCGAGTATGGCTTCGCCATCATCCCTTCCCCCAATCCAATATCCATACCTGCTCGAGATACCGGTGAACATTGACCGCACTGGCAGTGAGAAACATAGCCGCCATAAGCGTCACCGCAAACGTCCGCAGCCTCCTCACGCTAGCCGGGAACGGCACGGGTTTGCTCGCCGGCGCTCCTTCTCCAAAACTGATACCACTGACAGCGGAAGCCGGACTGAAGACGGTCGACGTGCTGGTTAGTGGTGTGGCGGGGGAGAGGAGGTGGCTGTCCGCGGCGGGCGAGGCGTGACGGAGGTTGGAGGTGGAGAGTGCGGCAAGCTGGCGGACGCGGGGGTTTGAGGAGCGGGGAGCCAGAGGAGTGGACTCTATGGGTTCTAGCGAAGGACTTGTGGTGAGAGTGACGGAGGGAGGCAGTGTGGAGAACGGCGGCGGCGGGAGCTCCGAGTCTGGAGTTGCAGCTGGAGGTGTTCCTTCCAGCGGGGACATATTGAGGGGGCGTGATACTTTTGGCGAAAAAGAAGTTCTAGAGTGAACCTGAATAGTCTAGCGGTGCCTGAGTAACCGAGCCTCACCATATAAGACCTTCTGGGGGATATGCGCTGTCCCTCTGCCGGTGCGCCCGTCGGTTGAGCGTGCCGTGCTGTCTCAAAAAAGCGGCTTGAGAGGCTCGAGGCTCGAGGGGAAACACGCGCTGTCAGTCGAGGCGTCAGAACACTCTCGTCTCCTATCAGTTCCTATAGCAAGCGTAGAACACTCTCTACCCCCAACTCACAACACATACAATACATACACTAGTACACTCACTACATGCCATAATGGACCTGGTCAACACAGCCTCCCTCGGCCCGACCTCCCTCGACAACATCCGCGCAGAGCTCGTGCGCATGGAGGACTCTATCATCTTCGGTATCACCTCGACATTTTGAAACCCCGCTCGCTCCATGAGGATAACCACTCACGCAACGCCTTTCTATCGTCGTTCTTACAGCACTGATAGAACGAGCGCAGTTCGCTCAAAACACGAATATCTACCAGAAGGGGTTCTTTGAGGGCCTCGACTCGAGTTTTATGGAGTTTTTGCTGCACGAGATAGAATGCGCTCATGGTGAGGAAAAGAAAAGGGGACGGAGAGAAGGAGGCCATATCCGACCTAGGAGCGCTCCCCAGCGTTGGGGTTCCACCGGTCTGCCATGAAGCTATGTGCGTTGTTTGTTCACTGACGCATACGTTCGTCCTGTTGTCTCGCGTCTCGTCTAGCCAAAGGCCGCCGGTACACAAGGTAAGGCTGTGTCCCCTTCCGAGTTCCTCCATCTCCATCCCTCCGCTCACTCGCATCTAGTCCCGATGAATACCCCTTCACCTCCCCCCTCCCCCCACCCGTGCTGCCCGCCCTCTCCTTCCCCCCATTACTGCATCGCAACACCATCAACCTAAACGACCAGATCATGGACATCTACATCACCAAGATCGTGCCCCAGCTCTGTCCGAAAGGCGATGACGCGAATCATGGGAGCGCGGCGGCGAAGGATGTGGATGCGTTGCAGTTGTTGAGCCGCAGGATACATTACGGTGGGTTGATGTGCAGGACGTGGGACCATGTGAGGTGGGGGGATCCCATGTTGATTCGACTTACGCTTCTCCGCCCATAGGAAAGTTTGTGGCCGAGGCCAAGTTCAACGATCCGGAACACCACGACCTGTACGTCGAGCTGATCAAGGCACAGGACGGTGACAAGATCATGGTATGAAACCCAAAACACAGATCGATATCCGAAGATATTGCATCCCGAGACTCGTTGCTCAGCGTGATTCCTCACACATGCATGTTTCCCCCTCCCCCATCTCCTGACTTGGTTCCCACCCTATTCTGCAGGATCTCCTAACAAACCATACGGTCGAACGCCGTCTCCTCCGCCGTCTCCGCCGCAAAGCACTCATCTACGGGCAAGAAGTCGATGAAGATGACGACGAGCTCCCCACGCCGACACACACCACCCCCAACAATCACACCCACAATCACAATCACACACATCCATCAACCACAACCACACCAACAACACACCAAAAACCCGACCCATCGACAAAAACACCCCGTCTGTCCCGCGACGTCGTGGCAGACATGTACGAGCGGTTCGTGATCCCGCTGACGAAGCAGGTGGAGGTGGATTACCTGTTGACGCGGTTAGGGTGATGTCCCTTGGCATTAACGGTAATGATGGTCATTCGTGCCCGCTGTGAATTTTGGGGTCGTGATATGCGAGCACCCCCTTTTTGTATAGGCAGTTTGGTCCGCATAAGCTACTACGTACTCGTTTAATTTTCGCATTTCATGTAATCCACAGTAATGACACATCGTATCAACATAGATCAGAACTGCGTTCGGAGGTTTTGGAATTGATGGTATTTCCAAACGACATGTCCCCGCCTCTCTCGCGCGAGGTGGGGGTATGATAAGCCGGGTTGTCATCTCAGAAGACATGAAGGGCCCATATCGGCCTCTCTCGAATACAAGCATGCGCATTACATGCCCCCAGCACAAAACGGGTTCCCTCCCAACTTCTAAACCAGCCGACAGCGCCCCCACCACACTCATTGCCGTATAAAAGTCGGCTGCGGGGCCGGCGCGCTATACGGATTCAACGGATTCGCCACGGGCGCAGGCGGTGGCGGGGCTCCCATCCCAATCATCGCCGCCCTCCCACTATCCATCGCGCCAACCGCACTCCCAGCACCCGGCGCCGCAGGAGCCTGGCCAGGAAACGCCGGCGGGGGCGGCATCCCCATCCCCATCCCCATCGGCGGCATCCCCACGGGCATCCCCATCCCCATCCCGGCAGCCCTCTCCGCCCTAAAGAAAAACTGCAAATGAAACTGCCTCGCATCCGGATCCCAGAACGTCCAAAACCTTCCCTCAGCGCCCGTATCGATCTCCTTGCTCTGCACCTTAAACGCGATCGTCTCATACGGTTCCGCCGCAAACAGCAGGTACTGGAACGCGCGGTTGGGTTCCTCCTGCCGCTGCTCGTACGCCGACATGAAGCGGTGCCGCGGCTTGATCCCCTCGGCGGCTTCGGGGTACTGGATCTGGAACAGAAGCCCGAGCTGCCGCGTCGACGGGTCCCGGATCTTCGTCACCTTGTACCCCGGCCGCCCGATCTTCACCGCCACTTTCTTGGGCACGATCCGCGGCCCGACACCCCCCGTCGTCGACCCGTCCGTGAGAAGATGCTGCGCCGTCCCGACGTTCTGCGAATCGTGCGCATCCTTCGCCGCCCGGCGCGCGAGATTGGTCTGGTGCTTCTTCCCCTGCGTGTGCGCGAGGTACGAGCCTTCGTTGTTGTGCAGCGTGAGGCAGAGCTTGCATTCGTACGAGCCGAGATGGTTCTTCATGAAGTATGGGTCTTTTGCGAGGTCGATTGTCTCGAGCGCGAGTTTGCGGAGACGCTCGCGCCGGTCCACGTTGGATTCGGAGCCGCCGGCTACGCCGCCCGAGCCGGGTTTGGAGCCTGCGCGGTTTTGGAAATCCATTTCGGGGGTGGCAAAGGTTGGTGGTAGCGGTGGTTGGTATCGCAGGTACTGTACTATCGCTCTCGCTATGGATCGAGGGTAGGGCGAATGTGGAGGGTCTTTTCAAAGTTTGTGAACAGATCAAGTGTCGAGTTGCTGGATGACCTGCTTGGCAATTCAGTTCTGTTGAGAGAGCGCCGGCCAGGAAGAGAACAGACTGAAGCCAAGGGGAGTCTGGTGTGTTGCTGAGCAAATGGGCAAGCCGATCTTGCTGTGAGCTGTGTGGGATTTTCTGGGTTCAGAAAGGGCGAAAGTCCCCAGAGATCCGTCAAGCAAAGGTGAGACTGGGAGGAGATGCTTTTCGACACTTTTCGACAAGCAAGTGCTCCATGCCAAACGCACATCCCCATGTACCAACCAGTGAGTAGCCAGCCAACACCGTCCACCCCCTCCCTACCTTGCAACCTCTCCCCTCACCCATACATCACACACAAGAAAAACGCACAAAACCGCTCAAATGAAGCCCAAAAAATCACTATTGCGTTTAGAAGTGGGAGGCACTCCCCAAAAAAGTTTTCGTACGCCGCAGCGGGGCATCCCACAAAATAGAGATAGATAAACCCCACATAGCATCACTCCGCCCCCGCCCCCTTCTTCGCCTTGACCGTCTTCGCCTTCTTCTTCGGCGGTGCGCGCGGGCGTGCCGGTGCCGGTGCCGGTGCCGGTGCAGGCGCCGCCGGCGTCTTATTCTCCGGCTTCACACCCTTCACCGCCGCTTTCTTGGCGCCCCCAGCCGCCTGCGTTGTTGTCGGTGTGCCGACTTTGGCGGTCGCCGCTGTTGGTTTTGTCGGTTGTTTCGTTGCCGGTTTTGATGGACCGCCGGGGGTGATTTTGGAGGGGTTGGTCGTTGTTTTGGATGGGCCGGCGGGTTTTCCTGCGGCGACGGGTTTCGGCGGGACGGTCGTCACGGGTTTTGGTGGTAGGGCGGCGGGGACGGGTTTCGGGAGGGGTTGTGGGACGTCTGATAGAGAAGAAAAGTGTCACCATGGGATCTCGGCGGTACAACGTGAAAAGGGGTTCCAATTCCCGTCCTTGTCAACTAACCCTTCTTCAAAATATCCGATATCTTCGTATGCACCAACTCCACGTACGTCTTGAGCTTTCCGATATGCGTGATGGCTGCGTTCTTGTCGCCAAGCGGAAACCTGGAGTAAAATGAAACAGAAATGTCAACCAAAGTGCCCTATAGTAAAAGCTGATGAGGGTTCGAGTCCTACTTCAACGTCGTCCCCAGCAGCCGCCCCGCGCCCTTTGCATTCCCTAATCCTCTGCCCCACCGGAAAATGCAGTGGAATTGACCGCCGGGGGCTTCGTAGATGTTGACGACGCAGTACATTGTGACTGGGGGGGGAAGCAAAACATGGTTGATTTGAGATGGGAGATGCGGAATGCGGACATGGGAGGACCTCGACATACCACCGGTCCTCTCAAACTTCTGCTCCCACGACAAAGACCTGACGAGCAGGTTCGAGTCGGCGTTCAGGGTGCAGTTGCTTAGTTGCTTGATCTCCGCGCCTGTATGAAAAAAAACGACAACAACACAACTCTTATTTGATAACCCTCCTCACACCAAAAGCATAGTAGGAAGCATGCTTGCCACCACCGGCATACCTTTAGCCTTGACCTTATCCGCCAACGTAATCAGCGGTATACTATCCGCTCTCGCCTTCTTCTTGCGCCATTCCTCGACGAAAATGGATCGAGCCCATCTGCCGCGGCTGCCGTCTGTAAGCCACATACAAACCACCCAACAAGAGACGACAGCATGCAACGCAAGAAAGACACCTACGTGGGATGAAACTCGCGCTTTTCATGCTACGCCAAAATGAACCACAAGCGATTAGCCCTACAAAGCAGGTTACCGAGACCCCCTTGAAAGCTCTCGCATACATACATCATCCATAAACAACATCATCCGATCACTCTCCCGTTTCTTCTCATCATCCTCCGCCTTCGCCGCCCAGTCGCGGGGTCGTTTGCGGGGGATCGAGTATTTCATCCCGTTGAATGCGTCCAGGTTCGCTTGGTGCGCTACGTTCGGGTTCAGGTCCAGGTTGAGGGGTTCGCTCGTGCTTACCTAGGACGTCAAAACTCAGTAAAAATGCCGCGTTTCATGAAAGCGGCAATGAGGCTGGGATAAACTCACCAAAGCCCTCGCCTCGATATCCAACGCCATATCCTGCGCAAGAACCTGCTGCGTCGTCGCGTTCTTCCCGAACGAGTAGACATCCGACCACAGACTCTGCGGGGTGGGTCGTAAAACCAACTGCCGTACATACGGGCGCGCGGTGGAGTCATCTCCGTCCATCGCGGACCCGTCTTTTGATTTCGCATGGCTCTGTCCGTGCAGCGTGACGCGGTAATCTCGGAGCTCGACGAGGACGCAGCCTGGTGGCGGTGGGGGGATACATAGCTCAGCCCCCTCACTAAATGTGAACAATGCCCCTGCACTCTGGGAGTTTTTTACCTTGATGAAAATCAACCGGCTTGAACAAACTCGTCGCATGCGGCGGCAGCTCTTGTCGATTCACCGTCTCCAGAAACTCCTACCGAGCCCAACACACGCATAAGCTTCCCCCCACTTCGAGGCCCCTTCCCCACCAGTGCGATTCCACACCTTCAATGGCCCACCATACTGATGCGCCGCCTCCTACAAGGGGCACACGGGTCGTCAATACCCTCCTCCCGCGGGTTATAGTAGTGGTTGTTGAGGGCACCTACCCTATGGTCGAACGTAAAATGCGTGCGGTAGAGGTTGATAACCAGCGCGGGGTTTTCTACAAACCGTCCCATAAATCACATGACCACAAGACCAACCGCAGAACAGAACACAGTACATACTCTCTACAGTCGCTGAGGGCTGGTGATCACATCCCGTAGGAGAAGAGAGTCAGATATCACTGCATCACCCAACATTGTTGTTCGAAGGGGAACAGGGGCGTACCTTTTTGAGTTGTGACATGACGAAAGAGCCTCGATGGTTTTGAAGGGTGCTCTATCTGGAAAGGAAGACACAGGCAGAAGGTATTCGAGAGGGGTGTAGGGGTTGAATGTGGGTGTATAGATATCTCTGTGATATGGGTGACGGTGGGAAGTGTGCGACATTGTGGAGGCATGTGGGGGCCGCCGCACTTCCCGACGCGTTTGTCACTCAGAGAAAGGGACTCAGGCCACTCACGCTCCGACACCATCCATTGTGCTGTATAATATGCATCAACATTGTGCTTACAGGTTTCAACGAAAGAAGAGATGAACGGCATGGTAAAAGAATGTACACAAAAGGTCCCCAATACGACTCGCCCCTCGTGTCCTGTCTGTCTTGAGGCGGTCAACAGACAAACCACCCACCCTTTCAAACATCGACACCCATCCCCGCCAACCTCCTTTCCAACTCCTCAACCCTAACCCGAAGCGCGCGGTTCTGTTCCGCCAACCCATCGTCCTGTATCGGTACCGGTATCGGTATCGGCGGCGTGAGTGTAACTTGTAATCCCGCCGAACTCAATGCCGGTGTGGTCGTCGTCGTCGTCGTCGCTGTCGTAGTAGGGGTAGAGGTCGGTATTTTCGCAAAGGAATCAGCCGTGGGCGTCGTTTGATCGGTGGGTGACCCAATCGGGGTCTGACACCCCCCACCCACCACAGGCTCATCAACCCAAACCAACAACTCCGCCGCCCCCGGCCTCCCCCCCGGCCGTCCACCCATCATACTTCTCATCCACCCAGTTTCAACCGGGAACCGCGCCTCAAACCCCTTTGGAAACACCCCCGAACGCAAATGAGCGAGATGTTGCGCGCGTTCCATTTGGGTTGAGAAGGGGTTGAGGAGCTCGAAGAGGATGATGCCTAGGGAGTAGATGTCGCTGGCGGGCGTGTAGGGGGTGGTGGGGGAGGGGTGGAGTTGTTCGGGGGAGGCGTACTATGGGGAGAGATGGGGGTTCAGTGATTCGCAGTGAAGGACGATGGAGAGAAGGTGATGTGGGGTGGGACTTACGGTGAACGTCCCAACCCCAGCCGTCCGATCACTCCCATTCTTCGACCGCTTCGACGTCCTCGACGAGCTCTGTCTCCTCCTATTCACCCCCTCACTCGACCCAACCCCCGCCTTCGGAGTCCCTGCACGCCATTTATCCAGCGACTCAACCGATGCAGGCGACCCAACCGGCGTCTCCTTCCCACTCTCTCCCCCACTCTCACACTGGGTGTCATCATTCAACTCACTAGCAGTAACTAGCCCAAAATCCCCAATCTTCCACACCCCGCCTCGTCCATCCCCCCTCCCCACTCCATGCCTCTCCTTCCAGTAAATATTCTTCGGCTTGATATCCCTATGTATGCATCCCATACTATGCACATACAACAACCCTTCCACCAGGTCTCTAAAGATCCACCGTGCTTCATCAACATCCAACGTTTGAGAGGGGTCGGAGGCGAGAAGGGCGTTACGTTTACGGAGATGGTCTTGTAAGGTGTGGGAGCAGAGTTCCATTTGGATGAGGAGGGTGAGGTTGACGTCGTAAGGGAGGGTGGGGAGGGAGAGGGGCGGGGAGGTGGCGAGGAGGGGGGTGGAGAGGTTGCGGGAGACGAGGGATTTTATGGCGGCGGGGAGGGTTGAGATGTCGTTGAATGTGCGGCGGGGGTTGGTTTCTTCTTGATAATGGCCGTTCTCATCGTTGACATCATTGTCTTCCTCGTTTTCTGGGGTGTGCGGAACCTGCGACGGCTTCCTGAAGAAACTTTTCTTGGGTGTAGCTGTAGCCTCGTTATGTGAATTCGAAGCGGAGGTCGACCAGTCTTCCGACGACTCGGTGAACACATCCGGCGAGGGGGTTCCAGTGGTATCGTCAATGACAGGCTCTGCTTCCTCCGCAAACACAATGTCCAGACTGTCTTCATCACCGGACGGCGCCAGGCCCAGATCACTGTCCGAAGTAAGGACCTCCGTGATCCGACTGTCCGTCCATCTGTCCTCAGTCGTGCTGCTTCGGTACGGGATGTTAGAGGGAAGTGTGTCAACCGTCCTGCTCGCCGTCTCGAAATCGCTCTGGAAGTGGTCATCAGGATGCTGGCCCGTGTCCTGCTTCACCCCCGCTCCATCAGGTACACCCCGATGAGTTGAATGCTCGGCAATATCCTCGACCCACGCCGAAAAGTAGCGGACCACATTCGGGTGGTGCAGCTTCGCCTGGAACTTGACTTCCCGGAGGATCCGCTCCAATGTGTTGGTGCCGAGCTTCAGACGGACTTTCTTGACGGCGTATTCAATGCCGTCCAACCTGTTTCGCACGCGGTACACTCGTCCGAACGCGCCACGGCCCAGAACGTTCATTTCTTCGAAATCCTCGGAGTATCGCGAGGCATGCGCATCCCACACAGACGGGCTTCGGTGTGTGAGCTGGACGCGACGGTTGCGCGTGAAATTCGAGTCGCGCGGCATCAGAGGGGATACGCAGCGGGTCCCGTCGAGGTTATCAGCCTGCCTAGTCGACATCAGCGGCGATTTCCCGCCACCGCCGCCATTAGGATGTTGCACCCTGTCAAACTCCTTCGCTTCAAACGGGAGCGCCGACGGGCCTTCCTGCTCTTTGATGGCGTCCATGGCGCGGATGACGAGATCCCTGAACGCTCGCTTGTATGCGCCGCGGACGCTGGCTAGTTCGTCGAGGAAATCGTGCGCCTCGATGATCCCCATCGACGCGAGCTGTTTGCAGATCACGTAGAATAATCGGCGGTTGCGTTCGGGCGACTCGTCGTAGAGGGCGCAGAAGTTTTCGAGCATGGATACGAGGAGTAAGCGGCCTTGTCGGGTTCGTCGTTCCTCTTCGTGGTGCATGCGACGGCGGAGGGACGTTTGTCGACGGATCATGGCGGCTGACGCTGGGCCTTTTGGCGTCCTTGACCGCCGGCGGCGTGACGAGCCGGCGCGTGGATGCTTTTCGGGGCTGGAGCCGGGACTGGTGCCTGTGAGATGGTGGTCATGATCACCGTTGGACGTATACGGGTCGGCATAGTCTTCTGGAAGAGAGGGAAACATTGACGCTTGCGTTAGACAGAGCTTCTCCGACCAGGTTCAGTCTCTGACAACGACCCACCTTCAGAAAGTTCAAATGGGTGCAACCCTTCTTCTTCATCGGCGTTGTCGCCGGCAAGTTGAACAGGCGAATTGTGGTGCTGCTTGTTATTGTCGTTGACGGTGGTCCCCTTCAAAGCACCTCCGCGCAAGCTCGACATTGCATTCTATGGGGGCGAATACGTAGTGCGTCCGACTGGGGGCAGGCTTGCAACAAGTTAGACGAGTACGTCGCTGACCACAAATACGATTACATTTGAGTAGTCCGTGGGGGAAACTGAGAAGCTCTTTCTTTCAAAGGGGGTATGAGTTCTCCAGACGAGGCCAAGACTCAAGCCCAGGTGCAGTTTGGGGACAGTTGTGTTTATGTTGTTTGTTTGAACGAAGGAGCAGGGGCCTGGTGGGAGTTTGTTTACGGTGGCGGAATGGCTGGACTGTAGCGAGGGGCGATTATTGCCTGTTTCGACGGCTTTCGACGGGCGCGTCTTCCTCCTGCCGCCCGCCTTCCCTCCCGCTATAATAACCATCGATTCCAACCCATACAGAAAATGAGAAAAGTCGCTGGCAACAACCTGCAAATTCCATACTCTCCGCAGACCTGAACGTGAGGATCCTTCAGAGAAATAAAGTTCTCGCTCCAGTAAAAAGCCACAGGTCCCCCCCACCTTCCAAGTGTCCCCAATCCTTCTATAATACCACAGCAGACGCGTCCCTATAATGGTCTCCCACCCATGTTACTATTCCTGACGGGCACAACTGAAAATTGCAATGAGGCGCCAGCCCCAGTGTTTTCGGCCTGGCGATTTTTTCATTGAAATAGAACTCCCTCTCCTCTTCTTCGTCCTCGCAATTTCTCAGTCTTTGTTCATCTTCCTGCGTCATTTTATACTCAGAAATCATTTCCCAAACCAGCATTTTTGAGTGTTAAACCGTGAGTGTTGGCCTGGAATAAGAGAGGGGTGTGCAAAGGGACGGATGCTGTCATTTGGGCCGATTTGCGGTTGTTTGTGGAGAGATGTGCGATGCATAGCATGGCATGCACAAATCCCCGTGCCTGTCGAAAAATGACACATAGAAACTCATCCATCCGCTCGTCTCTTCATTCCCATCCCACATAGATAAGCAACCGTCTAAAGCAACCGTCTAAAGAAAAAGATACCCTAAACCATGCCTCGTGAAATCGTCACCGTGCACGCCGGTCAATGGTGAGTACGGCAACATCAAATCCCCCACAACACTCTCCAAATACCTCTTCCTATCATCTAACTCTCCCTTCCTTCTCGCAACCCCCCTCAGCGGCAACCAAGTCGGCGCCAAATTCTGGGAAGTTGTCTCGGACGAACACGGCCTCGACCCAACAGGCCAATACCGAGGCGACTCGGACCTCCAACTCGAGCGGATCAGCGTCTACTACAACGAAGGGCAGTCCGGTCGCTACGTGCCCCGCGCGGTGCTCGTCGACCTCGAGCCCGGGACGATGGACTCTGCGCGCGCCGGGCCGTATGGGCAGCTGTTCAAGCCGGATTCGTTCGTGTTTGGACAGAGCGGCGCCGGAAATAATTGGGCAAAGGGGTTCTACACCGAGGGCGCGGAGTTGGTCGAGAGTGTGCTGGATGTGGTTAGGAAGGAGGCCGAGGGCGCGGACTCGTTGCAGGGGTTTCAGGTGTTTCATTCGTTGGGGGGCGGGACGGGGAGTGGGATGGGGTCTTTGCTTGTTTCTAAGGTATATACACATCTCTCTGCTTCTCCTTCCATAGGTCCTCTCTCTGAGCGGCCATATCCTCATCATCGGTCTGCAACCTGACATCGCCATCGCATCTCTCTCATCTTCTTCCCGCCCACAGATCCGCGAAGAATTCCCCGACCGCATGCTCTGCACCTTCTCCGTGATGCCGTCTCCCAAAGTGTCCGACACCGTCGTCGAGCCCTACAACGCCACGTTAGCGATGCACCAACTCGTCGAAAACTCCGACCTCTCCTTCTGCATCGACAACGAAGCCCTGTACGACATCTGCCTGCGCACGCTCAAGATCTCCTCCCCGGCCTACTCCGACCTCAACCACCTGATCTCCCTCGTCGTCGCAGGCATCACCACCTGTCTCCGCTTCCCCGGGCAGCTCAACGCCGATCTCCGCAAACTCGCAGTCAACATGGTCCCCTTCCCCCGGCTGCACTTCTTCACGGTCGGCACCGCCCCGCTGACAGCTAGGGGGAACCTGGCCTACCAGGCCCTCACGGTGCCCGAGCTGACCAACCAGCTGTTTGATGCAAAGAACATCATGGCCGCGTGCGACCCCCGCCACGGGCGCTACCTGACCGTCTCCACCATCTTCCGGGGGAAGCTGAGCACGAAGGAGGTCGAGCAGCAGATGTACAACATGCAGATGAAGAACAGCGCGTATTTCGTAGAGTGGATCCCTAGTAATATCAAGACCGCTAGTACGTCTCCCCCCCCCCCCCCCCCCCTTCCAATCACATCCCTTTTGATCACCTCCGAACCCTTACACATCCCCCCACTCTTTTTTTTATTTAGTCTGCGACATCCCCCCCCGCGGCCTCAAAATGTCCGCGACCTTCATCGGCAACACGACGGCGATCCAAGAGCCGTTCAAGCGCATCCAGGTGCAGTTCTCCGCCATGTTCAAGCGCAAAGCTTTTCTGCACTGGTACACCGGCGAGGGCATGGACGAGATGGAGTTCACAGAGGCAGAGTCCAACATGGCCGATCTCATCTCGGAGTACCAGCAGTATCAGGAGGCCGCGGTGGAGGATGATGGCGCGGGGTACGAGGAGGAGGAGGAGGTTAGGGGACGGGAGGAAAGTAGGGGGGAGGAGGAGGGACAGCAGGAGTAGAGGGGAGGTGGGGGGGGGGGGGGGGTCAGTTTTGAGGGACGGTCAGGTATGTTTAGGGGTAGGATTCATTTATTGGAGGGGGGTATTGGGGCTCGCTAGACCACCTTGAACTGCTAGAGATTAGCGCTTGAATAGCATTGTCGGTGAAAGGGATAGCTAGCGATTTTCCTTTTTCTGGGATACCATAACGGTGGGGAATACATCACTTATTTCGAGAGATAGCTCCCAATGTATACGTATGTTTGTGATGCGATGACGGAAGATTATGCGGAGGGATAACCACAGAAAGAGGGAGAAGAACAAGGGAGGGAGCATATAAATAACAAATGGGACGGGCTTGCGCATCAACCTCTTCTCTGCATCCTCCAGCAGGTTTATGATGTCGCGATCATTAGGCTTGACGACAGGGTCAATCATCGTCCGGGATGATACCGGCGTCATCCGAATCGAACACTCGAGTTCCAAGCATATGTTGAGGGTTTCCATCGCACCCGCGACCAGCGTAGGATTGTCAAGCTCCTCGCTCCCTTCAACATATAAGCGTGGCTCCGTACCACCGTCGGCTATCATCCATGCGGCTGCAAGAACCCCACACCGCTCCGTGCGTTCCAGTCATTCCAAGGTTGCTCAGGGAACCCTACTTTCAAGCTCGATGCGCTAGTCTGTGGAATGTCCTCGACGCGGCATCGGTCTCCCTTTGCGGGTTCGAGTGACCGACCGGAAACGGGTCCCGTTATCATCGCGTTGGATCTGAACTTCTTCGCGTGCATTTCATCCTCCCACGTCCAGTCGGCTCTGAATGTCATCATCTGTCTGACGACTAGCC
Organism: Fimicolochytrium jonesii; assembly: GCF_025526975.1. Lineage (NCBI taxonomy): Eukaryota > Fungi > Chytridiomycota > Chytridiomycetes > Spizellomycetales > Powellomycetaceae > Fimicolochytrium > Fimicolochytrium jonesii. The sequence continues at coordinate 314,601 of NW_026515681.1, forward strand.
ATTCCGGTGCCATCGTGTCCAGGGAAGCGTGAACGCGTGACATCAAATGCTTCAAGAGTCGTGGTAGTCCCATCCGGCCAACGCGTTGCGAAACCCGATCCGGTACGACGCATATCGCCGGGCTTTCTTGTATCAGCAGCATCTGCACCTATAGATACTGTTGATGCTGCTCTCTGTTCTGATTGGGGTACCTGCTGCGTCTGCTGACCTGCACATGCAGACCCCCACCTCCCATTTTCTGTCGTATCTCGCCTTTAGATTGCTTTGCGAGCGATCTTGCGGCGCTTGTCTTGTCGTGGATCCCAAGATGCTGTAATGGAATGATGGCAAATGACCCACTTCAGGCCGCTCGCAACTCGGCGGGTTTCGCCGGGCAGTGTCGCATGGCCGTCACTCCCATTTATTTCTCATTTAATGGCTAATGCGATTTTTTGGGCAACTGGTTCCAGCGGCACCGCATCGTCGGGGACGGAGCGGGAATGCTCGAAATAGACGAATGTGGTGGGTATCCCTCCATGAAGTTACGCTCACAGCACGCGACCAGAAAAGCTGAATTAGACGGTGGTCCAAGTTGGCGCGACTCGTACCTCCGTAGCTGTGACATGCTGCGACTTCGCCTGCCGGAAACTTCCAAGTCAGCCCCTGCAGTGGCATCAACACCACTTCTGTTGTCGGCATCAGACTCTTTGACAGCCGTTGTTACCTGTGCCCAATCCTCACGGTCGCGCCAGCATCTTTGAATAGGCTTGCATCTTTCGTTGCGCCTCGTGGTGACGCAAAGTATGCTCGACGCTGTAGTCGAGTATGCGCAGAAAGCAAGGCAGTATACTGTACCTTGCTTTGGAGGCAATACGCCTTGCCCTGAGTCTCCGCAGGCAACAGAATGACACTCCGCTTGCTTGGTGACGATGTTTCCGACAGGTTAGCCGCCGCGGCAGCACCGGGCGAAAAGTGGGCTCCCCCAGACATCTCCTCGAGCACCATTCCGTCACCTCGAGGTGAATAGCATTCTCCCATCCAAAACGAAGTCCGCATCGTCAAAGTCTGCGCAAAATTGAAGTCCACATCGTTTCGTTGACGCCCTGACTCCCGGTGATGTTGCTGCATGCCTTCACCGAGATTCGAACTCGGGACCTTCTGCTTACTAGGCAGACGCTCTATCCAACTGAGCCATGAAGGCGAGATGAATCGTCGTTTGAAAAATTGATTTTTTCTCGCATCTCCGGCAAATTGTCGCGATACTGCGCGCAGTTAAGTCGAGAGCTTGACGGTGGCGATCCGGTTTGGTATTGCAGTGCCTTGCTTACTACAGCAGTACAGCAGATTGTTGCGGTTGATGAGGCCTGACGACGATTCCACATCAGCGTTGTCGACTAGCCCCAAATGTGGGATAGGTTTCTCGGCGGGAACATTGGCAATTGACTTCAAAAGAGCGGAAGCGAAGATGGACGATGAACGAGTAGGGAGGGCGCCAGAGGACAGCGCGACGATCAGTTGCCAGAGAGAGAGTGTTGTGGAGTGAGAGTCGCAGTTGATCTAGCGAGGATGGCCTGCGATTTGGAGCGTGGGGGGAAACCAAGAAGCGTGAGACGGCTAGTGAGACGGGGAGACAAGGGGACGGCTGCCGTTCATGACGCGTCGATGTCCAGAAGCGCTCTCAACTCTCTCGAGGATTCATTCGTCGGGCTTTCAACCTCGCAGACACTCCCACCGCACCCGGAGAGAGATCTCACTAGCTGCCTCGCTTACTTCCTGACGTACACTCAGCAAACTGCACTCTCGGCTGAACGCACTGCCATAGGGAATCCGTCTCGCACGCCCTCTTTGAATCTGCAAAGTCTTCCAATCCCAAATCACGACAGTTATCTGAAACCAACTCCAAAATGGCGGACTTTGTAGACGACGAAGCCATCATGCACTTCATTGAAGTGACAGGCGCCGACCCAGACATCGCCAAGAACTATCTGCAGGTGGGTAGACTTGTTTGCCTGGAAGCCGTGCCTCCCTCTACATCACATTTGACTGAGCCTCAATACGCATTCCCAGGTGTCTGAAGGAGTCGTTGAGCAAGCTGTATCTCTCTTCATGGAAAACGGAGGAGCACCATTGCACACCGAAGCAGCCGCGTCCACCAGTACCAGCACAGGGCCGTCTTCAGCCCCTTACATCCCCGCTGACCCGGAAGTCAGGGCGCCGATCGCGTCGAAGAGGGAAGCGTTGTTTGACGCTGACATGTCGCCTTACAACCATCGCGTTGCACGTGAGTTCTGGTGGCTTGAGCGGGTGGACCTGTCAGTGGGACCATGGCAACTGACAATGACAACATTTGATGCAGCACGGAGATCGCATGCGGCGGCTTCGAACAACCCGTTTGCGCAACATGATAACTTGCCGACCACACCATGTACGGCTTGCACAGTTTACGTGATGCGTTAGATGCGACGAAAGATTCCCAGATACTGATATCTTGTGATTTAGCACTATCGAATGACCCAAACAGTAGACTGGCCGAAATGTTCCGACCGCCCACGAGTATCATGCACGTCTCAAACTCAACGCAGCAGGTGAGGATGAGGACGAGAAAGCATCGCTTTTGCATCTGAGAGTCTTCGCGTTTACTGAGGTAGAAGAAGTCTAACACGATCACACACAGGCTCGCGACTTTGCAAAGATGCGAAAAAAGTGGCTGATCATCACATTGAACGAGCCAACTTTCTTCCCATGCCAAGTTCTGAATCGCGATCTGTGGAAGGACCCATCAGTTCTGACGCTGATCAAGGAGCATTTCGTGTTCGTTTACGTAAGCTGTTTCAGGGCTTTTCACATTCCGCGCTTTGCGATACTAACTTCATCTCTCCAGTGGGTAGCATCCAGTCCCCCCGGACTTGAACACCGCAATCTGTATCCCTTCGAGGAGTTTCCGTATATCGCCATTATTGATCCCATCACTGGTAAGCATGCGCTTCGAGAGGCAGAAAATCGATTAATTCGGACCTCGCTTACCGATCTTTCCAAACTCAGGCGAGCGCATGAAGTCGTGGAACACCGCCGTCGAGCCGAAGGACTTCATGCAAGATGGTGAGTCTAACATTCTAACACTGTAATATGTCCTCAGAGAAAGCGTTGCACGAAACTGACCAAACGTTCTTCTGGCCAGCCCTGACATTCTTAAGCACACATTCCCTCTTTCAAGCGGCGCCTTCCCCAGCGAAAAAGACGAAAGTCAATCCGACAAAGCAAAAGAAGGTAGAACAATGATACTCCTCACACCAGTCGCACCCTTCTCCGTCACATAATCTAACATCCCATCCGTCCCAGACAATCACAGAACTAACCGAAGATGAACAACTAGAACTCGCCTTAGCAGCCTCCATGGGGGACGCCGGGCCATCCAAAAAGCCAGGCGACGTAGTGGACCTCACGAGCGAAAAGGACGCGGACGAGGATAATGAAGTGGAAGGTGCTTCCGGTATGTCGCCCTGTATAGCCTTTTAAGCGTTGCGAACAAGGCGGGCTTATATTTCCCATATCCCCCTTGCAGTGCTAGACCTAATTAAACCGCAGCTAAACGAAGAACCAACGGGCAGCGACGCGCTCCGGATACAGTTCCGCCTCCCCGACGGATCGCGCAAAGTGCGCAAATTCCGACCAACCGACCCTGTTCGCACGCTGTTTGAGTATATACGCGCTGATGTGCCCGAGGCGGGTGATAAGCCGTTTGAGGTATGGATGGGAGTTCCACAAGAGCTTCGGCCCTTTCGTTGCGTGTTTGATTGCTCAAACCCTGTTTTGCGTTTCTCTTTCACAGTTGATGAACTTCCGGGACCCGCTACTCCCACGGCTCAAGGAAACGGTCGCGGACGCGAAACTCGCCGGAGCGTCCATTACCGTTGCCTTCTCGTAGAAGCTGTAAACGCACAAACATGCATCTTCGCCACGGAAAAACAAAACGCAAAATTGGGTTATGTGCTCAACAAACACAATTATTTTAGGTCGCGCAACCTACAAAGAAAAAGAACAGGCTCTTCCGGCCAAAGGTCGTAGCCCTGGTTACAGCGAACCCGCCCATACCAATCATTGTTCCCTGATACGACCCCTTCTATGCCCGCCCGTACTATATAATCCCTCGCGCCGGGGAGGGGTATCACATCTCCACTGTACATAACACCGGCCCAAAGCACGTTGTTTTCCGTAAGCGGAATGTTCATGTGTGATAACACAAAAAGTTCTTGGGTTGGTTGTTTATGTGTCGGTGTCGGCTTCCGCGACGACTTCCTTGCCGTGGCAGAAGTAGAGGCGCGCTTCGGTTGTGAAGGGGTTTGAGATTCTGTATTGGTTGCCTGCATGAGGGGAGAAAATCAACGGTTATACATTCTGGCGATTTCCAACAATCCTGCGGATACGGAAAATCGGGCTTTCTTTACCTCGCGGAACCATAAACGTCGCCTCCTTGGCAACCACAAAAGTCGTCCTATTCACCTGCACCTCCACTTTCCCGCTCAGCACCACAAAAATCTACGCGCGCTCAAGAACATCAGCACTCCACTCGTTCCGCACCCACCCACCCACTCCTTCCCCCCCGCAACCGCAAAACTCACCATGGTACTCTGCGCAGAATTCTTATTCGGCTTATGGCTCCCTTTCGGCATGACAAGCACGCCCGAGGCGATATAGTTGCCCTCGCTGAACACTTTCTGGAACTTGTAGTCGCCGGCGCCGATGTTGCGCGGGTTGAGCATTTCGGGGGTTGCCACGATTTCTGCAAAAAAAATATAAATAATTCCAAAATCGGTAAATATAACTCGGCCTGACGATGGGGTTGAGTGATGTTCGTTTACGTACGTTGATCCTCCTCCTCCCCAGTAACGATATTGATAACAGGGATATCAGGCTGCGCGACGGGGACAGAGCCGTGCTCGCGCTTGACGCGTGAGGAGGCCGTTGTGCGGGCACGTCGGCGGTCGTGGTCTTCCTGGTCCGAGTCCACGCGGATCAGTTCTCTTGTTACGCCTCCTGAGGGTATCATGGAAAGAGGTTAGTATATCACGCTATGATTGGATGTTTGAAGAGGGGGGGGGAGGGGGGGGGGGGGGGGGTTATGTATGTGCACGTACCGGATTCCCGGCGAGCGATCTTGAGCCCTTCGCCCTTCCAGAACTGGAACGGCTTGTGACGCTCGCGCTTGCTGCGGCGGATGCCGCCGTTGTCCTCGTCGTCTTCGCTTTCGGGGAGGGTGGGGCGTGGTGGCGCGGGGCGGGATGGTTGTTTGGTTCGGGTTGTGGCTCCTGTGCACGCAACTCCTTCGTTTAGTCTTTTCATCATATGACACGGCCCCGAGCTGCGTGATACATACCCTTGCCTTTCTGAGCCACAGTCTTACTCGTCCCGCTTTGCTTCGCCGCCAGCGCCTTGCTCCTGCTAGGTACAGTTTTTCGCGTCGCCGTCGGCTTGGACCGGACGGGCGAGGTTGCCTGCATGCCCGCATCGCTTTCCGAAGCATTATCGGCGCTGTGGCCCACGTCCCCGTTCACGTCGTCTTCATGGTCATCTTGCTGCTCCATATCATCGAACTCAGGCTGTGGTTCCGGTTCCATTGTCGACTCGTTTGCGGATGCGTCATCCTGAAATGCAAGGGAAGTATAAATGTCAGCACCAACCTTCGGAACATCGTTGCCATTCGACGGAAGCTTACATGAGCATCAGAGTCATTCCACCCATTCCGTCGAGCCGATCGCTCGTTGTTTTTCCCACTCCCATTCCGGAACCCTTTATCCGCTCCATTTCGACCCGACCCAAGCAGCGGTTGCGAGAAGCTCTGTTCGTCATCATCATCACTCTCATCATCGGCAGGTTGGAGTTCCTCAGATATCTTTCTACCATGCTTAGCCGCCGTAGTTTTGCTCGAAGTGGGCTCCGGCCGCGATTGTTTTTTCGCTTTGCGGGTAGACGCAACGGGCTCCCTATGTGTCTCCAGCTCTTCAACTTCATCGTTATCATCGTGATCGTCCGCATCATCATCGTCATGATCAGCGTGTTGAACCGCCTCAGATATTTTTCGAGTACGGGTAGCCGCCGTCTTTTTGCTCGAAGGGGCCTCCGGCCGTGCTTGTTTCGCTTTGCGGTTAGACGCGACCGGTTCCCCATGTGTCTCCGGCTCTTCAACGTCATCATCTTCCGGGTGAGGATTGGCAGGCTCCTCGTTAGATGTTGATGGATCTCTGACGACGCGTTTGTCCCGCGTCTGGCGTTTCGGTTCAGCTCTTTTCGACATAAGAGGGCTGCTCTTGTTGCTATTTCGCGCCGATTCACTTTGCGATTGCTTCTTCAAAGTCGCGGTTGGTGCAGGGGGTGTTTGTTCAGCCTCCTCCCCCTCAGACTCTTCCGCCCCACGACGGGATCGATCACGGTCATCAGACAAACGCAGCTTCTTCGCGCTGGGCTGCGGCCGTCTCGGAATCGCCGCGACTTTGGCCTCAGACCGTCCATTCTGCTGCTGTTGCTTTTTCCGGATTGTTGTATCATTGTTTGACGCGTCCGAGTCGCTGTCATTGCTGATCACCTTCCGCTTCCTGTTGCCTTCGTTCCGCTTTCGCGAGGGCGAGCTGGGAACGCTCTCCTGGTTGTTTTCGACCATGTCGTCGTATGCTTGTTGTTCCTCCTCCTCGAGATCCGCTTCGATATCAGCTGGTTCCATGCTGACATCAAGATTATCTGCTGAATAGTCTGCTGACGCGCTTGGACCTTCCTCCAGCGCTTCCTCCTCTGCCTCGACCTCTTCCCCACCAAAGGTCTCTTCCGCACCACCAAATGACTCCGCATTCTCCTGAGCATCGAAGCACTCATCCTGCGTGTCCGCCGTCGTCATCTCCATCAAGGGATGCGGCGGTCGTCCGGAGTTCTGTGCTGGTTTCTGAGCACTGTGCACAACCTCCTTCACTCTTCGCTGAGGAGGCGAATGCTGCACCACCGTCCGTCCCGGCACTCGCATCGTTTCACGTGCCGTAGCGGGGCTTTTTTTGCTGGAGGTGGACGATGATACGTTGGCGTTGGATGACATGCTGCCGCTGGTTGGCAGGTGGAAGGGTCGGACGGGACTCAGAATCGCGCGAGGAGATGGGATATCCTCTTCGACAATGGACGAATTAGAGATCATGGAGAATTGGTGACTGGTATTGGCTGAGCTGTGAGGCGAATCTTCATCCGTTGGGCTGAGCGCCGGCGGTATCATAGATGGGCGGGGAAGACGATATATGGCGTTCCGGGCAGGCTCTGGCGTCGCGGAGTTTTGGGCTCTGTCCGTCGCCGGCGTTATCGATACTGGAGCTACGTTTATTTTCAGTCCGTGTCCAACTTATGATAGCGTACAGTTTCTAGCAAGGGGACTAACCTGGTGAAGGCACGGCCTTTGACACCGCAGCTTTCGGAGTGCCAATGCTTCCTGAGTCGGCTGGTTCATGGACCGTCAGATCGTCCATTCCCTCAGGCTCCTCCTCCTTGAACCAATCCTCGATCATTTCCATCCCGTTTTCATCAAGGCGGACATTTTCCGGCGCCTTGACCCCCGTTTTCCTGGAATATTAGATCAGCAACGCGGTCTCATAATCCCCGCATCAATATCGACCTAAGAAAAGAAGAACAGAGCAAATAGAGACTGGGAAGAAAAGGCGCAACACGAACCTGCCTCGCACACCGATCTCGAAGAAGTTGTTCGGTCTCGGTGCCCTCTGAGAAAGAGCATAGTGGATGAGTAGCTACCCCACCATGAAAGAGCATCCCCAGAATGCCGTTGCTCCGCTTCTCTGCGCACCTTATTGGTTTTCTCCTCGTCCACTTCCGGGGCGTTGCCCTCTTCGGGATCGGCAGCTGCCAACATTGCTTGCGGATGGGTGCTCTAACGTTATGAGAGACGCTTAGGATCGCTTCGACAGCTTTCAATCGGTGCGCCGTGACGCTAGACACTGAATCGAGTGAACGGCAGAGGTCTATATAGAAAGAGACTGCTGCTGCACGGGGCACTCGATAATAGTCCTCGGGGGCAATGAGTGGCGCGAGTTGGCAAGGGGCGACGCGTAGCCCAGTAATAGAGAGCGCTCTTGTCCGATCGAACACCGTTCCAACCCGCAAAAAACAACGCAACATGCCTGCCCCCTTGCGGATTCGAACCTGCGCATGGGAGGCTTGTGCCTCCTCACGTGACACTGAATTAAATCCGCCCCAGCAAAGCGAGCGATAACGACCGTGAAACAGCCAGTGCCCGCATTTGAGCACATCCACACCCCCCAACTCCGCAGAAGACACCCCCGCCCCACTCGGCAAACGGGAGGCGCTTTCAAGGTCTGGGTCTCGGCATAAGCAGGACCGGACGAATCGGAAGGTATAAATTGGGAGAGAACTGGGAATCACTCAACGCTACTGGACACCGGTCGGGTCTCCCCCGCTATCAACCGCAAGCGACAAAAGCGCCACTCCATTTGGAAACGGAACGACGACCGACAATTGTGCAGACAGACCGCCGACGTTCGACAGACCAAGAGGAGGCTGGAGTTTCTCGCAAAGGACTGTTCTTTCTACTTTTTCTGCCGTTTCGCTCCTGTCAATAAAAGAAAAACGCAACTCCCCGGCCCTTTCCTACCTTTACTTGTTTGTTGAAAAAACTGTGTGCGCTCCGTCGCAGCCGGTCCTTCGATTCTGTAGGATCGTCAGCGTCTCTAATCCATATTGGGCTCATCTGTGTGCACTGGCCACTTGCTTTAGCTTGGTGGGAAAATTGGGAGTTTGGGCAGAAAAGCAGAAGAGGAGGGTTTTCGAAATCTGAGGCTTTTAGGGACGGAAACGGGTGGGAAATTATCTTGCCAAGAGGTGGGGCAAAGGGAAAGAGGAAAGAAAATAATCAAACACACACAGGCACATCAGCCTTTGTTTCGTTCGTCCTCAGTTGGCCTCGGTCTTTCACACTAGTAGTGAATCCCGAACAACCGATATATTCGTGACGTTCATCTCCGTGAAGAACTACTAAAGCGTCTTCATAAGGAGAGCCTCTCCTAACGTCGTCGGTCCATCACAATGACGAACACAGCGGCGGCGGATCTGGAGGCTATTCGGCTCGAATATCGGGCGTCCTTGGCCGACCTGACGTTCAACTCCAAGCCGATCATCACGAACTTGACGATTATCGCGCAGGAGAATGTGGGAGCAGCTGGGGCGATTGTCAAGGCGATTGAGGACCAAATGCGTAATGTAAGTATCAAGGACTTTGTGTCTCTGGATCGTATTGGGATGAATTTCGATTTCTCTGCGGAAAGCCTCATGGTGTTTTCGTAATTTTTGTTTTCTTAATCAAACTAATGTTCATGTTCACAGGCACAACCTAAACAAAAGCTTCCGGTTCTCTATCTGATGGACTCCATCATGAAAAACGTCGGAGGAGCCTACATCAGCATTTTCGCACGAAATATCGTGCGCACATTCGCGTCCGCCTTTGAACAGGTCGATCCTGCAGATAGGCAGAGGTTCGTGAAAGTTCTTGCAACGTGGAAAAACAACCCAGCGGGTCCGCTTTTCGCAGTCCCCGTGTTGAGGGAGTTGGACAATGTCGTCGCGACGAAAATGAGGGAACCGGCACAGCGCAGACCGTCTCTGGGCGCCATTCACGTCAATCCAAATTTTGTGGTATGTAGCGTTATGTCATTCTTTCCTGCATTTCCTAAGAATTTGATTGCTCACAAAATCTTTCCATCTTCAGGGTTTATCACCATCCGTGTCTCCTACAGCTCAAGCACCACCATCAGGGAACAACTTCGCCAATGGTGGTGCTTATCCGCAAGCAGACGGCCATTCAAGGAATGGAACTGGAAGATATCCACAACGCGGGCCATACGACCGCCCTCCGTCAGGCCGTGGACGTCAGGATTCGGCAGGGCTAAGGCGTGGCGTCAGTAATGGGCAAACCAGGAGGGAGACGCCCGTAGCGCGAGCGGCACCTAGAAGCACGGTAAGTAAGACCGATTTTTGTATCTTTAGTGTAGGGGAGCGGGAACGGCAGCCCGTGCAATCAATTGCGAAGGTGTTTCCGTCGACACCGCACGGACGACACCCCGATACGGATTACAAGGTTCCGGAGGGATTGCGTCTCAGTTACACCTTGATACACGGCGCTTGTTGCGCAGCACATATTGAAAAGTTGGAACAGTCCCTTTATACGAGCGTTGAGGAATCTAAAGATCCATATACATATATGAGTGATGTGGAAGATGCATATCGATCTTCGTCTACATATAAACCGCCTCGACGATATACATAGGCCTGCGTGAAATGATGTTGCGATGGGGATCATATGGACGGCATACTGATCTCCTCCTTTCCCACATCTTCCTCTTCTCTTCACTTCCGTTATGTTGGCCATAGTATCACTCACCGCAGATGCCCGGCGGCGGCAGCCAACCGCTAAACAGCAGCTTCAACGCGGGCGACATCCCGCCTTCCGGCACGAATCCGAGCGTTGACGCTTTGAAACGGCAGATCGAGCTTGTTTTGTCGCAGAAGCAGGCTGTGACGCTGCTGAACCCGCTGGATACGTTGACGTTGGGACATATCCAGGTCTTGACGCAGGTTCGTAATGTCATCCTGCGTTCTGTCGATAGATTTGAGATGTCGACTAAACTGACGCATGTCTCCTTGTATAGCTCCTGCAAGCTGTGAAGACGACAACCCTGGACGCCAACTCCATTCAACAAATTAGCCAGATGCTGCAGCAGTACGCCTCGACACCGCAACTCACCAACCCAACACCCAACTTCGCATCCCTGCAACCCCAACTCCCGATGCAGCAAACCGCATCCGTCCTATCCTCCTTCCTCCCACCCCAACCAATCCTCACATCCGCTGCATTAGGCGGGTTCAGTCTCCCGCAAATGACCAGCACCTCGTTCCCGGCCATGGCGAACACCTATATGCCGACCATGAGCACTTCTCAGGGCATGCTGCCGTCGAGCGTGCAAAGCCTGCTGTCCGACCCGAATGCGTTGAATGGGTTGTTGGGGACGTTGACGCCGGGGTTGGTTGGGGGGCAGCAACAGCAGCAACAGCAACAGCAGCTTGGGAATGGGTTGTATGCGAACGGGATGGGATCCAACGGGCGTGCGAATGCTCCCGTTGTGGTTATGCTGTCGATTGAGGAGTTGCCGCCTATCCGGTTGACCCATGAGGACATCAACAAGTGAGGCTTCCCCTTCTCGCCTTTCACTTCAAGTACTTGTGTGTGCGGGGCACTCACCACATCACTGTCATCCCTCTAGAATATACCCCAACGCAGTAACCCTCCTCTACGAAGGCCTGGACCTGCAATGCCGGCAATGCGGGACACGTCACCGCCGCGACGAGAACGGACGCGCGAAGATGGACGCGCACCTCGACTGGCATTTCCGCCAGAACCGCCGGCTGAAGGATAAAGCCAAGAAAGCCATCTCAAGGGACTGGTTTGTTACTGAGGAGGAGTGGATTGCGGAACGGGAGGTTGATGTTAAGGATCGGAAAGGTATGTTTTGGCGTGTGTTGTGGTGTTTGATGTCGCGAGGTGTGGGTGCCTCATCCAGATGTGTGTTTGTCTCTCTCCCATTAGCACCAGCACTGTTCTTCGAACACGAAGGCGAAACACCCGCAGAACCTCCCGAAGAGGTCTCCAATATACCCGCCGCGGGACAAAGCAACCCACGCTGCGCCATCTGCACCGAACCGCTCGAGAAGTTCTATGACGAAGAGACGGACGATTGGATGCTGAGGGCTGCTGTTCGCGTTGACGACGTTGTAAGTCTCTACATACTCCTAGCTGCAATGACGTACAACTGCACCTGAGTTCGAAACTCATTATTTCCTTTCTCTTTCTCCTCCCTCTTACATACAGCTCTACCACCAAGCCTGCTACAAAGATTCCCAAAAGTCCCTCCAAGCCGCGCCTACAACAACGTCGCCAGACACAGGCGCAAGCACGCCCGTATCCGAGACGGAGCCCGCAAGTGGCGGCAAGCGGAAGCGCGAGCAGGGCGATGGCGATGACGTGAAGAAAATTAAGACTGAAACATCGGTCTGATGTTGAGGGAACCCGGGATGTATGGAGTGTCATATCAACTCCTTCTGTCTCTTTCTTCTCCCGCGAATGGGCGTCGTATCGTGGCCTGTAATACAACTGAAGCTATGATGTGCGGATATGTGCGAATTTATGTTGGGATGTGTGGGCTTTTGGCTATCTCTTTCTTGCGTACTACGTCTGTTCATTTGTTTCCGGAGAATACATTTGCTTCAAACAAGCCTTATTCACGAACGGAGAAATGGCGAAGTCCCCAAGTCCCGTACGAGTGATGATATTCGTGAGGGTCAAACTTTGTAATATGTAAACAAGTCCCATCCCGCACACCGTCTCACGTCCATGTATATACGCTCTACGTAGGTCTGAAACTAACGCGTCCAAGGTCCGCCTTGCTCGCCAAGCTGTCACTCAAAATCGCTCAACAAGGGACCACCCATCCAACTGCGCGAGCTCAAGTCAACCCCGCCCGTCCCCTCGCCTGCGGCGTCCGATTCGCGCTCCGTTTTTCCTTCTCAGACGACGACCCCACCGCCGCAGCCGTAACCTTAACAAAAACAGGTACCGGGACATCTCCGTTACTCTTCCCTTTGCCCCGCTTGTGGCCTCTTCGTTTCCCACCTCCGCTCCCACCGCTACCCGCGCATGCTGGCGCCGCCGGGGGTAAGGGCCCACTCGCAAACCCAAACGAAGGCGGAGACACGGTGTCGATATCGGCAGTCGGGGCATGCAGAGGTAGTGCCTTTTTCTGCGGCCGGGTCCGCAGGCGAGCGAGGTTGGCTTGGATGTCGCGCACGACGGGGTCTTCTCCTGCCAGTGATGTGATCTTTGATGGGGGTTTGCGGAGCGATGGTTGATTTCGGCCTGCTGTAGGAAGTTCTTGTGTATAAGAATGTGACAAAAATGCCTCGGGAAGCCCAATGGCTCCGGCATCCGTCCCCATCAGTGCCGCAGGGATGTGAACCGGCACGATCCCACTAGGCTGGTACGCCAGCGGTTGGTGCGCATATTGTGTGCCGTTCTCATCGTAGGCGGGGTATACTAGCCAGGTCGCATCACCAGCATGTTCCGTCTCCTCGTCTACGCTACCTCTTCGTCTCGGTGGGGTCCACTTCGAGCTAGCGCCCATAGCCCATTTCGGCACAGGCGGGGCCCAGGTGTAGTCGGGTATCGCGACGAACGGGGCCGCCTGCTTGATATGTGGCATGTGATGCGGGTACTCCGAGGACAGGTTGTTGTTGGGTATAGGGTGTTGTTGGGGTGGCGGGAACACGAGCCCGTGGTGGGTATAGACAACCTGTCCGTGCATCTCCACAGCCCCGACATTGTGCTCGTCGCCGTCATCGTAGTCATAGTCGCCGTTGACGGATTGCGTGAGCATGTCGCTAGAGAGCTGACTGAGCTCTGGGTAGTCTCTGCGTCCGCCGGTTAGATCCGGCAGGTCGTCCAGGTAGTTGCCGTGGTGCTCGAGACCGTCGTCGCCATCGCTATTGCCGAACGAGTCTTCCTCGTTGTGCGCGCGTCTGAAGGTGTCATATCGGCCGTGTTGATTCGGAGGCGGTGTAGCGGATCGACTGGATGTTTGACTCATGTTGGCGTACACGCCGGGGTCGTTGGAGAGGTCTGGGAGATCGTCCATGTAATCGCCGTGCTCCTCGGTCACTTCGGAAAATACGGCTTGCTCAACTCTCGTGATCTGAACGAATCCGTCATCATCCGCCTCTTCCGCTGACAATCCAAGTTCGCGGTGAACTTCTCCGATGCTCATGAATTTGGCGGACGCCACGTCTTCAGGTTTTGCAACGCGGGTGACAGATACACTGGCTATCCGCGCGTTCGGCTCCAATGTCTGCACATGCATCATGAAAGTTCCGGAATCTGGATGGGATCGGTGTTCGGACACAGCCTGTATCGCCGGAGAACTGGATGTCACAACATTGGCAGGCTGCTCAATGAGTGGCTGAGGCCCGGAGGGTACTTCTCTCCTAACCAGTCCGGAAGGGCCTGGTTCGACGGTCGCCTGATTCCGAACCGCCGTCTCATATTCCGACAGAGCTTGCTCATCATCCTCGTCCGACGCAACCCGTCTTCCCTTCCCCTTTGCTTCGGCCTCCCTCACCTCCCTCATTCCCCTTTTCCGTTCCATCCGATCCCTCCGTTCCTTCCGGTCCTCCTGATCCTGCATTTTTTGAAACTCCGCGAGCGACATAGTCGTCTTCGGCTTCTCTTTCTTCTTCTTCTTCGGTTTCGCCAACTTCACTACCGCAACGCCGCTAATCCGACCGTCCACGTCCGCGTCATAGTCTTCATCTTTTCTGAGGATAGTCGCGGTGCTCATATCGATCTCGTACGCGGAGGGCCGGTAATCGGACCCGGCCAGACGGGCGGCTTCGCGGCGTTTCCGTCGTTCGGCGCGCCGCTCTTCGCGTTCTTTGATGAGTTTTGCTTTGAGCTCGCGGAGCTCGGGGGTATCGAATAAACCGGAGATGTCTTTTTCTAGCTGATCTATTTGGGAGTCGTCGGAGGAGTCGGATATTGCTTCTGTTTGTGTTCGAGGTGGTGAGGAAGCCCGGCGGGGTGCAGGGGAGCTTGCACGACTACGAACCAAGATTGGCCGCGTTTCCCGTTTGTCGGCACTGCTGTCTTGCCCGTCGATGCCATAATCGGCTCCGAGATAGACGGATCGAACGAAAGGAGGAGCTGCGGTGCTTTCGGACTTCTTCGCATTTGCCGCTTCTATTATAGCTGCTGTAGACGGTCCCTTCAGTGCCGCCTTACGCCGCCTAGACAACGATCGCCGAGACCCGCTCCGTGACCTTGATCGGATCTTCTTGGTGTTCCCCCGTCCACGCGTCCCGCCTGCCGGCTGTTGACCCTTCTCATAAAGGATGCTCTTCGAAAAAGTCTTTCTAAAGCCTCCCGTCGCGCTCACGTCATCGAATCTCATGATGACACCATCGCAAGCTGGTGTCGGACACTCTTGCCCCATGAGCATATCCTTCGACAGCCCATAAACGCGCTTCTCGATGCCGCGCCAGCAGGATTTGTGGTAGTAGAGGGAACAATTCTTAGGGGCATTGCAAGTGACCCTAGCGCACAAGGTGCCCCTCTTCTCCCAGAAGATCTTTGGCTTCGCACATTCCTCATGTTGGCAAATCTGGTCGGGTTTTGGTCGGCGATCCGCTTTGGCTTGTTCCTCTCGTATTAAGTCTCGGAGTTTATGTGGGTCAGATTCGGGAATCTCGACCTTCTCGTCGCCGGTGCTGGGGTAATAGCGACGAGAAGAATCGGGCAAGCCTGTGCAAACTTCCAGCGCGCACTCGAGAACTGTGTCGACCTCGTCGCTGAACTTGTCGAATTGGTTGATGGCCTGACCATATGCCCAATGCACGAACGGTAATGAGTCCGAAGCGACTTGAGTGAGGAGTCGCAGCACACCCAAAATTTCCGGCCCGCGTTTCGGGTCATTATCCAAAAGCAAGCTCCGCGCGTACAGGTATCGAAGAAGGTTCAGCGAGTAAGGGTATTTCTCCGTCTTCTCACTGGGCATGTTCTCCCACTCCTTAATGGCGAAGGAGAAGTTCAACGCCGCAGTCACCCATTTGTCCTGGTTGAATGCAGTCATGGCGCTCGAAACCCTCAGATGGATCGCATCAACGCTGTTCTCCATTTGCTCCTTTTCGCGCATGAGCTTCTTCCTCTCCTGCCGTGCTAGTTTGTATGCTTCCCGTCGTTCTCTTTCGCGCTCCGCTTCTTCCCGTTCTACTTGTTCGCGACGTTTCTCAAACTCCTCCCTTAACTCTTGTTCCTGTTGTTCGCTTAGTGCTTCCTTCTCCTTCCGCTTTTGCTCCGCGTGCCACTTGACTTACCCACTCGCCAAAGTCTGGGGGTCGCCCGGCCTCAAAGTCGAATAACGGTTCTGACATGGGTGGCTGAACGTACGGCGCATCACTCACGTCATCATCGTCGTTGTCATCAGATTCGAATGGCGTGTCGCTTTCGTCTATTATGTCGGGCAAATCGTCTGGGTTGCTATTGCTATTGAACTCCGACCGGCCTGTCCCCATGGCCAGGTAGTCGGCGTCGTCGTCGTACTCCGAGTCCGATTCGGTACTGTCCTCACCGATCTACGTAGGAGAGAGGTTTGAGTGAATTTGATTCCGAGCTTTGCCCCTCCGTTGGCCTAACTTCGACGGTCATTATCATTCAAATGCTTCAGAAAACTCACCAAGCCCGGCATTTTGTCCTGGTCGGACATACTTTCGACTCGGTGCGACAATTTCGGCTTCGTTGCCCTGACAAGCGGCTATACTGGACTTGAAGGGGCCGTTACTGCGAACAACCGATGACTTGCGATATAGGAGGGGACTGGGCGCTCAGCAGTCAATAATTTCTGGAACGAGGTGAGGCCCCCTCGAACCCCGAGTCCAAGGTGGCCCGGAGTGGAACTCTCCGCAGAGAGAGCGGTCCAGTGGGTGTCCGAAAGGTCCGAAAACAAACTGGACGGACATATTATTCATTATCAATTCATCCAGATCACGTGACTAGTCATGTGCCTCGCAATGGGGTTCCTCGTTCTCGAGTTTCTGGTTGACAACCGTCCGAAGCTCAAACTGCCCAACACCACCCATTCTCAGTACGCTTTGAAGCAGTCGCACCCGCGCTGACAGCGCCACTCCGAGCCAACGAAGGAGCGAAGGGAACCCACTCTGCGAATCTGCGAGGAGTTCGTCGATCGTCAAAAGTCTGCTGGATTCCTTCGCTTGAGGCAACCAGTGGAAAGCAAGTCTTCGACAACGCGATCTTGCGTCTGAAAAACGATATCCGGTCGAAACAAATATAGCTTGGCAACATGAGCGCACGTAGAATAGCGGTTCGAACAGCAGCACGGGGATGTGCATGGGGCAACTCTACCCCAACAGCAAGGCTGCATAGCTGCTCTCGGTTACCAGCCCATGTTCCCGCCTCCATGTCCTCTCTAATTTCGTCCTTGCGGTCCCGACGCTACTCAACCGAAACAACACCAAAGCGGAAGGCACAACTGACAGCCTTCGCTGCACGAAGCGGCTTCCAATTGTCGTCTCAGGACCTTCTCACACAAGCATTAACCCACACATCGTATGACTCCTCACGGTCGGATTCCCTACGGCTAAGACACTTAGGTACGCTACGAGAAGCGTTTTCTGAGCGCCCATTCTGGAATGCTTATCGTTTTGTCCGGTTGTAGGAGAGCATGTGTTGGGATTGTATGTGACGGAGCACCTGTTCAGCAAATACCCACTTCTGCCGGCAGACAGCTTGAAGAGTATAGTGACTGCGTATACGGGGGATGATGCACTGCAGAGCGTTGCAAAGCTGTTTGGAGTGCCGCAAGTGATGCTGTGGAAGGTGGGCAACCTGTCGATCTGAAAGATAGAACTGGCCTTAAAAAGCTGATCGTTTCTCCAAAATACGGTAAAGGGGTCGAAGGGACAATCTACAAAAGGAGAAGATCCAGTCGCGGCGCAGATCCTGTTATCACTCATCGGCGCCCTCTATACCGACAAAGGCCCAAAAGCCGCCCGCCAATTCATCCAAAACCATTTCCTCACGCGATCGGTAGAGCTAGAGAACCATCTCGATACACCCAACCCACAAGCCCTACTTGTCAAGCTTACGCTTGCGAAGGGCCAGGTGCGGCCGATATCGCGGTTGATGAAGGAGACGGGACGGCAGTCTGCCACGCCAGTGTTTTTGGTGGGCATGTACTCGGGGGTTCAGAAGATTGGACAAGGGTATGGGAGTTCGCTGAAGGAGGCGGAGTTTAGGGTGAGTGTGGTACTGGTAGATCAAAGTTATGGACTTTGACAACACATTTATTGACTGATCGGGAAATTTCAGGCCGCGAAAGATGCACTGCACAAACACTATTTTGTCGAAGTGAGGGATTTTACTGTGCCTTCGGATATGGAGGCACCGTCGAGCTTGTTGGAGGAAGAGCCATAGCCTGATCACACTTCTAGCACACACTTTGCTTGCGGGATACCGATCTGAAAACCTCACAACTCTCCTACCGCTCGCTCACTCTTGGGATCGCGGTCACCACTATACACAAACGCACCGGGGGGGGGGGGGGGGGGCGTTTTGGGGGTGCCTGGTCACCTTCTCGTCGCTCGTCCTATCCTTATTAGAGATCGTTCTGCCCCATGTTCGTGTGGCGCATATGATGATGTAGCATACACATAGACAACAGATTCTGTGCGAGATCTTCCTGAGATTGTCTGGAAAGATTTGTGGGGATCTTCCTCCCGTGCTTCGTCTTTATGGGATTCCCGAAATTACAATTCGGTAGGGGCACACGTGATTCAATTCCACGTCCGATGGTTCGCATCTCCGCGGGAAGTCCCGGAGGCGAATTCAAATGCTCTTTGAGCTCGGCTGAACCTTGCCAGTTGAGGGTTGTTGGAGTCCCGAGTTGCGCGTCCTTTTTCGCCCGCGCCTAAACGAGCATTTTGGCCCCAGGCGTGCCCCCCCCAATCACACCAACCCACGAACCCCCACCCGGAATTCTTGGCCGCTACTGTAACGACTGCGGTATAAAAGACACAGACTCCGACTTTTTTTCCCGGTCCGTTTCCTCATCGGTCGCAACACTCCAATCTACCGTACTCGCATACTTCTCACCCACTGGGTTAAGTCGTCAAGACGTGTAAGTACTCCCTCCATACTCTCCCACTCTCCTTCACTATCCCTCTTCTCGTGATTCTCGCAAGCTCCACGCGGGGTGTTCTGAGACCGCAACGGAATCCAACCCTCGCTGGGGGAGAAAACGGATTCAGCATAAACACTCCCCAAAAATCTGAGCATATTACTGATCGCTGGTTCTCTCTCTTCCACATATGCAGACGGCAATCAGCTTTACTCGTCGCACAACAGGCACCGGGGAAATCGTCGAAGGTTTCCCAAACCCAAAACGCACTGAGCTTTGTCAATCCCAGGCTCAACCCGACCTGCCTGTTCCAACTTTCGCAACTGCTCTCCACACAAAACACAAACAAAAATGCTCTCCGCTCACTCTACTACCGACCACTCGGCGTCGCCCAGCGTCAACGGCGTCGCCTTTGAACACTCCACCGGCTCCCGCGAGACCTTCCGCGTCGAGTCCGAGAATGTGGTGTACACTGAAAACCACATCGACTCCACCTATGTCTACCGTGACTCCAAGGTGCTTCGTTCCGCTAACGGCTTGACCGTCGTCCCCAC
The DNA here is from genome assembly GCF_025526975.1 of Fimicolochytrium jonesii. NCBI lineage: Eukaryota > Fungi > Chytridiomycota > Chytridiomycetes > Spizellomycetales > Powellomycetaceae > Fimicolochytrium > Fimicolochytrium jonesii. The sequence continues at coordinate 333,922 of NW_026515681.1, forward strand.
CGAAAAGACCTACCATTTCCGCACGAACCGCAAGGTTCCCCGCGTTGGTCTTATGATGGTTGGTTGGGGAGGTAACAACGGTTCCACCTTGACGGCTTCGATTATCGCCAACCGTAAGAACATCACCTGGCGCACCAAGGAAGGTGTGCAGACTCCCAACTACTATGGGTCTGTTACTCAGGCCTCGACCTTGAAGCTAGGCGTCGACGAGAAGAACCAGGACGTCCACATTCCGTTCTCGGAGGTCTTGCCCATGGTTCACCCCAACGATCTCGTCCTCGGAGGTTGGGACATCAGCTCTGCCAATTTGGCCGAGTCCATGGAACGTGCCCAGGTTCTCGAGTACGACCTTCAGCGTCAAGTCCGTGACGAGCTTGAGGGTCTCAAGCCCCTGCCTTCCATCTACTACCCCGATTACATCGCGGCCAACCAGTCCGACCGTGCTGACAATGTGCTCCCGGGCACCAAGCAGCAGCATCTCGAGAAGATTCGTCAAGATATTCGCGAATTCAAGGCTGCTAACCACCTCGACAAGGTCATTGTGCTCTGGACCGCGAACACCGAACGCTTCTCGTCCATCATTCCCGGTGTGAACGACACGGCGGAGGCTCTCCTGAACTCTATCAAGCAAGGTCATGACGAGGTTGCTCCTTCCACCGTCTTCGCCGTTGCTTGTATTCTCGAGAAGGTCCCGTTCGTCAACGGCTCTCCCCAGAACACCTTTGTGCCTGGTTGCGTCGAGCTCGCCATCACCCACAAGGTCTACATCGGCGGCGACGATTTCAAATCCGGCCAGACCAAGTTCAAGTCCGTGATGGTTGACTTCCTCGTGAACGCTGGTATTAAGCCCATCGGTATAACCTCGTATAATCATCTGGGTAACAACGACGGCAAGAACCTCTCTGCCCCCCAGCAGTTCCGTTCCAAGGAAATATCCAAGTCTAACGTCGTCGACGACATGGTGGCGGCCAACCCCATCCTCTACAAGAAGGGAGAGCACCCCGACCACATCGTCGTCATCAAGTACTGTCCCGCGGTCGGCGATTCCAAGCGTGCCCTCGACGAGTACGTTTCCGAGATCTTCATGGGCGGTCGCAACACTATCTCGACCTACAACGTCTGCGAGGACTCGTTGTTGGCCTCGCCCTTGATCTTGGACTTGACCATCATCACCGAGCTCATGACCCGTATCGAGTACCGCACCGACGACATGGAGGAGTACTCCCCCTTCCACTCGGTCCTCTCCGTCCTTTCCTACATGTTGAAGGCGCCTATGGTCCCCCCCGGGACCCCCGTCGTCAATGCGTTGGCTAAACAGAGGGCGGCGATGGAGAACATCTTCCGTGCTTGTGTCGGCTTGCCGCCCCAGAACGATATGATGCTCGAGCACAAGGCCATCTAGATTCCGTTGGATTTGCGGATCTTCTTTTCGTGCTTTCTTACCTTTTTCGTTTCGAGCTTTTGTTCCGTTGGATGGTAGTTTCGTCCTCCGTGTTCCGGTGGTACTCTCGAGTTGTTCTGATATCTGTCTGATGTACTGAGATTTGAATCAAATTGGGTGTGTTCATTCCCAGAAATATGTCGTATTGGAAGCTTCGTTTGTGCTGTGCGATGGATGATTGGAACGAACTTGGATCAAAAGTTGGAGAGTTGAAAGCGGCGCATGTCGTCGCCGAAAACGTCCTTCCGGCGCGCGTGTGTTTGTGATGTGTGATGAGAGGGAAGAGTTGCGCGTCATGGAATTGTGCAAGAGCTTCCCTCTGAGCTTCCCCGGCTCATTCCGCAACATCCCCTGGGAAAAACAACGCAAATCGCATTCAGATCGGCAGAGCACAGCAGGGAAGCGTAGTACTTGTTCCTCGTCAAGCAGCCGTCCCTCTCACCTTTCTCCGCCCTTACAACGCCCACAACAAGCCATGGCCCTGCGCCGAATTCAAAAGGTATGCAAGCCCATCTTGCATGCACCACTTTCGTCGCTCTTATCGGAGACCCAGACTGACATAAAAGTCTCGTATCAGGAACTGGTAGACCTAGCCAAGAACCCGCCCCTAAACGCCTCCGCTCAGCCCGTGAGCGATGACGATATCCTGCACTGGAAAGGCGCATTAACCGCTCCTGTAAAGCCAAATCGCGGACATCATCCTTCCTTCGCCCATGTGTGGAAAGCTAATCACCATATCCCTTAATCAATAGGACACCAGCGCATATAAAGGCGGCACATTCCAGCTCACCATCGAGTTCCCACCAGACTACCCCTTCAAACCCCCATCCATCAAGTTCGCGACCAAGATCTACCACCCGAACGTCGACGACGACGGGACCATCTGTATCGGGTTACTAAAAACCGAGGTATGTGCTCCCCTCAACTCTCCTCACACTCCCCGTGTCTTAATGTAATTGTGGTCATTCCTTTAGGTGTGGAAACCATCAACCAAGATAGCCGACGTGCTGATAGCCCTCGTGGACCTTCTGCAAAACCCGGTGCCTGAGGACGCGCTGCAGTCGTCGATTGCGCAGGTGTATAATTCCGACCAGCCGGTGTTTGAGAAGACGGCAAGGGAGTGGGTTAAGAAGTATGCGAATTCGAAGTGAGGGGGGGGTTCGATGAGAAGGGAGGGGGGCGGGCGGGAATCGTGGCACCGAAGTGGTGAGAAGGAAGGAGGATACGGAGGCTAGCCTCGCATAGCATGCAACATTTCTGCGAGATGAGGTTCTGTCGGCGAGTAGCGAGACGGAAAGTAAGAGTAGGGGGTGCCACTCAGAGAACAGATGACGTAGGGTTCGAATTACGGGAATAAGTTAGGAGGGCGGCCGGTTTCTTGTCACCTTTCCATTTGTTTGAGATTAGGAGACGTGCTCTGAGGACGTATGTACATATGGGGTATTTTTGTGTGAAATATATAGTGCCGTAGTCGACGGTGTTGGTTTGAGATGACCTCCGCCATCATCACCGCCTTGCAATATTTCTCAACTCGTCCTTCCCCATCCCTTTCAACCCAAACCCCTTCATCCTCCCCTCCTCGCCCTCCCCACCCCGCTCCAGCACATCCAACTGTGACGCCTTCTCCTTCATACTCTCCCTCAACCGCCCAATCTCCCCATCAATGTTCGTCTGGTCCTCCGTGAGGAGCGTGCTGACGGAGGAGGCGGGCAGTTTCATGAAAAGGCCTCCGGCGAAGAAGTAGGTTTTTTTGTCTGTTAGGGGGTTGTTAGTGGGAATGGATGATGAGATGGGAAATGGGAGGGGGGATGGGGACGTTACCGGGTTGTGAGGAAGAGGTTTTTTGGATGGAACGCAGGGCCATGCGGTTATCGTTTCGCCGCCGGTCGAGATCGACGACAAGCTGCTTTTTGATGAGGATGTCTTCGGCGAGGCGTTCAACTTCTGCTTGTTCTGGGGCGGGAGAGCTCGTCAGTTGGACTTCGACGGGGGGTTTCTCCAAAGACAGACGATGTATGTATAACTCACTTTGGAGGAAAGTTAGACTTGTCATTGTGGCTTGCACGAAATGGGTAATGGGGACGATGACAGATGTCACATTTGAAGTCATTTGCTTACGCGCTCCATTAGCTAATGGGGAAGGCCCAGAGCGCAGCGGTTGCGGTTGCAGCTGTTTGGCTTGTCCCCACCCGGAAAAGGAAAAAAACAAAGAGAGAGAAGAGACGCAGGAACCCGCTTCCTTTCTTTCTTCCTTACTCGCAAACATGGCTACCGACTCAAAGTAAGTACTACACATACACTCACACACATACACTCACTCTGGCACACAGCTATCGCTGGGCATATGCGGAGCGGGGGGAGGTGGGAGTGAGGAGAAGACATATTCGGGCGAGAATTTGCTGTGGAATGGAGGAGCTACGAGCCGACTTGTCGGAGCCGGTGGAATTGCTGGGAATGGGTGATCTTGGCAAGGGACGGCGCTGGCGAAAATGCTGCCCTGGTCCATGGAAAGAGGCGGGGGGACCACTGCTTCCAGGAAGGCTGGGGAGCCAGGCGCAGCACGATTAGAATTGAATTGCCAATGCTGATCTCCGCAATTTTCTTTCTCTCAACAGCGCGCCCGCTGCCGATGGTGCTTTTACCGATGTTCCCGAAGGGGATATCGAGGTAGGGCTTCCCAAGTTCACAATTGTGGGACGACGTTCTCTGCACAGTAGCTCAGAGTGCTGACCGATTGTTTCTGTTGCCGATTTTCCCACGCCTACAGTCCAACTGGGACGAGGTCGTCGACAAGTTCGATGACATGAAGCTTCGTGAGGAGCTTCTCCGTGGTATCTACGCCTACGGGTAAGTAGATACGACAGCAATCGTGTTGCACTCATGTGGAGAGGAGCTGACTTTCTTTGGGATTGAAATAGTTTCGAGCGTCCTTCCGCCATTCAACAGCGCGCCATCCTCCCTGTCATCAAGGGTCACGATGTGATTGCTCAGGCTCAATCTGGAACCGGAAAGACCGCAACCTTCTCCATCTCGGCCCTTCAGTCCATCGACGTGTCGAAGAAGGAGACTCAGGCTCTTATCCTCGCCCCCACCCGGGAGTTGGCCCAGCAGATCCAGAAGGTCGTCATCGCTCTCGGTGACTACATGGGCATTGAGTGCCACGCCTGCATTGGTGGTACCAACGTCCGTGACGACATGCGCAAGCTCGAGGAAGGAGCCCACGTCGTTGTCGGTACCCCCGGTCGTGTCTTTGACATGATCAACCGTCGCGCTCTCAAGGCCGAATCCATCAAGATGTTCATTCTTGATGAGGCCGATGAGATGTTGTCCCGCGGATTCACCGAACAGATCTACGAGGTCTTCCAGCTTCTGCCCCCGGCCACCCAGGTCGTCCTCCTTTCCGCCACGATGCCCGCTGAGGTTTTGGAAGTCACCAAGCGCTTCATGAGGGACCCCGTCCGTATCCTCGTCAAGAGGGATGAGCTGACCCTTGAAGGTCTCAAGCAGTTCTTCGTCGCCGTCGAGAAGGAGGAGTGGAAGCTCGACACCCTTTGCGACTTGTACGAGACTGTCACCATCACCCAGGCTGTCATTTTCTGCAACACCCGCAGGAAGGTCGACTGGCTTACCGAGAAGATGCACGCCCGCGACTTCACTGTCTCCGCCATGGTATGTGCCCTTCTCTATATTATTCCCACCACCGCAAGGTCACTAACAGTTGGACGTTCCTAGCACGGAGACATGACCCAGCAAGAGCGTGACGTCATCATGAAGGAGTTCCGTTCCGGATCTTCCCGTGTCCTCATCACCACGGACCTGCTCGCCCGTGGTATCGATGTCCAGCAGGTTTCCCTGGTCATCAACTACGACCTGCCCTCCAACCGTGAAAACTACATCCACCGTATCGGTCGTTCCGGACGTTTCGGTCGTAAGGGAGTCGCCATCAACTTTGTTGCCGCTGAGGATGTCCGCATGTTGCGCGACATTGAGTCCTTCTACAACACCCAAGTTGAGGAGATGCCCATGAACATTGCTGAGCTGTAAGTTCTTGTCACCATATTTGAAGTTCGACCATACCGCGGAAGATGCTCATCATTCTCTTTCGATGTACAGCATCTCCTAGATGTGCCCAACCAGCACAGGATCCCAGCCACCTCACCGTACGAACGATCCGTCCCTGCAAAGCCACTTCCTGTTCTTCCGTCAGGGAGGTTGGAGGCGGCAGTTCGCAGGGCAGAAATGCAAGCAGCTTCCCTTCCCTTCAGCGATTTCGAAAATCGTTGGGTTGTCAGTCGCATGTATTCTCTGCACAACAATCCCCATCCATCTGTTTTTCTCCGTTTTTATTGTTGCATTTATTTTCTCCTTCTCCCTTTGTAATTTCTCTGGTGTGGGGTTTCATTCCGCTGGTTGTATACTGAGGCCCTCTGTATATTCTGTAAACTGAATGTTGTTCCACATCATTATCCTTCTGAGCAATGCTGTATTGGAGTTGTGCAAGTGTCTGGGTTTGGGAAGTCATCCCGATACAGCAGGCATGTGAGGACAGTTGATCGCGGCACATAAGTCGACGAGGGTGGGAAGGCAAATTCAGAGATCTCCAGACTGCTCAAGTGCATTTCAACAATTCTTGGCCGACTGAAGACCAGATCCATGGAAGGTAAGAATGTTCGTCCGCAGCATAGTTTGTCCTCATCGACTGGTCCCTCTGCAAACCCTGATCGCCTCCTCGTTCTATCTTCCACCAGACCCACCGTCGAACGACGCCTTATCGGCGTTCCTGCAATGGTGCGCTTCCAAGGGCTTCACGCAGCACAAGCTGGTCGTCGCCGAGTTCGCGGAGACGGGGAGGGGCATGCGGGCCGTTGAGGATATTAATGCACGTCTGTCTTTTTTTGAGTCGTCCTATGTATGCATCCACCTTACCCTTATACTGCCACAAACAGGCCGGTGACATCCTAATAGCAATCCCCGCAACACTTCTTCTCACCTCCACCACGCCCGACGTCCTCTCCGCCTGTCAACCCTACACTTCCGCCGCATCCCTATCGGAACACGCAGCACTAGCAGTGTTCCTCGCCGTCGAGCGCGCGAAGGGGGCGGCGAGTGCGTATAAGCCGTATGTGGATGTGCTGCCGGAGGCGTTTGGGAGCGTGCCGGCGGTGGGCGTGGGCCGGATGGGAGAGGGATGGGGTGCGTGGGTGCCGGAGGGGGTTAGAGGTATGTGTGGGATGTTTGGGGGTGGGTTGAGCGGTTCTTTTGGAGGGATGTGCGGCGTCGGGAGGATCAATGCCAATTAACCGGGTTCAGCTTCTCTACCCTGACAGATGCGACGCAGAGGATACGGAAGAAAGTGAGAGATGATTATGCGCTCGTCATGGGTCTATGTCTGCGATGTGTCGAGGATCATACCCGCGGCGACCCGCCAATACAATGCACATCATGTCCGACGACGCCGGCAGCCCCTTACATCCCCTTCGCCGCCTTCCAATGGGCGTGGTTCGCCGTAAACACCCGCTGTGTCTCCCTCACAAGCCTCCCCGCCACACCCCAAAAACGGTCCACACCCAGCGCATCACCCGCGAAACCACTCACAACACACCTCTGGCCACCCCACCTCCGCGCTTGCAAAATCGCCCTTGCGCCCATGCTCGACTTTCTGAACCACGGTAAAGATGCTAAAGTCGAGGCTGGGTACTCCACCAATTCCTCGTCTTCGTCCTCCTCCTCCCCAGACTCCGAAGGCTACAAAATCCGCACCCTCGTCGCCTACCCCGCAAACACAGAAGTCTTCATATCCTACGGCGCGCATAGCAACGAGTTCCTGCTGGCGGAGTACGGGTTTGCGATACCGGGCAACGAGTGTAACTTTTTGACGGTGGATGAGGGGGTGTGGGAGGTTGGCTTTGAGGGGGAGACGGGGGAGGGGAGGGAGAGGGCTAGGGCGGTTGTTGAGGGGGTTGGGTTGGGGAGGTATGGTTCTTACTTCCGTGTTCTGGTTTCATCGTTCTTGACTCCCTCATCGTTTGATTATTGATCACAGAGAGCATACACTTCACCCCCACGGTGAACCCTCCCCTCGCCTCCTAGCCCTCCTCCGCATCCGCCTTCTCTTAGTAACAACGCCAAACCCACTTCCACCCTCTGCCATCGACGCCTGCTGGATGGAACTCGCGCCGGATCTTGAGCGGAGGGTGCGGAGGGCGGTGTGGGGAATTTGTGGGCGCGGGTTGGATGATGCGAGGAGGTCTTTGGCGGGGTTGGATGGACAAGGAGAGGAGGTGGGTGCAGGGGATTTGGGGGATTTGTCGGAGGAGTTGAGGGAGTTGGTGCGGTTGGTGTGGACGGACGCTGTGGGGATTTTCGAGAGGACTATGGAGTGGGTGAGGGAGGAGGATAGGGCTGCTGGTGTACATTGAACCTGTAATTTATTGCCGGACGGTGTTGAATGCACGTACAAACAGGAGCACATGAACATAGACTAGACGGATATTGGACTTTTCTAATCCGTGTCTTCCATGTGCACTTGTCCTCACAAATCAAAGTGACGAGCCCTTGCCGCCAAGGAATCATTGCAGAAATGGATGCGAGTAGTATAGATCTGGAGCCTTTATACCGAGTATGTGCAGCTTACCGAGGCTTTTCAGCCACCATCCCAGAAACTGGGTAGGGGGTCTGAAAAGCGATGAAACCCAGCCAAGGAAGATCGAGTCAGCATGGACTTGTGTTGATGCTGATAACAAAACAAATGGGGCGAGTTCGTCTGTACTTGGCCCAATTTGAGCCGTGATGTGAATAGAGCCGATAGAGCCAATATCACATGCCACTCATGGTCGACTGAAACAGCTTCAGAATTTGCATACACATGCAGACGATTTTGTGGAGCGATTGCAAGGGGACCTAAAATGACAGGACAATGACAGTACAATGACAGTACAATGACTGTAGATCCGTCACATTCATGACATAATCCCGAGAGAGCGACGGTATTGGGGCTGGTGAAGTGACTCGGGGATATATCTGTAGATCCTAGAGTTGCAGGGCAATACAAGGAAGTTCAAGAAGTCCACACCTTTCACACCCTTTTGTCCGACACCCTTTCTTCCGACGTAAGCGGCACTCCGACCTCGCTCGTGCTACATACATACAGTATGGAACCAGCCCCGCTCGCTCGTTCAACCTCCCGACGCTTTCCATACGATCAGAACCCCCCTCATCACGCTTTTCCACCCGTGGCCGAAACGAAATGCGTACCACCATTCTCGTCGCCGCAGCGGCGGCCACTGCGAGCCTGGCTACCGGCGCTTCCCTGAGCCTCAAAGAATACGCGACCGACACCTGCACGTCCGCCGCCATCCTGGAGTCGGTGTATAACGAACGAGGTAGGCTCGGTCCTCTTGTTTGAAGACCACGATTGTTGTTTAGTGTTTCTTTAGCTAAACAACTGTCGATATCTCCTAACAGCGTGCATCTACTTCGGCGGACTCTATGCCAGAGCCTCTTGCGCGAATGGAACCCTCGCGCTGCAGAACTACGGTACCGAGGCCAATTGTCTCAACCAGACAGCGCTCATCAACACCACCGCACAAGCTGTTGATACCTGTGTCGGAGGAACCAAGCTTTACTGTAACGCAAACACGTTATCAACGCCGAACAAACCGCAGGCTCAAGAAGCGTGGAAGTTTTCGTTCGAAGCGTACTCCACTTTCGCAGATTGCGGAGCCGGCAATGTCGCAAAGGCAACGAGCACGGTCGCCCCAAAAAAAGTGAACTTTTGCTTCAACAGTACGCACGACGGACTGTCGACCTCAACGTTCTCCACGTGCGACTCGGCCCGCCAACAGATTTGGGAGTACAACAAACCCGGGTGCCCTGATGCGGACTTTGCGGGTATTTCCTCCTACCTGAACAACCAGTGCTTGGCGATGACAGCCAATACGACTGCCGAGTCGGGAGTCTATCGCTGCTCGATTCCCGCCGCAGTTACGCTACCCGCCTTTCCTGGTTTGTCGGACTCGTCGGCTTCGTCTACTTCGTCTGCTTCACCTACTGCGTCTGCTTCGCCTGTCAGCGCCGCATCTGCCTTGCGCCCGTCCCTTGTGGCTCTGCTTTCCCTGGTGATTGTGTCTGCGGCTTCTCTCATATAGTGTAAACGACGCAGCACGAGTTCAGCGAGGGACCTATAAGGAAGGAATATAGGAACATTTTCAAAAAAGGTTGCAGTCAACAGTTCTCGAAAACCGTGTACACACTTGGCAGGCGGGAGGGATATGGATGTAAGCTCCTCGGGAAACTCTACAAACCCAGCAACCTCCTGAATTTGAAGGGCACAGATGTGCAGGAGGCAGGTGGTCCTTGCAAAATGCTTTCGATGTTCCCCCACTGCCCCCTGTCGGAACTGTCGGAAGGATTAAATGCTTTCCTCACGTGACAAGTTTAATCTTTCGCGAAGCATGTCATCAGCGCCTCCCTTATCGCACTTTCCAACCAAGGATCAAGAATTCTTGCACTTTCATCACAGTCCCTGCACTCACTAATACCGACTAGTCCCATCTCCAAACCCTTCGCTATTCATCTACCGTATCATGTCCAGGCGAACGACCCTCTTTGTCGCCGGGTTTTCTCTCCGCACCCGCGCCAAGGAACTCGCGTATGAGTTCGAAAGGTAAACAATGCCCCCCCCCCCCCCCCCCCCTCCCCCCCCCGATCTCGTGAGAAACGAGCTGCCGCTAACGCTACTCTACCCTGCTTAGATATGGGCGACTAGGCAAGTTTTGAGCCTCTGTGCTCTTCCTCCCGTAATCCGCGAGAAGTATGTCTAACCGATCTCTTTCGATTAGTCCGCTGTGATATTCCTGCAGCCAGAGGGTCCCAGGCTAAACCGTAAGTCCCATCTGCCTGATTGCGACCGATCGGGAACGCTCGAAAGTCTGATCCGCTCGGACTTCGCTTATTTCTTTATAGCTATGCTTTTGTCGAGTTTGAAGATCCCCGAGACGCTGAAGATGCTTACTATGAGATGCAAGGACGTCGAATCGAAGGTCACGCGTTGCACGTTCAGGTACGATCTTTACCAAGTCGAACATCTCCGAGACTCGATCGACTCACTGGTACTCCAACCGAAACAGTGGGCCAAGAACACGCCTGGTCGAGGCTGGCGCTACGAGGATGGTGGACGCAGGTCGCGCTCTCGCTCTCCACCCCGTCGCCGGGCCCACCGCGACCGCTCTCGCTCCCCCAGGTCCCCGCGAAAGCCTAGGTCGCCTGTGAAGACGGATCGCGCTCGCACTGCGTCACCGGACGGCTTCGACGACAGGAAGGAGAACGGAGTCAAACGCGTCGATCCGGAAGTCAAGGAAGAGATCTCAAAGCGGTCCCCTAGCCCCATTGGAAATGGCGGCGCACGCAGTCCGTCTCCTCGTCCTGCTGATGACGATCGTAACGGGCGCTCGCCTACCCCCTGAGCTCCTTGAGATTTTGTCTTGGGAAAAAAAGGATGTACAGGGAAGTCCGTTTGTGAGGGATAGGTTGGCATTTCGGAGATACTTCCATCAATATCCCGAAGAAATGGCCTGGACGTCGACGTTGCTGCTTTTGATGGCCTGACGGGTGTTTTTCTTTTCTTATGCTTTTTCTTCTTTAATGACACGCTCGCTCCGAGATTTTGTTACATAGCGGATTAGTGGCCTCGTTGAACGTCTTACTCCGCCACGTCGGTCGGTCGGTCGGTCGGTCGGTCGTCATCGATTCTACGGTCCTGCGAACGACTACAATGTAGCGAACGATATCGTGCGATTTTTGTACCCCTTACCTACGTAAAAACGAAACAGCTTTACTTATCCTTACGTCCGAGTGGTCGATATTTTTGCGATAACGGTCGATAGCTTGATTCGGATTGCGGACGTTTCTCCCGCCGAATGCCATCCCCAGGCCGGTCCAACTTGTCGCGCGAAAATCAGGTCGTAACCTTCGTGCATTCCCATCCGTCGCATCCCGTCTACCGGGCCGAAGCATCCTTTCCGCGTCATGACAGACGAGTTATCTGGTCAAGTTGACAATCAAGTCTTCTCTCTACCTCGAGGCCGTCAATCCGCCGCCCTTCGTTCGTCGACTGTAGCGCACGGTCCAGTCCTACAGTACAAATGGCGCCCTAAACGATCCATTCCACGTCCAATCTCGTTTCGCCCGACCTCTTGACGATCATCGTTCGAATGTTACTTCAAAGCCATGTCCATGCCCTTATCGTGCAAGTTTCTTCATTTTCGGTCGCCAAAGCGACAGTACCCTCACTGGTCTACATCGTCAACGCATGAATCTGCATTTCATAACCCCACTTGCCCCCCACATCGGCTGCCGTCTACATCGATCAAGCCGCTCCCCCAGATGACCTACGTTTCCCTTGCTGCGTCTATATCACCTCACATCATTCGCCCGATTCCCGTGGAACTCTATGCACTTGTTAACGCCTAACATGGTTTCCGCACTTGTACGCCAAACGACTTGTCGATACTCATTTTTGTCAGAGTTTCAAACGGAACCCGAGAGAGTTGGAAAGTCAAATCCCGTGGTAATCTGCTGAGCTATACCCACCGTTTTCACGTCGACTTTCTACCTTCCTACAGGAGCTTCCGGATTTCCTGTGCCGAACCCAGATGTTTAAGGACTGTATCTTCGGCGACAGTGGTTCTCCAAAGTACGCGCAGAAGAGCAGCCTTTTTAGCCACGCACACGCATAACGGAGCGGCATATTATCCATGGACGACTCGCCGCTGGAAATAAACGCAACTCGGTCAACAAACAAGATTTGGGCGTCGATATATCGGAACAATTCAAGACCGCGGCGAAGAACATCCGATCAGTGCTCAGAGTAAGTTTCCCATTGTAATTCCATCATATCGATTTCAGAAGCAATTATTGTTCATCATCGCACTGGTTGGGGTAGTCCTGAGAGTAACGAAGCTTACTTACCGAAGCAACGCATAACGGAGTGGTATTTTATCCGTAGACGACGCGCCGCTGGAAATAAACGGAACTCGGTCAACAAAACAAGCATTTGGGTGTCGATATATCGGAACAATTCGAGATCGCGGCGAAGAACATCCGACCAGTGCTCAGTAAGATAACGCATTGTTATTCCATCATATCGATTTCGGAAGGTCTCTCTTGTTCATCACCGCACTGGTTGGGGTCCCCTGAGAGCAAAGAAACTTACTTACCAGGCACACGCACGGCGGAGCGGAATATCTTCCATCGATATTTCCTTACTGGAAAATGGAACGGAATTTGGTCAACAACAGTCATCTGGGCCGTCGACACACCGACACGCTTTGATGTCGCGATGTGAGAGAGACATCAATACAGCGGCAAAGAACATCCGACCGATGCAGAACTCGTCGGTTTTCTCATCACATCATTTCGGGAAATATGCCCCCATCATCGCAGGTGGGGTAGTGCGCAGAACGAAGCAGCAATGAAAGTCAAAACGAAAAGAACAACAAAGATTTCCTTGCAACACTCCGCATGAAATCGGGCTGATACATGCTCATCAGCGCATGGGTCGGCATCGGACGTCGAATTTACATACCTCGCCTTTGGGGAGTGATACCTATCTTTTTGGATGGCTAAGGACGCACCTTTTATATGTTTATACGGGTCAGGTCCCTGAAGGAAGGTAAAGTATCGATCCGTCCATGTTCAGTCGATGTCATGTCAGCAATCATGTCAGGAGTTCGAGGGACCGCATGCATGCTCGAGTTAGGAGTTCTCATCTCGGCTGCGTTCTGAATGAGGAAAGTATGGCGTAGGAGAGCATTGGCTAGAGAAATGAATGAACGAAGACGGCCAATGCGGTTAGATAGTCCTCGTTACCTTTCTTGTATGGTCTGTACTTGGCTTCAATGGTTCATCAATGGCGTTGGAATACCTGTTCAATATACCGGTGTCGAATCTCCCTTCATTCATAGATCTGTCCGAGGAGTCCGAGGAGGGTAACTCAACTCGATGATAAGTAGTAGCTAAGGGCAAGTATGAAGGCATATCAGGTGCTCATCGGACACTTCTCTGACAGGTGTGCTTTGAACCTCTTGACCCTGATGCGGTGAAACGTAAGCCTCTTCGCAAAAAAGATAGTCTTCCAGCTCACTGTGAGGCTGATGCTGTTCTCTGATAATCGAGAAATCGGTCATTACGACTGTCCCTCTCTCTGTGAACCGCCCAATAAAAAGGCAATAATGTAGGGTAATATGTGGGGAACCCCTCGGGACCGAAATCTGTGCTATCAAAATCGACAGCCTGTTGACAGGGAATTATAGCCGTCAACATCACGTGACACCGAATAAGATCAATGTCAAGGAGGAATGCAGGGTCGCTCGCTGGTAACATCACCACTTCTGGGGAACAGAGGATTTGGTCGCATTCGAGTAGATCCTCTAGAGCCTTCTGTTTCAAAACCCTTGAAGACCTAACTCATTAAGCGCTCAACATGGACGTGGATCTCTACGACGAGTTTGGCAACTACATTGGTCCGGATTTGGACGACGAGGATGATGAGGAAGAGGAGTACACCCTTCCGCAAAGTCGGCCAATGGAAGTCGGCGACGAAGAACCCGAGGAGGAGGAGCGGGACAATGGAATGAGCTTGATGCACGTAGACGGTGAGTGTCCGCAGCTGCAGATAATCAGTAGGCCTGATCGAGTCGTTCCGGCTGATCCATGACCTCCTTTCCCAGAGCCAACAACGCAGATCGTGCTCCACGAGGATAAGAAGTACTACGCGACCGCAGAGGAGATCTACGGGCCGGATGTCGAGACTCTAGTGCAAGAGGAGGACACGCAGCTGTTGACGGAGCCCATCATTGCACCCGTAAAGAAAAGGAAGACTTACGTCCAGGAGAAGGACCTTCCACCAACATTCTACAACAAAGAGTTCCTGGCAGATCTGACGGCATTTCCAGAGTTGACGAGGAATATTGCAATCGTCGGGCATCTGCACCACGGCAAGACGTCGTTGGTGGATGTGCTTGTATCGCAGACGCACGATATGCAGTGGGATCTGGAGAGCAAGGAGCGATACACCGACGTTCACGAATTGGAGCGTGGTCGTGGAATTAGTATCAAGAGCATGCCCATGTCGCTGGTTTTGCAGGGCCTGAATGGAAAATCGCATCTGCTGAATATCTTTGATACTCCCGGCCATGTCAACTTCTCCGATGAAGTTTCCGCTGCCCTGCGGATCTGCGATGGAGCTGTGCTCGTGGTTGATGCCGTGGAGGGTGTGATGGCCAACACGGAACGCATTATCAAACACCTTGTGGCAGAGAAGATACCGGTGACCCTGCTGATTAACAAAGTCGACCGTCTGATACTCGAGCTGAAGCTTCCCCCCAACGACGCATACTTCAAACTCCGACACACGATCGAGGAGGTCAACACCATCCTTGCCACTTGCTCAGAAGACGTGCGGTTATCGCCCGAGCTAGGAAACGTTTGCTTCGCTTCGAGCCAGATGGGATGGCTCTTTTCGCTCAAATCCTTCGCTCAGATGTACTCCGAGTCCTACGAAAACTTTGACACTGACGAGTTCGCGAAGCGTCTGTGGGGGGACATTTACTTTGATTCGGAGAAGAGGACATTCAGGAGGAAGCCGTTGGACAGTTCTAGCAAGAGAACGTTTGTGCATTTCATCTTGGAACCTCTGTTCAAGCTATATGCGCATGTCATCGGCGAAGACCCTAAGTCTCTGAAGAGCGTTTTGTCGTCTTTGGGCATATACCTCAAGCCGGCCCAGCTATCAATGAACGTCAAGCCCCTCCTGAGGATCGTTTGCGAGCAGTTTTTCGGAACTGTTGGTGGATTCGTAGATATGATTGTTGATAAGATCCCATCGCCGAAAGAGAACGCGGTCACAAAGGTGGAGCACATCTACACTGGTGACCTCAACGGCCAATACGGAGTAGCGATGAAAGAGCTGGATCCGGAAGGCCCTCTGATGGTCCACATTGTCAAACTGTACAATGCGACCGACATGACGGGCTTCGACGCCTTTGGTCGAGTGATGAGTGGAACCGTCAAGCTGGGCCAGAAGGTCCGGGTGTTGGGAGAGGGGTATACGCCGGACGATGAAGAGGATATGACCGTACGGGAAGTGACAGGCCTGGCGATTTACGAAAGCAGATACAAAGTCAAAGTGACCTCGGCGCCTGCGGGAAGCTGGGTGCTACTGGAGGGCGTCGATTCCGGTATCCTGAAAACTGCCACGATCACGAGCACGGATGTCGATGAGGACGACCCGGTGTACATTTTCCGATCGCTACGATACAACACACAGCCTGTAGTCAAAGTCGCAGTCGAGCCAGTGAACCCGACGGAGTTGCCGAAAATGTTGGATGGGTTGCGAAAGATCAACAAGTCGTACTCGATAGTGCAAACGAAGGTGGAGGAAAGCGGAGAACACATCATTCTTGGAACGGGAGAGCTGTATTTGGACTGTGTCCTGCATGATCTGCGACGCCTATACTCTGAGATCGAGCTGAAGGTTGCTGATCCTGTTGTGAGGTTTTGCGAAACGGTGGTGGAGACGAGTACTCTGAAATGTTTCGCGGAGACTCCCAACAAGAAGTGAGTTGTGTTCGCTTAGTCTAATCTGGCTGGCCGTAGTTTGCTTACAAGGGTCGATTCGGCAGGAACAAAATTACCATGGTTGCAGAGCCTCTGGAAAAAGGGATTGCGGAGGACATCGAAGATCTACGTGTATCAGCGAAGTGGCCAACACGTCAACTGAGCGACTGGTTCCAGAAGAAGTACGACTGGGACATGCTTGCATCACGGAATATCTGGGCGTTCGGTCCCGACGACGAAGGCGGTCCCAACCTGCTCCTCAACGACACGCTCCCAGCCGAGACGGATAAACAGCTCCTCACAGCTGTTCGCGACTCCATCAAACAGGGATTCCAATGGGCTACCAGGGAAGGCCCATTGTGTGACGAGCCGATCAGAAACGTGAAGTTTAAGATCCTCGACGCGTCGCTGGCGCAGGAAGCCATCTACCGCGGAGGAGGCCAGATAATCCCCACCGCCCGCCGTGTCTGCTACTCCTCCTTCCTCATGGCGACACCGCGCCTGATGGAGCCCGTCTACTTCGTCGAAGTGCAAGCCCCAGCCGACTGTGTGTCCGCAGTGTACACCGTCCTCGCCCGCCGTCGTGGCCACGTTACACAGGATATCCCAAAACCTGGGTCACCGCTGTACACGGTCAAAGCGTACATCCCCGTCATCGACTCGGCAGGTTTCGAGACGGATCTCAGGACGCATACCCAGGGTCAAGCCTTCTGCCAGCAGATGTTTGACCACTGGCAGATCGTGCCCGGGGATCCGCTGGACAAGAGTATTGTGCTGAGGCCGTTAGAGCCTAGTCCCGCACAGCACCTGGCGAGAGACTTTATGGTCAAGACGCGGAGGAGAAAGGGGTTGAGCGAGGATGTCGCCGTAACGAAGTTCTTTGATGACCCGATGCTGGTCGAGCTGGCGAAGGTTGAGGGTGGCTTATTGTTGTAGAATATTTTGCAGAGACGATATCTTATTTCCAAAGGGCGTGTGAGGGGTATATGGCGGCTGTTGCATATATGTAAATTGAATAGGATTCTACAGCGATTTGTATGTAATATTGCATGATTCACGGCCCCGACGCATACTTCGGCTGAGTATTAGCGACGCCTTCTCTGCGGCCGTCCCATTCACGTATCTCTGACTTAATGCCGCTTTCCTACACATGCGGAGGGGCCATCAAATTCCAACAGCACACAAGTCCAAAATGTTATCGAACTTTGTCCTATCCCAAGGACACTTCGGTGCCGACATGGCGACAAGTTGCACTGCGCACGAAGCGCACAATCGGTGGCCACATGGGTTAACCACTGCAAGGGCATGTTCAGCAAGATGGAATATCTCCTTCAACTGACGTGGCGCACCTTTACTCTCCATCGCATCAAAACATAGCTGACATTCGCGTAACGGCTCGTCTGAGGGGTTCGGCTCTGTCGGGACCGTACATGCTGCTCCGAGTGCTTCTTTATCATCGGCCGCCACCACGTCTGTAGTCTCTGCGTCGTTCAAACCGCTGCTTTCCCTGCTCTCTGCATGTTCCTCGACATCAGCACGACTGCTGGAGTTGAGCATTTCGCGCTCAAGCTCGGCAAGAAGCGCGTCGCATCGTTCGTGAGCTAGTCTGATGGCTTCATCACGCGATTGTACGATGGCGCGTTTGCGTGCTTCGTAGGCTTCTTTATGTGATTGTGTAGACTCCCTGATGGATGCTGGTATTTGAGCGGATGCGGGCCGTCGCTTTGGTGATGGATGTGATGGTGATGCGCTTGCTGAAGATGGTTGTACGACGGAAACTGGCTCGGCGCCGGCTTCGCTTTGCGACAACATGCTTCTGCCGTTCCTATGTATGCCAACAGCATCCCGCCTAAAAGAACCGCCTGTTAACAGCAATCCCTCGACAGCACCTTCACATGTCCTTGACATACCACACGCGTCGTGGGGCAGGCGTTTGTGGCGGCAACGCGGCGGGGATAGGCAGTAGATGAACACCTTTCTCTGGCGACAGTGCCGCTGGTGACGGGGGCGTGAGGGATAATCGCACTGCCTCTGGGTTTGTCGTTTGTGAAGCAGCTGGTGCGCTCGAGGGTACACTGTTGATCGCAGAGTCGCCCATCCGCTGCACGAGGTCCGTACACTGCCTGGCTTTCGCTTCCCTGCCTGGTTGGGGGACATGAGGTCAATGATGCTATGGAAAGCAACTGTTTCAGATACGTACCCTCCTTGAAACACAACTGCAGGAAATGCGTCTCTTCCACTGTAAACATGAGCAGCGGTTTCCCGTCCGACAAGTTTTTGAACCGAATGTCCGTCAGAAGAGCACGCGACCAGCTGATTGTAGTAGGTTTGCCTGCAACAATTGGGCCGGCATTCTTCATCAATTGTGATGCTGAAGGCAGGATGCCGTGCCATGATAGTCGGGACTCATGGAGCCGCACGAGGCCGCAGCTTAGTTCAATCTATAGAGCAAAGTTTGAAAGGACGTCAAAGGGTATGGAAGTACAACAGGGGTGAGGATGTCACACTTACGAAGTTGTAACAGATGACAACGTCTGCGAAGATGGTTACAGGCTCCTCGTCTGAGGAATCTTTTCCATTTTCTGCCTTCTCATCTTGCACACACCACCTTTGCAGTGTGTGCAAGATCTCACTGATAGACTGCTCGGGCGTCTTCGCCTCTTCTTCAGAGAGCTTCTCTCGCGCTTTATCCTGTCATAATAAGATTGAACGCCGGCCAACCGATGTCGGCGAAGGTAAGGCCTATATAAGCGCTTACCAAGTCCTCCTCAGTCACAAACACCTCCTGAAAGTCCCCAAGGCCAAACACATCCTCGGTCGTTTGCGTGTCGATAGGGAACTCAAACTTAAGTTGGCTGGATCCCAAAGTCGACGCCTCCGAACCGACACCTTCCTCCTTGTTCCACCCATCATCCGCATGTCCATCTTCATCGAATCTGCCGTTTGAGGGGATGTACGCATCGGCATCCTTCGTGCTTCCACCTGCACCAAACATATCCTCACACGAGGGGCCGGGTGACCCTACCATCCCTCCCAATCCAAAAGGCGGAACCCGCGTCAACCCCTCCCCTTGAGACACACTATCAGCATCGTGTGAGGCTTTCCAGGGTTGAAGAGCCTGTTTGTTGTCCGGGGTGCCGAACAGCCGGTCGGTCAGAGAGGACGTCCGAGCCTGAGGACGAAATGGGGAGAAGAAGCCGCTGGTGGCCGAGATGTTGCTTTTGGAGGAGGTGCCGAAGCGGCGAAGGGGCGTGTCGGGCTGGAAGTTGCGGAATTCGGGGGTGCCCATTGTCGTATGTAATATCGTCGCTGCAACTTCGGAGTAGTTATACTTGCTCCCAGATAGTTGTGTTTGACGATGGTTGTCTCAGCTGGGTGGTGTGACAACTTCTATGCATGCAACGTAGTACAGTCCAAAGCAAAAAGGGGGATGTCGAGGGCAATCCACTGCTTTCGGACCTGCTTTCGGACATGGCCACTCCCGTGCGTACAGTACGGAACGCCAACCAATTCATCGTCTGCTTTGCAGCCAGCTTTGCAGCCATAGAACACAACATCCAAACAATTCCACAGCTGTCTCTACTGTAGCCCTACGGAGAATCCCCACCTTTTATACAATTCTAGACGTATAGACCTATAGCAACATGGCTTCTCACCTAGCCTTTACTGCGGACACCACCGGGGAGCTGAACTTTCCCTTCGGAATCGCAGACCTTCGTTCGTACGCACTACACCAGCCACCTCCGGCCACTCTGGGCTCAGGGTCCAAATGGGGCCCAACCCATTTGTCTGCCTTTCATGTTGTTACGAAAACAAACCTTCCTGTTGAAGCCGTCGTCCCTGGCCATTTGTTGCCTTCCCGGGACGTGGTTCGAGCTGCCATTCCATCCCTTTTCTCTGTCGATGGCGATGTCGTACGTGACGTAGACTTCACTCTCAAGAACGCCCCGGAGGAAATCAGGTCGACGATACGGTCCGAGTCCTATACGTTTTACCGGAACCTGCAGGCGGTCATCGCTCATACCTCAGACGAGTCGGTGAGAAGTGCGTCCACCACAGGCCCAGACTTGTCCAGCACAACAGACGAAGACAAACCAGAGAACGTCGGGGAGGCACTACTGAAAACCTTTGTCGGGCTGGTGATAGACAGTATGGGGCCGACTATTTCGCGTAACGGCAAAACATACGAGATTGAGCTTCGGTACGGTAGTGTCTGTCCAGATCTGAACTCAATCCACCGCTGATCGTCCGTCACTCTCATAGCCCCGAGCCGTTAGAGAGGACTATAAGGCTTTGTGGGGGCATACCAGCCATTGTGAGGAGCGACGGATGGTTGGCTTTGGTAAAGTCTGCCACTTCAAAAGGCAGTCGTCGCGGCAGGCTCGTCGGAGGTGTTACATTATGTGGAATTGAGGTATAGGCTTCTTGGTGTGCATGCTGTCGTGAAAGCGGTATTCTAAGGTGGACTTTAGGCCAAGCGGTACGGACACGAACACTTTATCGACGGGATTTACGGACAGCTTTTCGCGGAGTGTCTGGCTTTAGCTTACAACAACCGGACCAAAGGGCCCGGTGACCAAGAGGTAAGGACTCAGCAATCGTCGATGTGTTAGGAACCCATCACAGCCTTTCTTAACTCATGATTCGGCTCTTGTAGACTTTTTTGATCGGAATTCATCATCGGAAAGTCTTCATCGTTCACGTGTTTCTTCCTGCATCCTATTTGGATGCTATCCAGCTAACGGTCGACTTGCCCGATAACGTGTATGTCGTTTTGAAAAGGAGTCGCGTGTTCGACCTCCTGTGGAGCGAAGACAGGATGGAAATGGCGCGTGCGGTGTTAGCCATGGAGGCGCATCTGGGCACCACGGCGAATCTGGTTGGCCGCATGCGGTCGGATCCTCTTTAGGCTTAGGATTAGGAGTCATGCTGTTGTCATCTGAGGGATTGACTAGAAGTGGGTAACTCGTGCTAAATGTGAGTAACTCGGGTTAGGGTTAGACTAGTTAGACAGCTGCCGAGCGGAGCGGGTAGACCCTGATTGTAGGAGGCCGGGTAAGGCCGACTCACCGAAGGCAAAGGGGTTAGGTTTGTTGATCAAATGGTTCACTTTGGCTGTAAAAAAGTCTTATTCTGGAGGTGAGCTACCCACATTTAGCACGAGTTACCCATTTCTAGTCACCCCCATCTGAGCGTACCTCTTCCGCTTGCGAGCAACGAGCACGCGTATATATATAGCGCCCCTCGATCGCAACACACTCCTCTCAAACACTAGCGTCACTGACTAGCGTCACTGTAATTGGAATCTGGCTGCATATCATTGGGAGAACCCGCTCGCTCGCTGGTAGGACAGCTGAAAACGGGAAGGATCGTGGCAAAACGACAGCGCGGCTCAGACGACGCCAACAGGCCGAACAGTGATGTGTCAGTGGTCTATTCTGCAGAGCACGACTGGCGACGCATGTACAGGGAATAACCGCCTCTTCCTTTGAACTTTCATATTACATTGTGTTCAAAGGTCAGCATTGGTGGATTGATGAGAGCACTATAGCCTTGTGGCTTGCCCAATTTCTGCCCGTAAGGCCGCTATCAGGGGCATCAGAACATCGTGCTGCCTGCAAAAGACAGACTTTGTTAATAGATAGTTAAAATTGCAAAGAACCGCCATGTCCTTGAATGCATACCCGTATACGTTCCGTCATCTACTTTATCCCAATCATTCGCTTCCTTATGCTTGAATGTAAACCCAACAAACGCATTCCTCAGCTCCTTCTGCACGCCCGATGCTGGGTTCGTGGCAGCTTCATTCTTCTTCTTTTCCATCTCTTTCATTCGATCTTGGACCTCCTTGTACATCGCCATGTCTTTCGGATCGCTAAAGTCGTCAAAGTAGGTCGTGTCGATCGAGGATTTGAGGGCTGGAATGAAGGGTGGGGTGGGCGAGGTGGGAGTTCGGAGGTGCGAGAAGGAGTAATCGTGGAAGAAAGGATGTTGCTGGAGATGGGTTTGCAATTGGAGTCGCACGGGCTGTTTCGCAATCAGGCTAAGAAGTACGGCGCCCAGTGAGCAACTACCCTCTTACGGACGACATTGGAACCTGCGTATCACCTTGTGACCAAGCTCCATGCCGTATCCGTCAGGTTGAACTCCTCATCTGCTCCGCTGTAGCGTGGCCGCTCAAGTACTTTTTCCCAGTGGTAAACATTTACCCATACATCATCCGTCGTTGGTGCAGTGAAGGGAGGGTATCCTGCAATTGCATTGCCTCAGTCAGATATGGTTGTCAATAGTCACCTGAAAGCGCCATTTAGGATGCCAACCTGCTAAGCATTCAAACAGGATGCAACCGATGCTCCAATAGTCAACTGCAAGACCGTAACCTTCTTGGTTGTTTGTGAGAACCTCAGGCGCCATGTAATCCGGAGATCCGACGAGGGAGTATGCCTAGACACAATCAGTTAGCTGCGGCAAGATGACGCAGCTAGAGCGGCTGAACTGACCAGCATATCTTCCCTCCGCAGCGATTTGTGAATGCTGCGTCTATCCGCAATCGATCGATGTGTCAATGGGGTGTCTTTTAGTTTATCAAGCTGCCAGGATGAGTAAAGCCATGAGTCCCTGGCTTTCATAATTTACGGCAAATGGACGAAGGCGGACCTTCTCTTTGAGACAGTCCATGATAGATGGGCTCAGTGCACCACGACTGAGTCCAAAGTCCGTCAACTTCAGATGCCCCGTTGCATCGATCAAGAAGTTCTCCGGCTTGAGGTCCCTAGACCAGCCGGACAAACACATCAGTTTCCTCCCAAATGACACGCGGACACCATCCCGTCGCCCATACCTGTGAATGTACCCCAGTCGATGCAATTCGGCAACCGCCACAATCATCTCGGCGACATAGAATCGTGCATGCACCTCTCGCAGTACTCCAGAGTTGTTCAGCAACGTCCTCATGTCGCCGCCAGGCACATACTCCATCGCCAAGTATACATGATCGCAGTCTTGGAATGCGTATAGAAGCTTGACGAGCCAAGGACTGTCCGTGCGTGTGAGGATGTCACGCTCGGTGAGGATGTGGTTGACTTCGCCAAGTTTGTGCAGGAGGGCTTTGCTCATTTTCTTGAGCGCGCAGAATTCTTTGGTGTCATTCTTCTTTGCCAAGTAAACCTATTTGCGACCGTTGGGTCAGCGAGTTTTCGCACTTGATGTGGACAGTCTCCCTCACTGTACCTGACCATATCCACCTTGGCCGACCTGAGTGACGATATTGAAGTTTGCCAAACGGATGCGAGTCCGTCTTTTCCGCAGAGCCGCTCGTTCCTTTCCGCAAAGATACTTCCAATCTCGGTCTTGCTCACCCTCGGGCACCTGAGTGGGATGACTCTGAGTAAGCCACATGGAACCTTGATAACAACTTGAATTACCGGACCTACTCCTCGAGTCTTCATATCGTCCTTGAACTTCTGCAATCTTTGCTTGCGGTCGTTCAAATAGGTAAGAAGGTCAAAATAGTAATCCAAGAAAACTGTTTTGAAGACGGTATAGTGAGCATAAAACGATTCAAGATCAAGTTCGATGTTGTGTACGTACAAACGTTTGCCATTTCGCATCTTCTCCTGGTTGCCGCGCTGGGGGTGAATGCAGCCTCCCTCTTATATGTCGCAGGCCTTGGGGCAGGGGTTGGATGGACTGATCCCGGCCCAGGGTCTCTCCTACTCTTGACTACAATCCCGTCATTGGCCTCAGCTGCCGGCGATAGATGCCGCGGTGGACGTGGAGGCTTCACAGGCTTTGTTAATGCCTCCGTAGTGACAGGAGGAATCTGCGGTCGCAGAGTATGCTTTTTCTCGGACAGGGTCAGCGTAGCGATGTTCTCCGCAATACGGTCTACTGTTGCTACCGCATCCTTTCCATGCGTCGGAACAGGGATGCGAGTCCGATGTGTGGTAGCTTCGTTGACCGGAGGTATTGGCAATGGGTGATATCTTCTGGGTGGTGCTGGTGGGCAAGGACCTGGATCGGCATTGGGTAGGCGAGAGCTCGTTGACAGCATGGCAGTGTGAGGCTCAGAATGGGATTGAGCTGGACGAGATAGATTCGGGTTGGATGCTGCGAGTCCGAACTCGCCAGAGCTCTTCAGTGCTCAATGAGGAATGATCCTGCATACCGAAAGTTCCTAAGACTCGATGCCTTCCTAACTTCTCCCTGGCAGGGCCAAGTCGATTTCTGCAGTCATACCGTCATTCGAGCGGACTTTCAAATTAATGGCGGGCTGCTTTATCGACACCGCGTGGCTGGCGCCTGATAAAGACAAGCGTAAAATCGTGCCCTGAACTTTTTCCCACGGCAAACGTTCTGAGAACTACTAAAAGGCCTGCCAGAACAAGCCCCAAATGCCAAAAACACGCACGACCAGGAGGCCTCATGTTTGTCGTTGAAATCTTCCTAAACTTCTGAGACATCTGCCAAGCATCTGGAAAGCACCGCGTAAAGTTATGGGCGGTTTGGTGCTCTACAACAGGCGCTGGAACGTCGCTAGGTAAAGCTACTGCTTTCGAGAGGAATAGCATGTCTCCGTGCAAGAAACAAGGCTTCCATTGACCAACGTCTAATAGTGACGATTTCTTCTTCCCAGCCGTCTATGGATTGTGTGTTCACTTCCTCTGGTAGTTGCGCACAGGGGGCTGGGCACGCGTCCTATTCTGCTTTCTTACGCTGACTGTTGCAACCTGTAGGCTACTCGGAGCGATTTTAGTGTATCGCCATACGTCTACGAGTCAAGAGCACGAATGCTATAATGATAGAGGTCTATCCGCGTACTTGATCATTTCCATCATCGTGCTGTCCTTCGAGATTATCAACGATGCGGTGACTGGGTGGATCTCGCTTCAAGGAACGGTCGCAGATGATCGGCCACGCAGGCACATTACGTGAGCTCGAAGATAAGCCATTTGGCTTTTGGACTGAAATATCTCATATCCTCTCCGCTTCAGCAAAGCGATCTATACACATGCGCTTCTTATGATCATTGAGTTCGTAAGTTTGCCCCAGAATGTTCATGAGCGATGCGGAAAACACGGCCTAACGATCTCTCGCAACAGGCAGTTCAAATCTTCGGTCTCAGTCTGATCCTCGGCTCGTCACCATTGACATGTCCGGAACCCTCCAAAGTGGGGCTGGTGGTTCGCATCCTGATCGGACTGAGCACAGCAGGGCTACTGGGATACTTTATCCTCACCTTGATCTTGTTCCTCCGATCGACCTCGCTGGATGTGGACGCCATCGACCATACCTCCGTTTGGCGCAAACGGTTGAAGCTCATGTTTTTCTCGCACTCGCGGAAGCAAAGGCTCGATGCGGCCGGTACGAGCACGAACGATGACGATCCGGACGTGTTGACGGAGGTTGCGAGAATCTTCGCCGAATTCATGCAGGATGCCATCACGGTACCGAGTGACATCTTGGTTGGGGTAGTTTTACTGCGGCAAAAGCAAAGACGCAGACGGGCGAAACAGTTGGAGGCCGGGAGTCAGATCTTCAACATATCCATGGCCGACGCGTCCACCACTCTCTCCGGGAAGGCGGCTGCTGGGCTGTTGGATCCGCCTAAAGCGAATACGCCTCTGGTTCAGGAGATGGCGGAAGTGGAGATACCAGCATCGTCCATCGCTACGCCGGCCACATCAACTACTGGCGTCCGTAACGTGCCTGTCCTGTACGATGAGATATCCGACATCACGTACTTCTTCCAGTACGCCGAATGCATCTACGGCTTGCCGCTTTACATGCTGACCAACATGAAGCGCGGGGTATACCATTTGTGTTGTCCATGGTCGCGGAAATCCCCGGAGACCGCTGTGGCAGCCATCCGCTCGTACACTACCGAGACTTTCATTCCGTGTCTTCCGGTTTCAATTCCCATTGGGGACCAGCTACCTCATGCCGATTTGGTCCACATCTCTCTGCAAGGGGGACTCTTCAGATCGCCGTTTGTGGTCTGCTTTGATCATCCACGGTCGACCATCGTGATTGCAGTGCGAGGGACCCTGTCGACGGCCGATATCTTGGTAGATCTGAACTGCGATCTGACCGAGATCGATGTCCCCGGGTTGGAGAGCGGTGACAAGGCTCACACGCATTCTGGAATGGTGGGTTACGTAATTGAGAGGATCGAAATCTGTAACATCGACTTATGTTCCTCCATCCCCAGTTCCGGACGGCGAAGAATGTCATGCGGGAGATTGAACGCGAGGGCGTACTGAGGCGGTTGCTGCTGGAAGAGGGAAGCAAGTACCAGAGTTATGGCCTTGTCTGTTGTGGACATTCCTTGGGCGGGGTAGGTCTTCCAGCGAAACTGGCTGTACAGGAAGCACCCCATCTCTTAACACAATCATGTCTCGAAATAGGGCGTGGCTTGTCTGCTAGCCTTCCTCCTGCGCACAAGCACGTATCCGACAGCCCGCGCCATATGCTACAGTCCACCAGGCTGCATGGTAACTCACAGCGCACAGGGATACTTCCAGCAATTCTGCACAACCGTCGTCCTGGGCACTGATGTCGTTCCCCGACTCAATCGAGCGACAGTCGAAGACCTGAAAGTGAATGTCAACAGATGTCTAAGCACCTGCCACCAGCATAAACTTCGAGTTCTGGGCTCGTGGGTGTTACAGGACTGGTTGGGCGTACCATGGTTCTTGCGTCGTGCAAACAGCCCCGAGGAGGATGGGGAGGATCGGGCTGGGTCTGATAATGGGGACGGCGGGTTCGGCGAGCAGCTCACTACAGACGATGAGGAAGATCCCGACCCCGTCGCAGCCCAACGCCGTCGTCTACGGTCCAGTCGGAAACTGCGCCACGATACCCAAGAAAGTGTCGGGAGCACGAGCAACCTGGTAGTGAACCGCACTTCCGTCGGGTATCGGCCTGGGAAGGAACAGATACATCCGACGTTGACTCCGGATTTGGAGCTGGGTAATCCGATGGACAGCTTTCAGCTTGGAAGCGGCGAGGCATCGAGTGCAGCCCAGCAACCGCGGCGCATGTCGAGTCCCAGTCCGGAAAGATCTTCAAAATTGTCGAATTCGCAGACGATATACGCCAAAACGTACCTTCCGGGCAAGATTTTGTACTTTCAGAAGACCCGGGCTGACCTTGTGCAAAGACCAGCTCGTCCATCAGGGGGGGTTTCGGCTATCCCGGAGGCCGCATCATCAGCTGCCGACCCTCTCACCGACGACACGATATCACAACCCCGAGAGCTAGAAACCATCCGAGTATCCGCCGACTCCCCCTCCCAAACCTCCCCCTCCAGCGACACTAGCGGCCATCAACGCCCCATCAAACACCACACCCCCTTCTCCTCCTTCACCCGCTGGACCTCCTCCATGCGTCCCCTCACCAAATCCAAGTCGCGGCCGTCGCCCCGATCACAAGATCCCCGCCGGCACCCGCGCCTGTACACGGCGACATGGGCGACGGCAGACCAGTTCCAGGAGATTGTGATTTCGACGACGATGGCAGGGGATCATATGCCGAATCATATGGCGAAGGTGTTTAGGAATGTGGATGCTGCTGTTGCGAGGAGGAGAAGGCGGAAGGCGGCGGCGGCGGGTGGGGTTGGTGGAGGTGCGAATGGAGATGTTATTATTGACGTAGATGAGGATGAGGCGGGGGGGCTTGATGATGGGATCGTGCCGCCGGTTCTTGGAAGGTGAGGTTGAAGTTGTTCACATTTAGCATTGGACTGTGACAATTTTGGAGGAGAATCTCATCAGAACGATGATCTCGCAAGTGATATCAATCGCAGGCCCTTGCGTATGACCTCTACATATGTAACATTTTTGGTTTTGACAAAGTCCTCGAGCGTATGATACATTGAAAATATGTACAGTGAAAAAGAAAAGGGAAAGTTGGTGGCTCTTCGAGTAAAGGAGAGCGCATGTAAAGACATGTAGGAACTGGTTCAGGCGGA
Organism: Fimicolochytrium jonesii; assembly: GCF_025526975.1. Classification (NCBI taxonomy): domain Eukaryota; kingdom Fungi; phylum Chytridiomycota; class Chytridiomycetes; order Spizellomycetales; family Powellomycetaceae; genus Fimicolochytrium; species Fimicolochytrium jonesii. The sequence continues at coordinate 361,950 of NW_026515681.1, forward strand.
GGATGGAAACAGGTCGATGGACGTCGCATGGCAGCCGTGGCCCGCAATGGATGAAGAGAGATGGGATACCTCCCAAAGCCCGATCGGTTAAGACATGTGACATCCCAATTGTTGCCATGCGCGAAAAGCGCACTAGGATCGACATCTACTGAATGACGCAGCCCTTCTTTGGCGGCTCAGCATCCCCACTAGTCTGCTTCTCAATCTCCATCAGCATTGTCTCAAACGCTTTCGCAACCCCCTGGTTCAGCTTAGCCGAACACTCAACCGTGGCACAATTCCACTCCTTCGCCAGCGCCTCGGCCTCCGAGCTCTCCACCTGCCTCTGCTGATGCAAATCCAGCTTATTTCCCACCAACACCAGCGGCACCCACTCCATGCCGGTATAATTCAGAATTTTATCACGGACAACCGAACACATCTCAAACGAGGCACGCGAGGCGACGGAGTAGATGAGCATGTAGCCGTGTATCCCAAGGGCGTGTTTGGAGTTGAGGATGGAGTACTCGTCCTGGCCCGCGGTGTCGTAGATCTCGAGCAGGTACTCGTGGTGGGTTGTTGGGTGGCGCATGGTCTTTTGGAAGGTGTTTTCGATGGTTGGGTAGTAGGTTTCGGCGAAGTGGTTCTCGACGTATTGCACAGTGAGGGAGGACTTGCCGACGGCGCGGGAGCCGAGGACGGCGATTTTGCGGACCTGGGATTTGACGTGGGTAAACGAAACTTAGAGAAGAAGTCGGGGGCGGACTTGACGAGGACAAACATGCAGTGCGCTCGAGGACCCTTATCTCTCACTCACCTTAGCTGGACTGGCCATTGTTATGAAGCTTTGTTTGAGAAGGGGTAGAAACGAGATAACCCGTCGTCTTTTCGCGAGTGGAAAGTGTGATTTGAACGAGACTAGTGCGACGGCTAAGCGCACGAACGTTCTTGGAATTCGGGCGATATATGTAAAAGCCCGAGGAGGAGGCTGAGGTTTGTCTCTGGAGGTTTCGTCAAAGTAGTCCGGGAATGACGTTTCACCTGATGTCGATGTTGTTGGAGTTCCTGAGCCTCTCTGTCGACTTGTCAAGTCAGCCCAGCCGTGGAGGCCGTGGGAAAGTGGTGACGTTCCAAGCTGCATGACGCGGCTCTCTCTCGCTCTCTCGCGCTCTCTCCCGGCAGAAGTCGCTTGGACACTGCAACTCCAACCATGCATAGCCATGGACGACATAGACCTCGATATCGAAGGCACGGAGGACGACGACTCTACCGAACTATCCTCACCAACTCTACCGCAGGAACAGCCCACCGTCGCACATTCTCTGGCCCCTCCGACTGAGCTTCTAAGCCCAAATACCCTAAGGTGAGAAAACACCGTACGAAACAATCTTGGACCAACTGGACGATAACCTCGAAGATAACCCCACTTCCTATTGGTTTGTAGTGCCCAACTGCAACAACATGAGCTCTTGGGAGAACTGCTGGACCAGTTTCCAGAGCCCGACTGGCTCGATGCGCATACGGTGAGTTGCAGAATTGGGTCGTCAAAGCATCCGGTCCCTCACACATCTTCGCTGCTTTAGCAGACGTGGGGTGCGGCGCCAGATCCCGATATGGACGAACAGTCTCGGGCTCTCATAGCGTCGATGTTGGCCGAGGAGCAATTGTATCTTGGACAGGGCACGGTCGCCCTGCCAGGATCATCTAGCAGCGCGCCAAATGAAGTTGTGACTGATGCGAACGGGAAGCGGAAACGCCCTCCAACGGCGTCTCGGGAAGATAGCGCGTAAGGGCGATACTAGATTGGCCGCATACACTGAGGAGTCGGGGTATTCAATGGTCACTGTCGTTCCTGCAGAACTCGGAAACGGACGAAAAATGAGCAGGTCCGGTCTCACAACTTGAAATGGACCAAAGAGGAAGATGCCGCTCTTCGGGAAGGGATTGTATGTGTTCGGAGAACCATTTGGGATTTTCAATTGCGAATTTTTTTCCCATTCACACCTGTTTACGACGATAGGCAGTTCACGGATATGGTGCCTGGAAACAGATTGCAGCCCAAATGCGAACGAGGACTGCTCTGCAGATCAAGAACCATGTCAGGCATCTGACGGTCTACGGAGGTGTCCATTTCGAAGGTGCAGACGAATCGCAACAGACACTCGCGAAAAGTATTAGTCCGCAGATCGCAGCAACAACAGCGACAGCCGTCGCTGAGCCCAGTGATGATCAGAATGTAGAGGAAGAGGACATCGACATTTCCGGCGACGATGAGGAAGCGATGATTCCGGCAGTACAGCCGTTGACGTTAGAGCCCTTATCGGATACTGCAGAGACGGACGAGTCCGCTGATGAAGTTGGAGAGGAGGCGGTCGTGAGCCCACCGGCTGCAGCAGATATACCCGTGTTCAAACCCCCACCAGCGTCCTCGCATGCCATTCCCCTGAACGAGGGAGGACTTGAAGCGCCACCAAAGTCTCATGGAAATCGGTTTTCCTTAGACGAGCGAATACCTGTAATCACCAAATCGCCTGATATCACAAGCTTGGATGTGGACAGGAGAAATGAGGCGACGAGTCGCGACATCGAAAGGATGGAAGTTGATGAATTGATTGCTCTAGAAAACGAATCGAGCGTCAAGCAGGATAGCGATGAGGATTATGCAAAATCCTCATTGCAACAGACGGCGGACGGAGATGTTTATGGAGAGCAGTCTGTCGATCGTCATGAGTCGGGAAAGGAAGACCAGCCAGGACTGGCAAAGGCAGAATGTCAGAAATCGCCTGTTTCCGCCTCTGAAATCGTACAAGCTATAGATTCCGTCCTGAACCCTGCTGATCCGACACTACCTGATTCCGCTGCCAATAACGCAATCGACCGGGATATAGTGTCCCGGCACGAAGTCACAGCATTACCCGAATGGTTCCTATCCACACTAGCACTATCACAGGGCAAAAAGCCCCACCCGCGGACGCTACACAAAACCCCAGAACGCTACATGAAGATCCGCAACTACATCCTGAACGCGTGGGACAAACGAAAACCCAAATACCTGACCAAAACCAGCGTCAGGCCCGGATTGAAAGGTGAAGGCGACGTCAACGCCATTGGTCGCATACACGACTACTTAGAGCAGGTTGGGGCTATCAATGTGGGATGTCCGGAGAAAGGCGGGAGGAAGAACTATGGAATGAATTCTGCGAAGAAAGGAAAAGACGAGGCGTTAGATGATTTCACTGAGCAAGAAGCCGGGAGCGTATGGAACTTCATAGACGAAGGTCAACGCCGCAAACGGCGGGTACGGAACGCACAAGGCGAATGGGTGGACGAAGACGGCAACGGCGCAGCAGCATCCGATCTCTCCAAAGAGGAGCTCGAAATAGCGCGCGAAGAAGCCCGCCTCTTCGCCCTCAACTCCAAATACTTCGCCGACGAAGAGCTCGAAAAATTCGACAAACGTCTCCTCAAACGTCGCCAACGGCAACAAACCACCAACAAATTCGAGAACGGCCCCGTCTCTGACGTCCTCGGCGAATACGACCCCTTCCGCCTCATCCCCAATCGTGCATATTCCGATTCAACCCACATCCCGCCCTTCACAGTAACGGTCGAATCCAACGCCCTCATCACAATGGACTTCCACTCCCACCTCGCCCAAACCGAAATCATCGGCCTCCTCGGCGGAACCTACGACGCCCTCACATCCACCTTATCCATCCGCGACGTCTTCCCCTGCCAATCCATGAGCACGGGCGTCCAATGCGAAATGGACCCAGACTCAGAAGTCCAAGCCCGCGACGCCTTTGCACAAAAGGAACTCGACGTCGTCGGGTGGTATCACTCCCACCCAACCTTCGAGCCCATCCCCTCCATCCGCGACATCGAAAACCAGACCAACTACCAAACCCTCTTCCAGCGACACGATACGGGCGTCGAACCCTTCATCGGCGCCATTGTGTCCCCATATGACCCCGCATACGCCGCTGCGCGAAAGTCGAAGATTGGCTGGGTGCATATCTCGCAGGAGTGGAATTCGGGGCATGAGTACAGGTTGCCGTATGCGTGTGTGGTTAGCGTTGTGCCGAGCGAGAGGTTGGGGGCGGAGCTGTTTGCGGGGTTGGTGGGGTTGGTGGGGGAGTATCGGGGCTATGAGCAGTATGTATATTCATCCATGTTTCCCCCTTCTTTGTGTGTTCAGACCTCATGGCTAACCCTACTCAATCTCCCCCAGCCGAATGGACCTCTCCAAACCCTTCGCCTCCCGCCACGACCCCTCCTACACTCGTCTCGACAAACTCATCAACAGCATCGAGTCGCACGCCCAGGTCGTGGGCACCGCGGATGAGACGCAGGCGTTTGTGACGCGGCTGAGGGAGATGGTTGTTAAGGGGTTTGGGATGGGTGGTTGAGGCTGCTTATCTTATGGCGCCTGGAGTCTCCTCTGTAGCTACCATGTAAATAGCGGATTGATGATACCTACTGCTTGCCGCTTTTGTTCAAAGCGAGCGCTCTAATGAAAAACCTGGATATCTTTTTCAAGAGTATCCTCATTCGCGTTCTCGGCGACCTCGGAGATCTGAAAGCCAAAAACAGTCTTTTCGGAGAAAATTCATTCAATTGAATTGAAACCTACATACAGGAAAGGGGGAAGATATACAAGTCGTGTAAATAGATATACTGAAGCTTACGAATCCGGAGTTCATGGCGCCTTACACGCCGTACGGGTATCAAAGACACATCAAAACAAAGTAAATCAAAGAAAAAGGAGTACGCCAAAGTCCAACGAGTATACGACTGTCCATTCACAGTCCTCCAACTCAAATCAGTACCTGAACTGCTCCCTCCCCCCTTGCAGTCGTTTCTCCATCGGACCCGGCGATCGCGCGGAGGTATACATAACCGGCATACTGTACCGTCCATTCTCCGGGTTATGATGGTGATGCGGGTGCCCGAACGGCAGCGGCGGCGAAGTGGAAGTGCGGAAACCCTGCGCCGACATCGGGGGCGGATAACTCCCACGCGGGAGCGAGTTGCTTTCAACGGGGCCGCGGGAGAAGCTGCGATGGGCTGCGAGGGCGGCTAATGGAGCGTCTTCTTCGGGGACGCCGTTGGGGAGGAGGGTGATGGAGGGGGTTTGATGGTGGTCCGTGGGCATGAGCACGATGGTGGAGCCGCTTGCTGAGGAGGGTGGGGCGTCAGGGGTGTCGACGCGGGGTTGGAGTTCCTCGGCGGCTACCGGCACGATTTGGAAAAGGGGTCCGTTGCGAGAATGCGCGCGGGTGTCGATACCAAGGAATTTCGGCGTCTCGGCGCGTTCAGGGGGCAGGTCGTTCTTCATGTCCTGGGGGTTCTTGATGGCGGTGAGACCCATCTCGTTGTACTTCTTGACGGCCAACTCCTCGTGCTTGTCGGCATCGACGGCGTCTTTGGGCAGTTTGGTGAAGTAGGTGGTTTGCACGTACTTGGCGAGACGCGCCGCGATCTTGCCCAAGGGTTTTTCGAACAGGTAGTGCAGGAGCGTGGCCATGATCATCGAGCTGCCGAATGTGAATAGCACACCATCGATGCCTTCGATGCCGTAGTTGTGGACCAGGTGGATGCCGACCGGGTGGATCATGTAAAGCGGGAAAGAGATCTCTCCGGCGAAGGTGAAAAAGTTCCATGTGAAAAAACGGCCGAAGGATCGATCCCTGCAGTATAGACTGACGACGAGGATGATGACCGCAGAGCCAATGACGGGCCATTCGCCCATGTGATCGGCATACCACGACAGCGGTTCTCGCGGGATTCGCCTATGCAGGAGAATGCGCGCATAGTACGGGAAGGTGAGGAACAGTACCAACACAATCACCCAGAGCACCAGGTCCGCGGCGATAGAGATCCACTTGGAAGCAAGTTTGCTGAACTTCTGGTTGACGTTGAGTGCCTTGGGCCGCGACTCGTAGATCACGAAGCCGTATTGCGCAAATAGGTGGTAGATGAAGGCAGCCAGACTTCCCAGCCAGAACCGAGGCATGAACGGGAAGATGTGGTAGTAGTTGATCGTCCCGTGCGACGACCAGAACATTGGCACGATCCAGATGTTGATCAGAGTCAGTGCTATGAGCAGCATGATGCGGCGCCCGAATCGGTAATAAACATGGATGACTCGGTTGTGAAGACCCTTGCGATAGTGTTCTTGCATCATCTTTTCGGCCTCTCCCAAACCTGTGAAATCAGATTCTGTTAATTGAAAGGCTCGTGTGAAGGTGATGAACTGAGCGCTAGCTGGCATACCGTACGGATAGTTTGGCGGATTGGTTTTAGTACCCATGATCCATTCCCCCAGCTTGTCCTTCCTCTCAGCCATCTCGTAGAGAACGCTATAAGGGAAGATAGGAGGTAAGAACATGTTTAAAGCATTCCCACACCATGACAAGAATCACATCACTCACATGTAGAATGGCATAATAAGGTAGTATTCGAACTCTGGAGGAATGGTCCAGAAAATGGAGTTCACATCGTAGAAGAACGCATACGGAAGAACCTTGTTCCATCCAAACGCGACGTAATTCCGCAGATCGCCGTACGGTTGGTGCAGCTCGCTCACAGCCGCAATGATGACCAGAACGATCCAGTACAGGGGCAAGATTCGGAAAGCTCGACGAATAAAGTACTTGATCCACCGTACGCTGAGCCAGGGCACAAGGATGCCATTCTCGGACCATTTGACGTATTTGGCATCAGGGGGCCGTTGCGGTTCCGTGAGGGATCTGACAGTGAGCAGGAACGCGGAGAGGACAAAGAAGAAGAGCACGGCTACGTTGCCCATCTCCTGCAACGCTTCCCAGCCGTTTAGGTACATCATCGCACCCGTGCCTCCCGTCAAGTGTCCTGCTACGACTCCAAGAGCAGCGACGCCTCGAAGGCCGGTGAGACACGGAACGTTGAAGAAGACTGCGCCTTTGCGCACGGGCTTTGTTTGTAGTGGGGCTTCTCCATCGTTGGCTTTCTTTGGTTCAGGAACGTCAACCGTAGTCGTTACCTTATGGTCAGGTCGCGTCGCCATCGCTGTGACATTCAGAGGGGCGGCCATCCGGGAATTCTCTGACAGAGATAGAAGTGGAACGTAAGGCTTTCGTTTCACACAGCGGAAGAGAAGTGCTGAAGACCGCGAGGAAGCAAGCCACGACCTCGGAGCCGGCCAATCCAACGTTGCGTGCTCATATGAGCCCATCACCACATACCTGTCATGCGTCCTGCTTCTGTAACCCCAAAGAATAAACCTTCAGCACGTTGGATATCAACGACCTTCCAAAACTACTGGGATTCTCCAAAATCTCGATAGCTTTCAGCGCAGGGAACAATCAAGATAGATGCTTGTTGAACCCCTCAAGAGTCCAGACCATGGCACGTTCCTCAAGTCGTCCGTCGTCCATCGTTCGTTTGCAAGGACGGGCAGGGAGAAAACGGAGGAACCAGCCCGCGCGCGGGAAGGGTTGGCGAACCCTTCTGAGGCTGGTTCTCGCATAACGGCGTAACTGCGGTGACCGTCAGAAAAAAGAGGGTTGGTTGAGCGCTTGCGGTATATGATGTTATTTGAGCGTGGGCCAAGGGACAAGCCTCATCCGCATGGCCCATGCGCAGAATCCAGGAGATATCGATATGGCCCTTGGTGGATGCCTGCCCTCGTCCCGCTCTTTTTGCAGAGCAAAACGGCCAATGCGCGCACAAAGCACTTCGCAGGGATTCGGAGGCGCGGGCGAGGAGGTGGAACTGACACCCGAAAGTGTTCTTGGGTGGGTAAAGAAAGGTAAAGCGGCATCGTCGTCGTTCTCCCATCTCGGCCAAGATTGGCATTGGAAGTGTTCGGGATCGAGCACACAACAAAGAGAACACTTCGTCAAACCTAGCATATCGGCAACATTGAGAACATAGTTGACCAAAGGAGCAACTCCAAGCACTACCACCAATATCACATTCTGACATTCTTCGAAAAGAATCAATACACATAACCGAAACGACAGTCAAGATGCGCCATCCAGTAACACTCATCCCACCATCCCCCACCGTCCTCCTCCTCCTCCTCGCCCTCCTCCTCACGCTGCTCAACCCAAGTTCCGCCTCCCCCGCCCCCCGGCCCCTCCCGCAACAACACACCTCCCCCAACGACCCGCTCCCCCAAGACCCGGGCCCACCACCCAACATCGACTGCATAGTCCAATGGTCCGACTTCTCCTGCTGCGCCAACAACATCAAGACGAGCAAAGGGACCGTGCTCGTCACTGCGAGTGGTGAGGGCAAGGTGTGTCCTTTGACGTTGAGTCGGACGGAGTATTGTCAGGTTGGAGACGCTGATTGTGGGCCTAATGGGGGCGTGAGGGCGGGTGTGGGTGGGGTGATGTATGCGATTGTGGGGGTTGTTGTTGTTGCTTGGGTTTCTTTGTAGGCTGAGACGGCGTAGTCGGACATCGCATGTCTCCCATGTCTTCCCATGTCTTTCCGATAATATTTGTAATTGTAGATGATGGAATGGTCCCCGTCTTCATGTATTTGTATTTAAAGCCCCCTGCGAGAGGAATCAATCGATCTAAACTACTCTACACCTACGCTCGATTTTTAATTTACTACACTACTGCTCTTGTAAGAGCTATGCCTCCGCTCTACAACGCATCCTTGAGCTTCTGATACATCTCCTCAAACCGCTGCTTATCAGCGGGCCGGATGCTCTTTTCAGCCTTCCAGTACAGGGCAGCGGCACGGTCGAGGTCGTTAGCGGTTTGTAGCTCGAATTTGATGGAGAGGAGCCATGAGTCTGTGTGAGGGGGAAAGCGAATAAGACGTCAGTGATCCGATGAGATGGGGAATACTTAGATAAACTCGCACAATGCAACTCACCAGCATCCTTCTCATCAATACCCACCAACCCTTCCCACACCCTCCTAACCCCCTCCAACGCCTCATAATCCACACCTTTCTTCGCGGCCCCATATCTCCTCACCTCCTCCTCCTCCTCCCCATCCTCCCGATCCCGTCCCCGTTTCCCGTCCCCCTTCTCCATCTCCCGCAACTCATCGGTCTCCAACTGCGCCCACGTCGCCCAAAACCTCTTCGGTCGCGTTTTGATCTGCGACAAGTGTTTTGCGACGCGACGGACGGCGGTGATTCCGCCGACGCGGTGGGCGAAGGTAAGGTATTGGTCTAGAATGGTGGCTTCGTGGGCTGGGCGGGTGTGTTGGAATGATGCGAGGGCGCGGTTGAAAAGGTTCTGTTTGTGGGTGGGGTCAAGGAGGATGGCGCTGGTGGATGAGTCGTCCGATTGATCGTCGTCGTCGGAGTCAGCATCCGAGGTGTTTGTGATGACGGGGTTTGTGGGCGTGGAAATCGACATGGTGACGAAGCTGAGGTAATGGGTCCACACCTGGGCAAGCGCGTCGGGATCGGTGACTTTTCTAGTGGCCTTTTCGTATGCGGCGACGATGGAAGATCGTTCGTTGGAGGGTAAACGGGGGATCAGAAGCAGCCATAACTTCCCGCTCGTCGGGATGCGTTCGAGTCCCCTTCCGAGGACATCGACTGATACAGACGGGGACTCCGAATCTGAGTCCTCGACGTGTAAGGTCCATTGTATGTACAGTTCTTCAGATACATTGTTTGTCGACTCCGCCTGCGCAAAGACCTTTGACAACAGACGGGATAAGTACAGCTTCAAATTGGGCTCATCGGATAACTGGTACTGCCGTTGCAAGAACACCGCATACACGCCGTACACCTCCGGGTTAGCGAGGTCCTCCACAGCCGCCTGGAACGCAGTAACGGCGGCTTTCAGAGCAGCAGGGTATGCCGGGCTATCCGACTTGACACCGTATAATGGTCGCTCAGCCAGAACCCCTCTCGCCATCGCATTTCTGCCGAAATCCCTCTCCAAAGTGTCCAGAAGTTCCTTCTGCCCTTCGGTCGTCTCTGGAAACTCTTCGTACATTTTCAAGAAGGACAAGCGGAAATCGAGGTCATTCGGGATCGTCTGTATCGCGTTTCGGTAGATCGCTCGTGGGATGAGGGTTTTCAGCAATGCTTCCTGCGACGCGGAGAGTTTCGACGCCAGCATGGGCGCCGTGTCGGACGAGCTGCCTTCTTTGGCTGATGCGGAGAGAGTGGTATCCTTCTGTAACGAGCTCTGAGAAAGACCGGCCTCCTCCTTCAAATCTGGCAGATCCACCGATTCGACTTGAGGGGCTGCGGTCGCTTGGGCCTCCTTCACAGCCCCCTCTCCCGTCTTGAACAGCACCTTTCTCCGCTCCTTGATCTTTTGCACCCACAAAAGCTCCAACTTGAAGTACTCCATCCATAGCTTCTTGCTCTCCGGGTTGATACGCAACCCCCGCTGCAACAACACCCGTGCGCTCGACATATTGGTATTATCCTCGAACTCCCACGCGGCCGCCATGATCCAAAACACATCGTAGGTCGGATGCAGCTGGATTGCCCTCGCAAACACCTTCCCCAACGCCTTTGAACTCCGGCTCGCTCTGCACCAGTCGAAATACTGAATCCACAGCGTCAGGTCGCCTGCAAACCGCTTGAGCATTTTGTCGTAGAGGCCGTGTATCCGCCGTGTGATAGAGTAGTCGGAGAGACCGCTGGTTTTGATGCCGAGTTCGATCTCCTGTGCTGTTGGCGGTTTGTCCATTCCCAAGCGCTGCTTTCGTTTCCTTCGTAACCGTTCCAAATTCTCTTCGTAGGCGATATAGCGGAGGAAATCGGCTTTAAGGGGGATGATACGGTGCACTCGGTATTCGTGCGTTGTCCTCTGCTTCACGATCGCTTTTATCTCGTGCTGTGGACGGCCTTGAGGGTCAGCTTTTCTGGCGAACCATGAATTGGACTCAGTCGCCCACATACCGGTTGGAATATTCCCCTCTCCTGCAAGTCCTCTAACTCCGGGACCATCTTCTCCAGGTGGTACTGCACCTGTTCCGCCATGCTGAGTGGCTCGCCTGTTCAGGGCCTGAAATGCGAGAGTGCTTTGTGTTTGAGAAGGACGTTTGAGTGCAAGTGCTGAGTTTTTCGCAGGAGCCCTTTCGCTACTAGAAACACACAAGCGTCGGATTAAATTTCCAAAGCACGTGAAAAATATGTGAAGGCAGAAAGCAGATTAAACAACTATGCATTGACATGAAAAACCCTCTAGAGGCCGGCACGGAGCACAGACCAACAACGTCCTTCTTTCCTCACACGGCCAAATCACGTGCAAACTACTACACTCAATTTAAATCGGTGGTCACAAATCACAAGCCGCGCACATATCGCGTGACGGATTCAGATCGGGGGGAACTTGTGCGCCATCTCCGCTTTCGGCCTTCTGCAGAGGCGAATGGCAAGTTGGCAACCGTGAGGAGAGATGAGAGGGGTGACACTTGCAATGAAGCTGGCCCACCGGCGAGGGCGTGGGGATATCTGCGCGTCGTGGGACGCAGGCAGAGGATTGGGGGCCAGGTGAAGCCCACCCCGAAACCCCCCGTCGATCTTGGGGTGCCGCGAGTGACTCATGGCTGTACGCGGGCCCATGAAACGAATGAATGGATGGATGCACATGCAATGATGCATATATACGAGACCCGTCCCACAAACACCATCCAACCGCTGTTCGGGCGGCGATCAGAATCAGAATACGTAACCTCAGAGTTGGCTTGATTCATCGAGTGGGTTTCGGGGCCGAGAGCCGGATTTCGAAGCGATCGATGCTGTCCACGGGGATATATATGTGCCAAGCATACCAATGGCAAGCCGTTTTGGCCGAGTCATCCTTGTTTACGGGCGAGCAAATGGGGTAAAGTTAACGTTTTGGTGGAGCTGTGCACTGTGGGAACATGTATGTGAGGCTAGAGATGTGAATCTGCTGCAAGCTGTTCGTCAGCGGTCATCGGTGGATCACCGACACATGGGCGCGAAATCTCCACCGACCCGATGAGGGGATCAAGATTCAAAAGATAGATTTTGTCTAGCCCTTCCGTTTGCCCCATTCGCATGTGTGTGTGCGAGCCCATGCGCACGCTGATTGTGCGCAAGCAGGGTTTCACAGAGAAAAATCAGAGTTATGACATGAGAAAATTACGCTTCGGCATCAGGACTATGATGAATACTACAGTATACAGCACAATCGATATCTTTTTTAGTTGCCCTAAATATGATATGGTGGGCACGACAGACTTCGGTCGGCCCTGCTCTTTCGTCCCGGACCCATCACCTGGCCTTCCGGAACACGAACCCTTCAGAACAAGCCTTCCTGGGAACAGCGTTCCCATCTCTTTACGTTGAATCAAGCCAGCCGGAGCCAGAGCCAGAGCCTGGACCCTCTTTTGGCAAACAACACCACTCTTTTAGTCGATACCGCCGATTGTGCCTGTTATTGTGCTTATCCGCCCGCGCCTATCACTTCGACGCGTATTTGTTTGCAAAGGGGTCTTTTCACGCACACAAAGGCTTCGCAAACTTCCTTTGCTCACCTCAATTCCGAGCAGGGGGTTCACCTTATTTGTAACCGTCGCCCTGGTTCCTTCTTGCCCCCCCCACTGACCAACAAAGGGGGACCCGCCGCTGCTGGCAAAACGTACTATCGAGGGGCGGGCGCAGCGGAATCGAGAAAAAGCTACCGTCGTCCGGAGCACTCGGAGGAAAGACACATTACCCTTTTGGGGGAGACACCGCCATTTTTCTGAAATTGAAGCATACATTTTTTCGGCCGACCCTCGACCAGGTATGGTAGATACCGCCCGAATGAAAATTCTCGAATTTCCATTCGGTCATTCGGACGGGACATATTCCCCAGGAGTATCCACTTACGGTTAACCTTCTAAGGTCAATTATCGCATTTCCATTCAGGGATTAGGAAAAACGGAACTCGCTAAGCCCTCGCAAGGCGCGCCAGGGCAGTCTAGACCGATCGAAACCTCCTCGGACACAGAACGCATCTACCCCATTGTTCGCAGCACCACATCGCTGCACGCGTTTACTGTTGACGGATTAGCCCTGCGGGTGACACTAGATTCCAGCCTACCTTTTTAGCTGTGCAGTCGAGCGTTGGAAAGCGTTCGAGGCTTCATCACAACTTACGGGCATTCCTAGCCCGTGTTCTCGACTCCAACCAGCCATCGCCGCCACGAGCGGGAACGGTGATCTGGCCAAACAACGTGCGATCGTCGATCTGTTGGACCGCCTAAGATCTTCAAGGATACTTGAACCCCTCCCCTCCTGCGCAGAGTGTCTAACATTTCGGAGCCATCGGCCTCTTGAAAGCGAACCCTGTGCCTGACTTTGTACTTAAAAGTACCGTCAAATCACCCATGCACGCGGACTCGTCAAGCCTGCGTTCTCGCCTATTCCACGATACCATTTCACTATAGCGAAAAACCCTCCTCCCTTTACGCATTCGTCCGTAACGACAGCGTGCTCGGTCAAATCAGGAAATCAAACCCCTTCCGACGATCCTTTTGTGACCCCCGGCTCAAGTGCAGACGCATTTCGGTGATCTCCACATCCATCGGGCTCGGCCATACCGCCTGCCACTTAACCCGTGGCCCTCCACAGCTACACCTCGGCCTGTCGATCTTGCAGAGCTTTCCCACAATCCTTCGGCCATACATCGACCCTTCGTGCATTGTACCTACCCAAAAGCATACCCTTCGGCGGCTTCTGCCTTCCACATTCCTCGTAGTTCCGACACTTCGACGAGGCGCGACCTCGACCCTTCCATACGTTGAAAGCTTGACGCGTGTTTCGCCACGTCAATCGGGCAGTACTATTCGGCTTCTCGACGTCGTCTCCACGCTTCGTGCCGAACAAGTCCCCTGCCTCCACATTAGCACCTTCCCCGCTCTTGACGAAGTGAATATAAGCGAACCCATCACGGTCGTACGAATCAGTTTGTTTCCCCCGAGACGCGTCAGCGTTACATGCGCACCTCGCCTTCGCGGACAGCCGACCTGTGTTTCGACCATCCAGATTGATCCCTTCGAAGGAGCGCCTTCCTCACTGCAAGCCACACTCATCCTATCCCTCATCCGCTATCCCTCATCCTATCCCTTGAGGTAATGCATACCTACTTCCAGTTCGTCTTCGCCCTTTGAATGCATCCTCCGTCGGGATCCGTCGGCAAAGTTGTTGTACAGCAGACGTGTCAGTCAGATTCTGATCCCTCCTCCTGATCTCTCCCCCCCATCCTTCCATGTAGACATACTCCGCGGACGGAAAGGGCCATGACTTCGCGGACGACATCACCGCCGGGCCTCGGTGCGCCCATCCACATGTCGCCAAGTTTTCCCATCACCGCCAACGATGGCGGCAACAGCTTCTGGCGTCGGCCACACGGTGACGTCCCTTCCGGCACGGCATCGTCCGGTAGTCTAGACAGCCCGTACTCATATGCGGACCGCGGGACAAGCCGATCCATCTTCCCTGCGCGTGCATCCGACGTCGAACCGCCGCATGCGTTGAAGGTGTATGAGCAAGGCACCCTGAATTCATCGTACATCCCAGCAGCAGCAGCAGCAGCAGGGTCGACGTCGTCGTCCTACCCGGGCCAATACCGGAACCCGTACGCGCCGTATGATCATCAGTCGACGAGCAAAGGCGGCTTCACCTGGCAGCAGCATCAGCAGCAGCGCACATCCACACCATACCCGTCGCTGCAGGGTCCGCCGTCATTGCTTCGGACCCCGCTGGCGACGCCTACAGAACCGCAGCCGCATCAGTATGTCGGGTACTCGCAGGCGGCCCCGTCGCAAGCACATTCGGCGTACCGGTTCCCGCAGGAGTTTGCATCCCAGCCGCCGCCGCCGCAGCAGCAGCAAACAGCCTATATGCAGCAACCAGCGACGGTGATGGCCAAGCACACGCAGCAGTTCTATGGCAGGTCGGCGCCGTCGGCGGAATGGCAGGGTCCGGCGGATCCAGACCTGGCGTTCCGTGCTTCGCGGCGAGACTCCGCGGGGTACATCCATTCGCAGGATGGACGATCGCCGGTGAAAGGTGGCGGTGCGGCGGCCAAGTCGATGCCGAGGGGCAAGGAGAAGGATAGTCGTCGGTTCGTGTGCAATGTGGATAATTGTAACAAGACTTTCAATACTTCGTAAGCAGACTCTCTCTGAGATTGTGATCGATGACAGCATCTCATGTCTCGCGTTGAGAGGCATATTTGGAAAAGGTTACTGACTTACTTCTTTCTCTTCTCCTTTATAGAGGTCATCTAGCCCGGCACATCAAAACCCACAGCGGCGAGAAGCCCTTCAGCTGCCCCATCGGCGACTGCATGTCCCGGTTCTCCCGCCACGACAACATGCTGCAACACTATCGCGCACACACCCGCAAACTGCGTCTCGCAGCAGAAACAATCGACGGCGCCAACGGCCAGCGCGGACTCGCCAGCCCGGAACTGACACCCTCGTCGGCGGGCGAACACAACGGCGCGCCTTCCAAACGCTCGTCAACATCAGATGGCGTTCCGAACGCCAACGCCAACTCGGGAGCAGCGATGCCCGCCCTGGTCACCCCCGCGAGCTCCACAGACAGCGTCAACACCGACCCCGCGGCGTCGTCATTTATACCCCCAACAGGCTACGCCTCCGCGTCCAACGCGCTGACCAACGCAGTCTCGGCCCTCGTGAACACCAGCAACCCGCCCCGTGCCGCCGGCATGCCGCGCCGCATGTCGACGCCCGTGCTCATGTCCTACGGCAATTACGCGGATGAGTATGCGCGGCAGACGGGTGGCGGGTGGATGAACAATGCGCCTGCGGCTTCTGCGGCTGCTTATGCGAGTGATCCCCGGACGGCGCAGACGGAGATGCGCAACCCGGGTGGTGCTGTGTACTGGGGCGGGGCGGTGTATCGCGGCGACGGCGGGCCATTCCCAGGTCAGGAACCGACCGGGCGACGAGGGGCAGAGCCAAGCCGCGGCCGCTCCATGTCCTTCTCCACCGTCTCCGCCAACGTCCTCCAACCCAACCGCGAGCAGACCGTAGCCGCCGACGGCCAGGAGATGTGGGCGTACCCCATGAACGTCGGGACAACAGGCTCAACCTCCCGAATCGTCCCTCAATCAACCGACACCTGGCCAAACACCGCCACTCCGATGCAATCCGACCCCCACAACCCCGCTCATTTCGCCCCACCCTACGAATACCGCACCTACCGCGGCGACCCGGCCCCCGACCCCGCCGCAATGGACGCGCTTGCCCGCCGCCGCGCTTCCATCCACGTTATGGGAACACAGCCGGCGGCGGCGTCGCCTGTATACCCGATGCGGTCGCCGATGGCTGGGAATAGCACGCCGGGGGTGGTGGGTGAGCGAGCGGTGGCGCCGACGTTGACGGCGGGGTTTTCGGCGTACTCCATCGGAGGCGAGGCGAGGGGGGTCGAGGAAGGGCAGTTCCGTTAGTAGTTTTCCCCCGCTGGATATTGCCGGGGGTGTGTGTGTGTGATTTGTACAATTTCCCCTCTTTTTTTTTTGTGTTTTTTGGACGACCCCCCCTTTCGTTTGACGATACCGGCGGAACAAGTGCGGAGGGGGGAGCCGGTCTTTCTCAACGGGTCGCCTCTCTCGTTCTTGCGTTCCCAACCAACCCAAAACCTCATTCAGTGAAAGCCCCCCCCCCCCCCCCCCCCCCCCCTCGCGCGCGCCACACATCTCGAAAGAAAAGCTTAGGCCCCCCTTGTACTTTCCCGGATTACCCCCGCAACGCCCTTTTCGACGTTCCCCCCCCCCCCCCCCCCCCCCCGCCCGCCCCTTTATCGCAAGACATGTTGGCCCCTTTGTGACTTACCTCCTCCCCTCCCCCAACCCGGGTTTTCGCATGGATCTGTCCCATCTCTGCTCTTCCCTTCACATCCGATGCATGGGGGATCCGACGCATGGGATCCGATGCCGATGCATCCGAGGGCGGAACACGAAACCAGGACTCTATACCTTCCCTCCCACCCTTTCTTTTCCCTTTGACCCCCCCCCCCCACTGGTGTTTTTTTGAAACTCTTTTTTGTCTCGTTTCTTGTGTATACTTGTTCTTTTGACGTTCGTTCGGTTTGGGTTGGGGGAAATGAAACGACAAAAACCAGTTTTTTCTGCTTCGAGTTGGGTGGATGGGAATTGGACCATCGCCCCTATATCATGGGGGGCTGCATTTATAGATGCATATGCGGGGTAAGGTTGGGCTGTTGCGCACGCGATGGGGCTCGCAGACACCCAGGACGCGTGGGTTCGCGCTTTCGGACTTCCCGTCGCACACGCGCCGGTCAACGACCCCGAGGAGGTGGGAGCGTTCCAGAGCGGTGGAAACTCGAAGAGCAGAACGCTGTTCACACCACCAGGAGAGACGCTTTTACTGTAGTACAACGTCAAGCGTTTCGGCAGTCTGCGCAATATCCAGATCCAGCTTCACTTCCTGAGCTATGCCGGATGCCAGGAACCGTAAAGGCCAATGATGGAGGGAGGCGTTCGCGGTGCAAAGTGTCATTTGTGTGCCGTACTGTGAACGGACAAAGGCTTTATGTACAAGGGAACACCACATTGCGCACTCTCGCTCGATACCACATCCGTAATCTACGCGTTCAAAAGAAGAATTTGGGGGGAGCGGGTTGGGGGAGAGCTTGGAGGCTGGGCTCTCCCCATAGGGCAACAGGGGGAGAGGTAAAGGGGACGGAGAAACTCTGGAGGAATCATGGAGACCGACGGTTTTTCACTTGGAGTGTAGGATTGCACGCATGTATGCGCAGAGATCGAGAGCCGTAATGAACCAAAATACATCCGTTCATGGCGTTTATGAATGTGCGTATTTGGCTGTCCAGTCGCGGGCTGTGTGAGAGTTGGGAAACGGTCAAGAGTCAGTATCAATGCACACTTTGGTATCCAGACTCCATCGAAATAAACCCCTACCAGTAGCAATCGCATCCTTCTCATTCTCCTTCCAATGCTGCGCGACGTCGTTCGCCAGTGGGTCGTCCGGGTTGGGCGCCGACAGGAGAGCTTGTATGGACAGGAGAACTGTGCGGATTTGGAGAGCGGGCGACCATTTGTCTATGTGTGGGAGGAAACAGGGTTGGCGATTAGCGCATCGTCACATGCGTTGTCTTTCATGGATCATTACCCTTCAAGATGTCCAAGCAGATACGCCCCAGCTTGTCGATATTCGGGTGGTAAATCTTTGTCAAGAACCGCACTTTTGGTGGTGCCATGGGGTACTCCTCGGACAAGAACAGTTCAAGCTTGAAATCTCCTCCTGGAAGTCGGAAGAAACGATCATCGCATGAGTTCCGGAACAAATTTCAGTACGGCTCCATTATTTTCATTTTCATAGCGCCATGGCAGTCCACCGCGCCTTGCGATCCGAAATCCTTGATGCCTTCAGATCCTCAAATCCGGGTCCATCCTGTTCTTGTCCTTCCCATCCTGCCCACCACCGTCCGAACCAATTTCCCCCTGCTCGTTCACACACCTTCGAAAGGGGACTGCTGTGGCCCGGAGATAACGACATCAAAGTAGCGCAGATTATCGTCGTGAGGTGTAGCGCTGATACCCGGTGCTGGCTCGGCCATCAGCCGTTCCGTTTCCTGTTTGTGGTGGGGGATGGGGATGTTAGTAGACATTCGGACGTGATCTGTTTTACCGTCGTTGTCTGTTTCTTAGTTCAATTATAGGAACCCCTGAAGCAGGCCAGGTATCCAGGTATCGCCGAGCAGGGTATCCCCCCACTCCGAAAAGGACCTCGAACAGTCACATCTTGGAAACCACCACGACGGCCACCCGAACCATCACGGAGTGCAGGCTCAGTCCGGCCTCCTGCATTCCCACCACCTCCAAACTATTTTGTTTCTCACCTTGACAATACGCTTTGGAAGAGCCATGATTGTTCGTGTTGCGGTTGAATTTGGAGGAGTGGGTGGCTGTTCGGAAGGTCCTGTCTATCTGTTGGGCGTGGGAAGATGGGCAGGCGGGTCGTCCACATCCGCCTCATCTTCTTCAAAAAGCACATATAAATGGAGCCGCTGGCACGTGACAACTTAAACTCGGCGTGGGTGACATCACCCGCTTCGCCCCTCTTCTCCCTCTTGGCCCCCATGTCTTCTTTAGGTGGCAAAAACAACCCTCGCAGCAGACACAGACAGATTGGACAGATTGGAGAGCCAGTGGCCCTCAACGGCCTCTTTCAGCTATCGCAACTCGCAGTGCTGTACAAGAACTCAGCAAACCCCCCTCCGGACCCAGTGGAGATCACTCTTTACCACCCCAAGATGCCAGTCGCCGCACTCTTCCAAACGAAGCGCCCTTCTTACGCGAGACACCGCTCCCTCTACCTCGTCTCCTTTGTCCTGGTAGTACTCCTCTGCCTCGCCACCCTCTCCTTCACCCCCGCGCACGCCGCCAACACCCGCAGCAGCCGTGCGAAAGACCGCGTCCTCGCCTCGGACATCCAAATCCTCACCCTCTACAAAAACAAGTACACAACCGGCAAGCGCTCCCGCCCCGTCCCCCAGCTCAAATGCACCAACACAGGCATTGAGAAACCCCTCTGTAAAGACCCCGCTGCCCTACCAGACGTCGTCCAATGCCGCCAGGTCGGACTCAACGCTGCTGGTGAACCCCAGTGGAAATGCGAGGCGGAGCTGGAGGATCTGTATAAATTTGGGACGACAGATGTGACGTGTGAGGGGTATGATTACCCCGAGGACCCGTATGTGCTGGTGGGGTCGTGTGGGGTCGAGTATACCATTTTGAAGACGCAGAAGTGGTTTGAGAGGGAGCGTGACCGCGGGGCAGGGAGGGGCAGGGAAAGTTACCGTGCGTCCGACGACTCCGGAAACTCATGGTGGGATACCCTCTTCGGCGCCTCCCACTCTCCTTCATCACCCCACTACGACCCGTACCCCGAACGAGCGACGCGGGAGCCCAAAATTACCCATTGGCTGCGGTCACTACTACCCTTTGGACTGGGAGCGCTGATCCCGGACTTTGGATTGGACCCGATCGCGTGGCTGGGATTGAGGCACAAGTTTCCGTTTTCGCTGATTTTTGGAAGTGGGGCCGGGTATCGGGGTTATAATGATGATGACTGTGAGTTTGTGGAGTAAGTTGGGGGTGTTTCTTTGGTGGTGGTGATAATGGTGGGGTGTGTGCCCCCCAGTTAGAACGTGTTTTCCTCCTATCTACTTACTCATCTATCCTTTCGCTTTCTACTCCCTTCCCTTCTCCTGCGAACAGCCTCATACGCACATTCCAACAAGACGGGCTTCAGCCTGCCGCGTCTCATCTGGTACATTGTCTTAGGACTCTTTATCTATAGGTGAGTCTTACCCCCTACCCTCCCTCCCATCCCCGCCCCTTCCTCCTCATAGTCATACCTCTCTCTTCACGCACAGTGTTTACCAATTTTGGTTCCAACCCCGCCGACCCACGCAAGCCGGACGTCCCAATCGCGGGTCTGGAGGTAACGGCGGCGGCGGCGGAGGCGGCCGCTACGACCCCTATGACCACACCCCCGGAAAGGACGACGGCACCTACACCCCCCCACGCACCGGCCGTACCGGCACAGGCAGTTTCTTCACCTCCCCCCTCTTCACCCTCGGCCTGGGTGCGCTACTCGGAAACATGCGGAACCGCAATCGCCCTTCAGCGCCACCCTCATCCTCATCGTATCGAAGCAGTCGAAGAAGCAATGTGGACGAGGATGATTATGTGAGGGATGATAGTTGGGCTGGCGCGCGGGCGAGGGGGAGGGGTGCTGCGTCTTCTTCTTCCTCCGGGTATCCGGCGTCTGCGTCCGGATCGAGTTCGCGGGCGAGTGCGGGGGAGAGCGTGAGGACGACCGCGGGGTATGGGTCTACTAAGCGGCGGTAGTTTGGGTGTGAGAGGAACCGATGTAGGGTTGTAATGGAGGCTGCGGATTGTGTATTGGGCCTCCACATTTTTTTGCGATAGGGATATGCCCTCCCTTGAAGTAAAGTAACAGCGATTGGATACAAAGGGCGTTGCACGCATCTGCGTACGTGACGATTTTTCTACCACACAAGTGTACGCCTTCCCCTCAACTACCCCTGGCGATGAAGTATTTGTTGTCCGAAAGTCCCACCTTACTCCGCCATGTGTTCCATATCTTGATGTGTTTCACCTATACTATATTAGATTGTACTACTGATCTCATCCTACAACTACTTCCCCCCATTCTTCTTCAAATGCTCGTCCAACAACGCCGTGACGATCTCGGGCTGCTCATCGACTACGAAATGGCCGCAGCCGGGGATAGATGCCACTTCGATGTTGGGGAAGCGGTTCTGCAGGCCTGCTAGATTCACCTCCTGTGTGGGGGGCAGAGAGACACAAAAAAGTTGTCAACACAAAATCGCATGGAAAACACATCCCCGATGCAATTCCAAAACCCTACCATATCCAACGCCGGATCCTTCTCCCCCCAAACCACCAACGTCGGCACCTCCACGACCTCCCTCCACTTCAAGTCTCGCCCCCTCGCCGCATAGATCGCTCTGTAATAAGTAACCGCCGCGCGCATCGCCCCGGGCACCATCAACGCCGCGCGGTAAACCACCTTGTTCTCCCCCACCCGCTCCGTCTGCACGCCCTCAAACGCCCCGTCAAAGAACCGGTCCCCGCCGTCGCGCGTGTACAGCCATTCCGGGATCGCAGGGATCTGGTGGAGGAACATGTACCAGGACATCCACAACTGGTGGGGTGTCATGTTGGCGTTGAAGGTTCTGAAATGCGGGGCGTTGAGGATCGTGAGTGAGGAGAGCGTGTCCGGGTGGATGTGCGCGTATTCCCATGCGATTGCGCCGCCCCAATCGTGCGCGACGAGATGGAATTTGTCGTGGCCGAGGTGTTTGACCAATTCCCGGACGTCTGTGACGAGTTCTGTGATGTGGTAGGGGGAGATACCCGCGGGTTTGTCGGAGAGGCCGTAGCCGCGCATGTCGAGGGCGACGCAGGTGTGGGTGGCAGTGAAGTGGGAGAGGAGGGGGGTCCACATGTACCAGCATTCGGGGAAGCCGTGGAGGAAGAGGAGGAGGGGGCCGGTGCCTTTTGTGACGTAGTGGAGGGTGACGTTGTTTACGGTTGCTAGTTCGTGTTTGCCATAGCTGGTATGATTTTATCACAGTACAATTAGAATCCTATTCTCTCCAGGAATAACGCATAAATTACCCCTTACCTCTCATCTTCACACAACTCCCTCATCCCAACCCCCTGCACCTCCCTCCCCACCTCCGGCTTGCCCAGAATCACATCTCGTACACCCAACGCAAGCCCGCCCAGCAATGTCCGAAAACTGAAGACGGGCACGAGGGTGAGATTGATGACCGCGCGGAAGATGCTGATAGAGTAGATGGATTGAAAGAGCCGGTTGGGGATGCTGAAGCGGTGCGTTAGGGCCGGGTGGGTGCGGGTGGGCGTTGGGATGGGTTTGGGCATCGTGACGTTGGGAGATGCTGTGGATGCCTGTGGACGGTCGATTGTGAACCCTGAAGGTGGGGAAGTTCACTGAGCAATACGTCCAGGTGTCGTCGCTACCTATATATACGCAGAGTCCATACACTATGTACATACAGTACAAGCAGAGGCTGCCGATCAGCACTTCTGGAGTCCATGGCGAAAGCGGAGCGGCGGAAACTCCCTGGTTGACGCGTGAGCGTGCGTTCACGTCCACGTCACTTCCAAGTTCCCAAGCAAGCGCGACTCCAACACAGACGAAGACACAGGCGAACGAACGCAAAAGATATACCTTGCTCTGTGCAGATTACATCGCCTCAGAACCCCATATCCATTAAACACCCCCAAAACCATACGTCCATCGAGTAAAAAACCGCACCCAAAAAACCCATTATGCTACATATATATACAATCATACGCCCAATACGCCGTCCAAGCCCCTCACTCAACACTAACCAGCCTTCCCTCAACCTTCTCCAACACCCCCAAAACTCTGTACAGCGCGACGCTCTGCAGGCCCAGCGCAATGAGGGACACGGCAAAGAGGGTTAGGGCGGAGAGGAGGGCGAGCTGGCGGGGGCTTGGGAGGGTGAGGATGGGGATGGGGAGGGGTATTGAGGTTGGTAGGGCGATGGGGAAGGTGGGGAGGGTTGGGATGGTAGGGAGGTGCCATGTGTGTTGCCCTGTTGGTGCAGCCGCTGGAGCGGTGGTTGAGTGGGATGAGGCCTTTTCCAACTTGTTCGGAAGTCGTGTCATAGAATCCTTCCCCTTCTCGCCGTCATTGGTCTTGTGGCCGTGACTGGTACCACCCAAAACCTCCCTCTTCACGTCCGCAGTCAGTGCTTTAACGTACTCCATCTCGGGCATATCGACATCATCCGCAAACGGGGTAAGCGGCGGTGTGGGGAGGAGGTGGGCGTTCTGGACGCCGTCGACCATAGTGAGTTGGGAGTCGGTGGAGGAGATGGAGGTTGATGAGAGGGGGCGGGTTAGGTTTGTTTTGCCCAGTGATTTGATGGGGCTGGGAGTAGTGTCGTCTGAAGGCTTCTTGGTGCTGCGGTCTCGAGTGATTTTGGCGAAACAGGTTGGGCAGGTGCCTAGGCCGTCGCATGAGCATGGCTGTGGGTCATTCAATGAGAATGAGCAAGCTGAGGACGTGCAGAATCGGACAACATGTGCAAAAGGAAGAACGTACCTCCAATTCGGCATCCCAAGAAGCTCTCAACACCCTAAACGTCTGATCCCGATTGAAAAAGCTCGCGAAAAAGTGCTTTGTCCCATCCTCCATCTCGACCTCAATACTGTTCGAAAACACAAGCGCAATAGTCCGTTTCTCCATCACAACGATCTCACGAAACCGCAGCGCAAAAACTGAGGAGCTCGTCCACCCTTTGAAGCACACATGCTTCTGCGAGACCCACATCCGGCCCTGGATGAGCAAGCCCTCTTTGTTCCACGCGCACGCGAAATCGTTAACGAGTTTGTCGGTTTCGGAGAGGTCGGGGAAGAGACGGTGGAATTCGGCGTTGTCGCGGGCGGAGGCGAGGGGTGGGGGAGAGGATGATGAGAGGGGGTCGGTGCTGTGAGTGTCGTCCCATATTCCCAAGGATAGCCTGGACGCGTTTGCGAGGTTGTGCAAGAGCTTTGAGGCGGATCTGGCCTCATCTCTCAGTGAGCGGGAGCGTCGGACGGATACACGGCTATGGAGGGATGTGGTGCCGCCGTCGGAAGAGGCGGGCGAGTCGGAGCGTAAGCGAACGGAGGGAGAGCTCACGTTGCGCGTCGGGCGTCGTGGGCCGGTGCTGAAGAGTAAAGGTTGAGGTCCGGGTTCCCGCGATAGCCATCGTTCGCTGTTGGCTTTTCGGGCAGGAACGAGCGGTGGGAGTTTTGGCCTAGTCGTGGAAGTCCTATGTTCCCTCACGTCCTGTTTGCAGAGGTGTGTAAGACAAAAGTGTATCCACCCAGCGCGACGCAATGAGCTTGCTTCCTTCCTTACCTTGGGGACAATTGCGAGTGGGAGCGGGAACGACATTTTATCGGGTTGGAGGAAGTATGCAGTTGGAGACGGGCGGTAGTTGTAATGGTGGTGGTGGGAGAGTGGTTGCCCATTCACACAGTGGTTGTAGGAATTCAGTCTGTGCTGAGCCTAATAAGAAGCGAGAGGCAAGCCATGTGCAGCGGAGAGGAAGAGAGTGGGGAGATATTCTCATGAGGGAGTCAGACCTCTTGCTGTGGAGTTGGGAGGAGGCAGCCCAGGTGGATGGCGAGCCCTCTTTCATATGAGTTCCTGCGTTGTTGTGGAGTGTTGTTGGTGGAGCGCCCCGTCAGTCAGCAATAAAGGGAATCATAACGAAAAAGGCCCACTGCAAGTCGGAGTTTGGAAGAAGGCGTTCTCCGAAAGGCCGGAGTAATCACAAATTCAATTTGAGGCATTCCCAAGCTTGAAGCCGCTCGCCGCCTGCCAGGAAAAACTTAAGAATAATGCCTGTCGGAGCATTGCAAAAGACGCCCACTTCCGAAATCGGAAATAATGCAATGGTTCTGGATGGTATCCGCCGTCCGGCAGGCGGGTAAATAATATCCTCTGAATTATTGTTGTTGCACAGGGTTCGGAGATTTCCATTGAATAAAATCCGAGGAAGCACGAGCTATTCCGTCGCGGATCCATCCAAACATGCCACGGCGTCAAACTTCAACATGCCTCTCCCTCGGAAGCCTCACGAAGGGGAGCAGGATCTTGGGATGCCTTCATCACCCCGCCCCTGGCCTGCGGGAATGAAAGCGACCGGATTCGACAGCTTCTATAGCGAGGGTGTCTGTTCTGAAACCTCAACAGCCTCTCTTGTCGAGGGTCTGTCTCCCTTTGATGTTCGCTTCCACGCGCGAAAGTTCGAAACTTACTCCGCGAATGTCGAGCCTCCGTTAGATACGTACTGTATGTACATGCCCCATCCGCTTCTCGCCAAAAGTGGCCTCTTGCCTCTCAAAAGTTACGGTAAACCCCCACTGGTGTCAAACTACATGAACGCCCAGCGCAGCAACCGGCTTGATGATGTTCTTAAAGCCTGAGGCACCATATGCACCCGACGGACAGGTTGAATATCCAGCTGGATAGATATCTCAACCGTACAGTCCGTGGCCTTCGCTGACGTCACTACCTCACACCCATGCATCTACCACATGGGTATTCAAACGTTATCCAGGCATTATGAAGATACCCTACTTTGGAGACCGCATAGATCCAACGAGCCTGCACGTGATCTGTCTACCACACGATCGTAACTCTAGGCTTACGTTGTCGTTCTTCACGAATGGAACATCCGAAGCCTCCTCTTGCATCGTGTTCAATGTGATATCTCGAGATTTGAGAGCACTGATCTCTAGACCCGGCCATGTCGCCTTTCCGCTCCTGTCCACACGGAGTCATTGTCTCATATCTGACATCCGCATGAAGAGATGCAGCGACCTGGATAGTGTGTAGAATTGGGGGGTGCCTGCAAATGTTCCTTCGCCGAGCAACGGAACGAAAAACCGTACAGACCTGAGATGTCTCACCAAGATTGTCCTTCGGAGTTCCTCTTCCCAGGAAGGCTGCCTTCGCTTGCTTACCGTCAACCGGCCAAAGAGACAAGGTCCGAGCACAATTTTCATTCTCTCCCCTAACCAACGTTGGTGGAGTCCGCCGCTGGTTCGGCATGATTTCCGTCGGCTCCCTTTCGGCAACGCTTCTGGGGCTAAATAGTGAATGAACGACTGGCGATGGAAACGGAAAGACTTTCCGACCAAAAAGGAACAATTCGTAAACCCGGATGCTTCTATACTAGTGTGGTGCTCTCTCAGTCATGGGGATCACTGTACTATGGGCGCTTTGTGTGGGATTGGGGGAAAGTTGGCCATTTTGTCCATTTCCAACTTTTCTAAGCCTTTTCACTCATCCTTCTCTTCACGATGGCTTCTCCCGGCCTCCAACTTTTCTTCAAGGAGCTTGGTCGAGAATGGGTCCTTTCGAGAGGACTGGAGATACAATGTATTGAGAAGTGAAGAAAAAGTGAAGAAGTCCTTCGCAACGGCCGCATGACAAACGATCATTAGAGCAGCGCGGATATGATGAAGGGTAGGGGCAGGTTCCGGACGCGTGCTATGTAAGCAAGCCACTGACGCGTCGCTTGCTGATAGTGTTGCGCAGCTAATAACGCATAAAAGCAGCGCCCCACTGTCTTCGTTTGGGAGATGCGTATATTATATACATTACATATACCACTGCTATACAACTTCCACGCCCCTTGCAAGGTTCGACTTGATGTCGTGGCGCAAGTCTCTCCACTTCTTCGCGCCCTCGAGCCGTGCAGAAAGTTGACGCGGGACCCATTTAGCCAGGTTAGTGACTGAGTTCATTACGGTTGACTATATTCGACTGGCTGCTCTGGCTGTGCTGCCCTTGCGAAGGATAAACGTACTACGTGAGACGGTTTCGGATGTTCGGGGGCACGGAGAAGCACGCACACTACACTTTTGTGTGTTTGTGTGTGTGCCCTTCCTCGGCTGGTCGTGAGCTTGTCGGGAAGGCATCGGCCGTGTGTCGTGAGAAAGCACATGTTGGATCAACGGCTCTTGTGTTGGTCGTGAGCTACACAGAGTCGCCTCCGTAACCTCCTTTGGCTGGAGCATACCGACCTGGAAATGTCCTTGTTTTGGCGTCCGTAGTCACTTTACTCACCACCCTTTGACTTTTCTTTTCTGGTCCCTCCCCTCTTTCCTTCTGCAATGTCGTAACGCATTCTACATATGTGTGATCACGTCCGAGTCCTGCGAGATTCGTCCCGTCTCCGGAATCCTCACCGGCGCCCCTATCACTGGCCTCGCCATCAAGCAGTAGCCTGTAAGGCCCACAACTAGAGGATTTGATGGTACGTTTACATTGCACACCATCTAACCCCGCACGATAAATACTGACGGCACCGTCGTTGGTCTTTGCCACTTCTGCAGGGGGCCAAGCACTCGTAAGCAGCGGAACCAGACCAAGATATCGCCCGGCTTCGTCCTCCGGTTCCAATGCGTAACCCGGATACAAGCCGATGGGATTGGGAGACCGCCATCGCTTGGAGGGTTTCAAAACTGGAAGATGTTCTGATGGTGGGTCTTCACAATTCAGGCCATGGCACTCCGCCGGTACGATCCCGCAACAGTACGGCTTATTGAATAGGCCATTTTTCAACCTACAAGTAGAAAAACACGCGCACGAGGGAGCAAGCACCATCAACATCACACCTATAAAGCAGCTCTCTCGACGGCATCTCAACCTTTCCTGCGGCGCTCCAGCTGCGATCTTCATCTGGTGCGTATATTCCGTCCTCTCTCATACTTCGTCTCTTGTTTTCTGGCTTTGCGGTCGTGTTCCGCTTTCTTACTCTACGCTAACGTTCCTTACTTTCTTTCTCTTCATCTTCTGACACTAGAGCGGCGCTGTAGGCGCGTTGCCGACGACTCGTCACTTCGCTAGGCGTTACAGGATCATTGGGAGGCGGCCAATGCCGGATTCCACGAAACGTTCGGTTCACCCGACCCCCATTCGTCATTGCATGGCTGCAAGTCGCTCCTCGTCAGGAAATGGTCCGTGTTGCCTTACACACATCTTCGGATGTGGGGCCGGGCTATTCGCCATCGGGAGTTAAGCACGACGCACTGGCCATTTTAGGTCCGACACTGAGCAGTGCTTACGGCTGAGACTTGGGGCCGTTTGGGAATGCCGGCGGCGGGGTGTCCTCTCGTGATCCTTATGTGGACAACTCGTCCTGATATCGTAAGTTCTTTCCACCACAATATCCCTTCATGGTGCGCCCCTCATCTTAGGCTTCTTATTTCAAAGGTTCCTTCATTCGTCGAACCTCCCCGGAATTCTGGATGTCCTCGGTACTGTAAGCAAAGTTTGCATGGTCGAGTGAATCGGTGTAACAATCTTACGTCTCTCTCTTGGCACGTAGTTCCACAGCACCTCTTCGTTAACAGTATCCCGTCGCAGATCAACTATGTACTGCACATTGCGTAGCCCCTAGGCCTTATGATTGTTGATGTAGTTGTTGATGTGAATATGAATGTGGTGTGATCGACATTTTGACTTCAAAACAGCGGCTGCCACATGTATACTGCCACGTCCAAATCCTATCCTCTGATCCAATATGCGATATCTTCGTCCAATAGCTTGCTGAGCTCTCCTTCTTTCTCGTTTATCAAGATCCCACGGTTCATCAGCACCAACCGACCAAGCTGTTAATTTCAAGTCCATCCTGAACGCGACAAGTGGGTAAAGCTTTGAACTCTTTGAACCTTTGAAAATTGGACCCTTAAAGTACAGTACATTGAAGGTGACAGGGTGTAACCAATTTTCCTATCTCTCCGGCGCCAACGTACTGACCAGGACAGCATTCCAGCTCGGTTACTTGAGAAAAGGGTCTAACCGGTCTTGAATTCACATCCAGGCTTCCAACCCACGGAATTCCCCAGAAATGTCGTTCAAAGGCATCCCTCGGCCCACCCGCACCGAAGACGAAGACGACCTCCTCCGCCTCCAAAGCGTCTTTGCCGAAGCGGCCGCCTCCTCCACTCCCGCCGCAAAAGTACAGAGGCGGTCACAGGCGAACGGGAATGCAATTTCTGTTCCGTCCGTTGCGCCCTTGAGCGCGAGGAAGAAATGGGAGGTGCCGGTGGGTGGTGAGAAGGGTGCTGAGGAGCGTGAGGAGGAAGGAGCACCGAAGAAGAAGAAATCGTTGTTTGCTGAACGACGGGCGCAGCGGAAGGCGGCGGAAGAGACCGCAGCGCCCGTTGAGGACTCGGCACCAGAATCAGACTCGAGATTCCCAACCCGTCCCATCGAATCAGCAGATCAAGGCCTCGACCGGATCCTCTCCGACATTGTCGAGCGAGAATCCTCCGCGCCGACCGCACCCGTCTTATCTACCTTCGCGTCTCCCACCACAGGTTTTCCTCAAGTCCTACACCGCCAGCAACGGGAAAGCCGACCCAAAAGGGAAACGACAATCAAAGCAGCTGTGGTGGATGATGACGGTGCGGGAAAGGATGGCGATGCGAAGGGGATACATGAGGAGAATGTGAAGGTCATTGAGGGCATGTCGGAGCGGGAGATTGAGGAGGCAAGGGAGGAGATCATGGCCAAGTTGGATCCCGGGCTTATTGCGTTCTTGAAAGCGAGGCGGGGGAAGAAGGGTGATGGAGAAGGGATGCGCTCGGAGAGTGGGGATAAGAAAGAAATGCACGTGCCGGCGATGCTGGAGAAGAACAGCTCGGGGAAGCATGTATCTTTTTCGGATGATATCGACGAGAAGGCAAAGCCATCGACCGTAGCGACAAGCGAAGGTCCGCAGGGTGAACATCCCGCGTGGATCCCAGCTGACAAGCTGGAAGTTGGTAAACTGCAATGGATGCTCGACTCGACGTCCGATACGGCAACCTCTGCATTGACCAGCCAAAGCACCACGTCCGAAATTCGATTCGACCTTTCCGGCCGAATCATCGCAGCAGATTCCAACATCCCACACCATCTCGGTCTTCACCATCACGGCGACGCACCCGAACGGGCAGGATACACATTGGACGAGATGCTAACCCTCGCTCGAAGCACGGCGCCATCTCAGCGCGCACCTGCCCTACGCATGCTGGGCGCAGTGATTGCGAACATCTACAATTGCACCTACGACCCAGACCCTCTGTGGACTATATCCGGCCTGCTCCTTAGTAAGGACTATCTCATCATTCTCCGCGCAGGACTCGACGACTCGCACGATACCGTGATTGCGAGCTCATTAGCAGGCATTGCTGCCGTATTAGGCTGCGGCTCTTTGACCGACGACGGCGAAGAACACCTCTGGGACCGCCTAGCCCTCTCCTCAGTCGGCCACCGCACCCACGCCATCTCCGTCGCGCAACAACGCCACTTCGCCCAACGCGCCACCGGCCGACCCAGCGACCCCTCCGACGCGATCGAAAACGATGGGTCTCTGCACGCCATCATGCAGCTCATGCGCTTCGATGCCCTCACCGGCCTGATACACACCCACCTGCTTGTGCGGCTGACGTACCTCCTCCAGTCGCGTCTGCTGTCCCCCGCCGCGCGAAACGATATCCTCGCCATCCTGATCCGCGTGTGTCGACACTCGCGAACAGCGGCGGCGGATGTGGCCGAATGCGAGGGTCTGATCAGTTACATCCACGCCCACTTTCTCTGTCAATCGTGGCCGGGCACCGATGTCGATAGCGAAATCCTCCGCGTTAACGCGTTGAAGATCGTGCGGCTATTATGTCAGAGCGGCCGCGACGTTGCGGAGAGTCTTGTCCAGCATGGGATCGTGCAGGACGCGCTGCGGTATATTGTTGCGGATGTGGGGGAGATGCAGGGGAGGGAGATGCAGGCGATGGGGTGGCGGGTGCAGACGGAGGTGTGGTTGTTGTTGACGGGGTTGTTTGCGATGCGGGTGAACGCGGCGGTGTTTGATGCGTACCGCGGCGCGTTGTTTGATCGGGCCAGGGACATGTTCTCACGAGTGGGGCGGGAGGGAGATGAAGACGTGAAAACAGCCGCGATGGCGTTTACGCGCATGATTAGCGTGCTGTTTACGTCGTTTGGACAGATGTTGGATGTCGGCGGCGCGGATGATGCATTGAGACCTTTTGCGGAGGTTGTTGTGGACGCTTATGAGCAAATTGGAGGGGTTGAGGATGACTTGCTGTTTGCGAGCATGGCGGATTTTTTGGCCGCGTATTTGAGGAGGTTGGGCGAGCTCGCGCCGGGAAAATTGGAGCCTTTCAAAGTGGCGTTGGACAAGATCAGCCAGAAGCAGACGTCTTCAGATCCGCTTGCATCCACGCTCAGTCGTCTGGCAATGTTGATCGACCGATTGGCGGAGCGAACGACCTTAGCCTCAAGCCGAACGTCTCATCTACACTTTATAGGGCTACGCAACGGCCGCCGTGTAGTACTGGCGGAAACGCTGGTCGACATCAACGTACTTCTAGACGCACTCACCGCCCGACTGCGTCTCACCCTCGCTGTCAAGAGTAGCGGTTCAAAGCGCCCTGAGGGAGTCATCGACGCGTCCACACTCCTTCACCGCATCTTCCTCGCCCTGCGACCTCACGTCCCGCACGCCGATCCAATCCGCTGCTTCCTGCCCGCCTGGCCGCACCTTCTCTTTGAATACATCTCCGCCTCCAAACCCCTCCAGCAAAGCGATAAAGACAAAAAAGCCGACGACGCAGCCCGCATCACACGCTGCTCAATCGCCCTGGCCGCGCTACCAACCCTTTTACCCGGCGACGAATACATCGCCGGCAAACTCCTCAACACCCACATCCTGCACCGCGACACGCTGGCCGCCCTGTACCGCCGCGCCTCCTCCTCCTCCGCGCACGCAGACTCGCCCGCTATGCGCCGCCTACAGGACATGCTCGACTATCAATTCTACTCCGACGCCTCCCTGCTTCGTTCCGAGGGCGTGTACGCGCGCAATTCCCGCGTGGCTGAAACCTTACTCATGGAAGCCGAGCCCGCCGACGTCAGCCTCCCCCTCCGCATGGACTGGATGTTCTCCATCTTCGAAACGCTGTTAAGCGAATCGCAGAAATACGCGCATCTGATGACGCAGGCGCGGAAAACGGGGGGCAGGGTGAGGGAGGATGCGGATGATGTTGTCGCGGAGTGTTTGCGGTTGATTCAGGTCGTGGAGGGTGTGGTTGATAAGCGGTGGTATGCGGACCATCTCCCGAACACGGTCAAGCTCGCACGGTTGATGTGTGTGTTTTTGCTGCCAAGTGCGAGGGAGGGCGACGAGTTGTTTGCGAGGGAGGAAGTGGATGCCATGTTGAACGACGCACTGTATCGATACACGGAGCAGTCATCACCTGAGGGTAGCACATCGACATCGACATCACAACAGACACTGGAAACAGCCCTAGGCGGCCGCGCGCGCTTCTACCACCTCTACACGGCCCTGCTCACCCACTTTGCCGCCGTCTCGTACGGCAACGCGACGTTCGCGCACTACCTCCTGCTTCCGCTCTCCATGTCCTACCCGGCGGACTACCGCCTACTCTTCTGCAACGAATTGTTCGAGCTGCTGCGGTTGTTCACGATCGCTACGCCTGATGTTCGATGCGTCGGTGGTCAATCTGTCAGTAATGCGTATTGGGGCACTGTGGAGACGGATGAAGCGGTGCTTGGGTGGTATGTACGTGCCGTGGCAGAGGGGAAGGTGACGAAGGACGGGACGCCGTTTCTGTGGGATGTGGCTGTTGGGCAGCTTTGTAAGGTTCTGTTGAGTGGCGACGAGGGTGAGGTGGAGAAGACGAGGAGGAATGTTGCGAGGAGGATGAAGGGGCTTTTGGGAGAAGGCGTGGATGAGGTGTTGAGGTGGGGTGGGGTTAGGGAAGACGGCGTGAGGAATGATGGCGTATCTGCGGAAGTTTTTGAGGAGAGGAAACGGGCGTTTGGGCGGCTTGTGTCTTCGGCGTAGTGAATTATCGACCTAGACCGTAGCTTCATTCACATTTAGCTATTTGTTTGTGTCTTCCACTAATCATCGGCGATTGCTATGCATGTACTGTATATATTAAATCCTGTCTGCTTTCGTGGTCTTATTGCAGTTGAAAGAACGGGAGGAAACCCCCACTGAAATCTGATTGCATCCCGTGACCTCTCGCTTGAATTTATTTCTGGTTGTCCTTCTTGTACACTTCCTCTTTCCTACTCTCATTCTGGACTCTCACTGATCAAAAGCATCCGACCATGAACCCACAAGAAGAGGACGTACCCGTGCCAAGGTCTCGTATCATACTCGCCCGCAGTCGCGCCGATGGCGCTCCGGCGGCACTCTCTGGAGAGAGTGCCGGACAGTCCAATGCACACGACAGTCCAACGCACTTTTCCAGAAGTCGCCGGCCTGCCTGCACACCTGAAGAAGTAAGGAAATTGACGGCAGCTGGTCGTTGACTTTTGGGTTGCACACGGAGGTTTGGCGAGCCTGTTGTACCCGGATATCTGGCCACCGTACACTGTAGCTTTGTTGTTCTTAGAATTTAAAAAAAGGGCGTTGGACTGTCGTGTGCGTTGGACTGTCGTGTGCGCTGGACTGTCGTGTGCGTTGGACTGTCGTGTGCGCTGGACTGTCGTGTGCGTTGGACTGTCCGGCACTCTCTCCAGAGAGTGCCGCCGGAGCGCCATCGGCGCGACTGCGGGCGAGTAGATACGAGAAGTATGTCCGGTTCACACAGCGCGGGAAGTACCGGGTCGAGTATGATACGAGACCTTTGGCACGGGTACCTGCCGCACCTGCCGAAGTTCCCCTTGCCATATCGGAAGCTCTCAAAGAATGCTCCGTCTGCAACGATAGGAACTAATACTGTCAAGTGGATGCGGATTTTTGGAGGATTGGAGGTTGGGAGGAAATGGTCACGGAGATGAGGCGGAGACGTTAACGAAACGACGCCATTCAGATTATACATTGCATTCGAAATAGTTTTCCGCACTTCATGTATGCGAAACCCTGCCCACTACTTCCCCGCATTAGTTCGATGCTACTTGGGTGCAAGGAATATTTCTGTGTGGCTTAGAGCGGGCCCTGCAAATTGTGTCAATACTATCGGGACGTACATATGTGCATAGTAGAACTCTCTCAAATCCTTCGCATCACCCACCCGGGACCCCTCGGGACCCGTTTGCCTCTGCGTTGGACGATTGGTAGCCTTGGTAGAAGAAACTCCGAGAGCAAGGCCAGCCTCACCTCGCCTCTGTAACGGCTCAAGTTACAGCGCTTGGGGAGCAAAGTTGGAGCAAACCATATGGTTGTCACTTCTGCTCCACACGTACAGAATGACCGATCAGGCCTTTCTTTTGATGGCAATAATCTATTTGAAGAAAATACATGTCACACAGTATGTATATAGTTCTTTGTCCAATTCCAGAGGCACATACAGGCATGTTCACCTAATAACCTTATGTCCGTTTCCCATCCACGAACGTTCTTTTTCAAACCCGACCAGCACCACCACCATGCGCATGCTCAACCTCTCTCGACTCTTGCTTCTTCTCGGATTCACGCGAAGCGTCCTGACCCGGGTTCAACGACTCATAGTCAAGCCTTTTGAGCCCCAAATGAAACAAGGACGCCAGCACACCACCAAGCACTGGCGCAAGCCAGAAAACCCAATGATCATCCCAAGTACCCTCAAAAACGGACGCCCCAAAGCTCCGCGCGGGATTAACGCTGCAGCCAGTGAACGGAACCGCCACCAGGTGGACCAAGAACAGAGCGAGCCCAATGCCCACCGGCGCGAGGTACGTATGCTTGCTTTTCTCGACGGCGAGCATGAGGATCACGATGGTGAATAATGCGGTGAGGATGACCTCGAGGAAAAACCCTTGAGCGATGCTAATCCCGTTCTTGAGAGTGTTGGCGCCCTTGAAGGGGCCAGGGAACAGTCCCTGAACAAGGGCACCCGCGACGAGTGCGCCGACGAGTTGCGCAGCGACAAACATGGCTCCGCGACGTGGGGTGATGGCTTTGGAAATAACGAGTGCGACGGTGACAGCTGGGTTGAGGAGACCGCCAGAGACGCGGTATAGCGCCCATGCGACGACGAGGAGCGACAGGCCGAAGGAAGTGGCGATCATCAACACGCCCGCGACTCCGCCCGTTGCGTCCTTGCCTCCATCGGCGGCGCTGGCGGCAGACGCGGCGTTGACTGCACCATAGGCGGCGAAGAGAAACAGGAAGGTTCCTAGGGCTTCGACGCTGGAGGCTAGGACATCGCGCATGAATGGGCTGTAATTGTGTTTTGGGGCGTCATTGCGGAATTGTCGGTTGCGACCCGCCGGCGATAAGGTGTGCTCGGAGCTCCCCGGCTGCAAGCGGCGAGGCTGATCTGAGTCTTGGATGTTGATTTCGTGGTGTCTATCAGGTGATGACATGTTGGCAGCTTTCGGTTCGGAAATGGACGGTTGTGCGAAGAGTTGAAGAGGTGCAAACCGACCTTCTTATATACTGACGGGAATCATTTCCGCGACCACGGCTCGAAGGGACAGAGCCCTGATGGGCAAGTATTGGAGATGGATGTCTCGATCTCTCGACAGGTATGTTTACGGTACTGTACGTCATGTTCGGTCAGAGCAGGTCTCATGTCGATTTTCCCTGACGCGCAAATATCGCCTCCGCTCGCCTTCCGTAAGCGCAACGCGTGCGTGTTCGCTTCAAATATCAATGTCACCTACCGCACGTGGCTGACGGACATGGACATGGACATGCCAGATGGACGTGTCGATTGCAAACCCGACCTTCAAACTTCTTCGCCCCAGTCTACGAACCCAGCACGGCGATTGGACTGCCTACCCTCTTTTAACACTCATTTCGTCTGTGGTGTTTCGCCCGATGTCCAATGGGCCCGAGTAAGCCACGAACGGTGGGTAGTCTGAAGATTTTGCAGAGGGGCGAAGGAGTGATGGAGTTTTTGTTGCTCTCCAATTGTGTGCTCTGGACGAGGAACGTAGTCCAATAGTTGCGTGACGTCCACGAGAAACCACTACTCCGACAGAACTTGCATTTTGCTTTCTTCCTTGTGCCACCGCGAAAAGCCCAACATTGGCTATACCTCTGTCTCTTGAGACGTACCAGCCCGGCTCCTTGGCTGTGCTCTTTGCTCAAGGACGGATTGGCCCATTTGAGTAAAGACGGTAATAGCAGAAATTCCAAAACACAAAGATGCCGGAATAGACTCCCTCGACGACCTCAGTCTCCTGAACATCCCTGAGCACTTTGTCGACCTCAGGCATGAGCGCGTGCTGCCCACTCTCCGCCTCGTCAACCGCAGGTGGAATGCCCTTGTCCTCAATCTCCAGCAAAGCTTCAAATCGCGAACGCTCGAGTTGACATTGCGGACCCAGCAGCGCTGGATGCTGTGCGTGCCAAACGCACTACTTGGAAGTTGATTGTCAGACGGAGCGGCCCTTCCGCTGCGACATGGTCAGACATGTTCCAGTTTTTTTCGTCTATCATTAAGCTTCTGGTCGCGCCATTTGACCCAGACTTAGAGGAGATGGATGGGCTGCTGGAGGCCGCTAGCATTCACTCTCCGAGTGTATCTCGACTCAGTGCTGGTGCCCACGAGTACAGCGGCGAGATTTTTGCCGCTTCTTTGAGTCGTTGAGAAGACACCAATGGCGGTCTCCAAAGTTTCAGCGCACCTGCAACCCTTAACTCTTCAAAAATAGTAGTCATTTCCAGACATTGTCAGCTCATGGATCCCCCACACTGGCCGGAAGGCGAGACGGAGTGGGATTCTAACCGAGAGTTCTACAGTCAGATGGGACTTCACAGCGGAGGAGCTGGGTTTGGTCATCTCCACCTTCGGACCATCATGGACGACAATAAGCCTGGTGGAGTGGGAGAAGGTGGACACAGCCTTCTTTTCCGCGTTAAATGCCTTGTTCTACCACAAGTCACTTTACTAGCCATCGGCTACAGCATGATTTTGGGACACGTCGCTTTCAACTTTACGACCGAAGAGCCCTTGCCAAGGTCCGCCTCCTCCGCCCGCACGCGTTTTCGATGACGACGAACGCCCGCCGACGCCGTCAAATCGATCCTCGCCATCTATCTCACTTGCACTTACGTTTCATCGCACTCGAGCACCTCACTTCAATCACCACGAAGCACCCTATCACTATCCCCCCAACGACACTCACCATGTCCCCCACCCCCGAAATCTACACCTTCCCCAGCACGGACGCCATCTCCAGCGCCCTCGACCATTTCCTCACGCACGAATCAGCAAAAGCCATCGCCCACCGCGGCAAATTCACAATCTCCCTCTCCGGCGGCTCGCTCCCCAAAGTCCTCGGCGCCGAAATCAAAGCCAACAAATACATCGACTGGTCCAAATGGCACGTCTTCTTTGCCGATGAGAGATGTGTGCCGCTTGACCATGAGGACTCGAATTACCTGCTTGCAAAGGAGAATCTGTTGGACCATGTGCCCATTCCGAAGGACCAGGTTTATACCATCGACCCGAAGCTGGTGAAGGACCCTGAGGCTGCTGCAAAGGCCTACCAGAAGGTTCTTGCTGCTGTCTTTGGGAGTGAGACGGATATCCCGTCGTTGGACGTTAACCTTCTCGGCTTGGGACCTGATGGGCACTGCTGCTCGTTGTTTCCTGGCCATCCTCTCTTGGGGGTTACGGACCGATGGGTTGCCGCGATCCACGATAGCCCGAAACCGCCAAAGGAGCGGATTACACTGACGTTTCCAGTTGTGAATGAGGCAAGGATCAACTTGTTTGTGGCGAACGGGGAGGGGAAGGCGGAAGTGCTGCATAAGGTGTTGGATAAGAAGGAGGATCTGCCTTCGGGACGAGGTAGGGTGTTGTTGAGTTGTGTTTCCATGGATGGTGTCCGACTTACTGATGTTTGGTGCAATTGTTCTAGTGACTGGAAAGGAGCGGCTCATTTGGTTCCTCGACGCCTCCGCGGCGAAGCATGTCACCTCCAAGGCTCAGACTTACAAGCTCTGATGCATGCGATTGTATCTTTGGTCGCACGCAGAGCGTAGCACACTTCACTGTTCATAGTCTCGCCCGCGGCGTACCGTCTTTTCTCATCTCAAACTGGTGTTAGGGTGCTAGGTCTCTCACTGGTTCACCTTTTCACAATTCATGTCCATGTACACTCAATCATAGTGCCATTCAGGTTCGAAATTGTCTACATACGTACGTTACAACAAAGGTTCCGAAAGGGGAAGATGAAGGGAAGGAAAGTGGGTATACTGAAAGAGCCTATTCAACATGAAACCGCCAATGTCAAATCTTTGTACGTTCATACATACGCCTTGAATCTCGAAAAGGAAAAGGAGGGGAGAAACTGTTAACTACCGAACGGGGGGTCGGTCGGGGAAGGAAAGACGGACTATGCGCGATTAAATCAATTAGAAAGGGAATCGGAAGAGTTGAGTGTCGGTTTTGTCAAAAGAATGAGTCGGATAGCGGATATCTTCAGCGGCGCCACACTCTCCTAATATCATCAGAATCCAGCGGATTGTCGCGCTTCTCGGCACCTTCACCGCGTCCCCGCCGACGATCGTAGTCAGACATGTAGTAGTATCCAAGCTCAGCGGCAGTGTAGCCCTGTGTGGGGTTGACGTTCCTCTCTCGGAAGGGTCCTTCGGTTCTGTTCACGGGTGAAGAGGCAGAAGCGCCGCTGCCTGAAGCCTGTACCGACGAGGTGTGACGTTCCATCTGAGCAAGCCGGCGTTCCGCGTTGCGCAGCAGAGTCTCCAGATCTTCGCAGCGTTTCTCAGTCTCGAGCTTCCCGTTGATGATTTCTTTGCGTTCCACTTCAAAGCGTTTGAGAGCAGTCTCGTGACGTTTGCGCAGGTCCTCGTAGCGCGTCTCGCTCTGTTTGAGAGCTTGTTCTAGCATCTTGATCCTGGAAGTGTAGAGCTGCAGTGTAGTAGAGGTCGTTGCAGAGTTGCCGCTAGCTAGTCCAGGGGGAGCATCCGGAGCATCGTTATCGTAATTGCCAATGCGCGTCGTGTGAACCATTCCAACGATAGGCATTCTGCCGTCGGCTTCTGGTGGGGACGGGTACATAGCCTTCTTGTTGCCGAAGAGCACAGCCTTGACGTCCATAGTGTCTTTCCCATTATCGACGCGAGCCTTGACGATTGGCGTGCGAACGTCCAATGTAGTCTATGTATACGAAGGGTATGACGAGAATCGATGAAAGGCCGGCATGAGCTGCTCGAATTTGCAACTAACCTCTGAGGCACACGACTCCGCCCAGACAGCGACAGGGGATCCGTTCATGTGCGGATCGCGCGCGGGAGTGGCCTGGTCTTGAATCCAGTCTCCTTGGGAAGAGCAATCTTGCGAGGCCTCCAGGGCTCCAAACCCGTCGATGGTGGGAGGATTGTAGACAAACTTGACCAGATCACGAGGGCAGGGGATTTGCTGGAGGGACGAAAACGATACAGCAAAGGGCGCGTCATTCACAAAAGGTAGAAGTACTTACCGCAACGTTCAAGAGAGTAACTTTTTGCTTCTCGGTGAATAGTGGCACACAAAGACCGGTCCGAACAACGCGGTCTAGGAGACTGTCGTCGATGTTGTGGTCGAACCGATTCAAGTGAATGCGGAGAGCTTCTAGCGAAACTGCAAGGGGATTAGATGAGAGGGTCAACGCGTGTGGGAAGTGAAGTGATCAGACTGCCGTGCATTACGTTTCAGCATCTCAAAAAGATGATCCCGATGAGCGGTGCTGATTGAGATTGGATCGTGCCAAGGGACTTTGCTAATAATGGAAATGATGTTCTCGAAAGGGCGCTCAGCACATTTGCGAGAGAAATGGAGCTGAGGAAAGAGAGCCACCATGTCAACCGCCATCCGTTGTATCTTGAAACTGTCATGTTTCCTTACTTTGTAGTTCCTGCAGACAAGGAGCAGGGCATTAATCTCTTCACGAAGTAAGAATACTCCTTCCTTGGACTGCTGAGAGGACGATGACCCGTAAACCAGGCCGCTTCCACTCGCACCGTACTGAGCAGCGGCACGAGGATCAGCGAATAGAATCTCAGAGGTGAACGGTTCGTCCAGGTCACAGCTTTTTTCCATGACATCGCCCTTAGGGATGCGACCAGCACGGTGCGGGAATAACGCGTCGATAAGCTCCGCTTGCGTGCTCCACTGCGCCAGAACGATACGGCCCTTCAGGATACCGCGCGAGTGCAAATCAAGGGCTCGTTGCGCGTCCGTGTACGTGGGAAACTCAACAAAGCAGTCGCTCTGGGTCTTTCCGGTAGACCGGTTCATGATAATGTGAACGGCTTGCGTGAAGTGCGGAGGGACGTGGCCAAAAGGAATCTGGTGCGGAAGAGTGATCACATTAGCATTGTGTTTGCATTTCAGCGAGGACATTTCACATACCATACAAGGGGCAAAGTAGGCGACGACATCATTGATTCCAAGATTCCACGCGATGTTGCTGAGCCTTATGACTGCAAAGCTTGAGGTAGAAGGCACATTGGGTCGCAACTGAAGCAAGGTGAACAGGGAATTGGGCGCGTTTCTCTCCGACCCTGCGTCGTTGGGTTTCTCCGATTTCTCAGCTGATTGAGCGACCTTAGATGCAAAAAGACGGGTATGAGTACGGTGTTCCTTTGAGTAATCGCTTTGGCAGCGGGCGATCGAGATCTGATGGTGGGAACTTACAACATTCAATTGACTTCCGGGTATCTTCCAGGCACTTGGGCCCGATCCACTGGCCGATCTCGGTCCCAGCTTTTCGAAGGCATGGGTAGCCTGCACGGTCTTCCCGCGTCAGGAGAGCCATCCACATCTTTTCTAGCGCTTTACACAAGGGTCAACATGCCTGCAATTCACTCTTGGATCTCGATAAAACACCCAAGTTCATGTCCAGTACCGACGAGCTGAAGTAAGAACCTGTGGGAAAATGCGCGGGGACGAGGATGAATGTAAGCATCGGGAATTAACCATACGAAGACATTGTGGGTAGCGTACCTGGCACAACATGCTGATACTCCGTTGGAGTAAAGTAAGAATAATTTGGTCCCGCATCGCTTGTGGGAACGTGGCTTTTGTTCTCTTGACCAGTGGCGGTCGGCTTATCAGAAGGGTCCATCTTCGCGAATTCCGATGACCTCGTTGGCTTAACTGTGAGTGTCTAGGA
Organism: Fimicolochytrium jonesii; assembly: GCF_025526975.1. Classification (NCBI taxonomy): domain Eukaryota; kingdom Fungi; phylum Chytridiomycota; class Chytridiomycetes; order Spizellomycetales; family Powellomycetaceae; genus Fimicolochytrium; species Fimicolochytrium jonesii. Next base: position 403,133 of record NW_026515681.1, read on the forward strand.
GACCAGCGGAAGCGTATCAGTCGCATTGTCCCGTGAATAGGAACTTCCTTCTGGGCACATCCCTACGATTCAACAACCAGAGCCAATCTTCCCACGCGCCATTAGGAATGCAGTCCGCTCTGTTTCTCACCTCAAAAGACACTCAGAAACGGCGGCCTCCTGTTCGCAGCAGCACACTTCCCGAACAATGCTGCTGGTTGCAGCGAACTTCCTACACCTCTGGTTCTAGAGGTCTTTCGTTCTCTCCCAAGTTGCGTGGGAATTGCGCTGGATGGGGCCAAGATGGGGGGGGGGGGGAAAGAGAGAGTTACGAAACGGAAATCTGACCTCACGGCAAAAGATCAGGACGCGCGAATAAACCGATGCCCGATCACGTGATGCGTTCACGTGACTGCTATTCCTCCACTTGCACGCTTGCTTAAACGCTCTAAGTTGGTGAAGTGCGAATGTCGTCAGGAATTGGTGTCCAGGCGCAAGCAAGAGACGTTGGATAGCAGCTCTATTCGTAGCTATTGCAGTGGACTGTAATTGTGGAAGCATTGGAGCGACCAGTAGTAATATTGTCGACCAGCCGTCGCGGAAAAGCATTTTCGACCTCCTCAGTGTGAAGCACCATGGTCAAATTATACCTGAGGTATCGGCTCGCCGCCTCCTTCGGCCTAGTAGCCAGCGGCGGAAGTAACTCTCTGTTCGACAAAACCGGCAAATATGCCATAACACCAGCGCTCGAAAATGTCACAGTCTGGGACGTCCGGAAAGGCACCTTGTTTGGGGAATGGAAGGACGCGGATAACAAGGCTGAGGTCACTGGGATGACGAGAAGTCCGTCGGGAGAGCATATTGCTGTTGGGTAACTATCCGAGTGCGACTTTTGCACATTCAGCTCACCGCGAAGTGCTAACATATGCAACCTCTTGAAAACATAGATATGCAGACGGTTCGATTAGGGTTTGGGAGCTAGCTACCGGCGAGTCAGCAATCACCTTCAACGGACACAGATCAGCCGTCACGGCACTATCCTACGACTCAACAGGCGCACGACTAGTCTCGGGCTCCAAAGACACAGACGTGATCGTATGGGACATCGTAGCGGAATCCGGCCTGTACAGGCTACGAGGTCACAAAGACCAAGTCACAGCAGTGCGCTTCCTCTCGAAAGACGGGCTGGATCACGTCGTGTCGACATCAAAAGACACGCTGATGAAGTTTTGGGATTTGGCTACTCAGCATTGTGTGGAGACGGTTATTGCGCATCGGGGGGAGGTGTGGGATATGGATGTGTCGCCTGATCAGACCCGCATATTCACGGGTGCAGGCGATGGGGAGGTCCGTGTGTGGCAGTTGGATCTGCCGGTGCTGAGATCTAAACTGGAGCCAGCGGGGAATACGGTCAATAGCGGGTGGCAAGGGACGGAAACGAACCCGGATGGGACACCGGCCACGAAACGGGCGGTTGTTGGGTTGGGCACGTTGGAAAGGCAGAGCAAAGAGCGGGTCGTTACCCTTCGAGTGCATCCGAGTGGTCGGTACGTCGGAGCGCAGGGCTCTGACAGGCTGGTGGAGGTGTTCCGGATACGCACGGAAGAGGAGATCAAGAAGAAGATGGCGCGGTTGAAGAAGCGGCAAAAGGAGAAAAAGACCAAAGGGAAAGGCGGAAAGGAGGAGGCGAACGGTAATGACGACGAGGAAGAGGAAGTTAAGCTGAGCGTGGCTGATGAGATCCCACGAGTAGCCCACATCCGATGTTCGGCAAAAGTTCGGTCGTTCGATTTCTCGCCCGTCAGTATACACAAAGGGGCGGCGGGGAGCGGGAAGGAGGCACCGCTGCAGATCCTTTGCGCGTTGTCAAACAACAGCGCCGAGGTGCATGCGGTGGAGTTTGAGAACAAGGAGCAGCCCACCCGGCTCGTCTCAGGAATCGACATCCCTGGCCATCGGTCAGACGTCCGGACGCTGGCGTTGGCGCCCGACGATGAACTGCTGTTGACGGGTTCCTCGGACATGATCAAGATTTGGAACGTGTATTCGCGGCAATGTCTGAAAACCATCGAGTCCGGTTACGCATTATGCTGTGAGTTCCTGCCTGGCAACAACTTTGTCATCATCGGAACAAAAACGGGCGAGCTGCAGTTGTTTGATCTGGCCCGGTCCGCTATGATTGAAAGTATCAAAGCCCATGACGGGCCTGTGTGGTCGCTGCACATGCGCGCCGACAAGAAGGGATTCGTGACGGGGTCGCAGGATAAGGACGTCAAGTTCTGGGATCTGGGGTTCATGGAGGACACGGAGTACTCGCGCGTGCAGAAACGCCCGACGATGGTGCACACCCGGACACTGAAGATGGCGGACGACGTGCTGTGTGTACGATACTCCCCCGACGGGCGGTTGCTGGCCATCTCGTTACTGGATTCCACTGTCAAGGTCCTGTACGCCGACACGCTCAAATTCTTCCTCTCGCTGTACGGCCACAAACTGCCCGTCCTGTCGATGGACATATCCTCCGACAGCACGCTGATCGTAACCGGCTCATCAGACAAAACGATCAAGATCTGGGGCCTCGATTTCGGCGACTGCCACAAATCCCTGCACGCGCACCAAGACTCCGTCATGAACGTGCGCTTCGTCTTTGGCACGCACTACCTCTTCTCCGTCGGCAAGGACCGCGCGGTCAAGTACTGGGACACGGACAGCTTTGAGCTGATCATGACGCTCGGCGGCACGGCCGGCGGCGGCGCGCAGCACCACGGGGAGGTGTGGGCGTTGGCGGTGGCTAAGTACGGCAATTTCGTCGTGACGGGCGCACATGACCGGTCTATCCGCGTGTGGGAGAAGACGGACGACCAGTTCATGCTTGAGGAGGAGCGCGAGAAGGAGATGGAGGAGATGTACGAGACTACCGCTGCCGACGCTGCAGATAAGTTCGACGCGCCGGTTGGATCCGGGATCGCTGCTGATGACCCCGACCATATGCGGCCCGACACCGGCGATAATGCCGACGAGGCCGCCGCGCCTGGCAAAGCCACTGCCGGTACCCTGAAAGCCGGTGAGCGGCTGATTGAGGCCCTGGATGTGTGGGAGGAGGAGCGGCGGAACCTGGACGCGTATGAGCGTGTCAAGGCGGGCAACCCGGATGCGGTGCCGCCGCCGCGCTCGCCGTTTATCGTCGCGCTGAATATCCCGGATATCACCCCTGAGGGGTATGTCCTGCATGTCGCGCAGAAGATCAGGGCGTCGGATCTAGATGAGGCGCTGCTTGTGTTGCCGTTTGCGAAGGTGGTGGCACTGTTGAAGAATATCGTTGCGTGGATCGATAGGGTACGTTCATTCTCCAGTTTCGAATCTGCCCCCCCTTTCACGATGCCCGAGATATTGATCCTTCCATCCCCAATCTCTTACCCAGGCCTGGAACCCCACCCTCACCTCCCGGATCCTCTTCCACCTCCTCCGCACGCATCACCACCAACTCGTCAGCACCGCCACCCTGCGGCCCACACTAACCACCATCCGCCGCACGCTACGCGCCCAGCTCGTCGCCCACCGCGAGAAGGTCGGGTTCAACCTCGCTGGGCTGCGGTACTGGCAGAATCAGCTGAGGGAACAGGCTGAGGTCAATGCGTTTGTGGGTGAGGATAGGTTTGAGGATGCCGCGAATGGGGAGAAGGAAGGGGAGGAGAAGGATGGGAAGGGGAAATCGAAGAGGAAACGGAGGAATGCGTAGGGATGGCCTTTTTGAATGGTTTAATTTCGTTCTCTATCATTATTTTATCACTTTGCATATCACACCCTTGTACATGATTCACTGCACGCAGTCCTAGAGAGATTTACCAAGGTTAGGTTAGGCTAGACTACAGGCCGTCAGAATAGTGTCCGACCTAGAGCTGAATATAAAGAAACCCGGACCTTCTCCAGAAGATGTCTGCGCTCACACGTATGGACCGCTACGTGTACGCAAAGAACAGCACGAGAAGCCCATGTAATTCTGCCATATGCGTGCAGAGAAGAGCTTCGCATCACGCAGATGAAGGAACCTTTGTGACGAGTAGGTGCCATTACAGTATTTCCTGCCTTGGTTCAGATGCATGGCCAAAGTCCGCGACGCGTAAAACTCGACGCGTTCTGGCTGGTGCTGTTTCTCTGCTTATCCTGTTACCTCACAGGATGTGCATGCAACCTCACGAAGAGCCGGACTGGTTTCCAAAGTCTGAATAGACCGCATCCCCCCGGTCGTAGGGATTGCGACCTCTACAAAGAACCGCCTCCGCGCCGACTCCAACTCATCGGCATTTCCCATAGCGCCAGAAACACCACCGTATGTCCGCAAGCCATTCATCGAACGAGGTATAACTGCCCTCAAGTTCAAAAGATAATACAGCGGGAAGCTAGATCACACCACTGATACCTCTGTCACAGCTGAAGATAACAAAGGTCACCGACAACTACTACGACGAGATCCTGGAACTGAGCGGGTCTGAACTGGACGAGTTCCCGACGCCGACGGAGGAGCGGTCGGTGGAAGTTACGGCCGAGGTGGAAGGAGGAGAATCTATGGGTGTGTCTTCATATGCGTGCATTATTGGAGGCTTACGTTGGGTATGGGCTGACCTTGCATCAGCGCCAGCAGGACGAGGCGACACGCCGCCCTCGGCGGGTCTGTCTGATTCAGACGAGGACTACGACGACGACAATCTCGAGGACGAGGATGACGACCAGCAGTTGCAGCAGCCACACACCCAGCTGCAGCAACAAAAGCAACGGTCTGGGATAAGCTTCAACGATGATGATGAAGACGATGAGGACGATGAGGACAACCCCATGCCGACACACCCACCTACGCGTCCCTCCGCCGCACCCGCGGGTCGGGGAACGCTGAGCAATGCGCCGATGTCGACGTCGTTGGGGTCGGGCGGGTTGCTGAACGATAATGATGACCGTGATTCGGATGGCAGTTTTGCAAGGATGGATGTGGGGCGGGATGGGGAGTTTGAGGATGACGGTGATGGTCATGAGGGGAGCGGGAAGAGGGGTGGGTTTGGGGGGCTGTTGAGGTAGGTGTGGTGTGGATTCGCAGTTCTGTATGTAAGGGTTATTCGCCTCACACTGCACATTTCAGGACGGGCGAGTCATCGTACAAAGACCTGTCGATGAGCGAGGAGCTTGCTGACCTGTTCCAGTACATTGGACGGTATAAGCCGACTGAGATGGAGCTCGAGACGGAGCTGAAGCCGTTTTACCCGGATTATGTGCCTGCGATTGGGGATATTGATGCGTTCATCAAGGTAAGCGACGGGGCTGTCCCTCCGCTACCATCCTACCCACACATCTAACTGACGAACGTGATTTCCACAGATCCCACGGCCCGACGGCCACCCCACTCCCCTCGGCCTCTCCGTCCTCGACGAGCCCAGCATCCCGCAATCCGATCCGACAGTCCTCGATCTGCAGCTCCGGTCCCTCAGCAAATCCACTACATCATCCCTCACACCGCTGACCGTACATTCCCTCCCGCACCACGACGTCGTGAACACGCCACGGCTCATCGACGGCTGGATCCGCAACATTAAAGAGTTGCATGCGGGGCGAGACGCGGCGGTTGCGGCGGCGGGCGGCGTGCCGGGGGGGGTGAAGTACTCGAAACGAATGCCTGATGTGGAGGAGTTGATGCAGGTGTGGCCGCCGGAGGTCGAGGAGGGGTTAGCTGAGGTATGGACTGTGTTCTGTTAGGCGTGGTCTTGGCGGATATGTAGGCTTTCTTGCTAACATCACATCATTGATCATACAGCTCACACTCCCGCCAGCAACCCTCGACCTCCCTCTCGCTACATACGCCCAGCTGCTTGCACTCATACTCGACATCCCCGTTGCGTCCCCAACGCCGATATCACAAGCCCAACAACAAGCAGCAAAGAAACAGCCATCGAAAACACAGACGATTGAGGCGCTGCATGTGATGTTCTCGCTCTATGCGGAGTTTAGCCATTCGGCGCACTTTAAGAATGTGGAGGTTGATGCGGGTGGTGGTGGTGCAAGTGTGGGTGGGACGGGGGGAATGGTTAAGTGAGGCGACGGGCGGTTATACCCCCTGCCTGTTCATACGTCCGCCCCCCCGTGATACGTACATATCAGACGATTTGATGAGAATGAAGGTTACTTGGCCCTCCCTTGGCCGTCCTGCCGAAAAAGTCTACAGAGTCTAGATCTACGCCTGCGTTTGTGTTGCAGCCGTCCGACGCCAGTGTGACGCGTCTTTTGGAGGTGTGACATTTCGCCCCAGATTTCGGCCGGCATTTTGCCCTCGCATTAGCACTCGCAAAACAGCTACAGTACATATCTACGCGGGAACCATCTAACGCTCGCTCTCTCTCTCTCTCTCCTTCCAATCTTCATCCAAAGCCATGCCCGAAAAGCGCAAAAAAACAGCCGACGCCGAGATCGCAGAAGCGGGCCACGCGCTCGAGAGCCTGCCCAAACGCGCTGCTACTAAACCGAAGGCCCTCGATACCAAAGCAAGCAGTGGCAAGACACCCGCTGCGAAGAAGAGTTCTAAGAGTCCAAAGAGTCCTACAAAGAGCCCAAAGAGTCCGAAGAGCCCAAAAAGTCCGAAGAGTCCTGCGAAGAAGGAGCGCCCTGCAAAGGCCAAACCCGAGGATGTCAAGGAGGAGGGAGAAACTTCAGCTGAGCACGGCAAGCGTCCGCGCTCTGGTGATGGAGGAAAGAAGGCTGCTGCTGTCAAGAAGGAGGGGAAGGAACCTCAGGAGGTCAAGCATGAGCCGGCTAGTGGCGAAGCCGACACGGCCACTAGTGTCAAGAAAGAGGAGAAATCCGACGCCAAGGAGGAGCAAGCTGGTGAACTGACATTAGGGAAAGGTACGTCCAGTCGCACGTTGTATGGCCTTTCCGCAATCCTTATCTCCAGACACAGGCACACTCGAAAAGGGTCAGATCTACTTCTTCTACCGCCCCAAAGTCGAGCTCACCGAAGCGCACTCCCTCGACGAAGTCCAGCGTTTCAAAATGATCCTCCTTCCAACCGGCGGGACCGCGCCCGGCACCAAAAATCGCATCGCGATCCTCAGTCGCAAGCGGCTGCCCAGCACGACGCACCGCGAGCGTTCGTGGGGATTCATCGAAAAAGCCGCGGACGATGTGCGGGACCTTGAGGAGCACCTGAAGAGCGAAACGTATGAGACAAAGACGAAGGGTACCAGGCATCTGGATGCGATGAGGCCGTGCGGGGAGGGGGTGTATTCGATTGTGGAGCATGGTAATCATACGCACTTGGCTTATGCGTTGGCTATGCCGGAAACACCTGGTAAGGTGTCCCTTTCTGTCGGATTCGCACTAGTCGCCACAACTTTTATTGACCGCTACCTGCGTCTAATGTATGCCAACAGGAGAGGTCCAGAAAACATTCAAAATTGAAAACCAGGGCTCATTCATCTTCTCCATCAAGGTCCGTGCGTGCCTCTTTTCCTACAGTTCAAAATTTTCGCATACTCACGCCCCTTTCCAGAACCCCACCAGCCCCTCACCCCCTTGGGCGGGCCTCAGTGCCAAATCCGCCGCGCAACTCCCCTCTTCCTACACCGCCCTCTTCCGCAACCGCCGTTTCCTCCCCGCCAACCCGCCCTCCTTCCTCGACCACGACCACACGGAGTTCCTCCTGATCGGCGCGGCGGAGAACGTGGCGGAGGAGCTGGGCGAGACGGGCCAGGAGCTGATGGACTATGAGGAGGGCGAGCATAAAGAGGTCGTGAGGTTGCAGGATGAGAAAGTGTTTAAGGAGCTGCAGTTGGAGAGGGGGGGTTTTAAGGCTGAGCCTTTGTTTGGGGAGTGGGCTTGAGGTGGGCGGTGGTCGCCCGGGGCGATATCGATATAGCGACCTCTTTTCCTTCCAGGCTTTTCCCGCGTGCCTTTGTGCGCTCGCCCCCTTGTGATTTACCTGCCGTTCAACGCACATGGCATGTTGACCAGAAAGCCCTTTTTTTGCTTGGGCGGGAGAGGCTGCATGCTGGATCTGTGGGCGGGCGGGAACGACAGGACTGGAAAGCGATATCGGAGTCGATGCGAGAAAAAGGGCGGCATGGGGGGTTGGATCGGAGGGGGGCCAATGGGCCACTGGCAAATGCGGCGAAGAACGAGGGAGACGCGCACACGCAGGCTGGAGGGGCATATCATATCAAAATGTGTACAGGGCAATCCACAAACTCTCCAGCTTCACCACCCAGTGGCACCCACCTTCCCGAACCGCCTTCACGGCACAATAAGCTTCCTTTGGGAGTACGATAAAGCAAGCCGCAAGTCTCGAACCGCTCGCTACTCTAGGTGTGGCTGTGTCTGGTGTGTTATCAAGAAAGCGGCCTGTTCTCAGACCCAAGATTGCGTGAAACTGTGGCAGTGTGTGAACTTGAACTTGGATAGATTTCGGATTTGCGACAAACGTGGAGAGTGAGAAACAGCAGTCAGCAAAGCGAGCCGCAGCGGCAACGGATTCGGTTGCCAGCATGAACGACCATTCCTTCTTCGACTCCCTGGGCACCCAAGATGTGTCCGCCGCAGCAACGCGATCCCCAGCACTTACCCCCCAACCCGACAAAACCGAGCTAATTCACGACGAGCACCACAAGCTCGAAGCCTCAGACCTTCTCGACGATGGCGGGAATAACGGCATTCGCGACTCTTCTGCGGCACCATTCCCTCTCCCGCTGTCGGAGCAGGGGACCGACCGTCCCTCGGGGAGTTTGGACTCGGTTGCGCCGGCGGAGGATGTGGCGTTGGGGAACGATGGGCAGTTTGGCGCGTCGAATGTGAACTTGAGCACGCCATTGGGAGCCAATGTTGGGGGAGGTGGTGGTGCACCCAACTGGCTGGATGCGAGTCCATTCAGGACGAACCCGTCGGTCCCCATATTGCAGCCAACTACGACCGGGGTACCCATTCCGTCGTCGCAAGGATTTGATGACGTGGCGGCCGCTACATCTGCAGTCACCCCGATGGGACTGAAATTGGGAGCTTATTCAACACCAGGTTCTTTGATCGATGTGCAGCCAATGGAACCGATGCTGACATCGGCGGCTCCTTCGCGGGCGTCCTCCACGGCACCTCCACCGCAATCGTATGTGGCAAATAACGGACCCATTCCTTTCATCACGCCTGGGAATGGACCGAGTGTATCTGCTGGCGGAGGCGTCATGGATAATGATTTCTTTGCGAGCGTGTCGTCCCCTGCACAGCAGCAGCAGCCGCAACAGGCGCCATTACAATTCCAGCAACCGACCATCTCGATACAAAAAACGGCAGACCCTTTTCGTCCACAGTATGGAGGACAGGGACAAGGAGGAGGGCAGTTGCAACAACAGGGTCCTCAGATTCTCACTACGTCTCCGTCAGGAAGCTCACCGTCTGCTGCCTCGATCGTCTCCCTCGATCGAACATCAATTGCTGGACAACCTGAGCCATCACTGGGATCACCTGTGAAGCCTTTACCTCCAACACCACCAACGCGAACCGAATCAGGACAGTATGCTGGAAGTCAATTACCAACAGGCAATCCAGCCAACTTCTTGCAGCGGCCTTCGTACATCAACACAACACGAGCATCGTTCTCCAAGGAGCCACTCCCGACCCCGCCTGTCCTTGAGCCTGCTCACGAGAACCTTCCCACAAGACGATGGACCGATCCCTTAGTTTTCTACGACATCCCTCCCCGTGACCCGGTCGGCGAGATCTTTCCCAAAGCCTTCCCACTGGAGGCGAATGTCCCACGGCCAGCTCGAAAGATTCTCCGCGCCGAAGATGTCGCAGGTGCCGCGGACCCGCTCCTCGCGCTTGTTCGTGGACATAGCTGGCGAGCGGTCGCTATTCATGTGCGCCAATTACTCATCCGTACGCATCCGGCTGATGTCCCGTCCATCATGCGGCTATGGTATATCAGGCTGGTGGCTCTCGTGCGACTGAAGCTGTACGAGTTTGCCAACAGCGAGCTGATGAAGATTTCGAATGGAGGTGATCTGGATAACCCTGCATTACGCTATGAGGCGTATCCGGATGTTTTCGGGGCGAATAAGTCTGGCCCTATGGTCACGTTTGAGCTACGGGCTTTCTGGGCGCGGCTGCCGAGCTTCAAGGGCAACCACCACGAAAGCATCAACCGCATGTACACGCTCCTATACACCTGCCGCACCATGATTCGGAACGCCAAAACGGAAGCATCGCCATCCCGGATATGGCACGCCCGTGCGGCACAGCTCCAGCTGCAGATTGCCAATCTCTTGCTGGATCTGAAGGATCACCGAGCGGCTACGGGGATATTACGCGCACTGGTCTCCTCGTACCCTACAGATGCACCTCTAGCCTGCGCATTGGGAAGACTGTACCTCCAACTAGGCAACACCCCCGCCGCCCGCGCCCTATTCGACCAACCCCGCTTCCGCTCCCAGCCCCCCAACTCTCCGCTCAACCTCCTCAACAAAGCCTTCTTGTACATCGCCGAAGGAGATTTCCAAGCCGCGTTGAGCCCCTTAACAGCTCTACTAGCTCACCACTCCGACCCATCCCTCTCATCCACCTCGCCACCGCAAAACGTGCCCTCGACAACCCACGCCCTGAACAACCTCGCCCTCGCACACCTCTACACGGGCAACGTCGTGCAAGCCGTATCGTTCCTCGACAGCACGGTGATTGAGCAGCCGGCGACAGCGGGCGTGTGTCCGCCCTTGCTGTTCAATCTGTCGTCGTTGTATGATCTGTGTGATGCGACGTTGGATAGGAAGCGGAGGTTGGTGGCGCATGTGGTGGCCAAGTATGCGGGGGATGATTTTGATACGAGTTGTTTGAAATTGTGAGGGGGAGGATTTTGGGGGTTATCGGTTGGGAATAAATTCGTCTGATACTGTCTTTTATGAGCGATCTTGTGCGTTCTGGTTTTGTCTTTGGAACCAGCACGACTGGGCTTTCCTATCGCTAGTTCCAACTCGGTTAGTCTGCCGGCAAATCTGGTGTCTGAGCTCGAGGTTGCAGTGGTTGTGCTTTGCGGTGCAGTCCAGGGTGCAGTCGAGCAGGGCTAAGGTCAAAGGAACCCTAACCCTAACCTTGAAAATGCCCGACGTCCTCTTTCTGACTTCGACTCTTCTGGACTTCTGACTTTACTATGCTGCCTGCAATCACAGCAGACATCCTGCCAGGCGCACAGCACTCAAGTTCCAAAGGCATCGCAAAGAACGGAAAATACCCGTACGGCATAGCGGAGACCCAGCTCTGTTCTTTTTTAGCACACGCCTGCTATCCTCTGTGAAACTCTAAATTGTGTCGGCAACAATGGCCTCAGAGACAGCAATCCCCGAACGCCCCGTCCCGTTGCTCGGGGTGGTTCCGGAAGGTACGCTGCTTGAGGCCCGCCGTTGGATTGGCCTGGCAATTGTCATGTGTTTCCAACACACTGAGCTTGAGGAGTACTTGGGGCAAAGTTTCTCAAACATCTTGCGAATATGTCACTGTGCGCCCCTCCACACAGGTCTGCCCCCGAAACAAACACTCCTAGGGTCCGACGATATCGCTGCGGCGTTCGGTCTCAAGAAACGTCTGCTCAAACGGTTCATTGAGCCATATCAGTTGCCTGAGGGACACCCCGACAGGCCGACGAAGGATTTTACGTGCCTTATCAAAGACCTGAAAGGTGGGAGGATGGAGAGCCACAGGGAAGAGCGTGCAGGATGGTCGTTAACGGAGGTGGTATGGATTTGCAGGGCTGTCCACTGCAAAAGGAAGCCATTTCATCCGCCGGCTGCTAACGCACGAACCGGCGAGGCCGCAGAAGATTGAGCGGATTGATCCGTTCTATATTAAGAATGCGTTGAATTTCAAGAAGGGGGTCTTGAAAGATGTGGGTTATGCCAGTCGACACTTTCCGCTCTTTGTATCGCAAACTGACAATGGGTTGATATTGCAGTATGATACTAGCGTATTTGGCGAGCTGGCACCACCGCCTCCAGCACCTCTAGTGACCGCGCCGAGTGTTCCGAAAATCACTCTCAAACTCGGTAAGAGTGATGAACACGTCCATTCCATCCTCACATCTATCCTCACTTGAACCGATATGCTCACACATCCCGCATTTCAAAGGCAGCCGCGCCTCAATATCAGCCCTACCAGACGACCACCACGCCCCCCGCCACGTAACAATCAAAGAACCCGAGCCCAAAGAAAAGATCTCCCCGACCAAACGACGTCATGAAGACGACGATGACGTGAAATCACCGCCCAAGAGGAGAAAAAGCAGTAAAGAGATGCCGCCTGCGAAGGGCGTGCCGTCTGGGTATCGACGACGGAGTATTGAGGAGGCGAGGGCGGTTGCGGCCGCGAAGTATAAGTCGAGTCAGCAGGTAGAGTTAGTCATGTGCAATCGAGAGAGGGACATTGCTGCCGCGGCCGGATGGTGTTGCAAAATGGCATGCTCATCATAACTTTCATACATCGTGATTTCCCCAGGAGCGAAAAACGAGAGAGGAAGAAGGAGAACGGCTTGAACCGCCACGAAAGAGAAAGGCCGACGAGGGAGAAAATCATGAACTGTCAAAGAAGAGACGAGTGGATGACTCGCATCACCAGGAATCCGCCAAGAAGCGGAAGAAGGTAAATACATTCTGAGCATCAGTAGAATCGTCGTATCTCACGCCAACTATATCCCATTCCCTCATTCCCATCAGCCGGCACCCCCACCTTCTCGCCGCCGTTCAGTCCTGGATGCATCCGACATTGATATCATAAACTGAGAAGAGTATCGCATATCTTCGAAACCTTTGCGCCCTACCACGGGTGCACAGTCAAAAACACCGAAAGAGAACTTTCGTGACATGAAAATAACGACACGCATCTGCACTCTTAGTTTCTGTAGTCTCCCCTTTTTGGCTAACCGTATTTTTTTGGGACTGTGCTTTTCAAGTGTATGTATATACCCGTTTTCAACATTTTTGGGGATTGAATTCTATGTAACAACAAAGCAGGAACGAAACTTGAGCGTATTAGCATCCAATGTGTTGAGAAAACACGCTTGTTGCTGTCTATACGTGTGTGGGTGGCTATGTACAGGTCTACGACAATATCAGGGATGTGGAATTACGCTGATGGTGGTGAAGGGAAAGTGCCGTGGGCAAGACGCAGCGCTCATTCCGAAGGGGGATCTTCCTCCTCGAGTGCGAGAATCATCTCGATTGCTTCCGAATAGCCTGGTATTGATTGGCCCACTGCTTGTCCGCCATCGTCGCCGGCTCTCTCCGTACCTATCAGCACATAGTTCAGCAAGATGATCCGAGGGGGCAGCTGCGAGATTGTTGCTTACAGACGCGGGAGTAGTAATCATCCACCCAGCCCAAGATCGAGTCCGTTTCGCCTTCGCCATCAGAGTCTTTGATTAGGCTATCACCTGAGCCGTTTGATCTCCTTAGTCTCGTCGTGGGTGCTGTTCCGTCATCCGTGTCGCTGTGGTCTACATAAAGACCAGCATCAGAATTCGAACGTTCCTCTCTGCTGTGCGACACTCCCACCAACCTAGTAATATCCGTTTCCGTTTAGCTGGCGCGACCAGAGCTTTCCCCCGGCCTAGACTCCCGTCGTACCGCTCCTCATACGATCGTTGTTCCCGCGCAAGCTCTCCATCCGACTCTGGATCTATATACTCGGATCGCAGGTATCCCTTATTTTGTGACAGCAGGAAATCCGAGCCGGACGAAGAGCAGCCCTGGCTTGTGTCGTTATTCGAAAGGTATCCATGTTCCATTTCTGGTGACGGTATGGATTCTGCTACCAAGACTTCTCTCGTATCGTGATCGTCCTGGACCGCTGCCATATCCTGAGCTATCCGTATATTTTGCTGGGGCAGCTTTGAAAGATCATCCGAGGAGAAGCTCCGTGGGAATCTAGCTGAGTTGAGAAGCCTGCAAAGAATCACCGCAGGATGTCAACTCTCACAGACAAGCATTCCACCGCACCTGCCTTCGCTTGCCTTCAAAAACCAAGGCTACACGGAGACGCAGCGGCAACGACCAACATCCTCAGGGCGGCACCATATCGTCGTCTTACTTGAAGACTTGGCAAACGCGTGGGCAAGCAACCAACTCGGACCAACTTCTTTCGGACTTTTCGGACTTCTGGATTCAACATCGGAACTTTTCACATCTCAGCTCAGCTCCATCCCATCACCGAGGCCCTTGACGTATGCAGGCTACTACCATGCTGAGCAATACTAAGGTGAGGGATGTGCTCCTAACGTATCGATTTCCGTTCGTCACATCTTACTCGTCAGGTTTACAGCCGCCAGCAGAGCTCCTGAAAAAGATCAAGGTCCAGACAGGGGTCGTTCGCAGGTATTGGGTAGGCTCGGCGGCGATCATATAAGCCTCCAGGAATCCCTCACACGTCGTCATTGAATGCAGGATCAGCAAAGATCTCAGCTACTATGATGAAGAAGCGATAACACAACAAAAGCGAATTGACAAACTTATCGCAGACGGAGCGGACGAGCATGATATTCGAAAGCAGAAGGAAGTGTTGGAAGAGACACATGTGATGATGCCCGATGGGAAGAAGAGGCTGGCGAGAGCGCAGGAGGAGTTGCAAGAACTTTTGGACAAATACCTTGTAAAGGAAGGAGGTGTCCTGTCACCAGCCGTAATTGGTTGCTTATTGTCCAATCTCTCCACAGGGTGCGGTAGATCATGAAGCTGCGACTTCGGAGGAAGTGCTCGCTGCAAAGTCGCTCCTGCAGACTCTACAGACAATCATTGTATGATGATGTTACTTGGAAGATTCAGGTCTTCCCACGAATGCAATTTCATTGTATATATTTGCGAGGTTTTACGGGCTAAGCGCCCAGTTTTTCGAATGCGACCAACAATATCACAAAGTCTGATGGTTCTGTATTTCTCCCCGCTGCAACTTGGGGTCGAGTAGTCGAACAGAGGGCCATAGCGCTTATGGCAGTACATACTGTATGTATGCCACCGCATATCAGCGGAATATGCCCTAACGACCTTCGGCCTCCCACGTGATGCGCACTTCATGCGGACAACCGAATGCATGAAAGGACGCCCGAAAATTGCCAGTGTCCCACTACTTTTCGGTCGACGAGCGACCTGCTTCCCTACCTTTGACGATTTATCTCTGGAAAGAGCGCTTGATTACACCAGAATGGATTTGAATGCCGCCCGCTCTATCCCTACACTGTCTGACTACTCCTAACTATATACGATAGGTGATGCCAGAATCTAAGCAGTGAAGGCATTGGAAGCGGGGGGCCGAGGTTTGTTGGAAGGACCAGCGTCGACCGCCTGCGCCTTGGTTGTTCTTGAAGCCGACGATGGCCTTATAGATTCAAAAAATGACCTCTTGCCATCCGGAGGGCTGTCATTCACCGGCGTGTTCGATCGGGTGCTTTTTTTGCTCCTGGAGCTTTGCAGCAGTGTTTTCGGCTGAAATCCGCCCGGCGCGGTCCCATGCATGTCCCATCTCGCGAGGTCTTTGATGACATGTTCCACGTACAGCAGGATTACTACGTAGAGTTGGATTGCGCTAAGATGTTGAGATTCGGTCAATAAGGGCCGAACAATCGAAGGACGAAAGTAACAGGGGGCTCACAATTGTATCACACCAGTACGTGGGAAGGTTAAACTGGTAGTGCCGACTGTTTCCATGACTATTGGGTGAATTGTGAAGTAAGGAAACGCAATGAGATGACAATCTAAACGGACGGCCTGACATACCTGTGCAGAAGATCACGATGATGATGCAACTCCCAAAGACCAAAAAGAGACTGTATTTCTGCATTGTCAACCAATCTTGACTCGCGTCCAGCCGATCCTGGGACACCACGCCCGATTTCGTAGCCCCAAAGAGTTTCGTTTTCACCTTCATTACCACCTTCGTGACGGCCCCGACCACACCAGTGATGATAACGGCCAGGACAAACCCCCACATCGCCGAAATAAGATCAACGATCTCCTCCCACCCATCCGGCCTCGTCACCAGAAGAATCAAAGTGCCCGCAAATGCGATCGCGAAAACCGCGGTTGTGAAAATAACGACGCCCGTGTTCCAGCGCCGGTTAAGACCCAGCGTGGCCGACAGGACGTCGAAGAAGCGGCGAATGGAAAGAAACCGGACAAAGAAGGACACCAGGAAAAGCAGACTGTTGAAGGCGTAGATGACGATGCGCTGCGTCTGACTCACTTCGGCAATAATGCGGAACGCCTCGCGGGAAACGGCGACGTTGTAAGCGACAAGAAGAACATGAGCTGCAAGGTGCAATTTCTCCTCCAGCGGCCTTTCGCGAAATGGTTTGCTGGATGATTATGGCCACGGAATTAGCGCCTTCCTCTTCCGTGGCTGCTCGGTCGGGCAGTTTATATTACCTCTTGTCGGAACGGAGACTTCGATTGACGGATGTCCATAAACATCCTAACGCCAAGAAGCTGGCCAAGCAGGATGGGATCAGCGAGACTAGCACGTCGCCCAGCGGTGGGGTGTCATTGAATGGCGGCGGGCTCATACTTGTGGTTGTAAAGTAGTATTCGCCAGCGCAGGGTGGTTTTTGTTCGAAGCCGGCAATCCAAATGCTGCAGGTTACGGTAAGTGCTGTGAAGATTCCAGTACGATTATATCCATGAACCCTATACGACTTTATCTGATACCGAACACAAGCCTACGGTGTTGAACTCTCTCTACGGTGTGTACGGTGTCTATCTACGGTGCCCACTGCCTAGGGTGTCAGCCCCAAATTAGAAGGTTTCGGGAAGAGCGTACAGCACTGTGGTGTTTTTCTTACGTAATGCGTTGCTTCATTCGGACGTCGGAACCAAAGCCACAAAAGTCTCGCCGGTTTCGGACATGCACCAATATGCAAAGTAGGAGGACTTCTTGCGGGCTTCTTCACGCGGTATCATCACGGGAGTCACACTTTCTATGTTGGAACAGCCATATTCAGGGACGCAGTCGAAGGAACAATGAGCCAATAATGATATGAGAATTCAGTCCGTAAGTCACCCAACCCCTCAGTAGTGGTCTTTCATTCACCCCGAGAACCTAGCTGACTGTAGTCCGAACAGCGTTCCGCCATGGCTCCGACGACGTCACACCTCCCTATGGCTGCTCCGTCCTCCCTCCCTCCCAAGGTCGCTGGTCAAGTAACCTTCTATTTGCATGTTGCGTTCTCTCAACTGTCATGGACGTACTCTGCCGCACCTGCAGGCGGAAAAGGTCCGGCCTCTGTTCTCCTATTGTGGTGGGGGGAAGAAGGGGCGGGAACTCTCTTCACCCCTTCGATAACTGGCGCAGTGGAGCAACCTACGGCCCAGACTTCTACGAAACCCCGACCGACGGCTGCATCACTTCTTCCGGTGCCACTGCGACGAGCATCCACCTGGTCGAGCGCCCCAACGAGTGAATTCCCCGCCGGGAAAGGCTTAGGAAAACCTGGGACATCCATCAACATCCCCGGCACGCAGAAAATCACGCGCCGCCAGTATCCGATAAGATGCCGCAAATCCCAGCTCGACGCGTACTTCAGAGACATGGGGCCACTTACCCTTCAGGTGCTGGTGAACTCCACCGTTTGTGGTGAGGTTACGGTTGATAATCTGCGGAAACTGACGGCGGAACCATCCGACAGCATAAGTGGACTTTATCCGATCCTTGAGGCGGTACCAGCGAACGGAAGGAGCAGCATCCGGGGCAAAAGCGGAAAGCGGAAGAAATTGGGCGAGGTGCACATATCGATGCACTTGAAACCACCAGGGACTGGTATATTAGGTGCAGTTCCACCAGGGAAAGCGTCAAAGCCAAAGATGAAGAATGTGGCGGAGATATCCGATCCAAAAGCAGGGAAGAATGACGCGTTGGGAAGTCCGGTTGGAGCTGGAATTGCGCGTGCGGATCCTCGGACGGGGAGACAGCCGGAGGAAAAGCGTCAGAAACAGTCAGAGGTCACGGAAAGTAGGCCGATTCCTGCGTCGCCTCGGGCGCCGGAAAGCGAGCACCGCAGGCACACGAATAAGAACGCCGAGGAAGCGTCCACTACTGCGAGCCATGCTTCCCATTCCGCCTCTGCCAGTGAAGGCGGAGCCGACGCCTCGGATCTTGCCGCCAGAGACAAAGCAGGCGAGCAGCCGTCGTATGTTGGAGCATCGGAGTCGGAGCAGAACGAGCAATCCTGTAGTGCTGGTTACGACACAAAGGAAGACATTGACGTACACTTGGCTGCTACCATGCGTGAGATCCAAGAGCTGGCAGGAGACTTTCAGGCGTCTCGCGATCTCGGGAACCTGTCCAGCTCTCCAGAGTCAAACTCAGATATCTTGGGAGATGATATTCTCATCGAAGCGCTGAACTCGGAAGCGGGCAAGACTCTCATCGGCCAGGGCAAAGTACGCCATCCATCTGGGTATGACAACTATGTTGCTTCGGATGACGGCAGCGAGGACGAGAGGACGGATGGAGGCCGGGATGGAGATGATGATGAAGATGATGATGGTGCACAGTCATACGAAGATCGCGACGACTTGAGCATCGACGAGCGGAAGCGAAGAGCCATTCTTCCTCGCTATCCAACAAGAGCGCAAGTAGACACAGAAGCGAAACCCGGTAATCGCAAATTGTCAATGGAGCGACTCACCTCGCTTGGCCGAGTAACCTCCATCTGCATAACTGCTCATAATCTCGAGCTGCAACCAGAAAGCGTTCCGCATTCCGCCACAGGATTGTTCTTGGACATCACTATCCCATGGGGACCGGGCAGAGGGACTGAGCGGATCACCATGCCCTCTAAGAGCCTTCCGCGTCTCACTGCGTCACGCAATGCCAGTCGCCGCCCTGTCGGAGCTCCGCCGGAAAACTCCAAATGGATCGCTGCTTTTGAGCGGGAGCAGGTGTTCCCCTGCACCTTCGACGCGTCTCTGGTCAAGTCGTGGGTGGGGAACGATATCGAGTTTCAAATTACCGCTAACCAGATCCCGGTATCCAAACTCGGTTCGCGGACCACCCTAGCTGCGCGACAAAGAACAGCAGCGCAGCCTTCGTGGTCGATAGGGGGCACGTTACCCTGTAGGAATGTGCTCTTCAATGAGGGGCTCATATTGAAAGGGAAAGTACCGCTGTCGTCCAAACGAGGAGGCCCACGAAACGCCGAGAGACAAAGCAACATTGGGGAACTACATGTCACCGTTGAGTTGCAATACGCAGCCCCCAGCTCAGTCACGGAGCAATCATCTACCCACCCATGGACAGCGCCACCATTGAACGCTCCCACAGAGGAAAGGAAAGCGAAAGCGTCGGATTTGCGTTCCGGCACAGAACCCTTCCGCGCCCCACCCGTTCCGCATTATCTGTATCTGAACATCTCCACCGCTCGAGCTTTGTCAATCATGCCAACGCTCAATGCCAGCACAGTACAACTCTTCCTCATCGTGCGGTTTTTCTCCTCGTCTAGCCCACCGATCGAAACCGCCCCTATCTCCTACAAGCCACCGTTCGATCTACAAACCGGGAAACTGAACCCTCCTTCGGAGTTTGGCTTTCACTACACAGTTCCGTTGGCGATCACGGAACAATTTGTCAGAACGCACAGCGAGACACCTCTGATCGCGGAGGTATGGATGGTGGATGCAGAAAGTGCCGTTACGGCTCCCACGCTGCCTACCACCAAGGAAAGGGGCAATAGCACGCTAGTTGATCGGGGCGCAAAACTGCTGGGACTGGTCAAACTACCGTTCTCGCAAGTACTCAAAACGCTCGTTGAGGCGTATAGATACCCAGCTGCAAGCTACGAGGAGCTTCCTGTTATGGTGCCGAACGCCGAGTATGCCATTCTGGACCCTTTTTCTGGCAATGCGAAGGGATGGGTGACTGCTTCTCTCGCTCTGGGGACCTGGGGTCAGGTTAAGAAGATTAGGCCACCGGACCACAAGCCGGCGGAGGCGGACCGCGAGACTGAACGTGGCAAATCCGCTGAGGCTTCGGGCAGAGATGAAAAGACAAAGCGGCGTCATGTGAATCGCCATCATGAAGGAGATCAGGCCGTGGGGAGCAGGAAGGCACCTCGGGAACGGCGGAAATCCAAGGAAGGTGGATCGGACTGCCAGATGCTGATCACCATACACCGAGCATGTGGATTACGAGGCTTGATTAGCGCGCTACTGCGGCACCGCACGAACACGCACCAATCAAGCTCAGAACGCGATCAGTACACGCCTTTACATTTCGCAGAGGAAGTCGGCGTGAATGCCTTTGTTCGGCTGCAAATGTTTTCGCAGAGAATATCACATGTTCGCCAATCCTCGATTTCGAGCGAGACAGCCCAAGAAGACTTCACTGAAGACGACGTCTGTGTGGAAACGCCGATCATTGCGCATACATATACCCCAGACTGGGAGTTCTCGGCCGAATTGACTGTCAGGGGTCTCGACGATGACCTGATCAGATGGATGCGGCAAGGAGGCGAGGCCAGGGGGGAGATCTGGCACAAAGTACCACGCGACGAGGGCGATGCAACATTCAGCGAGGACGTCCTTCTGGGGACCTTTGGCGTGCCATTGCGAGAGTGTTTGTTGAAATCCCACGGAGTCGACAAGGCTTGGTTGACTGTTGTAGGGCATGACGATGCGGAGGCGGCGATCAGGGTTTCCGCGCGATTTGCGCCGGGATTTGATCTGCCGCTGGGACTGGGGCAAGGATATATTCTGAGAGCGGGGGAGCATTGGTGGTGCCAAATGCAAATCACCGCTAGACGAGTCAAGGTGGCTACGCAGAGACCCAAGGCGGCCGGGACACATCTCACGAACCCATCTCCTTTCGCTGTCGAGGATATGCACATCTACGTCAGATGGCATCGTGTACGCCAACCCGTCAGTGATGTAGATGTCAGCGAAGAGTTCACAACAGAATCGTCGAGGCCAGTTCCAGCACGGCGAAGCTATGGAGATCAAACGCTGGTCGCCGATTTGGACTACTCTTTCGAAGAGGAGTTCGAAATCACGTCCTCTGTGTACAAAGCGATGGCCGAAGAAAGACTTGCGTTCGAGATTATGCAACGCGGATCAGAGGGGAAGGATGACACTCTCCTCGGAACGGCTTATGTAGATCTTTCGGAGTTATACGGGAGGATGCGAATAACACACTCCAAAGGCAAAGGGTCTCCCTCCAGACGTCAGCACCAAAAGTCGTCGATCATCGATGGAACCTTTCAAGTGATACACCCGAGTGTACCGGATCTGTTGGGGTCATCGATCGAGTTGCGTATCGGTCTTACTCGTAGCGAAGAGCCTCTGAAAGGAACGAATGCGAAACCCGACGTAGAAGCATCAGAAGAGCTGCAGACAAAGGACTTGCCAGTCCGAACGATACCAACTGTAACGATACCAATTGTCCCAACCCTACCGCCTGAGATTTCTGTGCCACCCATACCCATCGACGTCATTGTCGAAAAAGCAATGCAGCTTCCGCTCATGGCGGACCCAGTATGCACATACCTTCCGTCGCCGTTTGTTCCGCAGGATCAGCAGCAGTTGGCACCACCAAATACATTCGTCACCTTCAATTGGGCTGGAACACCCGATACAGATGTGAGAACACCGGTCGTTCCAGCGCAGCGCTCTCCAACTTGGAACTTCACTGCGACAGTTGCTCAGGAAAGAACTGAGGCCGCGTTACGGCAACTCAAGGCAGAGAAATCCATTACGTTCCAGGTGTGGCATGCTCCTAGTTATGGCATTGGACGCAAGCCGGCCCCAGATCTGATTGCAACCAACGTGGTATCCGACGACCAGCGGACAGAGCTGCTTGGATCGGCCGTGGTGGAATTGGGCGGTCTGTTTGGCGGATTCAAGGAGATACATGGCTGGTATCATGTGCTGGACGATCGAAAGTTGTCGAAGGGTCAACTCCTCATCCGTGTGCGGCCAGCCGAGAACGTGGCGGCCATCTTGCGGGAAATGACAGGCGCACTGGAGTATAAAGGCCACGGGTCGAAAGGATCATCCTGTGGTCGCCGAACGTTGGAGGATGCATGCGCAGACATGCCAGCGGTCGCCATCGCTGTGCCTTCCAACAGGCGCGAGGAAACGCTATCGAGCAGTATCCAGTCATTAGTGACGGCTACATCCACAAGCAAAATGGCCTTGCAGGCCGGACAAATTTTCGACACCTGGGTATGGACGGGAAGCAAATGGGCGCATCGACAGCTGGATGTACGTACAGTGGAAGACGAAACAAGCACGTTTCCTGCAGGCAAGCTGGATGCTGTGATATGGACACCAAACGATGCAGAACAAGAGAATCCGGGTTCCCAAAACTTCCGGGGTACCGCTACATTAGGAGGCCCAGAGGAAGGACTTGATACACGACCAAGTCCTGAAAAGACGACAACAGGCACCGGTTTGCGGTCTAGGACAGGAGTACGGACGCCACCGCCAGCAATTGCGAGCAATGGAGCTGGTCTCCCCTCGCCCAGAGCAACAACTTCCCATGATCGTCCAGCGTCCCTAATACTGACCGCAAGAACCGCACCGGTGTCAAACAAGGCTATTGAGGATTCGCCCTCGAGTTCTCCGCTATCTAGTGACGGCCTGTATCAAAGGGAGGAGCCTGACGATTCCAAACGTGGCCACTCAAACGATCGGCCTACAATCTTCGGCGCTTCACCGTCACAGTCGGAAGCCAGGGAAGGTACATGTCTTGCGGATGATGATGAAGCAGGCGAGTTGCGAGTGAGTCACCTGCGATCTCCAAACGAGCAGGGACCCATCCGCCATGAGTCAACAGCTGTTGAGAAAACTTCCCGTTCAACTGTTATATCGAAAACGGCGTCACTTTCTGCCCAGCATGCTGAGGTCTCGCAGACAAACACCGACGATGTCCAGGCTGGCATCGCGGAGAAGCCTGATGCTCACCTGCACATGGAGCATTTTCACTTAGGTGCCTCCTTGCCAGAAGCGGGCGTCCTTCAAAACAAAGCTATTGAGCAGATCAACGATGAAGAATTGAGCCCTGAGGCCCGGAAAGGAACAATTGCACCCGTCACACAGATGACGAACGGCGGGGAGTCATGTTCTATCGATCCTTCGCGTTTGGCAGGAATGGACCTGCATGATCACGTAGGTGACTTTCGTGTTCGATAGCGACAGGCTGCTGCTAATTACCATTGCCTAGGTTTCGTTGGAAAGTCATCTGGATACGAAACTGAACGATACGACAGAGGGTGTGGAAAAGCGGAATGTGCGAGGTGGGACCTCCCCCCACAGGTTCCATTCGGACCTGAAACAGCCTGTTCGAAGGCGAAACGCGAACGAAGGTTTCGAGAATGATGAGACAACGACTAGTATTGGTGGCAACACCAGCCGCGTGGCTGAAAGCCTCCTAACTCCGTCGTCATCTGTGTCCGCCGAGGACAGCGACCTCGATGGGATGTCGTCCGACGCCTCTTCCTCTACAAGCGTTCACGGTAGATCGAGATACCGCACGGATCTGCGAACCGCTAAAAACGAGGAGAATCGTGGCATTTTGCCGAATGACCTCAATGACGCAACCAGCGACGACGAAATTTACAGTATTCTTGCCAACAGGCGCATGGCAGCCGCGGCATTAGTTGCGGAATCCACGCGAAGGCTTGCCGAAAAGTCCGAACGAACTGCTGCCGCCCCATTCTCCTATCGAAACAGGCGCCAGCCACGGCACCCATCTTCCGCATCAGAAATGAAACACTATGACCCATTCGGCAACCGGAATGAGGGTAGTCGTATAGCATGGAAAATGGCCGTCGACTCGTCAGATACAGACGCCGAAAACACCTTATCAAGGGGAAAGAAAATGCAGACACGACATCATGCGCCCTCACCAATACCAGATTTTGGGGAGGTAATGGCTAGAAGTCGAATCACGAGCTTCACGAAAGAGCGTCAGGAGCGAATCGAGCAGATCTTCAAGTATGACGTGCAGGACGAAACGAACGTTACGGGTGAATAACAAGGATAACGAGCAGCTGCCCGTCCAAGACTTCCATCGCTGTGTCGCTTCTCCGCCACGTCTCCTTGGGCGGCCAAGGATGGGCGCTCTTGCGGGACACGCCTATATCCGCATTTTTCGGGAGCACGCGCCTGTACATGCGTTGAACAAGATCCATATCATTTTCGCCATACTCTACCCTGTCATCTACTTAATTAGACGAAGCAGTCTATCTATCAATAGAACGTGTGTAATCCTGCCCAATCGGGCCCTTCATCTGCACCACGACGAATCCCGCCTTTGTTGTTCGGATCCGTCTTGAAGGCATTAGCTATGTTGCCTACGACTGATGGGCTCTTTGACATCCTCGTTGCCACAATAGATGGCCTTTGATAAGGAACATAGTCGGTGTCGCCGTTCGGAATACCAGAAACATTACTCTCCGACCGAGGCATCCCGGCATTTGAGTAGGCATTAGGATCGTTCGTCATAGGTCCCGCAACATATGACGGCGACTGACTCGTACTGAATGAACTTCCGGGCGGCGCGGCGAAGTTAATGTCATCCCCGGCTGCATAACTCCCTGCAACCGCTTGCTGACTTATGAAGTCCTTTACCGACGGTTTTCTGGCCGAAGAAAAACCGGCGAGTGGTTGTGTTGAGCTTACAGAAGGAGACCGACTTCTGTTACCCACCGTTCCGCGGCCATCTCCCATCATGTTACCGGCGAACATCGACAACGCCGGACCTGTGGCCAAAGTCGGTGATGTCGGACCTCCCCTTGAGAAAGCGGCAAGGGATTGTCCTCCTTGCGCAGATGGGGAACGATTGAGACCAGGAGATCCGGTCTGGAAACCAGGCGGGCGAGAGAACGTCGAAAGCGGACGCGCTTTCCGCGCACCATCTTGCGGCATCTGTTGTGGCGGCTCTTGATGTTGGGGTTGAGGGTGTCCTTCTTGAGGGAAGAACCTCGCTAAACTGCTCTGAGGTTGCACAGAAGTAGGACGCTGGGAGCTGGGATTGGCGGCGTGGGGCTGTACGCCAATTCCTCCTGCAGGATTGTGTGATTGACTCGCGAGCACCTCAATTGGCGGCGCTGACGGCTGCTGATTTGGCGGGATATACGATCTGCGATTGTCATTTTGAGGCCGAGCGCTTTGCTCAGATTGTGTGCCGTAAAGCTGTCGCTCGTCGGAACTATATGCCGGGTTTGGCCCCATTGTCTGCGGATTCACGTTGGGAACAAGGCCTGCCGCCCCATTGGGTATCAACGACTGTCTATTCGTTTGCGTAGGCAAGGTAGAGCCTTGTGGTCCAACATATTGGGCGCCCTGAGGGTATTGCTGAGCGCCGTCAGTGGGCAGCATTTGTTGCGCGCTGTTGGCAGTTGCAGCGAAGCTTGCCGTTAGTGGTTTTCCGGCAGACGTGAAAGATTGTTGTGCTGTAATAATGTTTCAGCTGGGCGTTCATCCGTATGTACATCTGCACCAAACCTTCCGACTAGCGAACTTACATTGCAACGAAGGTACTCCCGAGGTGGGAGGGCTCGATACAGATGCTTGCCTTGCTTTCGCTGCAGCGGCTTCGTCATGCACTTCCTTCAGCGCGATGTATTTTGCTCTCAACGCCAGATTCTGCACCATTTGCGCCTGAGGTGAAAAGAGTTTCCTTTTCATCTCCTTTCCAGTTTGTTTATGCTTCCACCGAAGGATAATGCGATCGGGTGTACGTTTTACTACCAAGTCCTCCCATTGTTCCGCAAAGGCGTAGCCCTGTGTGCGGGGATGTCAGTATCATGAACATGTACAGGATCCTTTTGCTTGGACGTACATTCTTGTCAAGGTCCATCACGACCAGTCCAGAGCTAGAAACTCCGACCAACCACCTTTGCAGCCGAAATTCGAAGAATCCAGCCGGTGGGCGATCTCCGCAGCAAGGGAAGAAAGAACAACCATAACAAGCCCATTCCCGAACGAGTTCCAAATACCTGCATGACGGATGAGAGTGTGTCGATACTGCAAAGAACTCGTGAAGCGCTCTTACAGTATTCGGATGCTCTCAGTCGATCGACCCACATGTTTTTGATGTTCTGTTGAGAGACATACTTCCCATTCCTCCGGCTTCAGGTCATCATAAAATCTCCGCGGGACCAAGGTTTGCCAGTGATCATGTTTCCTGCCAATCAAAGAATTTGAGATGACGGAAATCCTTTCATAACAGCTTGTGGCCTACATTATATATCCAGGTGAATGTCGGACTTTGTCATAGGCTCCCGTGGAAATGGCGAGCATCATTCCGCCCAAAGCGACGGCATCTGACAAGGTGCAAACATATCTGCCAGTCATGACATTTCTTCTCGCCTGGAACACCAATAATTATTTCCATAGCACATCACAAGAGACTTATGAGGTCCGGCCCACATCATACCTCGCCGTATAGGAGTCTGACAGTCGAAGGATCTGTGTATTTTCGCTCTTGCGATCTCGTGACGGTCGCCTCACGTCGAAACACGAACCAATGTCGATTGATCGGATGACCTGGATCTATTGCCTCCGGATAATGTGTGTAATCGAGAACCCTACGGTCGCCATAGTATTAGAGGAGCTCGCACCGCGCTCAGGCAAGATTACCCGAGCCCCACATGGTGTTCCACTTATCCATGATGGAGAATATATCGAGGTCCGGACGGACCTGGAGCTCTGCTCGGAGTTTAGTTTTGATTATCACCGGGACCGTTGCTACTGTCAGAACACCGACCTAAGTCCTTAGCAATGATCCACAAGGCAAACAGCTTCCGAGCTTCACGAGGCAACCCTTCCTTTTCGCTTATTATAGCGCATATTCGTGAACCCAAGAGCGGGCCGGCGTTGAACTTGGCATTGAAATCATGCTCCGAGTCTCCGTTTAGAATGCGTATCCTGATTGTTACAAATTCAGACCCATCGTCCGGTTTGATATGCCGTTGTAGGGGCGGTTGCCATGCCGCCTCTCGGGCTGCTTCCGGACCTTTCGAGATCGCGGCCTGTGCTGGCGCTCTTCGAGTCAATGCTTGTTCGTGGAGAAGAGGATTGGACGAAGAAAGCCTATCGTCTTTTTTCTTGCCGAACTTCATCTTGTATAATCCTTCAGGCTGCGCTGTGATATGATGTTTTGTATGCCGCGATTCTGAGAGCGTCAGAATCAAAGCACATTAATGCACGCTTTTCGAGCAAAACGGGGAAGGTAGGCAGAGCATATATTTATGAGTGTTCTTCTTACCGTTTGGCTTTGCTTCGAATAGACTTTTCCACAAACTTGTGTTCAAACACAATTGTGCGCTTTACACTTTTTGGCGCTCCCAATTTAGTTCCTCCTTTTCGAGACTCAATATAGAAATAGAGGGTCCCTCAAAGCGACAGCACACACGCGCTGTCAAATTTCATTTGTTTGCTTACCCATAGCTCCGACTTTTGCTATTCCCGAGTGCTCCTACGTGCACCTTCAGACTGGCACCAGGAATGCCAAGTCACGTATCACTGCATGCCAACAGAGTTAACCCTAAGTTACTTTATGACTGCGAGATCTATGCTGCTGTGTATGAAATATCAGCAAGCCCTGGTCACTTCCATTACTTCCTTTCTCATTCTGTCCTACATTTCCTGTCCTTAAACGCAGAAAGTTTCCTACTACAGCCTGTTTGAAATATGGGTAACTCCACTTCAGCAGTTGCAGATCCGAATGCGCCCTACTATGGACATAGGGTGAAGCACCGAGAGGCCGCATCCGCTCCGCATCTCCATAAAATCGGTGCGAATCACGATGCTCGGGATGCCTCTTCCGAAATCCCAAATAAGAACAGAGGGGCTGAAGTAAAACATCTGAAGACCAATGGACACCGAATCCTGGAAAGCCGTGAAGTGGAAAGTGCAACGACGACTCCTCATCACTCAGAACAACCGCCGTTGCCACCACAACGTTACTCTTCTGATAGGAACAAGTTGCTGGGTTCGGCATTTGACCTGGACGTCGAAAAGGGTTGCAGCGCCCCGGTTTCACCGCAGGACCGGGGAATCAGGAGGGAGAGTTGGAGAGGAACCATGGCCAACGTCGTCGATGGATTGTTCTCTGCTGCAGGAACTATGGTCAAAGACACAGTCGATATCTGGGGAGATAATCGCCCATCGGCGCACCCAGTGCAGGACACAATGCCAGGCGCATTTGACAGAGCAGAGAATGGCAAGTGCTACGGGCAGCAACCGGCCTGAGACTAAGAAATAATCCGCGGGGCTGGCAAATAACACTGTTTGTGCGTATCTAGGTTCAGTCTTACCATCGCTGATGGACCATCAACAACACAGTCAGAAGCGTCTCCCTAGTGGAGAGGACGCTAGGAGGGATGTAGGGATTTCAACCGATGACGTGACGTCCAAGCTTGGCAGGGTTAGCCTAGTGCAGCCAACCCTACCGCCCATCCCAAACTACTCTCTCGAAATCGACTCAACGTCATGGAGTCAAGGCTACCGGTATCCAAAGCAGGCTGGGCCGTCAATATCCCCCCCAAATGGCCAATCTGGCCCTTGGTCAGCTGTTCCTCTTACCTCACAGCACAATGCATCTCAAGCATTTGCGCCAGGCGCTGTGTCTCACTTGCGGCCGATCCCCCCCATGCCAACTATCCACACGAAGCCGCGTGGAGCGCAACATGTCAGCGGGTTACCGAATGTTGAAAGCGTGCGCAACTTTGAGGAACCACAATCCGCAATACCTCATTCGCCACCAAAGGATGTTGGAGATGGCGTTATACCCCGGAGGACGTATGGCTGGCATGATGAGAAGGAATCCCCCAGCGCTGCAATAATATCGGACGCGCGCACTACGGGATCTGAAGTCGATCGACCACCCGTTCCACCCAAGCCGCTCACGATAACCAAGGCATCAGTCGGGGCACCAAAACTGAGCCGTATAACCAAGTACAATTCTTGTTCGTCACTGTTTGTCGAGTCCACAATTACCAATGCGCAGCTCAATGAAACATTGAGATGGTATGGTTACCTGCATAACTTCATCCTCCATCGGGATATTATGGAAGCTCATAACTCCGTACAGTATTGCCGGCGCTTTGGTGAAGCACATGAAGCAGAAACACCAAGGAAGGACGAATGAGTCGCCAGAGATCTTTTCTGAAGAGCATCGCCCGCTATCCGTAAGTCACTCCGGAATCATAATCTTCATCAGAATGAAATCGGGCTGATGTGTTCCATCCGGGAAGCAGAATCATATTCAGTTCCATCGTAAAATACCAGAAGATGATGATGTGTATAAGTTTTTGGAGTGCCTCTTCAACGCTGCAGAACTGACGGCCGAAGTTGGGATCATTACTCTGGTAATAAACGGCTATAGGATGCCCTCTCATATCCACTTCTAGTTGTCACGTCTAATGCTCCTGAGCATTGCAGATTTACGTGGAGAGAATGCTGAACAACATGAACCTTCGCATGACGGCACAGAATTGGACCCGCATAATACTTGGTGGTCTAGTTCTCGCAAGCAAAGTTTGGGATGACCACGCTGTGTGGAACATCGACTTTGTGCAGATCTTTCCTGATGTGGATGTTGCGGATATGTACGTCCAGTGCCATTGAGCGTGCGTCCGGGAACAGCGTAGTGACATTTGTCGAATGCTTAGGAATGAGCTTGAGCGCTACTATCTTGTCGCATTGGAGTTTAACATCAACGTGAAGCCATCAACTTATGCCCGATACTACTTCGAGCTTCGAGAAGTTGTCGCCATGGAAAAGCGGTGGCCATCGCGACCCCTAAACGTTGATACCCTGGCGGAGAAACTAGAGGTTGGCGCACTCTTGAGTTGTTTGTGTTGGAGGATATACTGAAGTCACGGTTGCGAATCTTCTCTCGAACAGCCCCGTCCAAACCGGACACAACAAGTTCAAGAGATGGAACTTGTAAGTCCCGGGACGACGCTTCCTGCTTCCCGAGACCTTCCCACATCAAAAAGTTACTCGTCCAAACAATCAAGCGTCGGTAGCTCGTTTTCGACGTCAGCATTAGGCGTATCACATGGATTGGCCGAAAGCACGAAGGCTACGACAATCAATTCGACAACAACATCACCTGGGAGCCTCCCAGCACTCCCAGGCCCCCATAGGACTTCCTCTCCAAGCAACAGCAAAGACAACTCCGAGCATAGGGCATTAAAAGCGGCAGACAAACTACCAACTGCGCACGTCCTTGGCTCAACGAATTCCACCAATGCATCAGCAGCAGCAGCATCAGCGCTTGCTTCAAATCTCGACAGCTACCTCGCTACACACGACGGAGCGAGCAGGCATCCGAATTCGACAACAGCTTCCGCGGTGGAACAAATCAAGAGCAAAGGGAGGAAGGAGAGATTAAATACGTTGCGAAAAAGCAGATCGGATCATTTCTTCAACCCGACAAAACCACCAGCTATGGTGCTATGATGGCGCCATGATGCACATTCCTGTATCTCGTTTTCTCACTTCGTACGCCATCTTATTTCTTGTAATTTGATTTTACCTTATCGTCGCGCAACAAACCAACAAATCTGCTACGGTAGGCTCCGGTGGGTTGGGGAACACAAGGGCCCGTCCCGCCGTTGACGGCTGTCAAAAATGCGGGGAAACCCCGTCAAAAAGCAGTAACCATGACGGCCTCTTAAGATTCGCAAAGGTTCCAACAGGCCCGACGCGAAACACCCGATTGATGTATCTATCACTTTCTAGAGAACCATCCCTTCTTCTTCTCCTTCTCCTTTTCCTTCTCCATCTTCTCCAAACTCTCGCTACTGCTATTTCCGGCAGATCTGCCGTCGGAATATCTCCTACCGCCGTTGTAATCTCTGCCATTGGTGTCATCATACCCGCGCCCTCCTCCTCTGCCACTGTCCCTTCCAATCGGAGCGTGTCCGACGCCTGATTCGCCAGACCGCGGCCGATCGGACATTGTCACAGCAGCTAGCCGTGCTTCAATGCTGCCCACGCGATTCGAGACCGCTCCTGCACTTGGTCGCCTGTGTTGTTCCGCTTCTGGAGGCGTATATCGCGCGGGTGGGTCTACCCGATGATACACGTCGGGCGGCGGACCTCGCCTTGGTGGTTGATCTTCATTGTACCGCAACGGCTGCTGCTCTTCGCGGTAACGTGAAGTTGATTGTGCATGGCCGTATCGTGAGGGAGGCTCGTCCTGCGCATGCCGAGATGGTCGAACCTGAGACGGGCTCCCTGGCGCGGACCGATTTAGAGGTGCGGGTGCCGGACGAGGGCCGGTGGGTTGGTTTCCTGCTGATGTTCGCCTCGGACGTTGAGTTGGACCATGACGATGCAGATCTTTCAGATCTTCCAGGAAGTCCTTCGGCGTTATCAAATGCGTCGAACCTGCCAGAAAGGAAGAGACTCAGCCCTTATCCGGTAGGACCTTCGATGAAACAGCCTTACCTATGATGATTTCACGATGGTGCGTCTTGATTAGATCATAACACACTTTCATTTCCCCTGGCGTGACCCCGCCTAGGACGAAAACGATCATTCTTGGGCCATTGGCTCTCAAGACCTCCGTCGCTAGAGGCTGAAAGCCCGTCGTTCCGGATCCGGCACCTGCCGAACCAGAACCAACATTTGCTGATACAACTGCACGGCGTGTTGCCCACGACGCCTTTGCTCGCATGGGTGCAGGAGATGCTGTGCCACTCGATGGGCCGGAAGTTGCCCACGTTGCGGGCCTGCCGCTGTTTTCGGTGGGTGGTGGCTCCCTGACCCAAGGAAAGACGTTGCCGTCCGCAAGGTTCTTGATGATATCTTCCACAATGTAGCGAAGCACCGGGGTATACCTGGTGTTGTCAAATTTATGCTCCTTTCCTCGATCTCTCAGCCCATATGCGTATTGACCACGATTGTCCGCCTTCCTTCCCATCAGACTGGTACTAAGTTTCACGCCTAACATGCTGAGATTGTGCACTGCCTGTGCCTCCTCAACAGACAGCCTAGCAGATTCCAAGAGCTTTTGTCGATCGCTTTCTGAAAGCCCATTTTGTATGACAACGTAAAGCATGACCAATCTGATCTTGTCCTCGTGCCTGGATTTGATGCGAGATTACGAAACGTCTCTTGAGGCGTGGTATGTTTTAGATCGTACCTCACTGCCGGATCATCCAAAATCATCAAGATATCTCGCAGTACCAAGCGCGCGGATTTCCCCCCGGACGTCTCCCCGACAGCTAGATCTTGTTCGATCTCGGCCACCCTTTCTAGTCGGTTCTTGTTATATACCTGCATAGCTTGGTGGCACATGCTCGTATGACCGGAGTACTGTCAAGTGAAATTGTTGGAAACCTTCTCCATGGACGACATTCCACTGGGCTCCCCTACCTTGGCCTTCATTTCTTGGTACTGCGGAAGGTGTGCCATTGTCTCCTTCAATTTCTCGATGGCGCCGAGGCTACCGGAACTACATACATGTCGATCAACATCAACGATTCGCCGGGACGCCAACCAGTGGGCCTGCATACCTTGCATTGCCCTGATCAAGCGCAAACGCGGCCGCCTTGTTTTCCGAAGTGAACTTGTTCACCGACTCTGCCAAAAACTCCATGACCTCGGCAATGTGCCAATGCCGGGCTTGACTCTGTGTAATGAATAGGATGAGCATTGATGTGTCGTTGACTCAACTTTCCACACACATACCCAAACAAGGTCGTTCTCATCGAGCTTTACTTCATCCCCATCTGGTGGTTGAAACTTATTTCCTTCGATGTTCAGCAGGTCCATTACCATGCTCTGGTACGTGAATTGGTGTAGAAGTGGGGAAACAAGATCTGCTGCTCGATCAACAATGAGCAAGATGGTCCGGGCGTAATTTGACGGGGGCGGGAAGTTGCGATCTCGCCGCGCAAGATTATCTAAATCAGCCTGCACAAGATTGGCGAACTTTCCGGCAGGTGATTCGGTTGCGCCCGGTGTCGGGTCATAATAGCGAATGTACGGATAGTCACCGAGCGAGGCCAATACGGATGCCAAACGCTTGGCTGTGCGGTCCAATTCGTAGTTTTGCAAAGACGGACTTTGCGGGTTAAAAGCGGTCTTGAGGGCATTTGGAACGTCCACGGTGAACACATGAGTTTCGTGCGCAGAGAAATCTACATTCAGCTCTTTGAAAGCGCTGATAAAAGGGGACACCGGAGAGCGTTTGATCTTGTCGAAAAGAGGATCCGGTAAAGCTGCAATCCATCAACGGGATGAGACGTTGCACCGCGATCAAGGGAAGCGAACCGCCGGAGACGCTAAACTTACGTGCTGTACTATATATGTGCACGCGGGCATATGGTGGTTTTTGAGTAGCAAAGTCGTCGACGATTCTTTGGACAGATGCCGGATCCGGGGCAATGAAGTATATGACGTCTCGATCGGGAAAAGGCTGCCTCCGCTTTGCCAGGCCTTCAACGGCTTAGAAACCAATTTGGGGTAATGGCCGCAGGTGAGATTATTATCAAACGACGGTGTGAAAAGCCAGGAGCCACCGAACACACCCATCACATTTCCGTCCGTCAAGTCACTCTGCTTCACTGCCGTGTTCAGGATACGTAACGCCTCCTCGTCTACCACCAAGACTTTCCATTTTCCTGGTGGGTTGACTGCTTTTATCATGTCATCCAGAATCTCTTATCGCAACGAAGTAGACAAACGGTAAGTCAAGACACTAGGTTGAACAGAAAGCGCCGGGGCACATACTCCTTCGTAGTAGATCTTTGATAGCCATTGTGGTGAGGTCTTAGGGGACGAACGGCCTATTCGGCAGTGAAAAGTCCTTCGGACACACCGTCTTGGTATAACCTGGCCAAGTAGTTACGAAAAGACGGCGCCTCTCTGCAGGTCGGAGTGACGACGGAGGATGAGGAGCGGATGGTAAGGGGTGCTTTTAATGACGGTTGATGGCATGGAGGGAGTTGGAGGAGTTGGTTTCAGCTAAACTGCGTTCAAACGCGCTTCGGAACATCTTGCCGCCGGCCTCAAAGCAGCCTCAAAGCCTGAGTTGTTCGTCCTGACTCCTGCGGGACTGGATAGACGATAGCGCCATGAATTCAGTGCCATGATTCGAAGACAATGATAACTGATAACGTACTATGTACAGTGCATGATGGAATGAAAGTGGGTGCAAATAAATAGTTACTACGCAAAAAAATCTACGTCCTTCTAGCGCTTCCTAGACTTTTTCCCAGGTGCATGCGATGCTTTTGGCCCCTGACTCTGACTTCTCTTCCTCTTGTTACCGCCGCCCATCTTGCCCCGTCTTGGCCGCGACCCCGCATCATCCTCCCCTCCGACATCATCTTCATCAAGCCCATCATTGGCTTCCAGCAACTTCTCGAACTCTTCCGCACTCGCAAACGCTCCCAACCCACTGCCCAGCCCCGACTTCCCTTTCGAGCCGAAGAAGTCGCCCTTGTAGCCTAGAGCTTCCGCCTTCACGGCAAGCTTAGACGGCTTTTTCTTTTTGGCCTTGTCCTTCGACTTGGCCGATTGGCCTTCATCTTCGGAGGCGGAGATGTCTTGATCTTCGTCGCCTGTCACCCACTCCGAGAAGTTCTCAAACATTGGTCCGTCAACCTCCATCTCAACATCGCTGTTCTCGGCTTCGTCATCCGTCACATCTGCAGGAGTTGCCACGTCAGCGCCGTCGTCTTCTGAGTTCTGGTCGGTTTCCGTCTGCCAATCGTCACCGCTTGCTTCATCATTGCTGGCCGCCGCCCAATCAGCCATGTCTCCCCCGTCATCCTCGTCACCGGCGCCCAACCCGTCCATTTTGCGGAAGACGTCTTCGATGTTTACATCTTCATTTTCGTCATCGTCGTCTGTTGAGGCGTCGCCGGTGGCATCGTCAAACATCTCAAAATCATCCTCATCGCCGCTGTCTTCGTCATCATCGAGTTCGGATCCCTCCATCTCTTCGCTGAAGCCGACGGACTTTTGCATAGCCTTCCAAACTTCATCCTCGTCAAGTTCTTCGCCATCTTCCCCTTCATCATCCTCTTCGTCGTCGACCTCCCTATCGCCAAAGGCGTCTGAAGCGTCCAGAAGCTCATCTGGAATCTTTTTGCTTTTCTTGTCTTTATTTGAGCCCGTGACGACTTGCTTCTGCTTGAAGAACTCGTAAAAGAAGGCCTGAGAGAGACAAAGCAATCAGTATTGAATCGAGAATGTCCATGAGGAATACGAATCTTACCTCGTCAACGGGTACCCCTTCTCCATTGCTTTGCACCCAAGCTTTTGCTCGTAAATGCACAGGTCCGTCATCCAATGCAACCGTTCCAACGTCGTCGTTCTGCACGAGGACCCCACGCTTCCTGGCAGCACTGATGATCCGATCTTCGTCCTTAGGACCGTCATTCAAACCAGCTACACGAGGCTGCATAAGACTAGATCCCTTATATGCAGACTCAACCTTTTTTGGGTTTTTGAAAACGAAGCGGTCTAGGAACCGCTGCAGAGTGTGGTTCTGGAGTGGGTCGTAATTCTTCGTATTCGCTGGAGGTACGATTGGTTGACCAGAGAGAAGCGTAGACGCGTAGAGAGCGACAGTCGGATGAAAATGGGTGGCGAACTGGCAAAGCTCCCAGAGGCAAGACGATTCCGCCCCGGCAAACAAGGGATCACGTTTACGACCGTCGTATGGCGTCACCTGTTTCCGCGAGTCCATGGCCGTACGCTCCTGCGCGCTCGGAACCTCAGCTTCCTTCTCAGAGAGAGTGGTGAACTCAGGCTCGTCCGCATCAACGAATTTCTCAACGTCGCCCTCCGCGTCCTCCTCCGGCATGTTTATCATTGTCCACAATCCAGGTCTCGCTTTCCCAACCTCGCCAATCAAAAAGAGTGTAGCGCAAACGAAAGGGACGTTTGCAATCGCGCATATTTGAATCATGCGCTTCACAAATGCCTTGACACGGTGTTCGGAGGTGTCAGCCTTCAAAGCTTTGAAGACTAGATTGAGGTACATGGCCTGCTTCGAAGCGATGTACAAGCGCGGGTCCAGCAGGGTACCGTATAATGTGCGGTAAAACCGGTCGGAAAGGGACTGTCGTCCAGATTGAACTTGGAAAATGAGGGAAAGGGATTGAATGGATGTGTTGAATGTGCCAATGTGAGTGATCCGGAAGAGAGTGGCCATGTGCGAGTCGAAGACATCGTCTTGGATCTCGGCAAATGGGAAGGCTCGATTGATTCCGGTCAAAAGAGCGGCCATCATTTTTGCGTCGATGCCATCCACCTCCCCTACGGGCGCTGTACTCTCGACTGCCTCCTGAGGTTGGTCCTTCCCGGTCTTCCGTGCCTGACCCTTCTGGCCTTTGCCAGCATTCCCCTTCCCTTTCTTGCCGTCGCGCCACCTATCTTTCTTCTTTGTCTTTGCCTCCTTCTCGGCGTCAGATTCCGCTTTCCTTTTGCCGAGACTGTCGAAAACCGCAAAGTATACGTCGATAAGTCGGTTAGCAGCGGCAACATCCTGTTCCTTATGACTGAATACAATTTGGTTCAAGAAGGTGATAGCGTAATACCGAGCTCTATCACTGATGTTTGAACGGAAAAGAAGACGCTCGACTTCCTTTATGACGACAAGCTTCATGACGGGATGCTGGAGCAAAAGCTTGGAGAGCAAATGCCCGGACTTGGAGGCGAGCTTGCGCTCCTGATCGCCGAGCTTGTTGACTAGGAGAGACAGCAGATTCTGCTCTTGCTCGGGTTTCGCTGCCAGAAGATCGAAGATGTACTGAATCATCTTGTTCTTGACGTGTAATAATGGGTCTCGTCCCAGCTCTTCCAGTAACTTGATGAAATCGAAGTATATCTTCTTCAAGCCATCCTCAAAATACCATGCAATCAAATGCACAGGCTTCACCGACTTTGAGTCTAAAGGCTGATCTCGGAAATATTTGAGCTTCCGATCCGGTAGAACGCTACCCAGAAGCAAGTCCTTCACACTGTCGATGGCCATGACAGCCTCCCTCCTCGCTTTCTTTCTCGCCATGCCATTCACGAGCTGATCACGCAAATGTCCGAGGGTATGAAGAGGTGATTCCTGCACCAAAAGCGTCAAAGCAGAAACTTTGTCCGTCACTGTTCCGGATTTCAACACGGTCCCGATGAACTCTTTGTCAGCGGACGACATCGACTTGGATTTCTCGAATTTCTCTACTTCTTGCTGATATAATACTTCGGCGCGATGGTACTGAGCGAGGATGAATGTTTCGTCGACCGTTGCAGCTTTTGCTGGCGACGTGGCTTCGATGGGAGGTAAAGCCACGGTAAACCATTTGCTTACAGGATCAAAGGCCTGGACAAAAAGGTGAATATCACTTTACTGACTGGAGACACCCATGCTACATGCCACTGACTACATACCAGCTTCCGGCTCAGTTTATCGTCTATCGTCTGACCCTTGAGTAGTTGCGATACCATATCGCGGACCTGACTGGCGTCTTCTTTGCCATACTTTGTGGCAGCGATTGTGTCCTCCTCCTCCAGGCTATCGCTCTCCTGCACACCAAAGGCAGCCCCATTGGCTGCGGTGCTAGATTTGTCCAGCGTATCATCATCGTCCTCGTCTTCGGCCTCCTCCTCGTCCTCCCCTTCATCTCTGTCAGAGTCTTTTACATCCTCCTTCCCTTCCTCATCGGCCTCCTCGTCATCCTCGACTTCGATGATTTTACTCCGCTTTGGATCAAGCTTCAAATCCACCTTCATGAAAGCCTGTAAGTCCGCCAAGAGCGCAATCTCATCAACATCCAGCTTTTCTTTCTCCAATGCGGCAGGATTTGCTTTCGATGACGATGGAGCGCCCTCGTCTTCAGCCTCCGATCCACTCAGTGCGTCGTGGATAAGATCCAAATCGCCCTCATTTCCTCCCATAGATAATATCTCACGGAGGAGAACATTTCGTGACCTGGCTGCGCTACGGCTGCCCGCTTTACCAACCGGTGCCGTTGGCGGCCTTCCCTTGTGACCATTGTTGACTTGGCGCCCTTTCTGCTGGCTCTTCCCATGTCCTTTTTCGTCTGGACGTCTTTTAAAAGACTCATTCGCCCCGAATTTCTTGGTGGCAGCTGCCGAGGGCTTTGATATACCCGTTTCCCTCGACTTTCCTTGTGTGGATGGTGCCATGTCGGGTACTATCTTTTCGGACTGAGCTTTTGGATCGGCCTTGGGAGCTTTGGGAGGCTGGCCCGTCTTCTCTCGTCGTCGGTCTGCTGCACTCTCCGGACGGTCAAAATGTCAACACCAAAAATACTGTAGCACGTGACAGTGCATGACTTGACCCGTTCAAATATACTCCTGTCTTTTTGTGCCTTCCGCTTGTTGTGTCGGAGGGTGGCGATTGTTTGATGTCTGTGATTATTGAGCTGATTGTTGCGCTGTTTTCAATTGGGCTTTTGTTTCTCATTGTGCCCCCCGCGGTCTCCAGGAGTCCAACTGCCCCGAGTTCACATATGGGAAAAGACCTCTGCCAGAGGGCCCCGTAACCCAGCGGCGCCGCGCAACGAACGACCTATCCCAGCGCCTAACCGAGGACTGCATACTGGGCGGTGCTCGGGTTCCCGACCGGGACCGGGCTTAAGTTTCAGTTTCGGCACCGGTTGCTGTCATTCCGCATGCTCCTGAAAGATTCGCCCACCGACTCGGTGCCCCTTCGCGATGCAACCAGCTTTATTGCAGTACAACGTCCTCGCCGGGAAGACGTGCTGGTCTGAAAGAACACTAGCGGGTCGGGGAGAGCACATTCTCCCAACGAGACGACGACGAGCCCGCATTTCGATTGACTCGATCGGCCCACGAAACCTCACTCGCAAATCTACTCAAAGCGAACCTGCCGAACCGTCACCGTGCCGGCAAACACAGTGCTGCCTCCCACAATGAACTCCGTCGCCTCTGTCGCTTTGCAGACCCTTCAACAGCTTGCCCCTCGAGACGATGTACGCCACACCAACATCAATAATGTGACCCAGTCTAATATGCCCCTCTTTCTCAACGGCCAGACCGTCGTTCCTCTGCCTAGGGTCCACGACCTGATGCTGCGTAGCGCCGCTTTGTCCCTTGGATGTGTGAATCTCGTGGTATGGTGTTTGTGTTTCAAAAACAAGGTGAGAGACTTCTTTGAATCGGTGATCCTTGTTCCCACAACGATTGACATGGTTGCTATTGCATTCGCCAGAGGACTGCCGTGAGTTGGGGTATAGCTTGTTTCGTGGTCACTCAATTTATCGGGGTACTGCTGAACGTCTTGCCGAAGACCGGCCTTTGTGAACCAAGCGCTATTGTCACGGTGGTTTTCGGCGTGGGATGTCTTTTGACCTCTGCGGAAACCTTCAACTGGGTACGGGACTGTTGCCGGACCGCAGTTGCCCTGCATGATGGAGAGCTAACACTCATTCTTCGTAAGGTGCTCTATCTGCGATTTTCCATCGTTAGCCCGTTCAATCGGCGGCTCCGCGTAGGAACTTTAGCGTGGCTGACCTTGGAGTCCGCCGCTGTCATCGCCAATTATGCGTTTTGGATTAGCGAGGCGAAAACTGCGAATGGGGATACGACTAGGGCCGCGGATGTCTACTATGGGTTGAGCATTGTGCAAGCTTGTACCGCACTCTATTTGTCCGCATGTAAGTCAAGAACAAAGCCGATATCTTGATAGCAGATGCCCCTTGCTCACCCTCACTCGTCCAGATTTCGTTTGGACTTATTATCTACCGCGACTGAGACTGACCAGGCGTAGCTCAAGCGCCGTCAAGGTTTTTGTGAGAACTGGAATCATGTACCTCTGCCTCGAAACGACACTGCACTGCTCCTACACAGTGACCTCTCGCGTGGTCCCTACCATCCGCACCGGTCTCACAGCGTTGCTGACCAGCGTCCGCCACGGCATTTTCCTTCTATTTGTCCTGACACTTCGAAAGGAAATCAGCCGGAAGCCGTCTGCCAATGCCTCACCGTACCGCGCGAAAAAGACGGGGAGCTCTTTCGCCAGCAACAAGAAATCTTCGGACTCACACTCGGAGATTTTATCCGACAGCGGGCCCAAGCCCTATTCTGCTTCTACGATGTCGGTTAGTCAGTCATTCTTCCTCGCCTCCAAATTTGGCCTGCACCCGGTGCCCGTCAACGGTGGAGGTGGTTTGCTTGCGCCGGGAAGGATGGAACACGCGCACCCAGCGGGCACCTTCGACGAATGGACGATTCAGAGCGAGGCAGATGACGATGACGATAGTGATGTGGAAACTGGGGACCCGGCGACTGATCTGGAAAGCCGCCGACTGCCTCGACGTCCGCTAACTGCGCTTACTCCTAGTCCTCTTCGAAGGCACATGGGATAAGGCGATATCTTATTCGCATGAACTGTAAAAGCATTTGTGTGCCTTTTTTTCCTGCTGAGGGCGGTAGGATGTCGCGGTCGGGAATTGCCAGCCTATTTCGACGGAAATTGAGCGGTGTTTATCGCAGAATAGCTTCGTGACTAGCACATTTTGATGTATATACAACGGCACGTGTGGACTCGCCCAAATAGACATGAGTAGATACTTTCTACAGGTTTCAGTGTTGCTGGGCATTCAGGCTCATGCTACTTTACTGTCGGGCCCTTCCTTAACTTTAGGATCCGAGCGAATGTGAATGCGAAGTCCTTGATGTGATAAGCACTTGGAAAGGTCAGTTGAATCAGCCATGCCGGGAAACTCTTTGGGGTGATAAACCGTGAAGACATCGGACAGCACTACGTGCTTCCTGGGCGGATTTGGGAGGAAGGCACTGTAACAGAAGCGACAATCAACAAAACGTTTGGCGATCTCAAAAACCAGACCATCCTTACTTTCTGACGTCAAAGACCATGAACCGCAATCGATATCGTCCCGCGACTCGAACGCTGACGTCGGGAAACACAAAGAACATCCCCTTCTGACCCCCGCAGTCGTTCAGGATGTGACATGGAGACACCAGGGTGCCTATGAGCACCTGCATATGTGTCTGGTTCAGCTTGGCGACTCGAAGTGACGGGAATGATTTACTCTCGGGCGTCGGGCGGCTCTCCTGAGGCCCGGCGCCATCTAGCCGCGGTCCATCGGACATCGAGTCGTGCCTCGATATCCGTTCGGCATTTGATGAGGTGTTCGAAGCAAGGGTATGTGGTACGCCGGAGTGAATATGTGGTCGGTCATTTGGATGCGACAGATGACGTATGGAGCCCTGTGGTAGGGAAGCAGTGTCGGGAGCCATTGCACCGGACTCGGACGGTGGAACGGCAAATGGGTTGACGACCATGTCGCGTTCATATTGACCGCACTCTGATACTAAAGAAACATGCGCAACCAGATTTGCAGCCGTGATGTGCCTGTTATGAGGAGGAGCAGTTAGCAACTGTATACGCCATAACGCATGTGACCCAAATACTTACATTACTAGTGGAAGCTCGCTTTTGTCCTGCAGTTCGAGTTCCAGAATGGGCGGAGGATCTAGAAGACGTGTGATATTAGTGGCGCTACACTAACGCAGTTCGAGTCTGCATGCACCGTACCTATAGGACGCCGGTCTTTCTCCCCAAATCCGATCATCCTAGCGCGTTTAGGATGTTGGCGGATCACAACACGGCTCGTCCGCAACAGCTCTTCACAAGCGTCTCTTGGTGCTTCGAAAGGCCGAATAAACGCATTGGCAAAGCGAGTGTTCAACTTGTGCCGCTTTCGTCCGGGGGTCTTCTTGACCTTCGCCGGACCACCTGCTCCGTTCTGTGGAGACTTTTCGGAGGAACCAAATACTTCCGATGATGAACACTTAGCGGGTACATCCGCGGACATGTCCGCTTCACTGGTCTGATGTGAGGGTCCTCTCCTGTCGTCATCATCGCCTGAGGACTGCGAAGATTTTGCGAACCCATTACGTTCGCCTTCCGCTCGAGCCATTGGGATGCTCGATTGGTTGGGGACACTGCCGCTGCCACGACTCGACCCGGAAGAGGCCGAAGAGTCCCTTTGGAGCTTCGATGTTGCGGAGTGCGATGGGGCTTGGTATTGAGTAGAGCCTCCCGGTTCTCGTGACGACTTTTCATCCTCATCCCGTTCCTGGGATTCATTTGGAGAGGAGCCATCATTGCTGCCGTTACTCATGCTGCTGCCGGACCCATCGTTCTGCCATTGTTCCCGAAGAGAAGCCTTCTCGTTATCTGATGTTCTCAGTTTAGAGTTTCGGTGGCCGCTACGAGAAGGAGCGTCGGCTGCTGGAGGAGTGTCCGCTTCCGGAGAACGGGACATTCGACGCTGTGATAGTGATTTAGGACGAGCCGCTACCGACTGCGAGTTTGTCGAATGAGAATATTCGTGGGGCTGGAACTGTGATGCATGGTCATCATCAGAGCGATAGCTTGGTGGATGATTGCAATAATGATTGTTGGTGCTACAGAATGCTGAAGAGTGCATCGGCGCAGCTGAGTGCGGGGAAGTTGCTTCATAGAATGCCGAAGAGGCATTCCCAGATTGCGTGAATGGGTCATAAGGACGATTTGTCGGCATATGATGTTGCGTTGGCGGAGGAAGTTGCATATTGTGAACTCGTCTGTCGTTCGGGTAAGGCGGGATGGGAATCGTCCGCCTGGGTATGTGATATGGAAATTGTTGAGTGCCCTGCGGCGAGCGCCATTGAGGCGAGGGTAACCGCCGGTCGTGCTGATCTTCCGGGTTTGAGGCCATAGCTCACAAGTCCGCAAGCGGGATCTACTAGAGCTGTATGGATGGCACAAGCTACCAGTCCCTTCGCACCGACCGCGGCCCCAGAATAGCACCTCTCAAAAGCTCAGGGCGGCCGCTTTGCGGGATCGGCGCAGTTCGCAGCTTCCCAGAGTTTGTCGCTTCAGAAACA
The DNA here is from genome assembly GCF_025526975.1 of Fimicolochytrium jonesii. Classification (NCBI taxonomy): domain Eukaryota; kingdom Fungi; phylum Chytridiomycota; class Chytridiomycetes; order Spizellomycetales; family Powellomycetaceae; genus Fimicolochytrium; species Fimicolochytrium jonesii. The sequence continues at coordinate 446,011 of NW_026515681.1, forward strand.
GCGTGTGGGAGGAATAATGAGAGGCACAAGCGAGACGCTGGTATGTAGATCGCTGTTATGGGATCCTGGGATAATATACAGCACTTTGCAAGGATCGACAATGGCAGCTCTCGAGGCGAAACTTCCCAAACGTTGCGTTGCGGATCGGTTTTGCGGCGAGCGACGGTGTTTCCTTGAGCAGACTTCTGTTGACAAAGGCCGATCGCGTGGAAGGATTATCGATTTGCAACGACGAGCGCTGCGTTACGAGCGAAAGCGTTTGTTGTGGGTAAGCGGTACGTGAATAGGATGATATAGATGTATAAAGTGTCCTCTGTGCGGTGAGAAGGACAAGGAGGAGGAAGCACGAAGCCGATCTCAGGAAGCCGATCCGGAGGCCAGAGGTGGTTTTCTTTGCCGACGGCGGCGCTCAATGCTCTACATATGAAGCTTGGCTTCCTTCCTTTGCACCAAGTGTTTGGGGCACCCACCCCCACCCCCAGCCAACACATATCCATATCGATCTATCGTCCCACACAGCTGGGACATCCAGTGCAATGTGCTGTTTGAATCCTTGACTCCAGAGTTTGCATTGCACACGAAATCCAGGCATTGACAGTGCCAGAGGATGACAGGATGATGAACTGCATCGCCGATTCGTATAGGAAATCGCCGATGCGCTTTGATGAAGCCGAGTCGCGCCCTGGTTCCGGGCGTCTGGGCCCCACCATCTTGAAGCGTGCAGACAGTCGCAGACCAGGGCTCGGGCTCATTGTGAGGCTGTGTGTCACGCCGCCCGGATCGACAAGGCGATCGGACATGGAGAGAAGCACAATACGTAAAGTTCGACAGTCCTTTTGACTGTCCGGCGCCGACTTCAACCCAAAGGGAGTTGACAAGCCAAGTAACTCTATCTAATAGTCTGGTACTGCACCTCTTTCTATAGACAACATTGTAAAGACGACCATCATATACGATCTGACCATCGTCGGCTACTTCCGATCTCGCGCACAATAGGTTGTGAGCCCTGCTTGCGAAGCCGAAGAGAGATAGGTTCAGGATCGTATGAAGATAAGTAGTAGTGGAACGATCACCACAACACACCAGTTTAGCCCGCACTCTGGAGCACCATGGCTGTAGAACGAAGCCCGTACGGCACCCGATCTCGCACCGCAGAAGCCACTGCTGGAGCCAGAACCAAAGCTACAGCAGACCACACTGCAGAAGCGCACTCGGCGCTCAGAGCTGTAGAGGAATAGCAGGAGATCAGAGGCCGGAAGGGACACCCGGAGGGAGCCGGAGGGAGGATGGGGCATTGAAGAAAGGCTTTTCAAGCTGGAACAACAACTACACATGATGAATGAACAACTGCACGAACAAAAGAAGCTCATGGAAGACCAAAGAAGGGTATTGGAAGTCATCATGAAGATGCAAGCTGCCCAGCTTCAAACCACAGAAGAAAAGGAAGCGGAAGGGATCCTGGAGAAGGAAGTCGTCGTACCGAGCTGGACGGTATCGCCCATGCCCAGTACCGCCAGTGAAGCAAACGTTTCGTTCAATACGAACCAGCTGTTGAAGGAGATCCCTAAATACGACGGCAATGTGGGAAAACCGCAGGTACTTTACGAATTTATTTGTAAGGTCGAAGACTACCTCAGTACCGAAGATCTACCTCCCAACCTCTAGATCAAAGTCGTCACCAGCAAGTTCACCTCAACCGCAGACATCTGGTGGAGGACAATGACTTCGGGAAAGAAACACAGCAAGATCCCCGCTACCTGGGAAGGCTTGAATACCGCACTCGAGAAGCGCTGCATTCCTCCCGCTTTCGGTACGATGATAAGGGATGAACTAGACGGGCTAAAACAAACTTCATCAGCTATCGCGTACAACGCAGCCTTCAACCGTCTGGCCATGCAGATCCCCGACTACCAGCGGAGATCGAACATCGGTACCTGAAAGATCTTTGACAACCCATCTACTCGGCGATCATTAGTAAAGGCCTAACTATGCTCGATGCCATGCGAGAAGCCGCTGCTCATCAAGAGCAGATGATGGGCGCTCTAGCCCCACAGATCGTATCGCCCGACGACCGTTAAGCCCACAACACCGAAACGGGGAAGCCCAAAGATGACGACACCGAAGCTCACAACATCGAGAAGGCCTAAAACGGATACACCACCTAGGAGGGTATCGAGGCCGCGGTCCAGGCCATGGTGGATATCGCGGACCTCCAGACCTTCCCTGTAGACTGTGCGGCATCACCGGACACTGGACCAGCACCTGCCCTCAATTCGACGCTGCGAAGAACTTCCTGCTCGACAAAAAGACGGTCAAAGAAGAAAAAGAAGCCGAAGCGAATCTCGTCCTTGCTACCCACCGCAACGCCGACAGTATCGCGCTTGACTCGTGTGCCACACACCACGTTGTCAAAGACGAGTTCATGCTCGAGTATCTTCATCCAATCGCACCCGTTACCATCGTCGCAGCGAACAACCAGACCATCGAGGCAAAGAAGGCTGGTACTCTGAAGATCATCAACAATAGCAACCCCACGAAAACCATCATCGTCAAAAACGTACTATACGCACCCCGCGCGAAGCGAATCCTCTGCAGCACCGCCCCATTTCTGGACGACAGGTACGAAATCCAATTCCGAAAAGAAAGGGCCACAATCCTCAAAGAAGGCGAAGTCGTACCCCCGGTACACCACAATGGCAACGTCCTCTCGTGAAGAGATATATCGAAGGCAAGCCGGATGTTTTCATCTTCGCGCTAGAGGGAAAGGAAATGACCGCGATGTCAGTAAAGTATGGCACCAGCATCTTGGACATGTCGGATGGAAAGCACTTCAAGCTGCGAAACTGCAGTACAATCTCGGCATCAGCGCACATACCAAACCCACACAACCTTGCGTGGGCCGTCAAAAAGGAAATCTCACCCGAAGACTCTTCATGGGATCAAACCCTCGGCCTGGTACCACCCGTCTGGGCAGGATCCACTCAGATCTACTAGACATCGGTCCGAAAAACCAACCTTTCAACGGAAAACGGTACCTTCCCTGGTTGATCGATGAATACTCATGATACTCAGTTATCTACGCTCTCACCAACAAAAACAAAGTGATCTCCCGATGGCGTGATTTCAAAGCCTATGCCAAGCACCACTGCGGAACAAAGGTCAAGGAACTCCGCTGTGATAACGGAGGCAAATACAACAATAAAGAACTTCTAGAAGAACTGCGTAAAGAAGGGATCGTCATGATACCTACCCAGCCGTACTCTTCACAACAAAACAGCATCGCTGAAACGTTCAAGCATACGATAATGGACCAAGTTCGCACCAGAAACCAGACTGGGAACGTACCCAACAACCTCTGGAACGAAAGAGCCCTTATGGTCAACTACCTGCCTCAATGCACACCCACTGCAGCTACAACCGAGCGCCTTTATTGAAACCTTACCTGATGTAGGTGTATCTGAGAGGTCACTCAGACCGAATCGCCGATGCCTGAGAGACGTGGGCGCCCAAAGGGCAGTGTTGTGATGTAGAAGACAGTACTGTAAGCTAGAGCAGTGCGATAGAAAGATGTGTATTGAAGAGGATATTGTGAAGGGAGGGGATGGGCAACATGTCTGCCTTTTATAGGATTCTGGAGCTACGTTCTTGTGGATCTAGCTATGTGCTGGGCCCGCCGTCCAAAGCACCCCTTTCAGACCCCTCAAGACGCCAAAGATGTCTCTGAGTGCCGCAGTTGACGTTGTTAAGGTTGGTAAGGTTTTTGCCAAGTCTGTGTACCCCATGTGTCGGGGGTATCTCATATTCACTTGCATTTCATATTATACTTCTTTACTCTTACACGATCCGAGACTCGGGTGGTGGAGAATGGGGGTATCTCATATTCACTTGTATTTCATATTATACTTCTTTACTCTTACACGATCCGAGACTCGGGCTGGCCACCCGAGCTCTAGGTGATACACTACATACGGCGCCAAGCCTCACTGAAGCCACGCAAGCCCCACTGGCAGCCCCTATATAAAGCTGTCAGTCGAGCGGCCGCTGCGAAGAGCTTCTTACTTTTTTCTTCACTACAATACACTGCTCTCAGCCCTCTCAGAAGGGCCCAATATCATCTACGTTTCCTCTGACGTTACCCCATGGGCTGTCTGCTGATGTCCCATGGTGTGAAAGTGATCAGGTTGACGGCGTACAAGGAGATGAGGAGATTCAAGAGGAGATTAGTATTTGTGCACGTATGACCAGCGTGATCAGTAGTAGGATAGAGACACACCCCCCCTTCCCCCCCACTATAAAAGGACTCCACTGGCTTAGATTGACCCGCAAGGCATTTCACAGCTGTTGACCAGACCCTAAGTTTGTACCAGCATGGACTAGCATACCCATGACTAGCAGTTTGGTGTTGCCAATATATGGAGTACGCCCAAGCATGTCTACTTCTGTGGTGAAAATAGGGATTCAGTTGGCCTCTGCGTTTTACCTTGGACTCTCCACAAGAAGATCATCTCCACCCGCAAACGACCCGATTTAGGACCTACCTCAGGGAATACTCGACCACTTACAGACATCACTGCATAAGAACTCGTTCGGAAAATCAAGTTGATGAATCTCCATACCGAGGCAGATGGCTATAGCGAGGAAGAGGTATAGGACTGCCATAGGCAGCATAGGTGCGTAGGTGTTGGTGCAATCGATGCCGTTTACGGATTGCTGGCCAAAACCTTGAACGACCCCGCAGCCCTTGAATTTCTTGAAAGTACCGTTCGGGTTAAAGATTTGATGAAGCACCCAAGTACTACCGAGTACGCGCTGACTGCGCAGATGGGTACAAGTTCCCAAGTTTTGTTATTGACAAGAGCTTGGAACTCTTTATCAGCCGTGAGCTTGAAGTCAGCTGAGTGAGGACAAGCCATCGCTCGGTGCCATGTCATAGTGACTGTGTGTAATAATGCTAGGTCCGTTGCCAGAGGCTAGCTCTGTCTCCGCTCGATGTATTGAAAAAATTCTAGAATTTCTACCTCCTGGGGCGCCGCCCGAAGGCTTTTCTTCCCTTCGGGAGTCACCCCAGAGCGTAGGACTCCAATATAATCTATGCTACACGTGATCTCATGCCCTACGCGCTTCCCCGCACTAAGGTGACACCTGCAGCACCTCATTACACCCCCCTTAGAGCCAAGTGTCACTCCGACAGCGACCGCACCTGTCAGTCGCTCCCCGCTGTTACTTGATGTGGAGCTGACACAGGTGTCGGCCATGAGGAGTGCGCATGGCTCTACTGGAGCGGCTGGCGTCACCGGCGGTCACCACGATGGCAATCAGATCCACCCCGATATGAGGTAGAGATGATCCGGCCGCATCTGGTCGTGGGGCGCTGTGGTCCTTGTCCGTTTGGCATATAAAAGGAAGGCAGTAGTCCCCTCGGCACCTTCCTGCCAGTCCTCGGACTTACATTTCTTGCTCCCAATCTCGTAACCTCTCACCGTCGCCGTTCCCCTCTCACCATGGCCAGCGTAGCTCCTCCTGCCAAGCCCACCGCCGCCGGCCCGTCATCGGGCAAGAAGAAAGTAGGCGAGGGCCCCACCAAAGGGGACAGCCTAAAGAAGGCTCTCAAGCGACAGCAAGCGCTGAGTCCATGGAGGGCGCCCAATTGACCGAACTTACGTGTTTGACCAATTTTCTCTCAGGACACCCCCGAGGTGCACTCGGACAGTACCACTGAGCCCCCGGCTCCACCGGCCCGACCTACGTGTTGGAACTGCAACAGGTAGCGCCCCCGCAAGATGTTCCTCTCGGCGTGCCAGCACGTTATATGCCGGCCTTGCATCCTCCCGCTCTGTGATGACACCGTAAGGAACCGCATGTTATGGGTGGTTCCCGTGAGGTGACTGACAGCTAACGTCTCTTCCCGACAGACCGACACTCCCGTCGGGGAGTTCACGTGCGGCTACGTTGACGGTTTCGGGGAGGAGTGTGAAGCGCCGCTCTTCCGCCAGGCGCTACCCTGCACCTGTGTGTGGCCCGACTGCGATTGTCTGGCCCAGGACGTGCGGGTCTTCCCCTGCAACCACATCCAGTGTATGGGGCATGTCCGCGCGTAAGTACAACAGTCTTGAACCGACCATGTGCGCGCAGAACTCGACCTGGTCCGCTGCCCACTGACATTTGGACGGTTTCACGTGGAGGCGGTGAGCCGAGGGGTCTTGAGCACTTCGGTGACATGCCCGATGTGTGAGTCCATGTCGGGGCTGAAAATAAGGATGTCATCGAGGTAAGAGATGAGGTATGAGTCGTACTTGTTGCCCAGGAGTTTGTTTGTGAGGCGTTGGAACGTCGCGGGCGCGTTCGTCAGCCCGAAGGGTACTACGTTGTACTGGAAGTGGCCAAAGCGCGTCCGGAAGGCAGTCTTCTCACGGTCTTCCTCCCGAATGAGGATGCAGTGGTAGGCATCGCGGATGTCGATAGCGGTGAAGACCTTCATGCCAACGAGGCGGTCCCAAAGCTCGTTGAGGTTCGGGAGGGGGGAGGCGTCCTTATGGGTCATCTTGTTGAGGGCCCGGTAGTTGATGCAGCAGCGGAGGCCACCGTCCTTCTTTGGGGCGAACAGCACGGGTGCCCCCCAGGGGCTCTTAGAGTGGGAGATCCACCCGCGGGATGATAGGCGCTCAAGTTGCTGCCGTAGCTCGTCGAGTTCATCGGGGGCCAAGTGGCGGAGTGGGAGCATAAAGGCTTGGAGCCGGGCTTCAGATTGATGCTGAAGTTGTCGTCGCTGCGGTCCGGCGGGAGGCCGGTCTGTTCGGTGAAGAGGGTATCTGTAAACTGTTCCAACGTCGGGCGAAGAGGGTGGTTGGCGACCGACGCGAGTGGATCCTCTGGGGTGGTATCCGGAGGGGTGGCCGTTGCCTCTCGGTCCGCCAGGATCGCACGTTTCTTTGCCTTGACCGTGCGAAGAAAGTTATCCTCGGCTTTGGCGACGTCCACAAGGGCGTCGTCTGTGGCCAGGTCCACCTCCGTGTCCGTGCGTGAGACCCATGCTTATCCCTCTTGATCGCTCGCTTGAATTGTTTGGCCGTGAGGAAGCCCTCCTCATTTAAGGCCGCGCGCTTTGGGTAGAAACCGCGGGGGCGAGGGCCCATATGAGGTTCAAGTAACCGGGCCGCGCAAGCGCTGGGTTGTTGCCATCAGCGGGTGGTAGGTTTAGCGCGGAAAGTTAGTACGGTTGCGTTAGCCTCGAATTGAAGCGCCGGGAACCCATTGTCGCGCCATGAGCGTATGAGGTCAAGGTCCAGGATGTAGGGTAGCCCTAGGATAACATCCGCGCGGATCGGGGCCACAACAAATGGGACCCGAGGGGTCTTATGAGGTATTCGTTCCTCCGTGAAGACGGAAAGGTCTGCACAAATCATCCGCGGGGCGCCGTATGATCAGGCTTTGTCACCCAGCGCACCTCAAGGGGCGTGGGACAGTCGTACGTGTTAAGATCATGGCGTTGGGCGAATGAGTCGCTGATGAGCATGGTATTGCAACCAGTGTCTATGAGGATGCGGCAGAAGATGCCGCCGACACGTCCGGGAGAAAATCCTGACTGTCAACGGAGTATGCGGGGCTTGGGAGCTCCTCCGCGGCCAAATGGAACTCGTCGTTGTCATCATCGAAGGCCTCGGCGGGCGCCGCCGAGATCTTGAGTTGGTCCGGGTTCTTAGGGCACGCTCGGGCTTAGTGGTCCTTGCTGCCACAAGTGTGACATTGGCCTCGCTGAGTTTTCCTCTCCTTCCCAAGGGGTACTCGGTTGGAGTTGAAGGTGCGGGGTGTATCGCACTTGTCGCGGGCGTGGGCCGGAGTGGCCGTAGCGTGTTGGACCCGTTTGCCATCTTCCGAAATGCGGGCGATCCCGTCGGCATAACCCCTGATGCAGAAGGCCCTCTGAGCGGCTTCCTGAAGGGTCTTGATGGAACATCTTCGTCCTCATCGCCCTTTTGTAGGATGAACTGGTAACACTGCTCACGGATGCGACGTCCGACCTGCTGGAAGGTCAGCCCGTTCAGGAAGTACTCACGTTCCTATCCCGGCGTGAGATGTTCCTTTTCGGGGAGGATAGCGATCTGTGTGGTCAGTGCATTGAAGGCCGAAATGTAGTCGGACATGCTGTCATTGAACTTCAGGGCGGCCAGTTTCGCCTCAACCAGATTACGGAGGTTGGCGGGGTAGAACCTGCGCCTGAGTGCCTTCAGGAACCGTTCCCGGGTGGCGGGAGGCTCTCCGGAGCGAGCCTCAAGCTTCCACCACACAGCGGCGTGTCCCGACAAGTGGGCTACGAAGTGTTTCACATCCCTGTCCTCCGTTATGAATTCGGTGGCTTCCAGATAGCGTAGGTGGGCGTCGACAAACCCGTCCAGTTTGGCGACCATGTCTTTACCATTAGCCTTACCGTCGGACTTGGTCAGCATCTTAGCCAAGGTGGTTCGGAACTCCTTCTCGGCGGCCGCCTTGCGCTTACGCTTTCCGCTAGCCGCCAAATGGTCCTCGCGGCTAACCCGTACTCCAGCAAAGGGGCTGTCATCTGGGCGGTCCCTCTCCAGGCGCTCGAATCGCTGCTGGAGTTGGGCGGTGGTGTTGGCCAGCTGGGTTAGGATTTGGAGGATTGTTGCCTGGGCGTTCTCCTGTCGGGCTGGGGTACGGCTCCTGCGCCGCATGGGGGAGCGGCTTCGGGTCCTCGCCGGGGAGCGGCTGCGGTAGCGACTTGCTAAGCGGCTCCTTGGACGGGGTGGGGAGATGCTCCTGCGACCTCGTCGTCCGCGCCTGTATCGCTCTGGCGTCCGATTCCAGCGTCGGGGGTCCGGGCTTCGACGTCGACAAGGTGAGCGTGAGCGGGAGTGCCTCCTTCCAGGTGGCGACCACGGGGGTGACCCCCTGCGCCTGTGCAAGGGGCGGTTATGCTCCGCGGGGCCGTTGCCTTGGCGTTGGTCGCCGTCGAAGCGTTGCGCCCTTCGATGCGGGTGTTCAAATGGGTCAAGCTCTAAGCGGTCATTGTTAACTATCGCATAGCTGACGGCGGTATTAGCACCCGCCTGAGAGTTGCTCATCGTAGGTTGCCGGAGAGATCTTGAAGGGTGGTGCTACCATGTAATAATGCTAGGTCCGTTGCCAGAGGCTAGCTCTGTCTCCGCTCGATGTATAGAAAGAATTCTAGAGTTTCTACCTCCCGGGGCGCCGCCCGAAGGCTTTTCTTCCCTTCGGGAGTCACCCCAGAGCGTAGGACTCCAATATAATCTATGCTACACGTGATCTCATGCCCTACGCGCTTCCCCGCACTAAGGTGACACCTGCAGCACCTCATTACACCCCCCTTAGAGCCAAGTGTCACTCCGACAGCGACCGCACCTGTCAGTCGCTCCCCGCTGTTACTTGATGTGGAGCTGACACAGGTATCGGCCATGAGGAGTGCGCATGGCTCTACTGGAGCGGCTGGCGTCACCGGCGGTCACCACGATGGCAATCAGATCCACCCCGATATGAGGTAGAGATGATCCGGCCGCATCTGGTCGTGGGACGCTATGGTCCTTGTCCGTTTGGCATATAAAAGGAAGGCAGTAGTCCCCTCGGCACCTTCCTGCCAGTCCTCGGACTTACATTTCTTGCTCCCAATCTTGTAACCTCTCACCGTCGCCGTTCCCCTCTCACCATGGCCAGCGTAGCTCCTCCTGCCAAGCCCACCGCCGCCGGCCCGTCATCGGGCAAGAAGAAAGTAGGCGAGGGCCCCACCAAAGGGGACAGCCTAAAGAAGGCTCTCAAGCGACAGCAAGCGCTGAGTCCATGGAGGGCGCCCAATTGACCGAACTTACGTGTTTGACCAATTTTCTCTCAGGACACCCCCGAGGTGCACTCGGACAGTACCACTGAGCCCCCGGCTCCACCGGCCCGACCTACGTGTTGGAACTGCAACAGGTAGCGCCCCCGCAAGATGTTCCTCTCGGCGTGCCAGCACGTTATATGCCGGCCTTGCATCCTCCCGCTCTGTGATGACACCGTAAGGAACCGCATGTTATGGGTGGTTCCCGTGAGGTGACTGACAGCTAACGTCTCTTCCCGACAGACCGACACTCCCGTCGGGGAGTTCACGTGCGGCTACGTTGACGGTTTCGGGGAGGAGTGTGAAGCGCCGCTCTTCCGCCAGGCGCTACCCTGCACCTGTGTGTGGCCCGACTGCGATTGTCTGGCCCAGGACGTGCGGGTCTTCCCCTGCAACCACATCCAGTGTATGGGGCATGTCCGCGCGTAAGTACAACAGTCTTGAACCGACCATGTGCGCGCAGAACTCGACCTGGTCCGCTGCCCACTGACATTTGGACGGTTTCACGTGGAGGCGGTGAGCCGAGGGGTCTTGAGCACTTCGGTGACATGCCCGATGTGTGAGTCCATGTCGGGGCTGAAAATAAGGATGTCATCGAGGTAAGAGATGAGGTATGAGTCGTACTTGTTGCCCAGGAGTTTGTTTGTGAGGCGTTGGAACGTCGCGGGCGCGTTCGTCAGCCCGAAGGGTACTACGTTGTACTGGAAGTGGCCAAAGCGCGTCCGGAAGGCAGTCTTCTCACGGTCTTCCTCCCGAATGAGGATGCAGTGGTAGGCATCGCGGATGTCGATAGCGGTGAAGACCTTCATGCCAACGAGGCGGTCCCAAAGCTCGTTGAGGTTCGGGAGGGGGGAGGCGTCCTTATGGGTCATCTTGTTGAGGGCCCGGTAGTTGATGCAGCAGCGGAGGCCACCGTCCTTCTTTGGGGCGAACAGCACGGGTGCCCCCCAGGGGCTCTTAGAGTGGGAGATCCACCCGCGGGATGATAGGCGCTCAAGTTGCTGCCGTAGCTCGTCGAGTTCATCGGGGGCCAAGTGGCGGAGTGGGAGCATAAAGGCTTGGAGCCGGGCTTCAGATTGATGCTGAAGTTGTCGTCGCTGCGGTCCGGCGGGAGGCCGGTCTGTTCGGTGAAGAGGGTATCTGTAAACTGTTCCAACGTCGGGCGAAGAGGGTGGTCGGCGACCGACGCGAGTGGATCCTCTGGGGTGGTATCCGGAGGGGTGGCCGTTGCCTCTCGGTCCGCCAGGATCGCACGTTTCTTTGCCTTGACCGTGCGAACAAAGTTATCCTCGGCTTTGGCGACGTCCGCAAGGGCGTCGTCTGTGGCCAGGTCCACCTCCGTGTCCGTGCGTGAGACCCATGCTTATCCCTCTTGATCGCTCGCTTGAATTGTTTGGCCGTGAGGAAGCCCTCCTCATTTAAGGCCGCGCGCTTTGGGTAGAAACGGCGGGGGCGAGGGCCCATATGAGGTTCAAGTAACCGGGCCGCGCAAGCGCTGGGTTGTTGCCATCAGCGGGTGGTAGGTTTAGCGCGGAAAGTTAGTACGGTTGCGTTAGCCTCGAATTGAAGCGCCGGGAACCCATTGTCGCGCCATGAGCGTATGAGGTCAAGGTCCAGGATGTAGGGTAGCCCTAGGATAACATCCGCGCGGATCGGGGCCACAACAAATGGGACCCGAGGGGTCTTATGAGGTATTCGTTCCTCCGTGAAGACGGAAAGGTCTGCACAAATCATCCGCGGGGCGCCGTATGATCAGGCTTTGTCACCCAGCGCACCTCAAGGGGCGTGGGACAGTCGTACGTGTTAAGATCATGGCGTTGGGCGAATGAGTCGCTGATGAGCATGGTATTGCAACCAGTGTCTATGAGGATGCGGCAGAAGATGCCGCCGACACGTCCGGGAGAAAATCCTGACTGTCAACGGAGTATGCGGGGCTTGGGAGCTCCTCCGCGGCCAAATGGAACTCGTCGTTGTCATCATCGAAGGCCTCGGCGGGCGCCGCCGAGATCTTGAGTTGGTCCGGGTTCTTAGGGCACGCTCGGGCTTAGTGGTCCTTGCTGCCACAAGTGTGACATTGGCCTCGCTGAGTTTTCCTCTCCTTCCCAAGGGGTACTCGGTTGGAGTTGAAGGTGCGGGGTGTATCGCACTTGTCGCGGGCGTGGGCCGGAGTGGCCGTAGCGTGTTGGACCCGTTTGCCATCTTCCGAAATGCGGGCGATCCCGTCGGCATAACCCCTGATGCAGAAGGCCCTCTGAGCGGCTTCCTGAAGGGTCTTGATGGAACATCTTCGTCCTCATCGCCCTTTTGTAGGATGAACTGGTAACACTGCTCACGGATGCGACGTCCGACCTGCTGGAAGGTCAGCCCGTTCAGGAAGTACTCACGTTCCTATCCCGGCGTGAGATGTTCCTTTTCGGGGAGGATAGCGATCTGTGTGGTCAGTGCATTGAAGGCCGAAATGTAGTCGGACATGCTGTCATTGAACTTCAGGGCGGCCAGTTTCGCCTCAACCAGATTACGGAGGTTGGCGGGGTAGAACCTGCGCCTGAGTGCCTTCAGGAACCGTTCCCGGGTGGCGGGAGGCTCTCCGGAGCGAGCCTCAAGCTTCCACCACACAGCGGCGTGTCCCGACAAGTGGGCTACGAAGTGTTTCACATCCCTGTCCTCCGTTATGAATTCGGTGGCTTCCAGATAGCGTAGGTGGGCGTCGACAAACCCGTCCAGTTTGGCGACCATGTCTTTACCATTAGCCTTACCGTCGGACTTGGTCAGCATCTTAGCCAAGGTGGTTCGGAACTCCTTCTCGGCGGCCGCCTTGCGCTTACGCTTTCCGCTAGCCGCCAAATGGTCCCGCGGCTAACCCGTACTCCAGCAAAGGGGCTGTCATCTGGGCGGTCCCTCTCCAGGCGCTCGAATCGCTGCTGGAGTTGGGCGGTGGTGTTGGCCAGCTGGGTTAGGATTTGGAGGATTGTTGCCTGGGCGTTCTCCTGTCGGGCTGGGGTACGGCTCCTGCGCCGCATGGGGGAGCGGCTTCGGGTCCTCGCCGGGGAGCGGCTGCGGTAGCGACTTGCTAAGCGGCTCCTTCGACGGGGTGGGGAGATGCTCCTGCGACCTCGTCGTCCGCGCCTGTATCGCTCTGGCGTCCGATTCCAGCGTCGGGGGTCCGGGCTTCGACGTCGACGAGGTGAGCGTGAGCGGGAGTGCCTCCTTCCAGGTGGCGACCACGGGGGTAACCCCCTGCGCCTGTGCAAGGGGCGGTTATGCTCCGCGGGGCCGTTGCCTTGGCGTTGGTCGCCGTCGAAGCGTTGCGCCCTTCGATGCGGGTGTTCAAATGGGTCAAGCTCTAAGCGGTCATTGTTAACTATCGCATAGCTGACGGCGGTATTAGCACCCGCCTGAGAGTTGCTCATCGTAGGTTGCCGGAGAGATCTTGAAGGGTGGTGCTACCATGTAATAATGCTAGGTCCGTTGCCAGAGGCTAGCTCTGTCTCCGCTCGATGTATAGAAAGAATTCTAGAGTTTCTACCTCCCGGGGCGCCGCCCGAAGGCTTTTCTTCCCTTCGGGAGTCACCCCAGAGCGTAGGATTCCAATATAATCTATGCTACACGGGATCGCATGCCCTACGCGCTTCCTCGCACTAAGGTGACACCTGCAGCACCTCATTACACTGAGGTAGGGGTGTCCTCGGTACGCGCATTGAAGGCGCACGAGTAGTCCTCAATTGTTTGAGCATCCAGAGCGGCTGGGCGGTTCTCCCAAAGATCCAATGCTTCAGTCCCAATGAAATCTGAGCGGGGTTGCCAGGTGGGGGTAGTGAAACCAATCCACTTGACTAGACATTCCTTTTGAGCGTTCTTGCCTTTACCACGACGTTCACTGAGGATGTGTTCGATGGCGAAGGACTCTGAGGAAAGGGAAAGGTCTTCTAGGATGTCGAGCAGAGCGCGATCTTGACAAAGGTGTTCAGGGAGGCCAGTATATCCATTGAAACAAACGTCAAGAGAGACCGCAACGGTGTCACATACTGGATCCCATATGTCATAACCTTTGGTACCTTGTTGGTGTGGGTAGCCAACTAGATAATGTCCTTGTTGAGCGGTTGGCCATCTTGTCCTGGCCCTTGGGCGGAACAACCGTATACATGAGACATCCGAGCTTGCCCAGATGCGCGACACTGGGGCGGCGCGATTGAGCCTCTGGTGATGCATTTGAATCCAGGTAGAGGTTGTGTAGGTAGGAACTAGCCTCCAGGATGTACGGCCAGGGCTTTCGAGGTAGAGCTGTATCCGCGAAGGTAGCGCGTACGCGGTCCAGCAGCATCCGGCTGAGGTGCTCAGCTTTCCCATTTTGTGAGCTAGAATAGGCGATGGCAGATTCATGAGTAATACCATCGTTGTGTAAGTAGGACGTAAGCTCGTGTGTATATTCACCTCCTCTGTCAGTTTGTAAGATCTTGAGGGGGCGCGTAAATATGGTTGTCGTGTAAACATGATGTAAGGTCGCATCAAGATGTGGCACTTAGACAGCTCTGCAAGACTTAAGACGCGTCTTGGAAAGGTCTGAAGATGTCTGGAACGTCTATCAGATGTTCAGGGGTCAGAACTGCGCTTTCATGATCTTCTGAGAGCTCAGAGTGGTCAGTAGTGGCCGTATAGACCTTTTATCGAGTTGTAATAGCTAGATTGGGCTTGGCGCGCGCTCCGGACTCCACGGACATGGCAGAAGCCCATGGGACATCAGCAGACTGCCATGGGGTACACAGACTTGGCAAGAATGTAGCTCCTGAATCCCATAAAAGGCAGACATATTGCCCATCCCCTCCTTTCACTTCATCCTCTTCATTACACACCATTCAATGGCACAACACTGCCCTTTGGGCAGCTACGTCCTCAAGTCATTTCCGAATCAGTCTTAGTGACCTCTCAGATAAACTTATCAGCTAAGGTTTCAATAACATGGACCAAATGGACATCTCCACTGCATTCCTGAACCCAACACTCAGTGAAGAGATCTATATGAAGCACCCACCGGACTGCATCAAGCTCGGAGAAGAGCATCTTTTGCTTAAACTCAAGAAACACTCTATGATCTTAAACAAGCTCGGAGGGAATGAACATTGAAATTCACGGCACATTGACGATCTCATAGTTATGAGCAACAAGAGACTCAACCTTGACTCCTTCAAAGCCAAGGAGCTGCAAAAGGCATATAAAATGCGTGATCCTGGTGCTCTACACTACTTCTTACGCCTACTAGTCACCAGATGACTCCTGACGCTCAACCAGACTGGGTACATTGCAAAGTGCCTCGAAACATGTGGCATGGTCGATTGGAAGCCCGTAGCAACACTCAGTGTCGTAGGAAGCCCTCTCACCAAAGAAATGGAACCTCAGACGTCTGAAGAGACTGCAGAAATGCAGGACAAGCCCTATCGAGCCATTGTAGGCAGTCTGATCTACGCGATGATCAGCACCAGACCAGACATGGCTCAAGCAGTAGGAGCTTTGAGCCAGTTCTTAGCCAATCTGGGCAAAGGACACTGGAAAGTCGCCAAACACATTCTAGCCTCCTAGCCACACCCAGTGTTGTAGGATGCCCTCTCACCAAAGAAATAGAACCTCAGACGTCTGAGGAGACTGCAGAAATGCAGGACAAGCCCTATCGAGCCATTGTAGGCAGTCTGATCTATGCGATGATCAGCACCAGACCAGACATAGCTCAAGCAGTAGGAGCTGTGAGCCAGTTCTTAGCCAATCTGGCAAAGGACACTGGAAAGTCGCCAAACACATTCTAGCCTCCTAGCCACACCCAGTGTTGTAGGATGCCCTCTCACCAAAGAAATCGAACCTCAGACATCTGTGGAGACTGCAGAGATACAGGACAAGCCCCATCAAGCTGTTGTAGGCAGTCTGATCTTTGCGATGATCAGCACCAGAACAGACTCACAACCAGTAGGAGCTGTGAGCCAGTTCTTAGCAAACCCGGGCAAAGCACATGGGACAGCTGTCAAATGCATTCTAGCTTATCTCAAAGCTGCTAAAAACCACGAACTCCAACTTGGTGCACTCCAAGGACCTCCCAAACTCGTGGGGTGGTCAGACTCTGACTGGTGAGGCTGCCCAGACACTCGAAGGTTCACCACAGGATACCTCTTTACCTTTGGAGGCCAGCACCGAAGGCGAGTATATCCCACTTACAAATGCCCGTGAGGAAGCCATGTGGCTCAGATCCCTACTCAAAGAACTGAGCACGCACCAAGACAAAATGGACCTCGTCCAAGATCCCATAGTCATCTGGGAACACAACCAAGGTGCTATGGCTCTTGCTATGAACTGAGTTCACCATGCACAAACCAGGCATATCGACATCAGATACCCCTTCATTTGTGAACAAGTCGCACGTAAAAGAGTTATCTCAAGTACTGCCGGATGGAGGAGACGATAGCTGATGCGCTCACCAAACCCCTGCCCATGGCAAACTCCACATGTCTGAAACCCGGAATGAACTTAGAGGCTGCAGAGCCTTTAAGTGAGAGGGTGTAGTGAGATAGCATACAGGTGTGGCTCTGCAACTCGGTCCCGTGTGAGATCCTCTTTCATAGCTGCCATGAAGAGGAACCCGGTTCCCTGGCTGGTCTGGTGTGGTTCGGCTTGATTTGCGTTGTTGGCTTGAGCTAGCTCTTGTTTGAGCTTCTTGCACTCGTTCTTCCAGTGCCCTTCAATACCACAGTGATGGCACTTTCCCTTCTTCCCGGCGAACCTGGCTGAACCCCCAGCCTCCTGCTGGTGTCCCCCGTCCCCAACGAAGGCGTTTCCAGCCGATCTGACTGGTTTTGAGTTCTCCTTGCGCCTAGCTTCTTCATTCAGAAGTCTGGCGTCAAGAACTCCATGTCTAAGTTGTCCGCCCTGCTTTCGAGGCTTGTGATGACTTGTTCGTAGTTGTTTGGTAAGCTGTATATCAAGGTCGTCATGATATCATCCTCGGGCACCGGTGCACCGTTAGCCTCCAGCTGTTGTGCTAGCTGTCTGTCTTTGTTGATGTGGTTTGTGATCAAGTCTGACTCATTCATAGTGCTGGTTAGGAACTCTTGATGTAGGAAGAGCTTGCTGCCAAGCCCCTTTTGTTCGTGCACCTCAGCTACATAAGCTGAGTGTCGTTCAGACTGAGGCAGATGTAAGCCAAAGCCATCTCGTCCTTCCTCTCCATCGACTCCTCCTCCTCCCCTTCAGCCCCTTTTCCCTTCGACAGGCTTGCTGTAGCCGTATCTCCTTCCTTCTCCTTCTTCCCAGCTTCCACTGCCACCCAAAGTCCCTTCGCCTTCAACATCATCATCATCTTAAACTTCCATAGATGGTGATACTCGCCCGTGAACTTATCCATCTTAAGTTTCGAAGTCTCTGAGTCTCCAGCCATTTATGTGTTCGAGCTAAAGTTGTGTGTTTCGGGTGTGTGGACGCGTTTTGGATGATGCTGTATTGTTGGACGCGTTTTGGGTGTCAAGTAGTGCGTATCTTGTCGAGGTGAGCACTTTGGTGCGTTTTCGGTCAAAAATTGGTGATTTTGGAACGATATGTCGAGTGTAGGGCGTAGGTAGCATCCGTAGGGGGTTGGGAACGTCTTGAATAGGATTGGCGAAGACGGTTTTAGTGATGATAAAGCTCAGGGCTCATAACCTATTGAAACCTTAGCTGATATAGGTGTATCTGAGAGGTCACTAAGACTGGTTCGCCGATGACTGAGAGACGTAGCTGCCCAAAGAGCAGTGTTGTGATGTAGAAGACAGTACTGTGGCTAGAGTAGTGCGATAGAAAGCTGTGTATTGAAGAGGATAAAGTGAAGAGAGGGGATGGGCAACAGGTCTGCCTTTTATACGAATCTGGGGCTTCTTTCTTGGGGATTTACCTATGTGCTGGGGCGTCCAAAGCACCCTCTGAGACCCCCTCAGCTGACTGACAACGGAGCACAAGTCGAGTTTTCGAGTGCAGAATGCACAATCAAGACCAGGGACGGCGCTCTCGCCTTCAGAGCTCTCAAGGACAATGACCTGTACACCCCGCAACAGCAATACTAAGGTTTGTCAATGCTGTGTACCCCATGGTCACCTGCTGATGCCCAACTGAGATCCAGGTCCACCTAGCTGAGGAACAGGCTCCATTGCCATCGGAACATACGGGGAGCATCTCGGCACCCTTTGAAACGTCTGATTGGTTCCCAAACTCGAAAAGAACCTCATCTCAGTAGCGCAGCTGACTGAGAACGGAGCACAAGTCGAGTTCTTGACATTGACAGCAGCGTGCACAATCAAGACCAGGGATGGTGCTCTTGCCTTCAGAGCTCTCAAGGAGAATGGTGTGTACACCATGACAGCCCAGGCTATCCCTGAACACGCCTACTCAGCAGGAGCACTTTGTAGCACACCCTTTCATATCTGGCATCAGAGACTCGGTCATCCGAATGCCCAAGACCTCCAGAAGCTCACCAACAGCTACCAACGTGACATCAGAGTCACCGGACATCCTGATGGCCACATCTGCGAAGTCTGCACGCTCTCCAAGCAGTCCAGAGCTCCCTTCCCGAAGAAACAAGCTACCCGAGCCACAGAAGTCCTGGCGCTCGTCCACACTGACCTCTGTGGCCCCATGAGGACGTCTACCTTTGGGGGATGTACCTACTTCGCATCATTCATTGATGACAAGCCCAGAATCGTCTGGGTCAAGCTCCTACTCAAGAAAAGCGATACCTTTGATGCATGGGAGGAATACAAGGCTCTTATGGAGAAACAGACCGGGAAATCCATCAAAGTCCTCAGATCGGACAAAGGAGGCGAATACAAATCCATCCAATTCACCCTCGCACTCAGAAAGGCTGGAATCCAACATCAGCGCACTGCTACCAACACCCCACAGCGGAGCGGAGTAGCGGAACGTATGAATCGAACTCTAGTCGAAATGGCACACTGCCTACCCACCCAGGCTGGTCTTGGACACGAGTACTGGGGAGAAGCGCTGCTTGCAGCTGTCCACATTAGGAATCGCTGCCCTACGGTTGCCCTAGACAAGTCCAAGACGCCATACGAAGCCTTCTTCAGTTGCATGTCCATCCTCCTTCATCTCAGAGTGTTTGGATGTATAGCCTATGCTATGGTTCTCAAGAAAAACCGAGGAAAGCTGGACAACAAAGCCAAGAAGTGCCTCTTTCTCGGTTATAGCTCTTCCAGCAAAGCCTGGAGGCTCCAGTCACTCGAACCCGATGATCAGGGCGCCATTATCGAATCAAGAGATGTCCAGTTCAATGAACAAGTTCAACAACAGCCTGGACAACGAGGATACGCATGAAGACACGTCAGATCGCTCCTATGACAGCTTAGCGAGCTTTGAATTCCATCCTGAGCCTGACAGCATCGTTTCGCACGCACCCAAGCCCACAGACAACACCAAATTACGCCCGCACGCTGCAGGGGGGGACTCTGAGCTCCCTGACGAGTAATAGCCGTGGAGTTGGCAATCTTGCGGGCGCTCTGATTATCGATGTGGATGTGCGTGGGGTCCTTGATGTTGCCGTATTTGTCGCTGAAGACCTCCGCCATGATCGAGCAGAGCCAGTAGACCTCGTTGTACCCAAGGGCTGCGGCGATATACTCAGCTTCCGTGGAGCTGAGAGCTACACACTTCTGCTTGGTGCTTTTCCAGTAGATAAGCTGGTCGTTGTGTTGTTGACATCGTCTGCGTATGATGCCTCGGTATAGATACAAAGTCCAGCTTGATCAGAATGACCGGACTTGTAGGTAAGCTCGAAGGTGCGGGTACCTTTAAGGTAGCGCATGATGCGAAGTACATCATTCCAGTCAGCTTGAGTAGGAGCTGGGACCTGATGTGGGACGTAGCCGACGGCAGTTGAAATATCCCAGCATCAGGTAATGGATGCCCACGTGAAGGCCCCAAATGCTTCCTGGTAGAGAAGCTTGTTGGTAAAAGGGGGACTGGCAGAGGCGGGTCAGTTACGCGCTGACACAGCGCACGGGGTGGAGGCTGGGGTAGCGTTTTGTTGTCCAAATCTTTTGAGTAATCCATCGATATAGGTAACGTTGCTGCATCTGAGGCAATTGCCTGACGGCAAAAGCTTGTAATCGTATACGAGACCAAGGCAGTTCTTGATGGGACCGAGGTCCATACAGTTGAAGTGAGAACATAGTTCACCTTTGACTTGTCCGATGTAGATGGGTCGACACATGGCAACGATGGCGTCCACATAAATAAGAAGGATTTGGATGGTGTCCAGGGTACGCGTGATTGCCGCGTAGCCATAGAACATGCAGGGGTAGTTATTCAGCATTTTGTAGTTGACGGAACCGAGGGTTTCGCGAAGGGTGCGGTACCAGAGAAGCGGGGACTGCTTCAGACCGTATGAAGCCTTGCCGAGGAGGTGTACCCAGTCTCCGCACGGATGGGGTGGATCTTCGGAGCCTTGAAATTGTTTGACATAGATGGGACCGTCGATGTCGCTGCGTACAAATGCGTTGGGTACGTCACGTTGATGATGGTTGCCAGGTAGGGGTAGTAAAATCAACCCACTTGACAAGGTATTCCTTTTGAGCGTTCTTGCCTTGACCACGACGTTTACTGAGGATGTGTTCGATGGCGAAGGACTCTGAGGAAAGGGAAACGTCTTCTAGAATGTCGAGAAGAGCAGGATCCTGACAAAGGTGTTCATGGAGGCCAATAGATTTGTCGAAACAAACATAACGGGAGGCTGCGGCAAGGTCTTGCGCTGGATCCCATATGCCATAACCTTTGGTACCTTGTTGGTGTGGGTAGTCGACAAGATATGTCCTTGTCGAGCGGTGGGCCATCTGTGAAAGTGATCGATTATTCCCTGAGACAGGTCCTAAATCGGGTCGTTCGCGGGTGGAGATGATCTGCTCGTGGAGAGTGCAAGGTAAAAGGGAGAGACCAACTAAATCCCTATTCTCACCAAACAAGTAGACACGCTTGGGCGTACTCCGTATATTGGCAACCCCGGACTGCTAGGCGTAGGTACGCTAGTCAGTTGGGTCAAATGGGCACTTATGGTACAAACTTAGGGTCTAGTCTATAGCCGGTAAGATGCTCCTCGGGCAATCTACGCAAGTGTCGTCCTTTTTATAGTGGGGGGGAAGGGGGGTGCCTCTATCCTACTACTGATCACGCTTGGTCACGCGCGCACAAATACTACTCTTACCTTGAATCTCCCCATCGCCTCGTACGCCGTCAACCTGATCACTTTCACATCCTCCCCTTTTGAGCTTTCCTCTAGGAGGGGTGCTTAAAAGGGTTCCGCCGTGGTACTCCCTGTACTTTGCAGAAACTAGCCTGTTGCACCATGTCGCCATGGTGTGCTAGCCTCCGGGAACCTCCGCTACTTGGGCGGATGTGTTGGTGAAGTGGTGTTTGTTGTTTGAGGTCGTGGGGTGTCGTAGGTTTGATCAATCAGCGCGCGCTGGATGGATCAGCGCGGGATGGTCCGGCACCAGATAGTCTTGTCGTCCCCGGAGTTGTGGTCTGGGTTGCTTCCTGACGAGCTTCTGTGCTGAGGATGCATACTTCGAGCCACCATCTGCGGAGTACTTTGTCGGTGGCGGACTCGGGGAGCGGGACGACGTGTTGGTACTTGAGGAGCTGTGTTGTTGAGGGCGTGACGTTAGCTCGGAGCGTAGGACGAGGTGGTTGCGGTGGTCAGGTCGCGGGAGTGGTAGGGATGTTGGCGACAATTGCGTCCAGGATGTCTTCAAGGGTGGCATGTTCGCTGGTGGCGAGGCTGGCGTGGGCTGTGCGGGCAGCCTCCTGCTGCTTGAGGCAAGCGATCGGAGCGAAGTCGTCGACGCCTACCGTGTAACAGGACATCATGCTTCGTCTATCCTCGTTAAATTGGTCTGGGTTACCGATTGCGTTGCCGCTGGCGATGGAAGCGTGGCTGATGCAGATGTCTGGCGAGTCCTGCAGGCTCGTCTTGAGGGTCTCGAGCTGACTTTGAGGGTCAAAGTTTACGTCTGCCTTGGGGCGCTGGGCAATGTTGAGCCCCCGGGTAGGCCATGAGCCGCCCCGGTACTTCGCCCAGGATTCCCAAAGTTTCTTCCGGCTATGGGCGTGCAGGACATCCCAAGGCGTCGTGGTGGGCTGACTGAAACGCCAGGTGTTGGTCCAGCTCCGTCCGGCCAGTGGTCCCCAGTCCAGCACTGTGTGTTCGACTAGCTGGGTGCGGACCAAGGTAATCGTGCCTGAGGGTGTGTCAGCGCGGAGATGCAAATTGCGGAAGGGGAGGTCTCCGGCAGAGAAGCTTCCGTGGACGTATTGGACCGTGAACCCATGGTTGTTGGGGTTCACGTGGCAGTCTACGGCCACGTTGAAGTTGATGACCCACATAGTGCCTGGGGAGCCCGCAGGAATGTTGCGTTGACATTGAGCAGGGAGGTTGTCGATGACCTTCTGCCGTCGAGCATGGCTAGCGGGGTTGATCCATTCATGGCAAATAGCCATGCGCTTGTGGGCCGTGGCATTCTCCGCAAATTTCAGGTATTCCGCCCACCCACGGCCGTATCTCAAGTGCCGACTTTCTGCTGTAGGGTGAGGGAATTTGCCCTTGTTCATCTCTCCGCCAGAGGTTGTCGTGGTCCACACTCCTCCGTGGATTACCACCTGTGCGTCCGCTGCTGGATGCCCCCGTTGAGTTCTGAACCTCGGTGATCCTCCGTGTTTCGCTTCGCCCTCCGTGGTCCTCCATCCCTTCGGCTTGAGTGAACCGAGGTCGCCGGTGGCGAGCCATTTCAACGCCAGATTTGACCACAATTCGGACTCCACTCTTGGCACACCGAACGTCATCTCCTTGTCCTCCGGCTTGTCTTTGGGTTTGGGGCCAAAGCCCGCTACGATGATCTCGCGGCTTGTTTCAAGATCAATTCCTTTTCCCAGTCTCGCATGTGGTTGTGGGCTTTCGATCGCGAGGTCAGCACCGGGTGGGGGAAGAGGCCATGTCCACGGGTGTACATGGTGGATGGGACATCCATGTACTCCTTGTATAGGCTCGGGAGCATGACGGTTTCGATGTCCCTCCCCGAGACCCAGTACGGTCGGTCTTCCTCCATATCCCCCTCCCCTGTCTTCATCGCCAAGTCGGTCCTCCACTTGCAGTTCTCATGGTCGTAGGGCGCCAGATGCAGGCCCCTCTTCTTGCCAACGTTTGGGTGCTTGGTCGCAGTGATCTGGCCGTCGGTTTCCGCATTCTCCGGGAGGTCTTCTAGGCAAGGCGGGCGAATGAAGTTGTACTGGGCGAAGTAGTCCCTCAGGACTTCTTCGTCTTCCTGAGGGTGGGGCAGTCTCTGGTTGTTGAGGCATTCCGGGTGATAGAATTGGCTTCCACAGCAGAGGTCTCCGCGTTTGCATTGGACAACGCGACCATAAATGGAGGCGCTATCGTCCGGGTTTTCGCACATGCAGACAGCTCCGTTCTTCTCTGCTCCGTAGTACTCCTCTCCCTCTCCAGGCTGGTATTCCACGTCTCTCGTCAGGGTCTCGCTCGTGAACTCGTCCTCTTCCGGGTCTAGGCCGGAGACGTTGAGAGTGGCGGAGCCAATGATTGCTTCGCCTCTTCGTCGTTCTTTGGGCGTATCCAACACCTTCCTTCGCTTGCGGGTGTCGACCGGAGTGTTGCCAGCATTCCGCACGGTGATCCTGGGCGACTGGATTGGTGGGCGTTTGTTCCC
Organism: Fimicolochytrium jonesii; assembly: GCF_025526975.1. Lineage (NCBI taxonomy): Eukaryota > Fungi > Chytridiomycota > Chytridiomycetes > Spizellomycetales > Powellomycetaceae > Fimicolochytrium > Fimicolochytrium jonesii. The sequence goes on from NW_026515681.1 coordinate 469,594, forward strand.
CGTTGCCTTCACTGGGGCGGGAGTACGGGAGCCAGTGGCTTCTCTGAACCCTCTGTCGATCTGAGGGGGAGAGTCGTCAATTTCGATTGGTTCGTGGGGGTACACGGAGCGGACGGGGGTCCTGGGAACCGGCGAGTCCGTGCGTTGGTTCTTGGTCCTGGTCGTTGGTTGCAGGATAGGCGGCTTCGAGACCGCATTGGACAGGTCTGCGACGCTGGATCTTCTTGAGGAGGAGGTGGAGGATCTTCGAGACATGATGATCGGAGTTCTGGAAGTACCGGTTCGGGGTCGGTAGTGGGGAAGGGATAGCGTGGGAGCGTGCTGGGGAGCGGTAGTTGTCACGTCAGAGGAAACGTAGATGATATTGGGCCCTTCTGAGAGGGCTGAGAGCAGTGTATTGTGGTGAAGAAAAAAGTAAGAAGCTCTTCGCAGCGGCCGCTCGACTGACAGCTTGATATAGGGGCTGCCAGTGGGGCTTGCGTGGCTTCAGTGAGGCTTGGCGCCTTATGTAATGTATCACCGAGAGCTCGGGTGGCCAGCCCGGGTCTCGGATCAAGCAGAAGTAAAGAGATATAATATGTAATACAAGTGAAAATGAGATATCCCTGACACCTCCCTCAGATCCTGGGGAGGGCGCCGAAAAAATAAGAGGTGAACTACGAGGGATATGTGAAGAGAGGGAGAGCTCATGTTCATTTTAAAGTGTTGACGCACTTGTTCATTTTATAGTGTTGACGCACTGTGTGATGTGTGTGTTTGAGGCAAAGGCGTCCCTAAGCCGATGTCATGTGTGATGTGTGTATGTAAGGTCGGTTCTTGCGTTGCCGCGCGTGATGTGATGTAGCTTACGTTGCTAGTAAGCGGTGTGATTGATAGTGAGCGGTTCTTGCGGTGTCGCGCGTGTGATGTGATATGAGATGCTCTATGCTGTTCGTCTCCGTATCCACGGAGATTGTGGGTGAGCTTTTTGCCATTGTTTGTAGGCAGGCGTGTAGCGAAGTGCGGATTCGGGTTCCCAAGTAGGGTCAGGATAACCGAGCCATTTGACTAGAAGATTTCGTACGGCACGTCGCTCGTCGATGATATCTTCTACAACCCATTCAGGTTGTCTGCGTTCTTCGATTCGTGGAGGAGGTTGTGGAACTGCACGTTGCGGATATTGCTCTTCGCGATGTGGTCGTAAAATATCGACATGAAAGACGGGCCAAATGCCGCTGATCTTCGATGGTGATGAATCGAGTTTGTAGGTATCAGGATGTGCTCCCAGGGCGATGCTTTTGAATGGTCTGATCCACGTAATTGAGTATCGAAGTCCTCTTCGAGCGTCTACTTCTAGGTTGATTCCTTGTCGATTTAGATCGACCAGGTCGCCAATTTTGTATGCGATTGGCGTTCGACCTTTGTTGTGTTGACTTGCAAATTGATCTTGCGATCTCTAAAGGTTTCCGCGTACGATACGGGCGATGTCTTCCTGCCCTTTCTTGAAGAGTTCGATTTCGTTTCGATCTACAGCTCGAAGTTTGAGTTCTTGTCCTTTGAGTGTTGGATTCCAAACCCGGGAGAATTGGAGCGTCCGAGATCTACTTCGAAAGGTGATAAACCTTCATATTCCTCCCTTGGAGCTGTATTGTATGCGAATTCGATTAAAGGCAATAGTTTCTTCCAATTGCTTTGTCGTAGTTGTGGTATTGCTTCCAAATCCTTTTCAGGGTTTGGATGGCTTGCTCCACTTTGCCGTCGGTTTGTTGATGACGAGCAGTAGCGAATTCGTGTTTTACACCGAGGAGAATATCAAATGGGAGGAAGAAGTCGGAAAGCACGCGAGGTTAGCGATCCGTAACGAAGACTTTTGGCGTACCGACATGTTCCCATACATGATCTAGGAAGACTTGGGCTAATTTGCGTTGTAGTACTGCGCTTTGAACTGCACATGAAATCGATAATATTCTGACGCCGATTATACGCCTAGAATCTTCGACTAGCGAATGAAATCATCTTCATACAACAACGTCAAAATACCGTCAAAACTTCCGACAATAAATCGACATACTCGCATTCCCGGCACTCCGACGATTACCAAATACAACTACCTTTACTGAAACCTTGCTTCATAACGACGTTTTGTCCTCGGATACGACTGACATGCGAAAAATGTACGCGTAGGAGAGGATCTCACACATGAAAGCACCCCCGACCCGACTCTCAACCAACCAGAAGCTCCCACGACGCCCGAAACGCTGGAGAAATCATCTGCCAAACGAGAAAACCAATTTCCGGTGGCCATATACACCGAACGTTGCAGAAAACCCTGAGACAAGATTAGCGATAAGACCGTATCAGTGCCGAAATTGCGAATGGAAAAAGGAAAAACCATGTAGACCGCCGCAGGAAAAGAGAAAAAGACCCCGACATAGCTAAATCCTCTAGAGACAGCTAGTAGGGAATTTGGACTTCAACAAAAATCCCGTAGCCTAGAAAAATCCATAAAAAACCCCGACTGTTTTCCCCAGACCTTTGTACGATACGCAGACCACAGATCCCGATCAACAACAGAGCTTTCTACTTCTCTACTCCCGACGACTTCTTTCAGTTTCAGATAGACTTTCAAGGCGCGCTCATAGACCCGGAGAGCTTAGACAAGACGACCCCGAGTGTCGCAACTTGTACTTTGCTGACGTCACCGAGGACTTGATAGTTCAGGAATCTCGTAAGAAGAGCTGAGAGTGAGATTGGATAACCCCGTTGTTTTGTTTTGTAGTCAACCCCGCAGATATTCCCGATTTCATATTTTCGTACCCGTACCCGTAATTCCCGACCCCGTATTAGAAGAAGGATTCCTTTCAAAGCACCTGGATATTAAGGTCGCAAGACGACGCTTTCGTTTGAGATCTCTTCTTGTGCTATTGAGAGACCGGCAGCTTATTTCTCCCAACACCCAACCGTAACCCCGTATTTGACAGACCCTCGCTTCTGCCGGCCACCACCACATTTACTGGCGATCCTACCAGGAGTCCTTTTCTTCGACGAAAAGAGATTCTATGGCTCAGACTTCCCTTCGACCCGCTCATCCGTATAGACTTTGTACCTACCGTACAATAAAAACCGACGAAAAACGATACGCTAGTTATTCGGCTCGCTATCTACCAAAAACAGCTGCCTCTCGACAGCTCGACAGCACGTCTCCGCCCGACTTTTCGACAGCCTACCCCTTGTGTTGACACGCAAAAGCTCGTTTTCACACGTGCATTCTGCTGCGCCACTCTTTGACGTCAGCGCTTTTGTACTCCGACAAACGACTCGTTTTTAGAGACGATCTTTGACCGTCTATTTTAGACACCTTTGCATTTTTCGAGTACTAGCTACTTTCTCGACAAAATGGCAGACGCTAATGCACCGACGAATAACCCAAATCCAGACCCGAATCCTGATCCTAACCCGGACCCAAGCAATCCGCCTAACCCGCCTCCCAACTACGGGGCGAACAACGCGATGTTCACTGTGACTGCCGACCAGTTCGCTATGCTACTTCGAGTTGCTAGTTCAAAAGGTTTACCTATGATGGGACAACCTGGAGCTATAGAGTTTGATGGACGAGATGTACAAGAGAAAATCGACCTATTCTATGCTCAACTTAACGACGCTGGATATGAACCTGAAGCCGAGTACCCCAGCATCATCCTGAACCCTTCGCACACTACACTTTGCAGTCCGTACAACCCGCAAGATCCTGCTATTGCTAATCAGGAGGAATGACAAATCGTGGAATTGAGACACAAACGATGTATGCAGACATTCATCCAGTATTCCAAACCGAGTATTCGAGTGCTACTTCGTAGTATGCCTAGTTTCCAATCGCTCGACATAACCGAATATACTCGATGGAGAGAAGAACCAACCTGGGCGATGTTTACTGAAGAAGTGATATTGCACTTTGATGCGTTTCAAACTCGCCATACTTTCAACGACCTCGAACAATGGGCTCTCAGTTAACGAGACCATGTCAAACGGAACATTGCCAACGTTGCAGAATTTATCAACGAAATGGCCTATCGATATGCAAGAATCGATGGGGTCGCCGACAAAGAAAAGATCAATCTGCTTCTGACCCCGTGGAAAGACGAACCCGGCTTCAACAAACGAGTTCTCCAACGAGCTCGACGACTCGCTGCTGAACGTGGACCCATTTGCGACCGACTCAGTTACCCTCCGTTAGCCGAATTATGGAAGCCCTCACCAGAGCAGTCAATGAAGATGCCGCGCTATCTCAACTTACAACAGTTATCAAGCAACCCGATTCCGACGTGCGGTCTATGACCGTTCAGAAACCGATTCTTACGATCCCCGGTATTGCCAACCCAACTGCTAGCGACCAGCTGAACTTCGTACAAGGACAAGTATTGCAGACCGAGAGCAAACTTGACCGAGCAGTACGTGAAATGACCGAACGAATGGCACAGCTGTAGACTAGCCAGAACCAAATCCTGCAGAGCTTGACTCCTGCAACCCGACTTCCGCCTGCGAACGATTCGCAAGGCACTAGCTCAACAAATACCGGCAATGCAGATGTTCGACCCCTGCGATGCGTTTATTGCGATCAGGGAGGACACCGGCGCAGATTTTGCAGAGACTTTTCTGAGGTTCAGAACCGAGGAGAGTTAGTTATTAACGGACAAGGACGAATTGCGTACCCTGACAATACGACCATTGGAGTACCCGGACAGGAAATCCCTTTGAACATCGGACAAGGAGGAATCAAGAAAGTTTTTGAAGATGCCAAAGCTGCCGTGCTCCGCAACTGCAACACTTGCGCCAATCAGAGATCCTACAGTCATTCAATCAATTCGTTTATGCTGCGAAATGATGACAAGAAAAAGACCCGCAAAGTATCCGAACGCTCATTGGAAATTCGAGATTATCTTGAAGAACATGCCGAAGATTTGACCTATACAATTCGGAACATTACGAACTGGGACGACCCCATTCATTTCGATACGACTATTGCCCAAGCCCGCGATTCGAAACGACCTGCTGTTGCTGATCCAGCTGACAGAAACCGACCCCGAAGTGGACAAGCACCCGCCAGAGCTGGAACCGATACGGAAGATGCAGACGACACCGTCCGAAAGAGAAAATTACCTACCCGAGCCAACGGAGAAAGATTCGCTGGAAGAGATATCCCGAAACCAGGAGAGAAAAAGAAACGCCGTCCGATTGGAGACCGGCCAATTGACGATCGACCTGTTACGCCGATGGAGACTGATACTGAGACTGAGACGGATGAAGAACGGCCCAAACAAAGACAGCCGAAGTTCAAGTTTTATCCCGACATTGCAGACCAAGGCAATCATCCCGTTGACGCGATCAAATGTAGACTCTTCAAGAACGTCAATATTGGCATTACTTTCCCAGAACTGATGCCTCTCAGTCCCGAGTTTCGTAAATCCGTTGCATCCGACCTACAACAACACCGTGTACCAATCGACCAGTATGAAGAAAGAATCAAGAAAGGAAGTGATCGAGAAAAGCTGAAGAAAGCCCGTTGTAGTATTGCGCTTCGAACTGCGCATGAAATCGATAATATTCCAACGCCGATTATATGCCTAGAATCTTTGACGAGCGAATGAAATCACCCCTATATGACAACGCCAAAATACCGTCAAAACTTTCGACAATACATCGACACACTCGCATTCCCGACACTCCGACGATTACCAAATACAACTACCTTTACCGAAACCTTGCTTCACAACGACGTTTTGTCCTCGGATACGACTGACATGCGAAAAATGTAGGCGTAGGAGAGGATCTCACACATGAAAGCACCCCCGACCCGACTCTCAACCAACCAGAAGCTCCCACGACGCCCGAAATGCTGAAGAAATCATCTGCAAAACGAGAAAACCAATTTCTGGTGGCCGTATACACCGAACATTGCAGAAGACCCCAAGAAAAGATTAGCGATAAGACTGTATCAGTGCCGAAATTGCGAATGGAAAAAGGAAAAACCATGTAGACCGCCGCAGGAAAAGAGAAAAAGACCCCGACGTAGCTGAATCCTCTCGAGACGACTAGTAATGAATTTGGACTTCGACAAAACCCGGTAGCCTAGAAAAATCCATAAAAAAACCCGCCTGTTTTCCTCAGACCTTTGTACGATACTCAAAACCCAGATCCATGCACGCAGAACACAGATCCCGATCAACAACAGAGCTTTCTACTTCTCTACTCCAGACGACTTCTTTCAGTTTCAGATAGACTTTCAAGGCGGGCTCATAGACCCGGAGAGCTTAGACAAGACAACCCCGAGTGTCGCAACTTGTACTTTGCTGACGTCACCGAGGACTTGATAGTTCAGGAATCTCGTAAGAAGAGCTGAGAGTGAGATTGGATAACCCCGTTGTTTTGTTTTGTAGTCAACCCCGCAGATATTCCCGATTTCATATTTTCGTACCCGTACCCGTAATTCCCGACCCCGTATTAGAAGAAGGATTCCTTTCAAAGCACCTGGATATTAAGGTCGCAAGACGACGCTTTCGTTTGAGATCTCTTCTTGTGCTATTGAGAGACCGGCAGCTTATTTCTCCCAACACCCGACCGTAACCCCGTATTTGACAGACCCTCGCTTCTGCCGGCCACCACCACATTTACTGGCGATCCTACCAGGAGTCCTTTTCTTCGACGAAAAGAGATTCTATGGCTCAGACTTCCCTTCGACCCGCTCATCCGTATAGACTTTGTACCTACCGTACAATAAAAACCGACGAAAAACGATACGCTAGTTATTCGGCTCGCTATCTACCAAAAACAGCTGCCTTTCGACAGCTTGACAGCACGTCTCCGCCCGACTTTTCGACAGCCTACCCCTTGTGTTGACACGCAAAAGCTCGTTTTCACACGTGCATTCTGCTGCGCCACTCTTTGACGTCAGCGCTTTTGTACTCCGACAAACGACTCGTTTTTAGAGACGATCTTTGACCGTCTATTTTAGACACCTTTGCATTTTTCGAGTACTAGCTACTTTCTCGACAAAATGGCAGACGCTAATGCACCGACGAATAACCCAAATCCAGACCCGAATCCTGATCCTAACCCGGACCCAAGCAATCCGCCTAACCCGCCTCCCAACTACGGGGCGAACAACGCGATGTTTACTGTGACTGCCGACCAGTTCGCCATGCTACTTCGAGTTGCTAGTTCAAAAGGTTTACCTATGATGGGACAACCTGGAGCTATAGAGTTTGATGGATGAGATGTACAAGAGAAAATCGACCTATTCTATGCTCAACTTAACGACGCTGGATATGAACCTGAAGCCGAGTACCCCAGCATCATCCTGAACCCTTCGCACACTACACTTTGCAGTCCGTACAACCCGCAAGATCCTGCTATTGCTAATCAGGAGGAATGACAAATCGTGGAATTGAGACACAAACGATGTATGCAGACATTCATCCAGTATTCCAAACCGAGTATTTGAGTGCTACTTCGTAGTATGCCTAATTTCCAATCGCTCGACATAACCGAATATACTCGATGGAGAGAAGAACCAACCTGGGCGATGTTTACTGAAGAAGTGATATTGCACTTTGATGCGTTTCAAACTCGCCATACTTTCAACGACCTCGAACAATGGGCTCTCAGTTAACGAGACCATGTCAAACGGAACATTGCCAACGTTGCAGAATTTATCAACGAAATGGCCTATCGATATGCAAGAATCGATGGGGTCGCCGACAAAGAAAAGATCAATCTGCTTCTGACCCCGTGGAAAGACGAACCCGGCTTCAACAAACGAGTTCTCCAACGAGCTCGACGACTCGCTGCTGAACGTGGACCCATTTGCGACCGACTCAGTTACTCTCCATTAGCCGAATTATGGAAGCCCTCAACGAAGCAATCAATGAAGATGCTGCGCTATCTCAACTTACAACAGTTATCAAGCAACCCGATTCCGACGTGCGATCTATGACCGTTCAGAAACCGATTCTTACGATCCCCGGTATTACCAACCCGACTGTTGATGACCAGCTGAACTTCGTACAAGGACAAGTATTGCAGACCGAGAGCAAACTTGACCGAGCAGTACGCGAAATGAGTGACCGAATGGCACAGTTGCAGACTAGCCAGAACCGAATCCTGCAGAGCCTAACTCCTGCAACCCGACTTCCGCCTGCGAACGATTCGCAAGGCAGTAGCTCAACGAATACCGGCAATGCGAATGTTCAACCCTTGCGATGCGTTTATTGTGATCAAGAAGGACACCAGGGCAGATTTCGCAGAGATGTTTCCGAGGTTCAGAACCGAGGAGAGCTAGTTCTTAACGGACAAGGACGAATTGCGTACCCTGACAATACGACCATTGGAGTACCCGGACAGGAAATCCCTTTGAACATCAGACAAGGAGGAATCAAGAAAGTTTTTGAAGATGCCAAAGCTGCCGTGCTCCGCAACTGCAACACTTGCGCCAATCAGAGATCCTACAGTCATTCAATCAATTCGTTTATGCTGCGAAATGATGACAAGAAAAAGACCCGCAAAGTATCCGAACGCTCATTGGAAATTCGAGATTATCTTGAAGAACATGCCGAAGATTTGACCTATACAATTCAGAACATTACGAACTGGGACGACCCCATTCATTTCGATTCGACTATTGCCCAAGCCAGCGATCCGAAACGACCTGCTGTTGCTGATCCAGCTGACAGAAACCGACCCCGAAGTGGACAAGCACCCGCCAGAGCTGGAACCGATACGGAACGGGCAGACGACACCGTCCAAAAGAGAAAATTACCTACCCGAGCCAACCGAGAAAGATTCGCTGGAAGAGATATCCTGAAACCAGGAGAGAAAAAGAAACACCGTCCGATTGGAGACCGGCCAATTGACGATCGACCTGTTACGCCGATGGAGACTGATACTGAGACTGAGACGGATGAAGAACGGCCCAAACGAAGACAGCCGAAGTTCAAGTTTTATCCCGACATTGCAGACCAAGGCAATCATCCCGTTGACGCGATCAAATGTAGACTCTACAAGAACGTCAATATTGGCATTACTTTCCCAGAACTGATGCCTCTCAGTCCCAAGTTTCGTAAATCCGTTGCATCCGACCTACAACAACACCGTGTACCAATCGACCAGTATGAAGAAAGAATCAAGAAACGAAGTGATCAAGAAAAGCAGAAGAAAGCCCGTGACAAACGAATTGCCGAAATGTCGTTCAACGTGAACGCCATCCAACATGCGGCACGCCCCCAGCAGTACCTCAAAAACGTGTACAACATTCAGTCTCAAAAGGTGGATGAAGGAGAAGTGAAGATGTTTCGACAAACCGCGACGGAACATTATAAGACCCCGACTTTAAGTGGAATCAGTCCGCACGCGAACGTTAAGATCAACCAGTACTCGAATTCCATCGTTGCATTACTAGATTCCGGAGCTGAAGTGAATCTGATGTCACTACGTTTATTCGAACCCCTGAACATTCCGATCGAAACGACCATTCCCGCGAACACGACACTGAAGAATATGGATGGGAGACCCAGTCAAATTAATGGTGTCGTCTACGACGTCAAGATTTCTATTGGATCCATCAGTTGCTTGACCGCCTGTTTTATCAGTTCCGAGTCCCTCAGTCATGATTCGCTTTTGGGAAGACCTTATCGCCGCATTAACCGATTAGAAGAGAAGAATTGCGATGACGGAAGTGTATGGCGTTGCATATTCGACCCAGACTCTGCCAAAAGCGCTCAATTCCTCGCCGCACCAGCCAAGTATGGAATTCAACCTCTGGACACGTACCTAAAGACATCGAAACGATGGGTCCATCGTGAATACCTCGAAGATATTGACATGCCTTACGGACACAAACTCCAACGACCCCTCCGAATGCGACCGTACATGATCCAGTCCTATGAGACAGAAACGGACAGTGAAGAATATGATTCGACAAAGGGAAACATCGCCGAAGAACCAACCAATGCGATTACGACCGACAGCGAAGGAGATTCAGAACATGACGTTGAAGAAGCTTATGAACAATCAATCGAGTACCATGTACAAGCGTTTACCTACCGACAGCAGTCAATCATGGACGATATGCCAACGCTATCCGAAGGATCAGACACTGAAGAAAGTCTTGTTTCAGATTCCGACAGTGATCACAGCATCGATTATGAGGAACTGTTTCAACCCAATCGACGACAAACCTATTCCGAATACGACTCCCACTCCGATTCTGAAGGAGAACTATACTCCGTGCAAGTACGAACGAAATTCAAGCCCGTTGCAAAGAAGATCAAGCCCTTAGCACAACCCTTGCCGGGAGGCATTCGACCTGAAGCTTTACCCAGACCTACGATTACCGAGACACCCGCCAGAAGTACCGTACACCAATACCGATTCGATGGACGAGAACATTTGCTTACTTTCGGAGACGATTTGACTACCGAAGAACGAGCTGCGTTCTTATGACTATTGCGCAAATACGATATGGCTTTTGCTTTCGACAACAGCGAAAGAGGAACATTGAAGCCACACATTGAAGAACCTGTCAAGATTCATACGATTCCGCATACGCCCTGGATGGTTAAACAACATCGATCACCCCGCAAATGACCAAGATCGCGACAGACCTACTCCGAACAAAACGAGACGCAGGACTGTTGGAACCATCATTTGGACCCTACCGCAACCCCTGGTTCTTAGTTCCCAAAAAGAAAGGAACTTATCGATTCGTACAAGACGTACAAATGCTCAACAGCGCGACAATACGAGATGCCGGATGTGCGCCGATCGCAGAAGTTTTCGCTGAAGAATTTGCTGGACGTTCGATTTTGTCTATGGCAGACATGTATTCCGGATGTGACCAAGTACCCCTACACCCCGTATCATGAGACCTTACAGCCATGCTTACGCCTTTTGGATTATACCGACTTACCCGACTCCCTCAAGGAGGAACCAATTCAGTAGCTCAATTTCAACGAGTAGTCGACAAAGTTTTCAAATCCCTCAAGCCCGACATCGTCAGCGTATATGTCGATGATACCGGCATTAAAGGACCGAAATACCGAGACGAGACACACGTGAAACCCAATATTCGCAAATTCGTACAAGACCACATGGACGACTGCGAGAAAGTATTTATTCTTATGATCGATTCAGGACTCACGTTTCCCGGCGAGAAATCAAGCTGGGGAATGTTGACAGTAAGTTTCGCAGGCATAGTCTGCAGTTACAACGGAAGAGCACCCAAACAATCGAATATCCGAAAAATCACCATCTGGCCCCCTTGCCAGAACCTGACCAAAGTACGAGCATTCCTCGGACTTATTCTATTCTACCGCGCCTGGATCAAAGACCTTGCTAAGAAAGCGGACGCCCTGTACAAGCTGTACAGGAAAAACGCTCGATTCGAATGGACAACCAAGCAACAGACCTGTATTGACACGCTGAAACCAGAATTTGTCGCTGCCAAGATATTAGCTGCGCCGAACTACGAAGAAGACGCACCCCCGTTCATTATTACGACCGACGCTACACCCATTTCGTGGGGAGCAATACTCTCCCAAGTTGATCCCGAAGGAAGAGAAAGACCGATACGATTCGAAAGTGGATTGTTTACCGAACAGCAACGAAATACCTACCCTTGATTCAACTACTACAAAAACCCGAATTCCCCATAGCACCATCACGCGATGGGTAGCACAGTTAATGCTATTTGACTTTGAACTCGAACATATCAATGGAGAGAAGAACCCTGCGGACGGACTTTCGCGAAAACCTCAAGCAGACGATGACACCGACACTGAAAATGAAGACTCTGACGATTCGGAAATGCACGTATTACGAGTCAACTCAGACACGACCGAATGGAAAAGTGATTTGAATGAGGTTCGCCAATACTTGACCGATTTGACCGTACCTGCGCAATACAAGTACCCCAGCCAACAAAGAAAATTCCGAAACCAATGTACCCAATACGCCCTACAAGACGACCACCTATTCTTACAAAACGGAAGATTGAAACCACCCCTGCTAATCATTGAAAATGAACAAGATCAAGAAGGAATTATCCGATTCATGCACGAAAGCAAGGAAGGAGGAGGACATCGAGGCATCCTTGCGACATTCCGAAAGATACGACAATGCTACTCCTGGCCAAGACTGTACAAAGAAGTGAAAGCCTACGTACAATCCTGCCATAACTGCCATTTCAGAGACCCACGACGTGAATTTGAACCGCTTTACATCGAACGACATGACCCTTTCAGACATGTGGACTAGACTTCGTATTATCACAAAAGGAACGAAGGCAAATGAGGGAGGAATGATTTTACGAGACGACGCAACCGGTTACCCTGAAGGACGAATGATCAGAGGCAAGCCGACTGCACACAAGATTGCTGCATTCTTATATGAAGAAGTATTCTGCCAACACGGACCGATCGAAAACTTAGTATCCGATGGTGGACCCGAGATCGTCAACGAAATCATACAACATCTTACCGAACGATACGGTGTCAAACCCCGAATCACGACTGCATATCACCCGCAAGCGAATGGATTAGTAGAGAGAGGACACTCCCCGATTATCGAAAGTCTTATTCGAACCGCACCGACTCCGAGAGAATGGCCAACCGTATTCCCTGCTGCATTATGGGCAGATCGAGTTACCGCGAAAAGAACGACACAGTTTACACCCTTCTACCTGATTTATAGAAGAGACGCCGTACTACCTGTCGAACTCACGTACGAAACACGGATGACGGTACCAAATCTTCAACAACCCATGACAACCGAGACACTTATGCAACCCCGCATCGAACAATTCCGATACAGAGACAAAGACCTGAAGCTAGCAACAGAGCGACTAATCGCAAGCCGAAGAGCAAACAAGGAGTATTGGGAGAAACGACACCAAATTAGAAATCAACCTTCCGAACCCGGCGATATAGTTCTCCTGCACAACACGAAACTATTGACTCAACAAACCGGCAAGACTGACAACAAATGGTTCGGACTGTACAGAATTGCCAAATCCAACGACAACGGCTCGTATTATATCGAAGAATTAGACCAGACACCAATACGCAAACCTGTAGCCGGAGACCGATTGAAGATATTTCAAACTCGAACTCAGACACAACCGTAATCGACGACAATACCTAAGATGAAGAAGAAACAGACGAAGAAGACAACATTACGGACGAGAATTGATGAGGACATCAATATTCGACAAAAGGAAAGATGTAGCATTGCGCTTCGAACTGCGCATGAAATTGATAATATTCCGACGCCGATTATACGCCTAGAATCTTCGACGAGCAAATGAAATCATCTTTATACGACAACGTCGAAGTAGCGTCAAAAGTTCCGACAATAAATCGACACACTCACGTTCCCGACTATCCGACGATTAACAAATACAACTCCCTTTACCGAAACCTTGCTTCACAACGACGTTTTGTCCTCGGATACGACTGACATGCGAAAAATGTACGCGTAGGAGAGGATCTCACACATGAAAGCACCCCCGACCCGACTCTCAACCAACCAGAAGCTCCCACGACGCCCGAAACGCTGAAGAAATCATCTGCCAAACGAGAAAACCAATTTCCGGTGGCCATATACACCGAACGTTGCAGAAAACCCTGAGACAAGATTAGCGATAAGACCGTATCAGTGCCGAAATTGCGAATGGAAAAAGGAAAAACCATGTAGACCGCCGCAGGAAAAGAGAAAAAGACCCCGACATAGCTAAATCCTCTAGAGACAGCTAGTAGGGAATTTGGACTTCAACAAAAATCCCGTAGCCTAGAAAAATCCATAAAAAACCCCGACTGTTTTCCCCAGACCTTTGTACGATGCGCAGACCACAGATCCCGATCAACAACAGAGCTTTCTACTTCTCTACTCCCGACGACTTCTTTCAGTTTCAGATAGACTTTCAAGGCGCGCTCATAGACCCGGAGTGTAACGTCAGAGGAAACGTAGATGATATTGGGCCCTTCTGAGAGGGCTGAGAGCAGTGTATTGTAGTGAAGAAAAAAGTAAGAAGCTCTTCGCAGCGGCCGCTCAACTGACAGCTTTATATAGGGGCTGCCAGTGGGGCTTGCGTGGCTTCAGTGAGGCTTGGCGCCTTATGGAATGTATCACCGAGAGCTCGGGTGGCCAGCCTGGGTCTCGGATCAAGTAGAAGTAAAGAGATATAATATGAAATACAAGTGAAAATTAGATATCCCTGACACCTCCCTCAGATCCTGGGGAGGGCGCCGAATAAATAAGAGGTGAACTACGAGGGATATGTGAAGAAAGGGAGAGTTCATGTTCATTTTAAAGTGTTGACGCACTTGTTTATTTTATAGTGTTGACGCACTGTGTGATGTGTGTGTTTGAGGCAAAGGCGTCCCTAAGCCGATGTCGTGTGTGATGTGTGTATGTAAGGTCGGTTCTTGCGTTGCCGCGCGTGATGTGATGTAGCTTACGTTGCTATTGTAAGCGGTGTGATTGATAGTGAGCGGTTCTTGCGGTGTCGCGCGTGTGATGTGATATGAGATGCTCTATGCTGTTCGTCTCCGTATCCACGGAGATTGTGGGTGAGCTTTTTGCCATCGTTTGTAGGCAGGCGTGTAGCGAAGTGCGGATTCGGGTTCCCAAGTAGGGTCAGGATAACCGAGCCATTTGACTAGAAGATTTCGTACGGCACGTTGCTCGTTGATGATATCTTCTACAACCCATTCAGGTTGTCTGCGTTCTTCGATTCGTGGAGGAGGTTGTGGAACTGCACGTTGCGGATATTGCTCTTCGCGATGTGGTCGTAAAATATCGACATGAAAGACGGGCCAAATGCCGCTGATCTTCGATGGTGATAAATCGAGTTTGTAGGTATCAGGATGTGCTCCCAGGGCGATGCTTTTGAATGGTCCGATCCACGTAATTGAGTATCGAAGTCCTCTTCGAGCGTCTACTTCTAGGTTGATTCCTTGTCGATTTAGATCGACCAGGTCGCCAATTTTGTATGCGATTGGCGTTCGACCTTTGTTGTGTTGACTTGCAAATTGATCTTGCGATCTCTAAAGGTTTTCGCGTACGATACGGGCGATGTCTTCCTGCCCTTTCTTGAAGAGTTCGATTTCGTTTCGATCTACAGCTCGAAGTTTGAGTTCTTGTCCTTTGAGTGTTGGATTCCAAACCCGGGAGAATTGGAGAGCGTCCGAGATCTACTTCGAAAGGTGATAAACCTTCATATTCCTCCCTTGGGGCTGTATTGTATGCGAATTCGATTAAAGGCAATAGTTTCTTCCAATTGCTTTGTCGTAGTTGTGCTATTGCTTCCAAATCCTTTTCAGGGTTTGGATGGCTTGCTCAACTTTGCCGTCGGTTTGTTGATGACGAGCAGTAGCGAATTCGTGTTTTACACCGAGGAGAATATCAAATGGGAGGAAGAAGTCGGAAAGCACGCGAGGTTAGCGATCCGTAACGAAGACTTTTGGCGTACCGACATGTTCCCATACATGATCTAGGAAGACTTGGGCTAATTTGCGTTGTAGTACTGCGCTTTGAACTGCACATGAAATCGATAATATTCTGACGCCGATTATACGCCTAGAATCTTCGACTAGCGAATGAAATCATCTTCATACAACAACGTCAAAATACCGTCAAAACTTCCGACAATAAATCGACACACTCGCATTCCCGGCACTCCGACGATTACCAAATACAACTACCTTTACTGAAACCTTGCTTCATAACGACGTTTTGTCCTCGGATACGACTGACATGCGAAAAATGTTGGCGTAGGAGAGGATCTCACACATGAAAGCACCCCCGACCCGACTCTCAACCAACCAGAAGCTCCCACGACGCCCGAAATGCTGAAGAAATCATCTGCAAAACGAGAAAACCAATTTCTGGTGGCCGTATACACCGAACATTGCAGAAGACCCCAAGAAAAGATTAGCGATAAGACTGTATCAGTGCCGAAATTGCGAATGGAAAAAGGAAAAACCATGTAGACCGCCGCAGGAAAAGAGAAAAAGACCCCGACGTAGCTGAATCCTCTCGAGACGACTAGTAATGAATTTGGACTTCGACAAAACCCGGTAGCCTAGAAAAATCCATAAAAAAACCCGCCTGTTTTCCTCAGACCTTTGTACGATACTCAAAACCCAGATCCATGCACGCAGAACACAGATCCCGATCAACAACAGAGCTTTCTACTTCTCTACTCCAGACGACTTCTTTCAGTTTCAGATAGACTTTCAAGGCGGGCTCATAGACCCGGAGAGCTTAGACAAGACGACCCCGAGTGTCGCAACTTGTACTTTGCTGACGTCACCGAGGACTTGATAGTTCAGGAATCTCGTAAGAAGAGCTGAGAGTGAGATTGGATAACCCCGTTGTTTTGTTTTGTAGTCAACCCCGCAGATATTCCCGATTTCATATTTTCGTACCCGTACCCGTAATTCCCGACCCCGTATTAGAAGAAGGATTCCTTTCAAAGCACCTGGATATTAAGGTCGCAAGACGACGCTTTCGTTTGAGATCTCTTCTTGTGCTATTGAGAGACCGGCAGCTTATTTCTCCCAACACCCGACCGTAACCCCGTATTTGACAGACCCTCGCTTCTGCCGGCCACCACCACATTTACTGGCGATCCTACCAGGAGTCCTTTTCTTCGACGAAAAGAGATTCTATGGCTCAGACTTCCCTTCGACCCGCTTATCCATATAGACTTTGTACCTACCGTACAATAAAAACCGACGAAAAACGATACGCTAGTTATTCGGCTCGCTATCTACCAAAAACAGCCGCTTTTTGACAGCTCGACAGCGCGTCTCCGCCTGACTTTTTGACAGCCTACCCCTTGTTTCAACACGTAAAAGCGCGTTTTCACACGTGCATTCTGCTGCGCCACTCTTTGACGTCAGCACTTTCGTACTCCGACAACCAACTCGTTTTCAGAGACTATCTTCGACCGTCTATTTTAGACACCTTCGCATTTTTCGAGTAATAGCAACTTTCTCGACAATCAGCAGACGCTAATGCACCGCCAAATAACCCGAATCCAGACCCGAATCCCGATCCTAACCCGGACCCAAGCAATCCGCCTAACCCGCCTCCCGCCTACGGGGCGAACAACCCGATGTTTACTGTGACTGCCGACCAGTTCGCTATGCTACTTCGAATTGCTAGTTCAAAAGGTTTACCTATGATGGGACAACCTGGAGCTATAGAGTTCGATGGACGAGATGTACAAGAGAAAATCGACCTATTCTATGCTCAACTTAACGATGATATGAACCTGACGCCGAGTACCTGAGCATCATCCTTTGCATTGATTACCCTTTGTTTCATCTACTTTGAAAATGTCGAATCCGATCGTGTGCCATCTTCCAAAAGGTATAGGGAGAGGTCAAAGAAATCCGTATGAACGATGACCAAGTTTGAATTGTCGACAGGATTTGCAAGTTCCAGCGTATTTGATAACGTCGGAGCGTACGGTAGGCCAGGTAATAGTCCGTAAAAATTCTCGCGAGAGTCTGCTCAACACCGAGATGTCCTCGGGTGGCGAGTTTGTCATGGAATTTCCGCAAAATCTTCGGGCGAATGTCTTCAGGAACGTATAGACGTCCTTCGTGTTGTACTAATCCATTTTCGAACGTATAACGGAGTTCTTTCGAAGTTTTCTCGTGTTGAGGTTTTCGAGAAATTTCATCAAGATATTCCGAATATGGATCTTTGCGTAGCGCTTTTTTCCATTCTTCTTCTGAGCAGGTGAGGAGTTTTGTGGATCGTCTGTCGTAGCATTGGAGGAAGGTTCATTGACAAGCATGTTGCTGATCTGCGTATGCATGTCGAGGCGTTGTTGACAATCTACACACCAAGGCACAGAGATTGGATTAGGGAGAGCATGTTGGCGATATGATTCCATCGTCCAGGTAAATACTGGATGTCGAAATCATACTCTTGTAGCTTCTCCACCCAATTGACTTGTCTTCTGCTCAAATGGGGTTGCGTTTGGATGAATTCGAGTCCCTTGTGATCGCTAAAACATCGGAAGTAACGACCGATGAGATATGGTCGATTGGCGACCAACATCTTGACAAGAGCTAATAGCTCCTGTTTGTGCGTAGGATATTGAGTTTCTGCGTCCTTCATCTTTCTAGAAAAGAAGACCACAGGCCGGAGCCAAGGTAACTTCTTCCATTGTCCGACGGGAGTAGGCAGATTTGTAGGGACTGTTTCATCGTAGGGACCGCAGATTTGTAGGGACCGTTTCATCGCCAGAAGGTTGTCCAATCCAGCCAGCGATAGCGTAGCCTGATGGGTCGGTATAGACGTAAATCGGCTTGGTTTCATCGATTGTTGCTAGGGTAGGCGCATTGATCAACGCTTCTTTTAACTTTTGAAATGCCTCTTGTTGCTCAGGACCCCATCGAAATTTGACTTTCGAAGATTGAATACTTGATAGGGGCAGAGCAATTTCCGAATAACCTTGTACGAAGTCGAGGAAGTAGTTCGTGAACCCGAGAAAGCTTTGAACTCCTTTTGTTGACTTTGGAGTAGCCCAATCCTTGATAGCTTAGATTTTCGAGAGCGCGATGCGAACACCATGTCTTTCGACAATATGTCCACACCATTCAAGTTCTTCTTTAGCCCATACGCACTTTGAAGGCTTGATGAAAAGGGCGTGTTCTTCAAGTTTCTTCAGGATACGATCGACGTGCTCCGGATGTTCGGCTAAGGTCTTCGAGAAAATGAAAATGTTGTCCAGGTAGGTAGCAAGGAATTCGTCGTGATCTTTATGGAAGATCTTATTATAAGACGTTGAAATGCAGCAGGTGCGTTGGTAAGCCCGAACGGCATGACCAAATACTCGAACTGTCCGAAGCGAGTTCGTATTGCCGTTTTTTCCCGATCTTGTTTTTGTATAAGAAGACGATGGTATGCTTCTCGAATATCAATAAGCGTAAACCATTTACAACCTTGAATCCGATCCCTCATCTCACGAATATTGGGTAAAGGTGTGCGATCTTTTTTGGTGACGGCGTTGAGACCTCAGTAGTCCCACCAGATGCGTAACCCGCCATCTTTCTTTTTCGCAAACACGAAACTAGCTCCCCAGGGACTTGAAGAGTGTTGTATCCATCCCTTTTCGAGCATCGAGGTGATTTGTTTCTTGAGTTCAGCGAGTTCTTCTTTGTTCATGTGCCGAAGAGGTTGCCAAACGGGTTCAGCACCTTCAGTGAGTTCGATCTTGAAATTATCTTCTCCGTGATCGGGAGGTAGACCTTCCGGTTCCTTGAAGAGCGTATTGACGTATTTATTTGGGATATCCTTGAGATGTCCTGGATTTCCTTTAAGCTCTTGAGGAGCGTCTGGTATTTCGTTAAGAGCGAGGCGACAGACCGTGTCTTTTTCAAACTTGTTCCGTCGCCAAGCCTTATTGAATCGCTTGGAGGTCATTTCTATGGCTTGAGGATTGCGAAGGGCATTGGCTTGAGCGAATCGAGATACGTAACGAGGTGCAGCTTGTAGAGGACCAGTATCCACAGGTTTGATGATCCGAACAGGTCAAACGGGTCTTTTGTCATAGACCGGATCTCGTTGAACATCGAAGTACGGGTTGTTGTGTTTTGGGATGTATTCGACGTCTTCCCAATTTCTTGAAGCTCTTTCGCATTTGATGGTGACAGAATGCGGTGCGTTTGGTATAGGACCGTAATTGGTCCAGCGAAGGGTAGGTAAGGTATTCATCGAGAATTGTTCTGCGTAATTAAAGAAGTGCCAGAAAGGCATTCCAATAATAGCGTTGTAAGCCAGATTACTGACTAGCCAGGGAAGTTGTCCAACTAAGAAAAGCGACTGAGATTCGAGATCCCATAGATTTAACTTTTCCAAAACGACCGTGTCAAGAATCATGTATGATTCCTTGTGGGCCAGCCATATCTGCTTTGGTTCGATACGTGTCTTGGGAAATTTGTGCTTTTCGACGAATGTCTTGTCAAGGGATAACCCAGTTGCGCCGCTATCAAAGAGAACACGAACGATCTTGTTTCCAATGCAACAATGAGAGACCCAGAGTCCAGCGACAGTGGTTGGAAGGCAGGTTTATCGGTAGGATCATATGTTGTAGGCCGAGCAGAGCCACCGAGGGGCTCTATCGACCTTGGAAGAAACTCGAAGATTGATTTGTAGTAGTATTCGTAGTATTCGCAGAATTGACGGCATCATCAAGAATTTCCGTAATACGTGACCCAGCATCAACCTGATTGGCTGAACCTTGTTGTTGATTAGGTTGGCGACTGCGCTGCGGAGTTTGAGCCCCACGACTGCGCTGTGGAAAACCACCGCGTCAGTTCTGGGTTTGCGAGCCTTGCTGTCGATTTGCGGGATTTGACCAGCATTAACTCTCCAATGCCCCATTTTGTTACAAAGGAAACAATGAGTCGTTGGACGTTGACGAGGAACGTGAGTAGTTTGCCATTGTCCACGTCCACAAAAGGGCTGTTGACGTTGGTAGGGAACTTGACCTGTAGTGAGACGACTCACTCCAGGGGAATAGTATGACGTACCGAGGGCATTGTGCCCAAAGGGCATATCATCTAAGTCTTGCTCAAATTCCGTAATTTGAGGATTGGTGTAAGGGACAAATTGTCCACCACGACCACCGCCACGACGACCTCAACCGCGACTGGCTCCACGGCCGCCATGAGCACTTGTTGCCAAGGCAATCGGACGAGGTGTATTGGCTTGATTGCCGTCAGTGAACCCGTGAGCCACATGAGCACGACGAGCTGCAGTGATAGCTTGATCGAGAGTGATAGGATTGTTATTGGCAACGTTGATACCGTTTTCAACTTCAAAGTTCGTAACAGTTTCAACAAAGTAATGGCCGATCATTGTACTCTTGAGAAGACCAGCCTTGAAGTAGCAAATTTGGTCAGCAAGAGGGACAACGCTGTGGTAGGCAGGGAACAGATGTTATATATTGGGTTGTTGGTCAACTGGCGCAAGCGCAGCGAGCCAGCGTTGAAAGGACAAGAAGAAAAACTACAATGCAGTCACATGACCTAGGAAATAAACTAGCTATCAGTTAGGGTTACCATTGGGGATAGGATTGGGAATTAGGGTTGCGGCATTGACTCCACACCATACCACAACACCTTGAGTATGATCAAGATGATGAGCGGCTTCGAGTTAGTTTTTGGTGTCTTGAAACTCCTTGATGTATTTTTTGAGAGAATCTCCAAGCTTCAGGCCAGACAACTTGAGCTTGATGGTGTTGCGCAAGGTTGCGAGGATAAAAGTGAGCGACAAGAGCAGTTTGAAAAGCTGCCCAAGTTGTCAAGGAAATTGTCCCGATCGCTCGGAACACCCCGGAGAGGTGGTACAGTCACAGAAAGAAGAGAAAAATGTTTGGGGAGGGTAGGAATCGAACCCACACCACCTGGGTGAGAGCCAGGTGTCTTAACCACTAAGCCAAAATGTGTGTGTTCCCGTTACACCTCCCCTTGACTGTACCAGCCTCTCGGATATATGTCCCAGTGTATCGGTATCATGGACCAGTGGATTGGTCTTATTTTAGTTGGAGTACCTGCCCAGGTCTCTGGTCCGCTGTGGGGTACCTAGGACCGGGTCATTGGTATTGCAGTATATATATGGTCCCGAGAAGGACTTGTGGTGCTACCTTGTCAAGGAAATCGTCCCGATCGCTTGGAACGCCCCGGAAAGGTGGTACAGTCACAGCAAGAAGAGAAAAATGTTTGGGGAAGGTAGGAATTGAATCCACGACACCTGGGTGAGAGCCAGGTGTCTTAACTACTAAGCCAAAATGTGTGTGTTCCCGTTACACAAGTTGCAGGAGAAGCGGCACCATAAGTTGTATTGTACCATTTGAGAGCAGTACCCTTGAGACAGGCAGTAAGCATAGTAGCGTAGTCAGCCATAGGGAAGGCAATAGCATCAGCGCCTCCAGTACCATCCGGTGCAGCTTGTACAGCAGGATTTGTTAGAGCGTCAAGAAAATCGTGGTGTGACGCGAGGAACTCTTCGATCTTTTGGGCAACTTTAGCGCCATCGTATTTGACGAGCTTGCTCCTGGGGTCGTCGAGGAGGAGTCTTGTACGATCACCTTGTTGGGTGTTTTGCACACGAGTACGCTGATCAGCAAGGATAGCAGCGGTTACAGCTGCAACGATAGCTTGAGAGTTTGCATCCATTCTTGCTTGCAAACGAGTATAAGGGCAATGTCCTGTAGAGCGTCTGCGTCGGCGAGGAATGTCTTGGTAGTGCTAGTTGGTAGGTGGTGCTACCATGTAACGTCAGAGGAAACTTGGATGATAATGGGCCCTTCCGAGAGGGCTGGAAACAGTGTACTGAAGTGAAGAAGAAGGTAGGAAGTCTTTAGCTGCGGCTGCTCGACTGACAGCCTTATTTATGGGCTGCCAGTGGGGCTTGCGTGGCTTCGAGGAGGCTTGGAGCCTTATGTAATGTATCACGAAGAGCTCGGGTGGCCAGCCCGAGTCTCGGATCATGTAGAAAGTAAAGAAGTATAATACAAAATACAAGGGAATATGAGATATCCCCGACACTGCCAGCCACATCACACTCGTGATAACTTGCTTGTAGCTGTTTGTTCAGCTATATAGCACTGTAGTCATATTATCTTCATCAGGTACCAGTGCGTCGATGGCCTCCAGCTGTTGTGCTAGCTGTCTAACCTCGTTGATGTGGTTTAGCATCGAGTCCAATGTGTTCATGCCAATGGTGAGGAATTTTTGACGTAGGAAGAGCTTGCTAGTGAACCCCTTCCGTTCGTGCACCATAGCCAGCTTAGACCAGGCTTCCCAAGCCGTCTTAGCTGAATGCACATGCCTAAGCTGAGTTTCGTTCAGACTAAGGCATATGTACGCCAAAGCCCGTTCATCGTTTCTCTCCAAGATGTAAGTCAATAGCACATTGCAGAATTCCAAATCACAAAGAACTTGTATTCTATGTACAATGTGACGTACTGGATAACCGTGTCCATCCTCCCTGTGAGTATGATCCAACATAACGCATATAGTGGTCAATCATCTCTCTTGTACTTCACGTTCTCCATTTGCACATCTATTGTATCCTGCTGGGGAGGAAGGTCCTAAATTCTCTACAAAGGCCGCACATCTCGGAGCCTGCAGGGACCCAAGGACCATTGAAAGAGTAGCAGAGAATAGAGAGCGTCCTTGGATCTCGTCCCTAGAGTACGTGCGCATACCCTATTCTGCCTGAAACGTAGGCCAGGGGAGCATCATTGCCTGAGGCAATGGGGTGTCACCGCCATGCGCTTGCTCAATACTGCAGCAGTAGAGCAGGGAACGCTGTTTGTATTTCATGGTGTACACGAAACTTGCACGTACGTAGTCCGGGGGGGGAAGTTTTTGGCCGTGAAAGACCGATTGCTCCATTTCTATAACAGATCCGGCGGATTCGCGGGATTTTACGCAAAAACAAGGTGAACGAGATCAAACTACCGCTTAAACCCTAATAGCCTGTCCCAACCAGTGATCGTCGATCCAAAAAAAGGGGGGCTACCCTTTGATAACGTCAGCATGCCTCCAACGGAATCTAGGCACAACAGCATATGGCCCCCTCAAGATTCCTACTGCCCGTCGCCTTCTTCGTCGTATTCTGCGAGTCCTTGATCATTCAGGGACTGGTCCGGGTGTTGTTCGTTAGGTCCCGGGGGTTTGACCGTAGGCATTTCGATCAAAGTGCCCAAGGGAAGAGTCAGACCGAGCTCCGCTTCGTTGATGCCGGTCTGATCGAGGATTCTCGCGAGGACTCTTTCCAACTCTTGGGC
The DNA here is from genome assembly GCF_025526975.1 of Fimicolochytrium jonesii. Taxonomy (NCBI): domain Eukaryota; kingdom Fungi; phylum Chytridiomycota; class Chytridiomycetes; order Spizellomycetales; family Powellomycetaceae; genus Fimicolochytrium; species Fimicolochytrium jonesii. The sequence goes on from NW_026515681.1 coordinate 493,442, forward strand.
CCTGTCCACTTGCATCATAGCGAACGTTTGCATCTGCCGGATGTAGTCGACGGAACGACGCAAAATGACACCCTTGTTCGGTCGATTTTGGAGGTCATTCGCAAAATCCGGAAGAAGCGTTGCCAATTCTTGTATCTTTTCATTAATGTTGTCCCGGCGGCGTCGCTCAACGGCATTGTGCGATTCTCGGCGACGGCGACGCTTCTCGTTTAGCACCTCCGGACTAGAAGAATGTCTTAGCATTATGCATTTGAAAATCGGCTTCTCATCTCTAGCAGCGGATTCTGCTGAACTCACTTTTTCATTGTCGGATCTGGTAGCATAAGCCCGTGGCCATAAGCGCTGTACGAGCTCGGTTGCGTGCCCATGAGTTTGGTGTGATCAACTATCCCGAAACCATTCGTTGCATGAACTGGTAGGGAGACAGAATAAAACGCATGGGGCGGTATATGCATCCCTGGAGTCCCTATAGAAATCATTGCAACACCCATCATTAGAAATGCTTACTTCTGTATGAACCGAGGCATTATTAGACCGTATCTCACCATAGGGCGTGCTGTGCAAGGAGTTACTCAATGAGCCTGATCCATGAGGGCTGAAAGTGGCTGACCGTGCCATAAGATCTGCGTCGTCCAGGGGGGAATTGGACATGGGAGACATAAGAGCCGTCGGGTCCGCCATCATAGGCATTGAGTCTCCAATCTCCACGCCATTCCCTAAGTCATAGTCGACGTTCAAGTATGGGTCGGTTAGAGCTTCTCCCAGCACGGAGTCCTCCTGTTTTACCCCAGGAACCCCCCCGAAGTGTTGGCTCATGGACAAGACGTTGGGATCTATCGTGTGGATGGCCTGCATCTGATGTTGTGGGCTGAGATGGGTATGTGGCTGGTGCTGGTGATGCACTCGTCGGTGTTGTGGTGGTTGCGGTTGTGTTTGTTGCATCGGGTAGCCGTTATATGCGGGCGGGCTAGCTAGACGAGCGTTTTGTAGCTGCTGTTGAGGGTATAAGCCACCATGCTGTGGTGGAGTGCCAACTGCGGATCCGCCCTTGCCGTCGAATGGCTGATGGGAAATTATGAGAGCGCCGTGAATATCCTGCTGCTGAGCTTGCGACGCTTGCTGCTGCTGCTGCTGCTGCTGGTGAGGATGGTGAACGGGGAAGGTGTGGGGTGACGCCGACTGTTTCCCTACTGGAAGCATGGTCGCTAAGCCTCGGGCAACGATAGCTGAGGAAATAGGGTTGTCGGGTAAAGTCACGCCGTGGGCAGGCGTGGGTGTCCGTGTGGGATGTCGGACGTCTTTCACCGTCGATAAGCGAACCTCGCCAACGAGAGGTGTAATGGCAAAGAGTCTTTCGGGTGCAATGGTAAGGACTCGCCAACTGCTGAGTCTGCCAGTGTTTTCGATTCGCGCGCTGCCAGCTCGTTCCGCTAAAGCTTCTCCTTTGGACTCAAATTCGACCAAAGCAAGGGGGTTCCAGTGTACGCCGGGACAAGCGTGCTCACTACTATCTATATACAGCGGCAAGCTCGTAGGCGAGGGTATGCGTCCTGACGTCCTCGGGGAAGCGAGCGTTCAAGGTCAGCGCGCAAAGAGTGTGCGAAGGCGATGTGGGGCTAATAAATGTGTTGCTCAAGTCACAGTTCCTCGGACTACTACGCTCTGGCAAAGCGATGAGACTCCAGATCCAAGTTCAAATGACGGAGTGAGAAAAAAATGGGACAGGCAAAAACGTCCCTTCGCCTAGGTATGACGGAAGTCTTTGTCTGGGAGCGGGTGCCAGCTAGACCCGCAAGCATAGCTGCGTGTGGCAGCCCGGCTTTACGACAAAAACGAGCTTATTTTTGGCTCGGCCTTGTGCTCTGCGCGGGACATCAACAACGCTGCCCAGAATCAGCAACAAAAAGGCCTGACTGGGTACACCAAGAACCCCTCGTGACCTAACGCCGACCACCTGGTATACCTGGGGTACCACGGCAACTTGTAACAAGCACAATCCCCGTCCGAGTCGCCACACAAAACGGCACACTCCGAAATTATTTTACCAGAAAAAGCCGCCTCACCCCACATGACCTTGCGCAGTCCCGTTATTTCCCGGTCGCCGCGGGTCGCCGCGGAGTGCATTCGCAAGTCAGAAATTGGACGACGATTTTTGCGAGCGACCCGTTCGTACGAGTACTGGTACTACTGTACACATCGAGCGAAACGAGACCGAGAATGTTTGAACGACGAGTCTCGAGAGCAACCTTCGATCATGTCTGATATAGACAACGGAGTACTGTACAATATGCTATACAAGGAGGAAGGTACAGGAGTAATGGACGCCGTATGCTGGAGTGCACAGTACATTACATATCTTCACGTTATATTTCATCTACAGTATCTTCTCTTTCCTAGCCCATGCGAACCATGTACTCTGTAGTGCCAACTTCTCGTCTTCCGTTGCAAAGCAAGCATCTATGGCCCGGAAGCTGAGGTCGAACAACTGCTTTTTACCCAGATCAAAGGTCGAGGCGGCTATTGCATATTCATTAGAAAGCGTGGATCGCATAATCCCAACGTCGTCGGTCTGTGTGTTGAAAAGTGAACGGAAGTCAGCATGCTCCTTTTCTGCGTGCGACTTTTAGCGAAAGGCACCTACACAAAGAACTGAGGGATGGTCCTCTCTCAATGCATCTCCCAGATGGTGTTCCTGTCATTACACAGGGGACATGAGACAACAGCGGCACGATCTGCCCAGATAAATAAGAGTTCAAACCTCATAGGAGGGAACCGTTTTCGTGAGAACGTTGGATGTCATGCAGATTTCAATAGGGATCCTTTCCTGATATACCCGCTGTCGAACTTCGTCGGACATGTATGTCGCATGGCCTAAGCGATCTGGTGGTATCGAGAGCATAGAAAGTGACTCGTCATGGCGACCGTCGACCTCGCCTAAGTGAATGGTGACTGTTAAGACAACAGGAGGAAACGGCGTCAGTTCGTCCCCAGAGGAAATCACAAGAAGACCTACTCAGTAATGAGCGTCACCTTTCAGACCAGCACTTTTGGCCTTCCTCATAGCATCCTTCGCAACGTTATCAAAGTGACCATAACTGGGATCTCCGCACAGATCGACACCAACAATGCCCTCGTCCCGGTGTTTCAAAGCCAGATCAATCACCCCTTCTGCTCCGTCTTTGGTCTGCTTCCGATCAATCGCGACAATCAGCTTTACCAAGATATCATCGCAACTTGCTGAACCAAACGCCTTCAGTAGTGTCTGGATGTATGTCTCCTTGGTCATTCCCGTCTCCGGAGCGTCCCTTGGGCCAGATCTGACTTCGAGGTAGCGCACTCCGTCGTTTTTGAAGCCATCGATCACCGAGTGTGCGATAAACGTCAATGACTCTTCGTCGTTCGTCAGCGCGTAAATGGCTGGGAAAAGGGGGAAAAACCTGACGCAAATTCCAAAAGTAAGACCGGTGCACTCCACCTCGCTGTCCCAAAGGTATCCCAGCACCGTTACGAACTCCGACAGTGCAAACTCCTCCTTCCACTCGAGAGCGTTCAGGACATTTAGTGCCTCCTGAGCTGCGTCGTCCTTGTGGAGCCGCTGCCCGAGTTTCCTTAACGCCAAGTCCTTCAACGCTGCTGGGGGTATCGATCCATTTAGGTGCGCGTGGAGTTCCTATAGGTACTCCAGAATTGAGGCCGTTGACATCTACAAAGGTTTAGGGAATTCTCCCCTTACTACTTTCGGTAATCGCCGGCAAAAGTCCAGGAGGTCTTCGAGTGAGCCGTAGGCGGCTTGAATAAACGGGGTGAGCCGTACAGACGTTGGCCTCATCGGAGTTATTGCAAAATCGGGTGGCATGTTGTTGACAACTTGACCGATGTGCATGCACTAAATGCACTCTGAGATGCACTTCGGCCAAAAGCGAGGCGCGTCTGGATTCAGGTCTGGATTTCGCGAGTCCGAAGCCGTCCGAAGCCTCCGAAGCAGGGTGGTGTAAAAAGCAGCCGGCCTCAATCAAACTGCAATAAACCTTGGTTTGCCGCCGAGAGTTTGATTCCGTGACGGCATATCACATACGCCCAGATCATACGCGGCGAGACAGGTTGACAAAGTATCGCAGCCGCGACGTGGGGCAAGTACTTTCGATTTCGTTTAGTTTACAACATAGTTTAGTTTAGCGAATCTCCCTGTGTGCGATGACAGCATCGTCACGTAGTTTCCTGGCAACCAGAGCCCCACTGCCGATCGAGGGTATGGCCGCTACAGCGGTTGGAGCCGTTAATCTTCTGGTACTTCGGATTGAAAATCGGGCACTACCGTCAAGGTTGGGTATAGCAAGGGTCGACGGTAAAACTATTGAAGTAACTACAGAAACAGGGGAGCTTCCGCTAAATACATATGTACACGAAAGCACCAAGAACAATCAGTTGAGTGGCTTTCGGGACGGCTTGATGAGGAGAGGATGTAAAGAAGGGTCGGAGCCTTCGTCCACCCATCGGGCGAACGACGGTGTAGTGATAAATCGTCGTCATCAGTTTGCGCCGTGCCGAGCACCGGCAGCCCTGTCCTGTATGGCCCACTCGGAAACATAGTTGAAGTCGGCAAACTCGTTCTGGTCCGCAGATGTTAGGACAGAGTTGATGGGTGTGAGGACAGCTTTTTCGCGCGTGAACTCGGGATCAAAGTTGGAAACGTCCGTTGCGTTTTTCTGCAAAACCAGTATTTTGGCGGGGTCAGATTGGATCCGATCACGGACGAAACAGCAAGTTGAGACTTACGATAATGGGAACCCATGGAGGTGGTACCCTCTTGTCCATAAACGCTTGCCAGTCGACGCCAAGGAAGTAGGGATGCCTTTTGATCTCTTCCGCATCAAGGCGCCCTCCTCCGAGACGCCGCGCTGGGTTCTTGTTCATCAACTGCGCAACGAGGGTGTTGATGAGCATCGAATCAGATATTCAAATGACGTATGTCGCCACAAAATAATGTACGTACCCCCTGCAACAAGGACAGCGTGTCCCTCGGAATGTTCGACGGGTACTCCACCGCATCGTTCAGGATCGCATCCAACACATCTTGCTCGTCCTCGCCATGGAAAGGATACCGCCCAACAAGCATGACATAGATCAAAACCCCGAAACTCCACCAATCGACGGACCGGCCGTAACGGTTGGAGCTGAGGATTTCTGGGGCCATGTAGTCGGGAGTCCCACAGAACGTTCGGGTGGTTTGGCCGTATGGCATGTTTTCTTTGCAGATACCGTAGTCGGCAACTTTGATGTGACCGTCCGGGCACATCAGGATGTTGTCGAGCTTCAAGTCACTAGATGTTATAGAGAATTTTAGATTGGTTGCGTAAAACAATAGGCGGCAGTCTTCTACGCACCGGTAGATGATGTTGTTTTTGTGGAAGTACTCCAATGCCAACAGCACCTCACATGCGTAGAACTTCGCCCTCGCCTGCGAAAATCTTTTTTTGTCCTGAATGTGCGCCATCAGATCTCCCCCACTGACATACTCCATAACAAAATACACTCGATTATCCGTCTGGAAGCAGGAATGCAGGTTCACCAAGAACGGGTGATGCGCGGCTGAGGCCGCCTGGAAAATGCGCTTCTCCAGCTTGGTGGACTTGACATCATCGTTTTGAATAATGAATTCCTTTTTGAGGGCCTTGACGGCGTAGAGTTGCTGAGTTTGCTTTTCCGCGGCCATCATCACCTTTCCGAAAGCACCGCGACCGAGAACCGCGATGAAATCGAAGTCATTCAAGGTGATATTTGTCGGCGGCAGGTTCATCATTGGGCGGTGCTGTTGTGTTACAGCGGCCGGCGGGGTCTGGCCATGGTAGTAGTGCGGCGGGAGCTGCTGCTGCTGTTGCGGAGCGATCTGAGGCTGAGGTGAAATATGTTGATGAGAGCCAGGGGGAAGGTGTTGATGAGACGGGGGCGGTACATTCTCGCTGACGGGTGGACGCGGCGCAGCAATGGCAGGAACGCTGATGCGCGGTTGTGGAGGTTGCTGAGTGTAATACGGTTGTTGCTGAGGTTGTCCGTAAGGATGCGCGTAGGGTTGCTGGTAATACTGTTGCGACGGGGGCTGCTGCTGCTGATGCTGCTGCTGTGGACTAACAGGCGCAACAGAGGACGAAGGCCGTGACTGCTGGTTATCCGGATACTGCTGGATCTTGGGCGATTGCTTGATCTCCACGGTGGTGCTCGGTAAAGTCTCGCCAATACGCAGCTGTGCTAAAGCGTCATATGGAGTGGCACTATGGGCGCTTTGCGAAGGCGGGGTGGGCAACGGCTTAGCTTGAGGCGGCATTTGTTGGTATGCCGAGATGATGGCTTCGGTTCCAGCGATCGAGTCGCCACGAGGCGGTGCGATCATGGAGCTCGGCAACGATCCCGGCGTCACGGCTTGAGATGGTGGCCGCTGTAACTGAGCATGGGTAGAGTCTTCAAGGGTAGCTCTTCGCGCCCGTTCAGCTTCTTCCATCTCCCTTTGATGCAACTTGCGCTCATGTTCTTCAAAAGCCGCAACAAGCATATCCGCCATCTCAGGAGCTAGGCCACAAAAGTTGGGGACGCACGGTGAACACTCCCTATGACTCGTCTGTTGACATTCGGAACAGCGATGCATCTTGCGACCAGGTGGTAGGATGTAACCGCAGTGGGTACACCAGGCTGCCCCGAGGTTGGTGGTCGTTTCCCATCGATGGGGAATATTGTACTTGAGCAGTTGTCCGGAATTGTTGTCCCTCGTTGGCTCCTGCAAAAGATTCAGCTCAGCATTCGGATACCCATTTCAAACGCCTTCGGTAAACTCACTCCTCGGATCTCCTCTTTCGTGATGCACTTTGTGATGACCCGGCTATAGCACTTTGCATGTACAGTGTACGAGCAGTCTGGGAAGGTGAAATGAGGTAAGGTGAGTAAATGAAGTGGCGCCTTCATACATATCCGCTTTCCACGCGCACTCACTTTGGCATTGGTAGCCTTGCCTGCCCAAAAACTCGTGACATAGAGCACATTGCATGACATGATAGAAACTTTGCGGCAAGAATCGGTGCCCGTTCTTCGGGAAAACTTTCTGGACTGGATTTCGACGAAACACTTGATCCCTCGCGGTTTTTGTACGTCCCAAGGGCACAAAGTTCATCTTCAGCAGCAATTGTCCAGCAGGCTCCATATCAAGCCAGGTCTCCTCTACATCCGCGCGATCATGCTCTTGACCGTATTTGGCCGTGATATCCTCGTCGAGCTCCCATAATCGATACCAAACAAGCCCGAGCAGTGTCAGATTGCGATCGTACACGGCGATCTCCACCTCCTGAGCTTTGTCGACTTGCAGATCTATGTACTCGTTCCATTGATTGCGAGTGTACTTTGTCTCGTGCTTGATGACTCCATCGACCCGAATGAGGGCTTTGAGCTCTTCCTTGCTATTTCTCCGTCCAGGTAGGTTCGTCGCCCCGAGAAGCTTCAACTTCAGGCGGCCAGTCTTGCGAAGGCGCACGTCTACGGGTGGAGACAATATTAGCCACAAAGCCCACTTCAAGCCAATCCGCACAGCGGCTCAGTGAACATGATTCTGTACCAGCCAGATAGTTCTCCTCCTCTTCCTCGTCCTCTACATTCAGGCCAGCATACTTGTGCTCCGACTTTTGCAAAAACGCCAGTTTTGCATTCGCTTCAGCAATCTTCTCAAGCAGCTCTGTCATTACCGACGGATCCTGCGACGCGGCAGGAGCGTCAGCGATAGCTTTGACCATGTTTTCAGTCCCTGTCTTGACTTTCTGTTCCACGTCCAACTTATGACGGACTTGCTTCAAGCGGTACTTGATTTTGTCGGACGTCAAGGCCGTTCCGTACTTCATGTTATCGAAAGCGGTGGTTCCGCTCGGTTGTGCGTAATCTAGAGAGTTTGCGGACGAGCTACGATTCGGGGATGTCACACCGGACCCAGGTTGGGAACCACGGCCGATTATGTTCCCAAAGAATCCAGAGCCTTGTGACTGCAATCCGCGATGCCCAGCTGGGGAAGTTGGCCCGCCGGCCGAGGAGTGCATCACATCTTCTAAAGAGCTGTGTCGGCTGCCGAAGGTTCTGACAGAGCCTTCCGATGTGGGTGTCTGTTGGGTGAAGCTCTGCTTTCGCACGTACAACTTGCGAAGCTCTCCGTCGAGGAAGTCGAGCCTCCTCTTTGACTCTGTTGCGTTCATCTCGCACTGGTTTCTCGCGCTCTTGTCCGTGAGGTTCTTCAACATCTTGAGAGCACCATCGTGAACAGTCTGTTCGATTGTGATTTTTTTTCTCAAGTCGGCGATCTTGCCGTCAACGGCCGCCGGGTCAGCCTAAGATGCCAATACACGTACGGTGAGAAACTGTGCGCCGAGGACCGAGTCAGAGCGATTCCCATCCTTCGTCAGAAGCTCCACCACAGCGTATCCCTCTCCCCAGTCCCGTGGTCAGATGGACATCAAAAGCTCCAAGTTTCCACCAATTTCCTGCACAAACCTCACCATTGCTCTTGAGTTCTGTTGACGAGGTCAACTCCTGAACGCACGAGAACAAGTGGGTGCTGGAATTGGCCTATAGGACAGGCGAAGGAGGAAACCAGCGAACTCGATGCTGCGTTCGACGGAGGTTGTCCGGAGCTAAGCACAGTAATGCAGATTGGGGGGTTCACCGTTTGGGGTAGCGGTGGTGGGTTCCGGCTGTTGCATGTGCGGCGGCGACATTCTCTCGGCTCTATCCATCGATATGAAATTTTGGGAACGCGTGTGCGGAGCCTCTCTGCCCCGTGGGGGGAAATTTACAATGGGATCATCGTCCTCTATTGTCAACACTAGGGCGTTTCACTAGCCCACATAATCGGACTTTTGCTCGGATTATCTCGCGATTATCTGCCGATTATTCCGGCGCGCACAGGAACGCGGTTGCTACGCGCTCCCCGATCGGCCCCCCAAGACACGTCATCCGGGGCCCGGCGCACCCCCCATCGCACCCCAGAAAATCGACAAAAATCGGCGGTTTCGCTGATCTGGGGTGTGCAGAAAAAGCTGCGTTTGGGGTGTTTTTTCTGCCCCACATAATCCGATTATCTGCACCCCCCCCGATTTTCTCCCTGCGGCGCAGGGTCCGTGCGGCGCAGCCCTGGACCCTGACCCCACGTGCCCCTCACCCCATGGGTCGCAGGAGTCTGAGGACGCCGAGCAACAGACTGACCTCAACCAGCCCAACATGCCTGGGACGTCTGACCGTCAGCGGGCGATCGCGGAGCTCGCCGAGCGCATTGTCCTCCGGGAGGTGGTGGGATACTTCGACGGCCGGACTAGCGACGAAGACTCGTGGGCCGGGTCGTCGTCGGAATCGGAAGCCGAGCTCGAGTTCGACATCCTGGTGGCGCTGATGAGCAAGACGTACCTGGCTTCGCGGGACCCCGTCCCCAAACGGTTGTTTTGGGGGCTCCTGCACACCGTGGACGATGAACGGTGGCTGAACAAAGTGCGCATGAGCCGCACAGCATAAGGACAACTGCTCGACCTTGTCAAGGATCACCCGGTCTTCCAGTCCCGAAATTCCGCCATCAAGCCGCAGGAGCCCGTATCTTCCCAGCTGTTTGTCGCTCTTTCTCGGTTGGGGCAGTATGGCAATGGGACCCGCGTGGGCCACATCGCTCGCATGTGGGGGGTATCTGAGGGGTGCGTTGGTAACTACACCCGCCGGGTCCTCGCGGCCATTGAGGAGGTCGGTAGCCGTGGCGGCTGGCTCGACTGGCCCACGGCCCAAGGGAAGGAGCTCATCAAGGAGCGCATCTACCGCAAGTCGTTCTTCAAAAACTGCATCGGCTTCGTGGACGGGACACACGTTGTGTTTTTCCAGAAGCCCGGCGTAGATGGGGAGGACTTCTTCAACCGGAAGAGGATGTACAGTCTCAACGTGATGGTGGTCAACGATGACACGGGACGGATTACCTACGTTCACACGGGAATGTGCGGGAGCGCCTACGACGCCCGCGTGTTCAGCCATTCGGCTTTGGCGCTGCAGCCAGACCTGTACTTTGGAGAGAACAAATATCTCATCGGGGACAGCGGGTACACCAACACCCTCACTGTCCTTGACAGCATGAAGGGACTGCACGCGGACGTCCCCGTTAACAAGGTGTTCAACACTTACATTGCGCAGTTGCGCATCGTGAACGAGCACACGATTGGGCGCCTCAAGGGTCGTTTTCAGAGCCTCCGCGGACGCCGCGTCGTCGTGAAGGACGCCGACTCCGCCCGTTACGCGAATGCGTGGATCCGGGCGTGCTGCATGCTGCACAACTGGCTGATGGACGACGGGTATCCGCAAGAGTGGGGCGAGCAGGACCCCGATGCGTTTACGGCCGCTGGTGGTGGTGGGGTGCCGGACGTTACGACCCCCGCTTCGCGTCGGGAGGCGGATGCCCATAGGCACAGCGTTCGGGACTACGTTCTTCGGAAACCCCTGGAGGTGGGATGATAGGGGCGCGTGGCGCAAGGTGTATTGTATTTGTTCCTGGAAGCGCTATAACCAAGAATGCTATTTCTGCCAACTATATATTCACGTTAGGGCCCGTGACGCCCCGTCTCCTCTCTCTCCCACCCCGTTTGCAAAGGTGCCACAACTCTCTCCTTGCTAGTAGCGCTGGAGACATCTCCTTGCTCGCTTGTCGCACCGGTTGCCCACGCGCACACCGCTCGGCCTCCGCGATATTCTGAAGCTGTCTCGGATGTCAACGGGTAAGTGTCTGCGGGGCCCAAGCGTACGACCCACATGGCAGAGGAATGTTACTCACGTGCGTTACTTCTTGGCTTTCGCGCCCGTGTACTCCTTCTTGCCTTTCGCTCTTGTGTCCTCCTTCTTGCCCGCTCCTGTGCCATGGTACGGCGTGCGGACCCGCTCAAATGGACCTGGTTCAAATGCAACCGGGGCGGCGGGATGTAATAATGCTAGGTCCGTTGCCAGAGGCTAGCTCTGTCCCCGCTCGATGTATTGAAAGAATTCTAGCGTTTCTACCTCCCGGGGCGCCGCCCGAAGGCTTTTCTTCCCTTCGGGAGTCACCCCAGAGCGTAGAACTCCAATTAAATCTATGCTACACGTGATCTCATGCCCTACGCGCTTCCCCGCACTAAGGTGACACCTGCAGCACCTCATTACACCCCCCTTAGAGCCAAGTGTCACTCCGACAGCACCTGTCAGTCGCTCCCCGCTGTTACTTGATGTGGAGCTGATACAGGTGTCGGCCATGAGGAGTGCGCATGGCTCTACTGGAGCGGCTGGCGTCGCCGGCGGTCACCACGATGGCAATCAGATCCACGCCGATATGAGGTAGAGATGATTCGGCCGCATCTGGTCGTGGGGCGCTAAGGTCCTTGTCCCTGCGGCATATAAAAGGAAGGCAGTAGTCCCCTCGGCACCTTCCCGCCAGTCCTCGGACTTACATTTCTTGCTCCCAATCTCGTAACCTCTCACCGTCGCCGTTCCCCTCTCACCATGGCCAGCGTAGCTCCTCCTGCCAAGCCCACCGCCGCCAGCCCGTCATCGGGCAAGAAGAAAGTAGGCGGAGGCCCCACCAAAGGGGACAGCCTGAAGAAGGCTCTCAAGTGACAGCGAGTGGTGAGTCCACGGAGGGCACCCAATTGACCGAACTTACGTGGTTTGACCAATTTTATCTCAGGACACCCCCGAGGTGCACTCGGACAGTACCACTGAGCCCCCGGCTCCACCGGCCCGACCTACGTGTTGGAACTGCAACAGGTAGCGCCCCCGCAAGATGTTCCTCTCGGCGTGCCAGCACGTTATATGCCGGCCTTGCATCCTCCAGCTCTGTGATGACACCGTAAGGAACCGCATGTCATGGGTGGTTCCCGTGGGGTGACTGACAGCTCACGTCTCTTCCCGACAGACCAACACGCGCGTCGGGGCGTTCACGTGCGGCTACGTGGACAGTTTCGGGGAGGAGTGTGAAGTGCCGCGCTTCTGTCAGGCGCTACCCTGCACCTGTGTGTGGCCTGACTGCGATTGTCTGGCCGAGGACGTGCGGGTCTTCCCCTGCGACCACATCCAGTGTATGGGGCATGTCCGCGCGTAAGTACAACAGTCGTGAATTTTTGACAGGTCCCGCCACTGACGTGACGCGCTCCCTCTAGCCAGATGAACGTCCAGCAGTTCGTCCCGCTGCGTTGTGGCATGGGGACCGCCTGCCACGGCTCACGTTGCCAATGGTCTTTCGCCAAACAGGCTGGTATTTAGCCTGGCGTCATCATTGTTCTTTCTTGTATATATTTTGTTGAATTTGATCTCTTCGGAGCGTTTCCTTTTGGTACTTCACCGATTGTCCTGAGCCCTGGTGCCTCGCACCCGCTCGCATCCTAGGCCTTGGTTTTGCATACCCGCCCGCATGAGCCCTGACACCTCGCTTGCCCGCTCGCATAGGCCCTGGTACCCTGTACCCGCCCGCATCCTAGGCCTTGGTATTGCATACCCGCCCGCATGAGCCCTGACACCTCGCTTGCCCGCTCGCATAGGCCCTGGTACCTCGTACCCGCCCGCATCATAGGCCCTGGTATTGCATACCCGCCCGCATGAGCCCTGACACCTCGCTTGCCCGCTCGCATAGGCCCTGGTACCTCGTACCCGCCCGCATCATAGGCCCTGGTACTTCGTACCCGCCTGCATCATAGGCCCTGGTACTTCGTACCCGCCCGCATCATAGGCCCTGGTACTATGTACCCGCCCGCATCATAGGCCTTGGTACTAGTACCCGCCCGCATGAGTCCGTAATGGTAATGATCATTTCGGACAGTAGAAACTCTGTTTTGATGTATGTACAAGGTTCAGATATGTTTACGGCGACGTGAGACTGTCGCTCTCTCCTTCGCCTTGGTCTCCCGAGTCTGCTGGCCCTTTGCGGCTTGCTTTCGGACATATCGCCTGTGGGCCGAGGTGTCACGGACGTGTCGGAGTGGCTCCCATGTGTTCTGGGACACGTCGTAGCCGGCCCATTTGACCAGGAACATCTCGGTGTTGCGTACCCACTTGGAGTCGAGGATGTCTTCAACTCGGTGTTCGAGTTCGCCAATGACTTCCTCCGGGGGGGGGTGGTGCGTCCACTTTTCGGTATGGGCCGTTCTCCGAAGGGTTGTACCTGCGTAGGATGTTGACGTGGAACACCGGGTGTAGTCCACTGAACTCGTGGGAGAGCTCCAGCTTGTAGGTGTCCGGGTGGGGCCCTTTTCCGCTGACGGTGAAGGGCCCGATCCATAGCGCGGAGAGCTTCTTGTTTCGGGCCGAGATACTCTTGATCTGGATGCCTTCGCGGTTCAGCAGGACCTGGTCGCCTACTACGAACGCGTCCGTATTCTTGTTCCTGTCGTAGTATCTTGGCTGCCTGTCCTGGGCCTCTTGGAGTCTGTGCTGAACGATGCGGCTCACCTCGGTCAGTTGCTGCATGCGCTCCTCAATTTCGATTGGCCTGTTTCAGTTGCTCTGTTGGGTCGCTGGTACCCCATTGGTCTGGTACCTTCGGGATGTACCCGATGTCGATCTCGTACGGGGACATGCCCGTGGAGGTCTGGGGCGTTCTGTTGTAGTTGTACTCGAGGAGGGGAAGCATCTTGCGCCAGTTCGAGCCGGTGTAGTTCAGGTAGAGGACCATCATCTTCTTGATTGTCTTGATGACGTTCTCCGTCTTGCCGTCGGTCTGTTGGTGGCGTGCCGACGAGAGTTCCTGCTCTACGCCGGCGCACTTCAGGAGGTGCTTCCAAAAGGCGCCGGTCCATTTGGTGTCCCGATCACTGATGATCATGTGGGGCATGCCCGTGATGCGGAAGGCCTGGTCGAAGAACAGCTGGGCGAGTTCCTTCGCCGTCACCTTGGCATGGGTCTCGAGGAGGATTACACGGCTTGATAAGTAGTCCACCAGGATGAGGACGGCTCCCTTGTCCATGACGGACTCGTCTCCCGCTTCCCCCCCCTTAGAGTTCGTTGTGGGGAAGTAGATGTCCAAGCCGACGCAACGCCAGCGCTTGTCGGGGACCGGAATGCTGCGTAGGAGCCCGAAGTTGGAAGCCTGCTTGTTTCGTTGGCAGTCGGGACAAGTCCGGACGTACTGGTGGACCTCGCGCTCGAGGCGGGGCCAGTAGTTGAGCGCGAGGAGTTTGGCGACGGTGCGCTGGACACCCGAGTGACCGCCGTTGGCCAGGGAGTCGTGATAGAACCTGAGGAGGGGGCCCCGAAGGCCCTCGGGGACGTAGCGGCGGCCATGGTACAAAAGGAAGCCGCGGTCGTCACGCGTGAGGCAGCGGGCAAAACCCGAGAGGGTAGAGGGGTCGTCGGGGTTTGTCGCGGTGGTCTGCAGGTGGACGAGGGTGTCCCTGCAGAACTTGTCATCGTCGAGCGCAGTGAGCCACTCGGCGTCGGTAGGGAGGCGGCCGGTGATGTCCGGTAGCGGTGTCCCGGTGACAATGGAGAACACTTCGACCTTAATCTGACAGCTGGCGCACTTCGGGACGCACAGCGGGGTGCAGCTGAGTATGTCGGCGATGTGATTGAACTCGCCGGGGAGGTATTGGATAGTGAAGTTGTAGTCCTGAAGGAACTCCACCCATCCGGCCTGGCGCCGGGAGAGATGAGGCTGATTCTGGAGGTATATGAGGAATTTGTGGTCAACGAATGCACGGAATTGGCGACCGATGAGGTAGTGGCGGTTAGCGCAGATCACTTTGACCAATGCGAGGAGCTCCTGTTCGTGCACGGTGTATCGGGTTTCGGCCGGAGCCATCTTGCGTGAGTCATATGAGATGACAAGGAGGCGCGGAAGGTTATTGAGGCCCTTTTTCGTGGTGGGCAGTGGATTCGGCATGGGAAAGTCGCCGTCCGTGCCCTGACCGATCCAGCCCCCTACAACGAAGCCCGACGCGTCAGAGAAGACGTAGGGGAACTTATTGGGGTCGAAGAACGCCAGGCAAGGGGCATCGGCGACGTGCGCCTTGATGGTGTCCAATGCTGCTTGTTCCTCGGCGCCCCACTGCCACGGGTGGGTGCCGGATTGAAGGTTGGTCAGCGGGAGGGCTGTGTCAGCATGATACGGAATGTATTCCTTGACATAGTTGACTGGCCCCATGAAGGAGAGGAGCTCGAGGGCGCTGGTGGGTTCGGGTCGAGCGCGGACAGCCTCGACCTTGGCCGGGGCAATGGAAAGGCCGTCCTTACCAACCATGTGCCCGCAGAACTTGACCTGGTCCACTGGCCACTGACATTTGGACGGTTTCACGTGTAGGCAGTGAGCCGAGAGGGTCTTGAGCACTTCGGTGACATGCCCGATGTGTGAGTCCATGTCGGGGCTGAAAATAAGGATGTCATTGTGGTAAGAGATGAGGTATGAATCGTACTTGTCGCCCAGGAGTTTGTTCGTAAGGCGTTGGAACGTCGCGGGCGCGTTCGTCAGCCCGAAGGGTAATACGTTGTACTGGAAGTGGCCAAAGCGCGTTCGGAAGGCAGTCTTCTCACGGTCTTCCTCCCGAATGAGGATGCAACGGTAGGCATCGCGGATGTTGATAGCGGTCAAGACCTTCATGCCGACAAGGCGGTCCCAAAGCTCGTTGAGGTTCGGGAGGGGCGAGGCGTCCTTATGGGTCATCTTGTTGAGGGCCCGGTATTTGATGCAGCAGCGGAGGCCACCGTCCTTCTTCGGGGCGAACAGCACGGGTGCCCCCCAGGGGCTCTTAGAGTGGGAGATCCACCCGCGGGATGATAGGCGCTCGAGTTGCTGCCGTAGCTTGTCGAGTTCATCGGGGGCCAATCCTCGGCTTTGGCGACGTCCGCGAGGGCGTCGTCTGTGGCCAGGTCCACCTCCGTGTCCGTGCGTGAGACCCATGCTTATCCCTCTTGATCGCTCGCTTGAATTGTTTGGTCGTGAGGAAGCCCTCCTCATTTAAGGCCGCGCGCTTTGGGTAGAAACGGCGGGGGAGAGGGCCCGTATGAGGTTCGAGTAACCGGGCCGCGCAAGCGCTGGGTTGTTGCCATCAGCGGGTGGTAGGTTTAGCGCGGAAAGTTAGTACGGTTGCGTTAGCCTCAAATTGAAGCGCCGGGAACCCATTGTCGCGCCATGAGCGTATGAGGTCAAGGTCCAGGATGTAGGGTAGCCCTAGGATAACATCCGCGCGGATCGGGGCCACGACAAATGGGACCCGAGGGGTCTTATGAGGTATTCGTTCCTCTGTGAAGACGGAGAGGTCGGCACAAATCATCTGCGTGGCACCGTATGATCCGGCTTTGTCACCCCAGCGCACCTCGAGGGGCGTGGGACAGTCATACGTGTTAAGATCATGGCGTTGGGCTAATGAGTCGCCGATGAGCATGGTATTGCAACCAGTGTCTATGAGGATGCGGCAGAAGATGCCGCCGACACGTCCGGGAGAAAATCCTGACTGTCAACGGAGTATGCGGGGCTCGGGGGCTCCTCCGCGGCCGAATGGAACTCGTCGTTGTCATCATCGAAGGCCTCGGCGGGCGCCGCCGAGATCTTGAGTCGGTCCGGGTTCTTAGGGCACGCTCGGGCGTAGTGGTCCTTGCTGCCGCAAGTGTGACATTCGCCTCGCTAAGTTTTCCTCTCCTTTCCAAGGGGTACTCGGTTGGAGTTGAAGGTGCGGGGCGTATCGCGCTTGTCGCGAGCCTGGGCCGGAGTGGCCGTAGCGGGTTGGATCCGTTTGCCGTCTTCCGAAATGCGGGCGATCCCATCAGCATAACCCCTGATGCGGAAGGCCCTCTGGGCGGCTTCCTTAAGGGTCTTGATGGGGATGTCTTTGTCCTCATTGCCCTGTTGTAGGATGAACTGGTAACACTGCTCACGGATGCGACGTCCGACCTGGTGGAAGGTCAGCCCGTTCAGGAAGTATTCACGCTCCTGTCGCGGCGTGAGATGTTCCTTTTCGGGGAGGATAGCGATCTGTCTGGTCAGTGCGCTGAAGGCCGAAACGTAGTCGGACATGCTGTCTTTGAACTTCAGGGCGGCCAGTTTCGCCTCAACCGAATTACAGAGGTTGGCGGGGTAGAACCTGCGCCTGAGTGCCTTCAGGAACCGTTCTAGGGTGGCGGGAGACTCTCCGGAGCGAGCCTTGAGCTTCCACCACTCAGCAGCGTCTCCCGGCAAGTGGGCTACGAAGTGTTTCACATCCCCGTCCTCCGTTTTGAATTCGGTGGCTTCCAGATAGCGTAGGTGGGCGTCGACAAACTCGTCCAGTTTGGCGACCATGTCTTTACTGTTAGCCTTACCATCGAACTCGGTCAGCATCTTAGCCAAGGTGGCTCGGAACTCCTTCTCGGTGGCCGCCTTGCGCTTACGCTCTTCGCTAGCTGCCAAATGGTCCTCGCGGCTAACTTGTACTCCAGCAAAGAGGCTGTCATCTGGGCGGTCCCTCTCCAGGCGCTCGAATCGCTGCTGGAGTTGGGCGGTGGTGTTGGCCAGCTGGGCTAGGATTTGGAGGATTGTTGCCTGTCCGTTCTCCTGTCGGGCTGGGATACGGCTCCTGCGCCGCATGGGGGAGCGGCTTCGGGTCCTCGCCGGGGAGCGGCTGCGGTAGCGGCTTGCTGAGCGGCTCCTTCGATGGGGTGGGGAGATGCTCCTGCGACCTTGTCGTCCGCGCCTGTATCGCTCTGGCGTCCGATTCCGGCGTCGGGGGTCCAGGCTTCGACAACGACGAGGTGAGCGTGAGCGGGAGTGCCTCCTTCCAGGTGCAACCACGGGGGGACCCCCTGCGCCTGTGCAAGGGGCGGTTATGCTCCGCGGGGCGGTTGCCTTGGCGTTGGTCGCCGTCGAATCGTTGCGCTCTTCGATGCGGGTGTTCAAATGGGTCAAGCTCTAAGCGGTCATTGTTAACTATCGCATAGCTGACGGCAGTATTAGCACCCGCCTGAGAGTTGCTCATCGTAGGTTGCCGGAGAGATCTTGAAGGGTGGTGCTACCATGTAATAATGCTAGGTCCGTTGCCAGAGGCTAGCTCTGTCCCCGCTCAATGTATTGAAAGAATTCTAGCGTTTCTACCTCCTGGGGCGCCGCCCGAAGGCTTTTCTTCCCTTCGGGAGTCACCCCATAGCGTAGAACTCCAATATAATCTATGCTACACGTGATCTCATGCCCTACGCGCTTCCCCGCACTAAGGTGACACCTGCAGCACCTCATCACACAGGAGCGACGGGAGCGGCAACCGGAGCAGCGGGGGCGACGGGAGCACCCGGGATAGTGTCTCTCTCAGCGTGGGTCAGACCCGACCTACCCGGCGCTTTCGAGTAGTAGTTGCGGGCTCCCTTCTTGCTCGTCGGGGGAGGGGTTGTCGCGCGCCCGTTACCCTTCTTGAGTCGCTTTCGTTGAGGCTCTTCCTCATCCGAGTTCACCTCGACCACTTCGATCGCCCCTGCAGGACGGTAGCTCGGGTCAACATCCTCGGAGTCGCTACTCCCCACCTCGATCACTTCCTGCGCCGTGATCCTGCCACTGCTTGCGGCGGTTGCCATGCAAGTCTCGATGGCCGTGAGGAGTTTCAACCCCGTGCCAGCTGGTGCATCTTGGTGGTGTGACGCCGCGCACCTTGGGGTGGCAAGCAGGCGCGCTATCGGAAGACGGGGTCAGTGGGGTCCGCCACACACAAGGAACAACACAAGGAACGAACTGTCTGACGTACCAGACGGCAAGGACTTCAAACGCGTGATCGCCAGGTCCCGGGTCACCTTATAGTCAGTCGTTGCGGATCGTGCAATGGCCTTGAATATCTCGTCCGTCGGTACCCATTCGCACATGTCCCGCAGTTCGATATATCTGCAAGCGTCATCAGAACGGCCAGCAGGACCCCGAGCAGGACCCTCACTCTTCACTTACAAGAGAGCTAGGAGGTGCGCCGTCACATGGCGCAAGCCCGGGTCTCCGTATGACAGGGCGGCGGAGTCAAGTCTCCGCCCGTCGTGGCAAGTTGCTTGGACATAGAGGGGGCTGGGACCGCAGGGTTGTTTGAAAACGCGCAAGCTACTGACAGCTGTGTGCGCTGAGACGAGGGGGGAGGCGTGCCCACCCCGACGTTTATGGGTGGATGTAGACCGCGGAGGAGCAAGCACCGGACGGTGTGGGCTGAAACATGTGGGGGTAGTGGGGTGTGGGGGGACCGGCGAGCCCTACCGCTGGGACGCGTGGCAGACGCCCGCCAAGCAGGTAAGAGGGACGGTAAGAGCTGGTCCCGGGGGGACATAGAGTCAACAGGCGTCATATTTCTGACATATGCGAGTTACCACGGAACACCTTTAAATCCATGCATGGTATAGACGGGAGTAGGGGGCCCACGACGCCAGAGGTAGAGGTGCGGAGGGTGGGGGGGGGGGAGGGGGGGGGGGGCGCGCTCGTCAAACCAGCCTACTGCGCGGTGGGTTTGGTGTCCCGCAGCCTGGCCTTCATCTCGAGGGCCTTCATCTTGAAATCCCATTTGCGCTCGCTGTCCAGCCTGCGTCTCTCGGCGACCGCGCGCCGTTCCTCAAGCTTCAGCTGGAATCGTCGCTCCGCGGACTTCCTGACAAACCGCCGCTCCTCGAGCTCTGCCTCCCTCGCCTCTTGGCGCTCCTCAAGCTCCAAGTGAAAGCGTTGACCGGCCTCCTCTATGGCCAACCGCCTCTCTTCAAGTATCTGCTCATCCAGCTCATCCATCATGACTCTGCAAACCGCTAGACGGCCCCCCATCGGTTGGGGACTCCCCATCGCCGGCCGTGGACCCCTCCAGTATGTCCTCCAGGGCCATTTGCGACTCCATACCCGCAAAATCTCCCAGTTGGGAGTGAAGCTGCGACCCCAGCTGCTCCTGCGTGTCTGGTGGCGTCTGTGGTGGCGCCTCCGACGGGTTCTGCGTCTCGGACAGCGTGTCCTGCAGCGTTTCATGGGACCCTGCGGTTTCCGAGTCCTCCGGCGTCCCGGCCTTGTCCGGCGACTCACAAAGCAAAGGTGACTGTGGCGGGGCCCCCGAGACCAGCCCGGCGGCGAGGTTCGAGGGCAAGATTGACGAGGCGGCCATTGACTCCTGAGACCCTACCGAGTGCAAGGCCGTCGTGCCAGCGCAGGACCAATAAGGCTCGAGCTCAAAGAAATATGGAAAGATCTTGACGATACAGGCCTGTATGTTGGGGGTATTCCTCTTCTCCTCCTCCGTCAGACCCTCCCCCGTCTGATTGAATCGAAACTGGGCCTCCTTGAACTTCTTATCCTACTGTGCAAGCTAGTTCTTGATGCGAGTCTTGGTCATGTCCTTTCGGTTCTCATACATGAACATTTTTATCTTCCAAATCACGTCCGTTCGCTTATCCTTCTTCGAGCGGTTGACCCCGTTGGCGTCCGGGGTGTCGCGATGCTGCAGGGCCTTGGAGTTCTCGCCCGTAGAGAGCCAATGCACCAAGAGAGCCTCTTCTTCGTTGTCCCAAAAAGCGTATGCAGCGTTCGCCCGCTGCTTCCCCGCAGCGGACTTCGCGCTTGGCTTCTTTGCCCGGGGCTTGCGGGCCCCGGGAGCCCCGGCAGTAGAGGGTCCAGCGTCAGCAGACGACATGGTGTTGGGGGCAATGGGGGGGTGTACGGTGAGGGGGGTTCGTTGTTGGTGCGGGCGGGGAGGCGGAACACCCCCAGGGTCCTGACGACCCCAGGTTCGCTGGAGGCCTTTTTGCTGCTCTCCCCCCGAGAATCCTGTTTTTCTACACCCTGGAGTAGCGGAACTGGGGAACGGGGGCCTCACTAGCCCCAGAAAATCGGGAAGCCCGACAGATCATCGGGACGTGATTGGGGGGAGCCTGCGCGCACGAACTCTGGACGCGTCGCGAAACGCGCTCGCAGTTTCGCTAATCTCGCGATTATCTGCCGTTACTGTTTTCGATTATTGGGGGCTAGTGAAACGCCCTACTGGCTATGGCTTTGAAGCACAAAGCCAGCTTGTCCTCATCTCGGCGGCTCTTACCCAAGTGTTCACATGATTGCCGCACATCGCACCAGAAACCGCCATGGCCTGCTCTCGGAGACCCAAGCCACATCAACCACAAACCAAGTCCTAAACAATCTAATCTAGAGCTATGTTCGAAGGTAGATCCGCAACTGATGACCACTGTTCAATTCAATTTTATATACAACAAACCAAAGAATGTTTGGTGAGGGTTGGAGGGCTGGAGGTGAATGGGTACGCACCACCGACCTAATCATCGCGGTCAACGTAATTCGCCATCGGGTCCGCGGCGTTGCTCCTCGACAGCCTATATGCCTCCAACTCCTCCTCCGTGACATCCTTGACCTCCACATTGCTGCTATATTTCCCTTTCTTGGCACTTCTCGTGCGCCCTTCATCCTCCTCCCTGTCCTTTCCAAGCGCTTCGCGGGCTTTCCGTTTGCGTTCAGCGTCGAGCGCTTCGCTCAGCTTGGCCTCGTCGAGGGATACCTCCCCTTCCCCAAGACGTTCTCCTCGCCCTTTCTGTTGCTTCGCGCGGTCCAGGCGGTCTTGCGCTTGCATGCCGTTGGGCCCTTCTTTGGCAGCGCGCGCAACATACTGCTCCAAGAGACTTTTTGGTGCACTCGCCTCCTGATCTTCATTAGCCGCGGCGCCGCCCGTCAACTGCGCAACAGATGCCCTTGCCGCTTCAATTCCTGCAGCGCCGGTACAGTACGCGCCAACAATCGTATTGTGACAACACGCGTAACCCCACTGTCCGCTCTTCCACCAACTTCCCCATACCGTCGTGTGGTTGAGAGGATGGACGTCTTCTTCGTATTTACTTTTGGCGGCAGCGCGTTCTTGACCTTTGATGACCCGACCCGTCTGCGAGTATTCCACGTAGTTTTCGCTTTGCGCCAGGAGGAGTTCTTTCGGTGGGGCCGCCAAGTGCTCCGCTCCGCCGTATCGTTCAAGAATCGAGTTTTTGACTTTTTCCGACACCGCTCCCTTTTTCGATTGGTACTCTTGGTATAGAAGGGCCGCTTGAGTGGGGTTCGACTGCATGTGAACAGGTTTTCCCCTCTCCTCTGCTTGCCATGCAAACGCTTGCAACTGTCCAAGTTTTGGGGCGTCTCCCGTCCACCGAAGAAAGTTGTCTCCAGCATAGGTCAAGTCTCGCGGGTCGGCGTCCTCGACCGGGTTATCACGCATAGATCTCGTCTTGGGATCGTAGTAGGCGGAATTCACGTCCAAGTTGAGAAGATACTTGGCGGTATCTTCACGAATACGCAAGTTCCTGACTGTTGTTCGAGTCTTTGTGTCGAGTTTCTGACCCGGCATATCGGCTCGATCCGCGTACTTTTCTTCATCATCGTCCGAGTCGTCGCTATCGGCCGGCCCGGCAGCAACGGCTTCCTTCTCCTTTCCTTCCTGTTCCTTTTCGGGAACTGAAATTTTCCCCTCGGCCATCAACTTTTCCTTCTCTTTGACCTGCTGCTCTCTCAATTTTCTCCGCTCCTCCTCCACCAGATCCCATTCCTCCGCCAATTTGATGTGCTCTGTAGGATCATACCCATTCCATCTATCCCGTTTCGCCTCAAACCCAAGGTGCACATCCTGCACAAGTTCATCGGCATGTATATCTTTTCCGGACCATTTCGCCCCGGTTTTCCGTGGCCGCTCCACACAATCTCGGGTCTTATGTGAAAGTGCACCGCAGTTCTCACAAGCACCCTTTCGATATTTCGTGGCGGCAGGTCCGGCCCGTGCTCCTCGCGCGTACCAGTCATTTATTGCCCCCTCTTCTTTCGGGTGGTATTTTTGGTGCTTGAGCGTGGGGTGGTTGATATCGAGATACCACGGAGCTTGGGAGATGTAGTGCGGGATGTGGGGATTGATGTCGCGGCCAGTTTCGGGATCGACTTCTGCTGGTAATGTTCCACTAGAATCGTAGTTTGTCGTGAGTATTTTACGCTGAACCGGCACTAGCAGACGAATTCTTTCCACTTACGCTTTACGCTGTTCTTCGATCACCTTCTGACGTTTGAAGTCCTCGCGACTCAACTTCTGGCTTTGCGCTGTCGCCATCGTTAACGAGATCGAGAAGAGATACCGGAGAAAGGCGATTGGGTTTCTTTTTCTCAACGAGCCCTACTAGCACTGCTATGAGTTGAGAGCTCGTGATGCTGCTGGTGGGTGTGGTAAGGTGCGTTTGCAGGGGCAGCAGAAGAAGCTGCATACATATAATATATTAAACTCACGTGACGTTTCGTGCATAGTGCTTCCCCTGCTTCCCCATCGGCTTCCCCCGCACAGACCTCTCTCGGCGCGAATGAATACCCCTGGTGCCCGAATCCCAATCAACAGTCGCCAGATCCCTCCTTCGCAGAGTACTCGACTGGCACGTTTTCTTGCCAACCAGAACGCTCTTCAACTACCTCCTCGTTGGTCTTGTTCTTGCTAGAGATCGGCGTCTCTTCCCTTCTCCCGTGGTTATCGTTTGCTGTTGTCCGTCATGCGAATCCTCATCAAGGGAGGGGTGTGGAAGAACACCGAGGATGAGATCCTCAAGGTATGTGCACTGTATACTTCATATGGAGAGGGTATGGGACTCGTCCTTGTACGGTCTTCACTGATACCTACACGCTTTCGTTATTCAGGCGGCGGTAATGAAGTATGGGAAAAACCAGTGGGCACGTATCTCGTCACTCCTGACAAGGAAAAGTCCAAAGCAATGCAAAGCAAGATGGTAAGTGTAAGCCGCCGTAGTTCGTTTGCACATGGAGGCATCTCTGACACATTCCCTCAGGTTTGAGTGGCTGGATCCTTCTATCAAAAAGACCGAGTGGTCAAAAGAAGAGGATGAGAAGTTATTACATTTGGCCAAACTGATGCCTACTCAATGGAGAACAATCGCGCCTATTGTCGGACGGACGCCTGCGCAATGCTTGGAACGGTATCAGAAGCTGTTGGATGAAGCGGAGGCTAAAGAAGGCGACGGGGTAAGTTGCTTCCGCAGCAGATACTCCTACGGAATCGCATTGGATGCTAATCTGTTGTCTCGCTACTAGGACGCGGGACCCACCGGCGATGACGTACGCCGGCTACGCCCGGGAGAAATCGACCCAGATCCAGAAGCCAAGCCGGCCCGGCCAGATCCGGTAGACATGGATGAAGATGAGAAGGAAATGTTGTCCGAAGCCCGAGCCCGTCTCGCCAATACCCAAGGAAAAAAAGCCAAGAGGAAGGCTCGTGAGAAGCAGCTGGAGGAAGCTCGGCGTCTCGCTGCGCTGCAGAAGAGGAGAGAGTTGAAGGCGGCTGGAATTGAAGTCCGCCACAAGCGGAAGAAGTATGGGATGGATTACAATGCCGACATCCCTTTTCACAAGAAGGCACCTGCTGGATTTTGGGATGTCAACGAGGAAATGGAACGGGAGCAGAATGAGAAGCGTGACAAAACGAATATCTTGCTGTCGAAGTTGGAGGGCAAGCGCCGGTCAGAGATTGAGGAGGGTGAGCGGAAGAAGGATGCAAAACGGCAAAAGACGAAGAAGGAGGCGGGTGACTACGTTCCACCACAGGCGAAGAAGGCTGCCGAACAACTGCAATTCTCCGAGAGGAAAAAGTTGGTCTTGCCTTCGCCACAAGTCGGAGAGTCTGAGCTCGAAGAGATGGTGAAAATTGGAACCGCGGGGGAAAATACCAGAGCTGTGGTGGATTCTGAAGAGTTTGGGGCTTCAAAAAGTCTCCTGGGCGATTACAGTACTGCTTTCCGGGCGCCTACGCCGTTGAGGACACCCAGAACACCAGCGGTTGGTGATCAACTCAAGATACAGGCCCGGAATTTGAGAGCGATGGAGATGGCGCAAACCCCCCTGCTCGGCCGTGATCTCGAACTCGAAGGAAGCCTAACATTCGAGGGTGCTACCCCACAGCGGACAGCAATCCAAACCCCCAACCCCCTCGCTGCTCCGTTCACACCACGGGATGGCGTGTCATCCGTGCAAATGACACCTCGGTCCGGGAGCGGCCCTGCTTTTGGAAGGACCCCGTTGCGCGACCAGATGGGCATCAACACACCGCGAGGTTCCGATTTCGGGGGCTTCGACGAGACACCCCGCCAAGAACGTCAACGGCAGAACCTCATTCGCCAACAGCTTGCCGACCATTTCAAGGCCTTGCCTAAGCCCAAGAATGATTTCGAAATCGTTCTGCCTGAGAGTCAAGAATCGCCCAACGAGGACGGCGCAACCAAGCCAGCCTATAACGGCGAGGAAGATGCGGCTGAGGTCGAGGCACGAGGCCTCGCTGCACGCAAAGCCGCCGAAGAAGCCCAACTCAAGGCAAGGTCTCAGGCGGTGCAGCGAGACTTGCCACGTCCCATCATCATTCAGCCGGAGGTTGTCATAGGTGCTGAGGACATCGATGACATTGACAGGCTGGTGCGTAATGAGATGTTGGCCATGCTGCAGAACGATGCCTCCGAGCATCCCGCCGTCGGACAGTTGCCACCAGGCTTTGAGGTCACGCCCCTGGAACCGTTAGAGCCTGAGGACAAGAAGATAGCAAGCCAGCTGATTGCCAAGGAGTTGGAGAATCTGACATTGGACTCTAGCTTAGACTCTTTCAATGAGATTCACCACACTCTGAGCGATGAGTGGGTCTTCGTTCGCGGTCAAGGTCAACACGCTATCGGGTCCTTCAAGCGCTCGGCCCACATGTCTGCAGAAGAAAAGACACAAATCCACACCATCGAACTCGACACTCACCGCGAGCAAATGAAAAGAGACGCCGGCCGGGCGCAAAAGCTCGAAAAGAAGCTGAACGTTGTGTTGGGCGGGTACCAAGCTCGAGCACTGAAGCTTCGCCGCGAAGTCATCGAAAAATGGCGGGAAATTGAAGAAAGGTCTATCGAACTACAGAGTTTCGCTGCATTGAAGAACCTCGAGGAAGTCGGCGCGCCGTGGAGGGTTGAGCGCGAGAAGAAGCTGGTGGCGACGCTGGATGCGAGGGAGAGGGAGTTGCAGCAGAAGTATCAGGATTTGCTTAGCGAGAAGGAAACCTTGACGCAAGAGATAGTGACATTGAAGCAGGCGAAGGCTGTCACGAATGGGGCTCAGGCTATGGAGGTGGATGCTTGATGCTGCATTGATTTTTTGTGAAAGCACAGCCATGTGAATACATATGTCTATCAAAGTAAAGTCGAAACTGTCCCGTGCTGCCGATGTGGAGTTGTTGATTGAACCTGAACCACCATTCGCCGTCCGCTCTACCATCTCCTCACCATGCTTCAACAGTTCCAAACGGTGTAAAGTTTCAAATGCAAATATCCTAAAACTGAAAGGATCCGCTTATCAAAGAGCGAAAGAGAGCTGGTGTGCCCGCAAACTGGTTAGTGACCCAACAGCGTTGGCTCGTAAAGAACGTAAAACTATTCGACTTTGAGAACTACGCAGTACAGCTTTCTGTAAATAAATCATCTGGCTGCACAGCTCATTTGAAATGAAAGCTTAGCATTATCGCCGTGAACGGTTGGTCCGACGAAGTTTGCGAGTCGATGTGAAGAAGTTTGCAACATCAACAGATCACCGCATACGGTTACATACAGTATAAAGGGCGTCGTTGCGTGTAAGAAGCGAGCATCGACGACTGTGGGAAGGTTGATCAGCGGATCAAAGATGGTGCAGTTGCGATGCAGATTTTCGCTACCGATTTCGACAGCGCGTAACTGTCATTAAAGCTGCCCCAGAAACAATCATGAACAGCCAGTCGCACTTATAGCATGACCGTAAAATCAGAACAAACACTGATTGCACCCGTCTCATTAGCTCGAAGTTTGGATTCCACTGCCGCAATGGCCGCTTTGGTTACGCACTTGGTCACGCACTGAAGGCATGGATGCCGTTTCGGTCGGGCCTGAATTGCTCGGGTTTGGCTGCCGGACGTAGTTTCCACCGTCCGTTCTACCAGTTTGATATGATATGGTAGCTATGCCTGAGTAGTGAGGTGTGCGACCAGGTCAAGCATTGTTCAGCGTTTTGATGGCCAGCTGCTTTCGATAGAATGCATTCGCGTCCTCTCGTGAGGTCCAGACCATTATCTTGATACGCTGATTCCGTGACGGCCGGCTCTCAGGCTTGTCCGAAGCTTTCGATTTAGGGAGCGGCATTCCCTTTTCCCATACCAGCACCCTTAGAAATAAACTATGCAAGTAGTCAATTCGTTTGAAACCGTTAATACTATTGAACTTCAGTGTGCATACAGCGACGAAAACTTTTCGAGCAAAATGAACCGAAAGACTCCCTACTATATCTAGTACAGGTCTTTACACACAGATAAAACCAGAGGCACCGGGCGGAGGAGGTGGGGAAGGTGGAGGAAGGGCCCCTGCTGTCTTGGTCTTCGTCTTAGAGTTGCGGGGGCGACCGCGTCGCTTGTGCGGCAGGTCAAAACAGAAGGCCGCCCATCCATGCTCCGAGCATGTCTCACATGGGCGCTCCACATTGCATTTGAAGTGATGGGTTCGGCAAGGAACGCAAGCGTGAGGAACCTGCGGGAGTCGCCGCCCTTTTTGACTGACGGTTGTCAAGGACGATCCAGACGGGCCTGCTTCCGAGGACGGCACGAGTGTGCGTGCGCGTTTAGGTGTTCTGGTAGCTAGCGGAACCGGGTTGGCTGAGATTGGCAAGCGTGGCTCCTCCATTGCCCCCGAAGCCGGGCGTTTGCGCTTTCTGGCTGCGTCTTCGGGGCTGGTAGACGAAGCGTTGGACGATCCTCGCCCGAAAGTCGGAAATGTGTAGTACGTTTGGGCGTCAACATCCAGGCGAGCAGCGGAAATGCTGTGCACCGTACGCGTAGGAATATGTGCTTGGGCGGGAGCTGGGACACTCGCTCTCATCGGAGGTGGATGCGACGGTCGCGCTTGAAATTGTTGCTGCTGCAATTCGAGCGCATTGGCCCAGTAGATGTGAAAGTATTGAGGGTCACCTCCGGCCATGACATAATTCTGGAAAGGTGTCGCTGCCAGGATTCCTCCAACTGGTCGTTTTCCGGACGAATCCCTCACCGCTTGTCGACGACCAGAAGGAGGTCGAGCAGCATGCGCTACCGTCGTGATGGTTGATGTAGAGCGGGGAGCGCGCGATTGAGGGCCACTCGCAGATACGTCTCGGCGAGAGCCGGAAGAGGCCGGCATAGTTGGCATTGCATACGTTAAGACAGCTGTGGTGCGAGGCAGGGTGCGGAGCGTCGATGCCTCCCGATGAGGCCCACAAAGGGCCTGCAAGCCTGTCGTGCCGGTAGATGTAGGTCGGCTGTTGCGTGGCTGGGCATGAAGTAGACGGTGTGTTTGCCTCACCACTAACGAGTCGGTAGATGTAGGCCGAGTGTTACGTGGCTCGGCATGATGTGAGTGACCCGGCTGCCTCATCACTGACGAGTCGGTAGATGTAGGCTGGGTGCTACGTGGCTGGGCGTGAAGCGGGCGGCCCGTTTGCCTCCCCACTGACGAGTCAGGGCCGGAACGAATGGTTGTTGGCCGATGGTAAGGCGTACTGCCATGTGCGCGACTTCCGAGCAGGCCTTGAGGAACTTGTCGGCCTATCGTGTGTACGGGACAGGCTGGCACTTCTGACCTTGGAGGCTGTAACGCAGTAGCACCGACAGCGGACGGACCCTGGTATGGGTCCGCCGCCGTGGCGTACTGGGGGAGGTGTCTAGCGTTTATGATTGCGTCAGGCGAGGCGGAGAACGGCAACGCCGGTTCCTGACGTGCGACTGAGTTCATGAATCCTGTGAAACTCGGCTCCATGAAGGGTATGAATTGAGTGGAGTTCGCAGGCGCAGCCGGAGGCACACTGAGAGGTAACGCAAAGGATGCTGCCGCGGAAGTAAAGGTTGAGAGTGCCGAGCCATGGCTGGTCGCAGCGGCACTTGAAGATGACGAGCCTTGAGTCGATTGCGAGCGGCCTCGTTTGAGGACGATTCCTTTGGCCTTTACGAATTCGTCAAAATCGAAGATTTCCCCTTGTTCGAGGAAGTCGGCACGAGAGTGAATGTCGTCGTCTTCATGGCAGGTAGTTGAGGTGCTGGTTGCCAGCGATTCTTCCTGCTCGGCCGCCGGAGCAGCGAGATTGAGGAAGCCGTCCAGCGGGAACGAGTCGTCTTCCAGGATTTCCTGAAAGAGCATTCTTGACGATTTGGAGATGGTCTGAAGAAGCTGTGTAGAAGTGGAAAAGTTTACTGTCGATGAAAAAATGTATCATGCTATTGCAAGCAGATGAGAAAATGTGTAGGGAAGAGAACGAGAAACAAGCGAGGCTTTTATTCTGCTCGCAAAAGCCCCGGGGATTCTCTCCTCTCATCGAACGCTTTGGTCATCGCACAACATGGACTCCGCCTTCTTATCGTTGGTCATTCGGGAAGTTCCTCATAGAACATGATGTCAGGGATGTGCAGTGTCTTTGACTCCTGTCGACAAAAACAGTGACAGAATTGACAGCATTCAAGGTCAATTCCGCTCTGAGGAGCTTACGTCAGAAGTCCGCCCTGGGGTTTATTCTACATGTCCTGGGCCCAGGACCTAAAGTTAAGGGTATTTTGGCCAGCGACGGGGGCTGAGACGTGACCTACAGAATCTGTGGGTTGAACCTCCGCCATTCGGATTTGTCAGTCCTAAAATGACAGTTTGCGCCTCCTTCTTCGGCCCCTTTGTTCGGCCTCGTTGTGCACCACGGGTCTAATGGGCAAGCTAAGCCGGCGGCCGAGGTTCGATAGCATCCAATTGTGATACTTCCATGAGAAGCTGACAATGTGCATGCACCAGAAGGAAGTGTCTTCGGGAATGCGAGTGTGGTTGCATGGAGGGAAAACGAAGGTGCCAAACCAAAGGGTTCTTACGAAGCCGTCAATCTTCATATGACCTTACCTAGCATCGCTCTTATGAAAATATATACATTACAAAATACAATATGACCTTGACACACAATTTCAGTAATTACCCACCACTCTACGGACGAATGGTTTGCTTACCGCCAGATGTACGCAGTACGATCTGGATTTCCTATTCTCGCGCCTTCCTTGCGCGTTTCGCAGTCTTACGCCTGGAAGACATTTGTACGGGAGTATCAACACCACGCGAGTTCTCCTCCCTGCCAGAAGAACGGGTCTTGCGTGCAGACGGAGGAGGTGTCATGTCCATGATAGGGCGGACATGTTCAGTCAATGACGGGTATCCGCTTTGGCTACCCTCCGGGGAACGCCCGCTTTGGTCCGATCCACCTTGGACAGGTTTGGCTCGAGCTTTCCGTGGTGCCGTGGGTTGTGAGTTCACCTTGCTCTTGACGGTCTGCCTCTTCCTCTTTGATCGGGTAGACACGGAGGAGGACGGCTTTTCGGCTTGTTTGACACCTTTATCAGCCAAAGACTTGAGGTTCTTCAGTTCAACTACGAATCCGGTCGTAGAAGCGGTGCTCTTCTGAAGCTTGAGAAGATGGGTGCGATAGTGCTGCATCATATTGTCTTGGCGGGAAAAGCGAGCCTGGCAATCCGGGAGGAGGCATGGGTAAGGTTTCACTCCTGTGTGAATTCTGTGCGGTCCGGAGTAAATTAGAAGTAGATCTCCAAATGTCGACAAAGGCATCACGAAGCGTACCTCATATGACGGGCTACATGTCCACTGGAGATCGAGAGAGGTGCAATGTTTTTAGGAGTGCAAAATACGATTGACGACAGTTGTGCATCAATACCTGGTGGTGAAACCCTTCTTGCATTCTCGACAGATGTGTGGTCGGTGCGGCGACGACGGACGCGTTTTGCGAGGGGTAGGAGATCGCTCCACTCCTGACACTTCGTCTTCGATACTTTCCGAGGAACTTGAGGTACGCGCAAACGGAGTCTCTGCTTCTCGCTTGACGGACCCGACTGCCAAGCTGGCAGGCGATACTTGGGACGACCATCCGGAGGAAGAGTCGACGGAAACTCGAAGATTTTCGGCTCGGAGGCCAGATGCAACAGCCAGAGCGGCCAAATTGTCCAGGTACATGCTGCCTGAAACGTCGGAAAGATAGCGTCAGAAAACTCCCATGCATTTTGCCGTTCTCGGGCGGAATATATATGAATGGCACAACAGCTCGACATACTAGAGACATCCACTCTCTCGATAGCAGATGGTGATGCGTCCTCCAGTGCCATAGGCGATGATTCCTTGTCCGAGTAGCAGCAATCACTCGCACACGGCCAGGTAGGGGTGGCCGAACCTGGATAACCGGGCGAGCAGCCGTTGTTGTTCACATGACATGGAGGCGAAGGAGACATTTGCCATGAGAACCGACGTTTGCAAACGGATCTCTCTTCGTCATAAGACTGAGAGTCGCAGAGGAGATTGATGGTATAGCCTTGGGAGCAGCGGCCAGCCAGGAAAGCCATGCTAGATCTCATAATCCCTGACGATTCAACAGCTGGTGGTACAGGGCTCTGCAGCAGGTAAGCGTGGAGGATGAAGAAAAACCGTGATCAACAAAGTACTTGGGCGTGCGAGAAACGGCGTTCAAGGTCTAACGCATACCTGCGGCACAGAGACTTGAAAGCTAGTGCTGGAAGGATTGTAGGATACTGCAGCAGCGGTGGAAGGTTGAGTGCCACGGTCTTGGTGGTGATCGTACTGAACAGAGAATGTTATGCGTGAAGACCGATGTAAGAACGAAGTTACGAGTCGTGGGGGAAGACGTTAGCCTGCAGCCCTCAGGTTTTCTAGGGATGGGCGTTAAACAGCTGCGGCCATGGCATTGCAGAGCTGGCAGTCCGCATATACCCAGCCCATGCTGCGTAATTACCTGGATGGATGACTGATCCAAGTTCCGCCGGCGAAGAAATCGCTACAAGCGGGGGATATGTTCCTTTGGCTGTGGTCCACAGGGTGCTCCGCGAGGATACGAGGTACTTGGTTTTTTCCCACGCGCGAGAGTGTCGTATGCGGCGGAGAGACGGAAAATTGCGGGGGAGCACGAGCCGAGATTGGTTGACAACGAAGTGAGGCAAGATGGACGACAGCTCTGGAAGACAGAGCAGGAAGACGTGATAAGCAAAGAGGGAGGGAAGCAGTATCCTGGCAGTTATAAAGGTAATCGAGAGCCCAAAGCGACAATTTTCCCACGCCCTCTTTGCATCGATTTTCACACATACAGGGGCCTCTCGTCTATTAAGGTCTTCGGATGGGCTCTAAGGGTCACTCGCTGTATATTGATTGCAGAAGGAGGTCTTTTTTTGTGGCAGGGTGCGGCACAAGGGTGCACAAGGGCACGGCAGGGACGGGCAATTGAGCACAACAGCAAACGGAAAAGTAGCAGGACACACAAGGAAACAATGGACAGCCCCCGAGGGTGCAGCGAGAGGCACTAAGCGTTGTGTCGCGCTGGCTGGGTCCCGTTCCTTTGGGAGCGGTTGTAGTCCGCTGCCTGGAAGCGATGAGAAAAGAGGGCTGATAATGATTCAGTGAGTAAGAGGAAGCTCGCATTATGAATGCGGAGTGTGAGCAACGGAGGTAGGGCGAGCTGTCAGTCGCAATCAAAGCGTTTGGAAAGAAATTTTCGCTTCCTGCCAGTCGCCCTCTGCGCGGTCCGGCGGCCGGAATGGGAACATCAGCCCAGCTCTGTTGCTGAAAGCAAGGCACCCCCTCCTCCCCTCCACCCGTCTCCTGGGAAACCACTGTCCCACACACTACACCATCCCTTGCCATTTATGAGTATGTGGTCATACCTCACATGGCAAAACGGATTTACATATGAGCATCTTTTCCTTAATCCCACGGCCAAAACCTCATCAGTTCCCTTGTCGTTGTTGTGTATCGATCAGCGATTTGCTTGCAAAACCCTGAAACCATGCACAGGTACAAAAAATGTACTGCAAACGACCACCACAGCGTCGGAAACAGCGTTGGACCATCATAACATGACGCCCCGGTGATGCTTTTGGACTGACAGACAGTTACACTCACCGCTGCGTCTCTGCGGTCCTAGCCTCCACGCTTTGTTTGACTGTTGTCGGATCCGAAGGTGAACGTGTCCCTCCTCATTCCTCCCCGCGGCAACCTCCACAGCAATCTTTTTGAGCGACGGATATCCTAAGTCCTCGAGATTATTTCATCTTCACTGTCAGTTATCTGCCTCCGCATATGTCTTTGGCCCGATGGAGCAGCTCTGGTGGGCAAGCGTGCGTTTTCCCATCCCGCCAATATTCGTCAGCTCCATCTCGACCCAGAAATCCCGATATGTGCGACAAGTGGGTGTTTTCAGTGACGCCAGAGACAGCGAAGGATGATTCTCGCCCTTTCCCCCGCCACTCCATGTCTGTGGCTTCCCTGCAACTTCCCCCGCCTTGCCTGCTGGGCCCCCACTGACAGGCGGCAACTAGTGACAGGTCCCTGAGCGGGCTGTCAAAAAATGCCCACGTCACTGGCCGCTGCGCTGTCGAAAAATGGTCGGAATGAGTCATGCTCACGTGTTTTATCTCTTTTGAAAGTGCTCTTGTTGTTTCATTTACTCGCTCTGACGCTGTCGACTGCCGCCGATGCTTGGAAGAATTTGGTCCACTGTAAATTATTCGCCGCAAACAGATGACCAAGTTCTAATGAAGCTTCTCTGTCAGCCCCACAGGTAAGCTTTCTCAAATGCTTCGTCGATTCTTTTGCAGATGCGTGATAGCAATGGAAGTTGGTATGAGCCCGAGCTAGCATGGCAGAAGAGACCACAACAGCGTCGTCATAATTAGACTCTTTAATGAGGTCGTGGTGAGGTTGGCCTTCAGGGAGTCGCAATTGACCAGAGAGGTCGGAGGTGAAACATGCCGGCGCTACTTTCTCACAGCGGGGTAGCTTGTTGGACTGTGTTGATCCTCTGTCGGTATCGCTTTCCTCGCCGTCGGTCGGGACATTGCTCTCCGGTCAAGCTTCAGTGGTGGGCCGCTGCATTGCGTAACTGTCCATAGTTGAGAATTTGTCGTCGCTATGCCGAGCGTAGGGAGCGGGCCACTAGTACGAGCTGTCAAATTTCTGGTCTCAAATATACATGCACAGGTTTTTCCCCTCGCCTTCCTCTCTGTCAACCCCATCACCTACATACGCCAAAACACTTTCTCATCTCATCCAAATTTACTCCAGACTCATGAGAATGGATCCGAGAGCGACAGTCTGCTCTTGGGAAACGCCGTCGTGTGCGGAGTGAATGTCCCTACTCCCAGGCAGCTGAATATCCGCGTCCAGTGTGAACGTGTCAAACAGCGAATCTGCATCGGAGTGGGAGGCTGGCCCAGGAATGATGTAGTGGGAGATATGTGGTCCTTTCCGTCTGTCCCGGTGCAAATAGTCATCTCTTCCCCCCGCTAGGTACTGATGCCGAAGGAGACGCAAAAGGAGCGCAGACCCCGGACCAGGAAGAAGAAAAGAGACCGCGCAACAATAGGAGCAGGAATTGACAAGGAGGCCAATACTACTGGAAAAAGCAAACAGAAAAAACGCAGGCGCAGGCGCAAACGCAAGCCCTCGACAAAAAGGGCGGATGGAGGTGGAGACAATGGCGTGGAGGCTGTGCCCGATGTTCGTCTGGCTTCCTCTTGTTTTGTATATGCACACTTGTATTCATTCTGATCATATGTTACGTTAATCTCCACGTCGTTCAACCTACCGTACTGTACGTTCCGCCCCGACGCAGCTCCCGCTTACGGGTAAGGACGCGCTGTCGAAAATCGGCTCACCCGGACGCAAGCTTACCTCAAATAAGCGCCGACTCAGGAACTCATCAAATTCCCAACGAGGGAGACGAAGAGGGAGAATCCCAGGAAATTCTCCCTGCATCGCTGCCTCCGTATTTTAGTTTGTCACCTCACAAAACAAGCTAGATGGACGTCAAGAAAGGTAATGCATCATGTGCGCTTGAATTGCACGGCGGCCGACTCTGCGCAAGACCAGGCGCCAGGCGCCGAAGAGCATATGAGCTGGATTGCTGGCCATGACGGTTTCTGTTACTCATCTCGTACCGACATATCACTCCCCGCAGAATTCCATGGACCGCGGTCGGAACGGTTCCAAACCCTTCCGCCGGTGACTGGCGCTATAGGACCTGGAGAATATGAGGTGGATAAATTCCGTCGGAAGAGAATGTAGATACTTCAAAGTAGCAGGAAAGCATTCCTAACGCAGCTCCCCTCCTGGACTCGTAGAGCACAGCGTTAACAACAGCCATTCTGGCCAAACCGACGTCGAATGTTGGCGTATACATCCGGCAAGGGGTTCGGTTTCCCGATGTCAAACAGCAGGTACCCAGACACTTCCGCCTTTCGGTCGTCACGCTCTTACCCTCGGAATTTGCAGGCACCGCCATTAGGCCACTACGAACACAAATCCTTCATAGAGGATCTGAAGAAGACGAAAGGGAGTGTGCGGCCGTTACTTGATAGCGGTGGTGCGAAGAGCGGCCTGGAGGCAACTTTGAGAGGAGTAAGTCATCCTTTTCATTTGGGGTGTTCAGTCTATGCGTACACCATCATCCAATAGCTAATGCAGAGACATCAGTCGAACGGGTTCATACCGGGTCCTGGTTTGTATACAGCTGCTTTTTGGATGAGAGGTTACTGGTGAGGAAACGTGACATCAACGTGCACTATGCAGGAACATACGATATCAACTATGCGATAGGACGACATGTGGCGAACGACGATCGGTTCTCTTTGCACAAATCCGCGCGGTTACAATGGGTGCGTTGCGAATTTTCCTGGGTCGAGAAGGCTGTTACCTTGACACCTGTCCCATCTATCTCCAAAAGCGTGATCAAAAGAACCGGGGACAACTCGCTGAACTGCGGAAGCTCCTCGTGTCTGACGATATTTTCACCGATAAGCGAGCGTGCCGCCGAATGGCATATTTGGCGCTGTACTTCCCCTCCTAGGTTTTCTTAAGTTCTTGATGTAGATCGATAGGGCATTGCGATTCGCGGGCCTCGTGTAGGACTAAGAGTTTTAGGAATAGGTGCAATTTAGGATATTCGTTGGAAGATTAGCAAGTACAATACACATAGAGCTGTGGAACGCGAGTTCTTCGCCTTGTCAAACGAGCGGCCATCGCTTCCTCGCTTCGAGGCTCGCGAAAGCTCATTCCTCGACTAGGGACTGACTTACGCCGAATAAATGCTTCATTTTCGGGCTCAGAATGTATGGACACAATATGCAGCACATTGGCAACGCCACGCATCTTTCGAGGCGCAACTGGACGTCAGCAAATACTGTCGTATGTCACAATCCAAAATCTATGTACAGCCGTCTCTTCCTCACAGACCCAACGTTTCCCGTGTGTTGGCCCGGACAATCTGCTCGAACTGTTTCCTGTCAGATCTCCACATCTTCGATGCCTCAATGTTGGCGCCACTCTCGTCATTGGGCTCTGCCAGCATACTGACGACGCTGATAAGGATTTTCTCCACGCTCTGCACAGGACTCCACCTTTCTGACGCATGTTCGTACATGTTGGGGTCGTCCCCTGGTGGGTGAAGGATAGAAATGCAGACCGTTCCATCTGCGTACACTACACAGAATGAAAGAAGAAGTATGAGCGCTGAGTCAACACCTTCCTGCACCTGGTCGCCTCTTACCATTTGGGTGGAACATCTTGCATGTAAACTTCATGACGGGCGGTGATAGCGGATAGTCTTTCGGGAACGTGATGATAGCTGGGAATATGCCGCCTTCGTAAGGTGTGTCGTCTGGGCCGCTGCAAGACTCAGGAATCAGACTCGAGAGCGATTGTTACAGTCGCAGTTGCTGAAGCGGAGAACGTACGCGATAAGCGCTTCCCACTTGAAAAAGTCATCTTCGGATATTGGCCCGGCAGTGATGCCTTCTGGTGGGTTTGTTGTCAACTCTGTACGAGTGTTGAAAGGTTAGGCAAGTGTCTCTATCCTTCCCTCTTCTCGGCCGCTTGCGGCCTTCCCATACCTTTATATTCTGTCATAAGGCGCTTGAGCGCTGTGGGTGTTCCTCGGCGGTTCATGGTGTTGACTTCTAAGAACTGTGCAGATCGCTGATATACGGTCCTCAACGGTTCCTCGCGCGGACGGTTTGAAGCTGCAAAGGGGGTAGACGGCTATGGTAGTTGGCAGAGTGCCTGGTCTTGTACGGGTTGCCGTGGGAACTTTGTGTAATTTCTACCTGTGACTCTGGGGGCCGAAGTTAATGGTACTGTAGGCTCTGTAGGTTAATGGGGCGGCTGGGCGTCGGAAAGACCAGCGGAAGGCCGCAACTCTCAGTCTCCAACACCAACAACGCATTCGTCCTCATAGACAGTCTTAGATCCAATACTAGTACTCCAACTACTCCCAACACTCTCGTCATACGCATAAATCACTCTCCTCATACGCAGAACAAAGCAGCATGCAGTACGCCAACGGCACAACCGTCCGCTTGCCCGGTCCGGCACGCATCATCCTTGCCGCGTCCGGAAGCGTGGCGAGCATCAAAATTCCTATCCTCGTGCGGAAGCTCAAGGAACTGCATAAGGTTTGTTGAAAGAGGAAAGGGGGGAATGGAAATCGAGAAAGTCGTGACTGGCAGTGGGGTTAGTATGTTTGTCCGGCCTTGAAGGGCTCGGATTTGGCTGGTGGAGCACGGCCGGAGCGGTAAGTTTGCGCAAATACACACCGATAGTTTAGTAGGTTTACTTTGTTTGGGAACCCAGGTGCTGGTCATCATGCACTCTATATCCAATACAGAGCGATATAGAAATAAAGGTCATATCCACAACACATGCCCTTCACTTCTTCGATCGTACAGTGGTAGAGGCGGAAGGGGTGCCAGTCTACACCGACGCCGAAGAATGGGCAGCCTGGACTAAAATGTCAGACCCAGTCTTACATATCGACGTAAGTGGTGAACACTCATGATACAGTGCTGATTCATCTTTTGAAGCTGACATCTGTTCCCTTATAGCTGCGAGCCTGGGCTGACGTGCTAGTCATCGCACCGCTGTCCGCCAATACACTCTCCA
The DNA here is from genome assembly GCF_025526975.1 of Fimicolochytrium jonesii. Lineage (NCBI taxonomy): Eukaryota > Fungi > Chytridiomycota > Chytridiomycetes > Spizellomycetales > Powellomycetaceae > Fimicolochytrium > Fimicolochytrium jonesii. The sequence continues at coordinate 531,434 of NW_026515681.1, forward strand.
AACTCACCTCAGGCGCTTCTGATAACCTCCTCACATGCGTCCTCCGTGCGTGGGACACGTCCAAACCAGTGATTCTTTGCCCAGCGATGAACACGCACATGTGGACGCATCCCTTCACCGCGCGACATTTGGAAGTTTGTACGTCATATCTAGGGTACAGAGTTATCGATCCTGTAGTGAAGAAGCTGGCATGTGGTGACCTGGGCAATGGGGCGATGGCGGAGGTGGACACTATTATTGGAGTATTAGGGCCGGTAATCGAGGAGGTTAAAAAGGTGGCTCAGCAAGGTCACATCAGCATCACAGCCGCCGCCAGTCCGCAGGACGTTCTGCAATCTAATTTGGGGCCAACGGGGATGCAGAAAATGTGAGGGATTGGATCGCGAGCTCCATTAGGGTGATCGTTGGTAGATGGCCTGAATAGACGAGCAAGGCAGTTGTAACTGGCAGGAAAGGTGAAAATGTTCTTGGTTGTGGGAAAGGATGGCGCCCCCATGAAAGAAGGACCTCAAAGGTTACGGATCGCACTGTTCGAAACGCGTCCAAACAAATGCTCCCAAGTCCGTTCTGTGTGCTCGACGTCGGTTCCACCGTTTCCGTTTTCAGACCCACTCAGCAACTATTCAACTGCATGTGCACGATGCCTGCCCTGCACAGCATCCAGACTGTCCAGGTCCCTGTGGACCGCGGCCTCCTGGACCCCAGGTATTCGCACTTCTCATTAATCAGTCTGAAAACTGCAAAAGTCGTTGCTGAGCACTTCCACAACAAAAAGGTTTGACGGCTACAAGCTTAAGATCGATGGCCCCTTCAGTGCGCCGCGGCATATTCGCCTTCCGACGAGTATAAACATGGGCAAGGTTCCATCCTTAGCGCACGATCCTTTTCGGAAACTAGAAGCGCGAAGCAAGTTCAACCATTTGTTCGCGTTTCCTGGCACCGATGGTGCATATTATGTGGACGGCAACTACACAATGGTGGAAGTGCTGTATAATGAGGTATGCTGAACGCAAGACTTCCCTGCGCATCTGATATTTATAGAACGCTTACCTTCAACGATCAGGCCACTGCAGATCTTCACCTCCGCAAAGTGTACCAACTTCCAGTCCCGACTGGTCCCACAGACACGCGAGAGTATCCATCAGTGCGACGTGCTGGCTCACTATTCATCGTTAGTGATGGCGGTGGAACGATCACCATATTGCAGCATACAAGCACCGACGAATTTCCTGTTGTTGGGCAATTCAGTGGGTTACGGGGAACCCCCATTCTGGTGGATGCACTTCTCGAGAGCGATAGGCGGGTCCTGATCATGTATTACCGGATGGAAGAACACGAAGCAGAAGAACCTACGGGCCACACCACCACATCGTTTCGGGACAAACAGCGAAGTGAGACCCATCAGAGGTTGTCGTTCTTTCTGAGCCTACTTTCGGTTACCCTTCAGGACCCACCCGTGGGGATGATGCTGGAACCGCGGACGGTCATGACCGTGGAAGGGTTCAGTGCGCCGTTTTTAGCCAGTATCGAACCAGATGGGAACGGGTTTGTAGTCGGTGCAGCGACTCCCTACGAAAATCCGGCACTGAAGCAGGCAGTGGATGCGGCTGCCGCGTCGTCAGCTCCCCGAGGTGTCGGGGCATCAGCACCAACTCCCAACCGGGACGAAAAGTTGGATTACAAGTGGATGCAGACGGAATCTGACATCACGATTACTGTCCGTCTCCCGCACGTCACGTTGAAAAGCGAGGTTCATTGCCTGTTTATGAAACATTGCGTTAAATGTAAAATTCTCCCGCCAAAGGAGGAAACGATATTCGACGCAAAGATCTTCGACGACATCGTGCCATCAGACTGTCTATGGACGTTGGAGGACAACCGAATGCTTACACTGTACCTACAAAAGGCGAACGAAGGCAGTCGATGGACCCACCTGTGGGACGATGAGAATGACGATGATGTGGAAGAAACTCTTGACCCGAACGTAATAGCCGAGTTCGCATCCGCTCTGGAAAAGTACACATCTAGCGCTGTTGACACCGACATCCCTCCGTACGCTGCACAGGACATCATGAGCGAGCGGCCCGAAGAAGTTGATTTCGAGGGCCATGCCGCTGTTCTGATGCGATACAGTCTGGATGCTAACGCAGGCCCAACGCACATGTCACTCACCGGTGGGCGCGAATGGCTTTGTACTTCTTTTGCTTGGACGCCACCGGTCATACCAGCAGTTCCGAGAGTCTTACCTATAACCGTCGCGCTCCGATCCGACATCGACGCGTTAGTTTACACCATCGGGACACCAAACCTTTCATTGACGCCGGCGGCAGCGTTCAACGCCTTCGGCTTCGTGCAAGCGAGCAAACGCGACAAGCGCTTCATGGCGTTCACACACGATGCGCGTTACATGTTCATCGTCGAATCGAAGCGGATGTACGTGTATGCGCAACTGCCCCATGCGGGGGCAACTGTGGCGGATCAATATGTGGTTGACTTGGATGAGGGAGGCTTCGAGGGGCAGGGCGATGTTTTGGGAGTACAGCAGATTGCTGCCGGGGCTGTGGTGGTTCTGAGGGAGGAGTCCCTTACGTTGTTGACCTTCACGTGAGGTAAGCCAGCGAGCGCTATGCAGGTCGAGCGGTCTAGAACGGGGTAGACAGTTAGCGGCACCGTCGTGTGAGGAAGTTGCTTACCCGCCCCGAACTCGTCACAAAGCTCTCACAACGCACACCATCCCCCACACCACGCTCCCACACCGCCAAACCCACTACACCCAAACTTCACAATCCCCATCATCATCGTCAACCGACCATGTCAACCGGCACGCCAAACACCAATACTGCTCGCACCCCAGCACAACCCTCTCAAACCACATCCCAGGCTCCGAACAATGCCGCCGGATACGACTGTGTAGGAGGAGTGGAGGGCGAGGTATAGGATGCGGCACCAGCATGTGTGGAAGTTCTGGAAGGTCGCGCAGTGTACTACGCCAACCATGTGCTTACTAGCACCTTCGAATGCTTGTGCCTCACCCCCGCAAAGGACCCACGACGATTACGAGCATTTGGCTGTCGAGCACTCCACTGAACCGCCCAGTCATAAGGTTCTACATCAAGCAGTGTCACGGTGTGAAAGATAACGGCGGTAGTCGGCTTCACTCGTTAATCTTAGACCCAAATGCATAGCTCACGCGGGGGCGTGCAGGTTTCTTTTCTTACGAGTTGGCATGTGGCATATGGCACATGGAGGACCGGAGTGGAGGAAGGAATTGCAGCATTTCAGAGCGTATATAGTTGATTAGTGAATAGTTTTTAACACGTATGTTCCGTATGAATTGATTGTGAGATGCATTGATGTAACCAGCAAGCAGCAACCAACATGCTATCTGAAGGAACCGAGGATGTGTTGCGATAACAAGAGTACTGGGGAAAGTATATTTCAACCCGGAAGAGTGCGCGCGAGTATCGTTATATATGTAGGCCGCTCCCAAACCATATATGATTAAAACTACGACGAAGGTGGGGAAAAAGCAGTGAAATGTACGGAGCAAATCGAAGATTCGCGCTGTCGAATTTTGTCTCCTGTCAATCGGACAACGTTTGGGTTCTCTCCGCACTTTCTCGATTTCCAGATCCACGCCGAAAGATAGGGACTTGAGAGCGGAACTTGGCGTCTTTCTCAACCTCCAGGAAGAGCAACCAGAATCTAGCTTCCGACCTGTAGCCTGAGACGAGCCTCCCTCACTTGCGCCCCGTCGTCCCGTCCCAAGCGTGAACAAGTCTTTCGACAGCACGCCCGTCAGTGCTTCCTCTCAGGTAGGAAGGGGCGAGCGGGGGAAGGGTGGAAGCTTGGTACCGCAACCCGTCCGTGATTTGGTAGGCTTGTATCGATAAACCGAGCCGAGCTCACCACCTTGTCCGTCCCTTCAAGAACAACATCATTCATGTCCAGGTATCAAGCGACCGTCAGGCGCGGAAAGGCCAAGCGACCCTTCGACCCCGCCTGGATCTATGCAGCCATAGTGAACCCTCCGAACGCCCGTGGACCTGAAAAGTGTTATGGATGCGACGAGGTGCTTCCGCCATACTGTTACTCGGAGTAAGTTCCTGGAGATGTGCCTCACTGCGAGCGACTCTGGAGCTGTCGAAAGTTTGATGTGCCGGAGAGTTTCCACTTTCCGTGCGACCATGCGAATGTGGCTCTGAAGACAAAGGCTATTGGCTCACATTCACCGTTTTCATCCCTTACCATCCCGTATTCAGGACTCAATGGCGAAACAAACGCCGTCGCTGCAGGAAATGCATCGAAGAGTACCGCGGCTCATGGGTAGAGTTCGAGTCCACCCTGCGTGCGCGCGAGGCGCGAGCCGAAGAGGTCCGTGCCGAGCAACAGCTACGGTTCCTGCCTGAGAGCAGCATGTCGAAGAGGAAGCCGCAGGCAAAGATGGAGAAGAGGATTGCTGCATATCATCAACGACTAAACAGTGCGATTCTGGGCTGGGACGACGAGCCCGAACCGGTGCCTATGAGGGCCAACGAGCCGCAAGGGCAGAGATTGACTGTGACGATCGCTAATGAGTGGCCAGCTCTAACGTCAGGTATGACTTCCATTTTGTTTCCGGGCGCATCTTTCGCTTTGATCCCGTATTGTGAGACTTACGAAATCACATCAACACTAATCTCTGTACATCGGACAGCTTCCACCATGTCCACCGCTCGGCCAGCTGGTAGCACGGCTAATCAAGCTAGACCGCCGCAACCCAGTGGTCCCAGCACCGCCGTCAATAAGCCAGTTCCGGCAACCGCACAGGTTACAAACGGACTAACACCGACATTCCGTCCGATCAAAAGCACCTCGACCGCCGGACCGTCGGGTGCAACGGGCGCGCGCAATGGAATTCCCACAAGCGGCAGCATCAGTGGCGGTTCTCAGAATGGACTTCCCAAGACGCCGGCATCTGGCGGAAATACTCCGACGGTTACGACCAGCACCGCTGAAGGCAGCAATGGAAATGGAGCTGGAGCTTCAGGCGCTGCCGGGAACGGCATGCAGCAACGACAACCTCTAGCGAATGTTCAGCCAAGTGCTGACAAGCCGGCAGTCGGATCTGCCCTTATTAGAGAGCAGCAGCGACAATCTTCGACGAAAGTTCAGCTCATTGCTGAAAAGTCGGCCATCGGATCTGTGATCACCACTGGACAGCAATGCCAATCTCCACCAACCGGCCAGCCCACCCCCGATAAATCTCTGCACGGCAAAACACCTCTCATTCGATCACCCGCAAACCAACTCGAAAAGAACAGAGTGAGGAACCACAACAGCCGAATCTCATCGCTGTTCAAAAATGCCATCGCTGATTTAGTCAACCATAACAACCAGGCCAAGCCGGCTGCTGGGAAGAAAGATGCGGGTGATGATATTTCGGCGATGCCCGTGGTTACGGCTGCTGCTGGCGTCCCGCCTGTTATCGTTCAACCTGTAGCGAGCGTCCCCCCCGCGGCTGAGGGTGATAAGGGACCCGTTCAAGTTAAGCAGTGGAAACGGCTCCTGCTCTCCACGTCGCCGCTGATTTCCATTGGAAGTAAGTTCCTGCGCTCCCATTCCGTCATACTGGAGCCCTCATCCACACTGGGTAGAAGAATCTCCACTCATTTCTTTTCCCCTTGATGCTTAGAGCGCAAACTCGTCCGCGACCCTGCAATCGAGCTGCAGCTCGGCCTGGTTGTGCGCGTCGGCTCGCGTGCATTTGTTATCATCGAGGGCGAAGGTGAAAGAGTGGCGTCGTACCTCGATATGATCAAGGTACGCACATCCGGGCCGTCTGGGTGGAATTGGGGTCTTCTGCAGGTATCAGCAGTTGGAGAGCGATGTTTTGCCGGTGGCTCACATTCACGGAAATCGCAGACCCTAGCCCCGGAAAAACTGGAAGAAGAGACGCAACTCGACCCGCGGGACAATGGATGGGCAAAACTGCTCGTCAAGAACGATGGTAATGAGCAACGTCAACCAGTGACCGACATGATTATAGGCGAGGACAAGTTCATCGACCGGTAATGTGTCCGAGTATCCTTCTCATTCGGCTTTTCATTCGGTTGTGGAACTTACTCTTTCAAGGATTTTAGAATAAAAGAACTCAACGTCTACGGCATCTACGCCAAGTACTTGAAGAAGCTGGCGGACAAGCACGCCATCATATAAGGTGTCGACGGCAGGAGCTTATCACAACATGAACACATCCTAAATTTAGAATCACACCACACGTTCTTGGCATCAACGCTGGACTTCAAGCAGCAGCAGGATGCATCAAAAGAACTTCGATAACTAGTCGCTCAACCCGCCCCAAAATGGCGTGTCATTCGAAGAAAAACGGCGTATATAATGACTGTTCCCACTGTTGTGTGAAAGGCATAGAACGGTTTCGATATTATCTTTCTCGTTTCGTCTCGTACGGTGTCTGCATGTGAAGTGGCAGTTCTGTATCCCAAAGAGCACCAGAGCTACTGTAGTAATGAAAGTCACGCAGTCCGTACTTGGAACTTTCCACTTGTCCAGCCGTCAAGTTATTCGCAGGATGTCGGCCACATCAATGTGCTCTGACAGGTGGCGCAGCCCATTAGCTCACGCGATCTCTCACAGCGGACAACTTTCATCTAATGCAAATCAAAACCAAATCATGACCCATTCAAGATGATAGATACACAATTCTCCTGTACCTTGCTTGTACCATTCCATGACGCCGCTACACATCACGTTCCCTGCCAAAATCCCTACTAGCCCAACCCATTTGAATAGCCCAACCTAATCTGTCTCGTCATAAGTGTTATCCACGGCCCCAACCATCAACTTGACCAACCACATTCCCGGGGTCAGGCTAACACCCTTCTTCGCCATCTCCTGCTGCTCGAGCTCAAAGTAAGACGTGCAATCAATCATCTTGCCCACAACGGGGTCGTTATCCAACGCCGCCAAGAACTTTTGCGCGCCGGCGTCTTTACCGACTTGCGCAAACTGGAACGCGACAGCGGTGGGTCCATAGCGGGTCGACGCGAGGGCCTGTTTAGCGCCGCTAATGACGGTGTTGATCTGGGAACGGGGTTCGCCGACCGGTTCGCCGTCGGTGATGACGACAACGAGGATGGGTTTAGGGAGGGAGTTATTGCGGGCGGGACCCACGATGATGGGTTGGATGACTTTGGCGTCGAGTTTGGTGCCGAGGGGGGTGGTGCCCATGTAGTTGACGGAACGGACTAGTTTGGAGGCTTCGGCTTCGGTGCGGATGTTGTTGCCTTGCTGGTCGTTGTTCATGAAGCGGACGCTCTGTTGAAGAATGGGAGGGTTAGCATGCGTCTACGACGCTCAGGAGTATCTCAACGGGAATTATAACTTACGATGCCATCTTGATCAAACAATGATGAGATCTCGGCGACTTTCGAAACGATAAGATTCAAGTCTTCCACGCGCTCTCCGCCTTCCGCGGCAATCATGGATCCAGAATCGTCGGCGTAAATGACAATGTCATACAGCGCCAATGATGCAAGGTCGTACGCGAGTTCCGGCGTCTGGAGCTTCCACTGAGCGGTGAGGTAATCAAAGTCCACCGAGCGGGAGACCCTGTCTGCGATTTGTTGAACCGTTTGTGGGGGATAGAAGTTGCCCAATTGATTGCTTTGAACGATGAAGTTCAGCTTGTTCAGAATAACTGGGAAGGCACGTTGAGCGGCCTGTGGATGCGGGGGATTCCGTGAGACGCCCATCTCTCCGCCCTGTTGCGGAGGAGCGCCGTATTGTCCTTGAGGAGGTGCTCCGCCGTACTGCCCTTGAGGAGGTGCTCCGTATTGACCCTGGGGGGCTCCGCCGTACTGCCCTTGAGGAGGTGCTCCGTATTGACCTTGAGGGGGTGCTCCACCGTACGGATTGAGCTGAGGCGGTCCACCAAACTGGCCCTGAGGAGGTGCTCCACCATATGGTCCTTGAGGAGGTGCGCCACCATATTGCCCTTGCGGTGGCGGGACGTAAAAGCCGCCGGGACCGCCTGGCGGTGCGAACCCTCCGGGACCTTGTTGCGGCGCTCCATACTGACCATGACCTCCAGCGGGAGGAGGTGCGAAGCCACCAGGTGGTCCACTAGGCGGTGCTGATGCGGGAGGTTGACCACCGTAAGCACCACCATACGCGCCTTGCGGAGGAGGTTGTTGTGGGTTGTAGGGCTGTTGACCTGGGGGAGCTTGGCCGTAGGCACCAGGAGGCGGGCCACCTGGGGTTCCATACTGCTGTTGCTGCTGCTGTCCGTACGCACCAGGAGGGGCCCCACCAGGAGGAGCACCACCCGCGGCTAGTTTGCTTGCGAGACCCATGATGTGTGTTAACAGCTGTTGCTTTGGAATTTTGAGGGAACGGGTTCCAGATGGAGTGTGACGAGGTGTGATAAGTAGTTGTGATCGTGAAGATGAGAGCCTGTTTCGAGTGGTGCGGCTGTAAAACCTAAATCAAAACCAGTATGAGCATCTACTACCAATAGCTACTGGTAGTGGAGCCACCGAGAGGAGTGCTTACCGATGGTAGCTATGCGTTTGTGTGGGAGTTGCCTGAGTCTGGAGGGTGGAGGGGCGGGTGGTGGGTGCCTTTTGAGCAAGCGGGACACCTGGGGAGGAAGCCTCGCCGCCCCCAGGCAGGCAGTGCACGCGTGACTCATCATCACTTTATGACTGGACGGACGGCCACAGTGCCAAGTGTGCGTGCGACAAGGCGGTGCTGAGGGTGGGGAGCAAAACGCACTTGGCACCCATCACCAGTGCCACACCCGCTTGAGTCTTGACAACCCGCTGCAAGGGCTCCACCTCCACACCATGTCAAGCAAAGGGAGAGTGCTTCCGGAAGGGGATGAAGAATCTTTTGGGGTTCGGCATGAGCGAAAAGCTTTGGGTGCATGGAGACTTCAGGAAAAGTTCACAGGACTGCGATGCGGGGTCGCCGACGCATCGACCGTCAGACTGCTTGCCCGGGGACAATCCTCAAGTCACTTGACAGTCGCTCTACTCGTGGACGAACATGAGCATGAGCACATGCAGACCATCGGTGTCGGGACAACATTTCGTGAAGTGGAAGCTGTGGAAGTCCCCTCTCCTTGGACAGTGTGGAAGGGCCATTTCGAAGACGGTTGATGAAGAGACAGACTCACTGTGCGAGGGCGGATGCGTACTTCTTTTGATTAGCGGTGCCTAATGGCGGACGATCAGACTTGTTGTTTCTGAGTTGAAGAGTCTAACCAAAACGCGGCAGTGGGCGGCGGGTTTGCGAGTTCCCGTCTCTCCTCCTTCGCATGTGCTAACGCGTCAACCCGCTTGGTCACGGGAAAGGAACAGTTCGAGTTCAACCGGGCTCAGCCAACGGCCATTTGGGAAGAAACTCGCCCGTCGCACATGCACATACAGTAGGAAGGTCCTTCCGTAGATAAATAGAGCGTAATAGAGTAACGTGCGGGTAGTGAGGGCGGCTCTTATAGTTCATTACAGCGGGTGTCGATGCACAGGATTGCACCGCTTTCTCGCACGCGAGCTCAGGCTCTTTCACTCCGACAAAGCGGTCCGTCTTTCTTTACCTCCAGAGCATATATTCGCGCAAGTGGTGAAATGTCGTCCGTCCGGTTGGCTTCGGCCAAGAGGATAGATCTTGTCCGTTCGCATTTGTCAGGGTCCAGTAGGTTATTCAGTACGACCGCTGCAGGTGTGTTTCCACTTCCCGTTGCGCCGCGTTTTCTCACCACTGAAACGAACCATTTGGCAACTCATATATGACTTTGCAGTACTCAGTGATTCTGACCCAGAGCGGGTCTGTATTGGAGATGTCTGCATCAATATCACTCCCGCACGCCAACCCCAGTATGTTCCGATTGAGGCTCTGTTGTCTATGGACCGGCAGGATAATCTAGAACATCTCCAATGGATGATGAGGAAAGATCTTCTTGGTCAGGACATGTTCTTGATTGGGTAGGTACAGCCATCCGTTTCGAACGCATTGAGTCGTTTTTGAACGTACTCATTCAATCATCCTGTCAACAGTCCTCCAGGTCCATTGAAGCGGCATCTGGCCTTGACCTACCTCCACCTGACCGATAGAGAGCACGAATACGTCGCCCTGCATCGCGACACATCCGCAGAGTCAGACCTGAAGCAGCGACGAGAGATCGTCCGAGAGTCAGGGGCAATAGGTCTCACCGCACAATGGGTAGATGGAGTGGCAGTCAAAGCCGCGATAGAAGGCCGCGTGCTGGTCATTGAGGGCATCGAAAAGGCGGAACGGAACGTATTGCCTGTGTTGAACAATCTGCTGGAGAACCGAGAGATGTCCCTCGAGGATGGCCGACACATCGTGCACCCTTCGCGCTACGACGCGCTCCTCAAAGACCATTCGAAAGAGGAACTAGATTCCTGGCGATTGGTGCGGGCGAGCGAACACTTCAGGGTCATTGCTTTGGGCGTACCGGTACCTCCTTATCCAGGAAACCCGCTGGACCCGCCTTTCCGAAGTCGGTTCCAGGTTCGTTATGTCGAATCGCCTTACGATGGGTCAGAGGGTCGGTCGCATGTTGTCGGGGCAGCGGAGCCACCTGCAGATTTGGCAGCCATCGGTGAACTACTGGCCAAACTGCGAGATGTGATACGGAGCATAAAGTACACGCACGAGATACAGGATCAGGTGACGATTTCGAGCGGAGATGGTCTGGATTCTAGACTACTGCCCCACTTTCCGCAAACTGCGGTGGGCGGCATTAGTGATCTCCTCACTGTGTTCCCTGATGAAGCAAAAGCCGGTGCATTCATCCTGCCTCGCTTCTGGCCAGCCGCTTGGATCGGAAATGCGTTGAACAATGAACAGACGCAATCGTTCCAGTCCCTGGCCAAGCAGCTTGGGCTCAACCTCGAGTTGCAGCTAACCAAGAACGCCCAGCAGCTGTCAGAGTACGAACTGAGCGACGTATCTAGCGGGTCAGCGCGGTTCCTTTCTTCCAACGGGTCCGTCATCGTCCCGATCGAGATGGGCGCAACGCAGCCCGTGCCGCTGTCATCCAACAGCATCGGAAGCTATGGCGGGACGTTCGTCCACACGCCGCGATACAGGGATGTCATCTCTCGGATCGCGCAAGCCCATGCTTTAGGAGCAGACATGTGTCTCGTAGGCCCGAAAGGCAGCGGCAAGACCACTGCCATCATGCGCTTTGCGGCACTGTTTGGATTCGAAACCGAGACGCTGCACATGTACCGCGACATGACAGCGAGGGACGTGCTGCAACGGCGCGGCACACGCAGCGACGGCAGCACGTTCTGGGAAAACTCGGGCCTAGTGCGCGCGGCGCTAGAGGGAAAGATTGCAGTGCTCGATGGCTTGCATTGGGTACGTGCCGGCACTATCGCGGCTCTGCAGCGTCTCGTGCAGGATAGGGAAGCGTTCTTGCCTGACGGTACCATCTTGACGAGCGCGGAGAACTTTGGATTTCTTAAAGAGCGCATGGGCCAGTCGACTGAGCAGCTCAATGCGGCTGGAGTCTTCAGCATCCACCCCGCTTTCCGGATCATCGCCACGTCCAGCGTCGTTTTGCATCACAAGGCGCAGAAGCAGGATCTCGCCTGGCTGACCGAGGAGATTGGCGCCATGTTCCAGTTCATCGAAGTGGGCTCCATGACGCTTGCTGAGGAAGCCGCTCTTTTGCAGACATTGACGGGATGCCCGCAAGGACCGCTGAAGCAGCTGCTGAACTTTGCAGCCAAGTTCCGGCAACTGGCCGAGGGCGGGGGCTCGGGGCACGAAACCGTGCTTGCGAAATCTGCTTCCTTGTCCACTCGACAGCTACTCCGGATCTGTCGCCGGGTAGCCAAACACCCCGACGAAAGCCTCTACACCGCTATTCACCGCACCTGTCTCAGCCCGTTCCTCCCGCAACTGGCGCGCCAAGCTTTGGAAGACGTTCTGATCGAATGTGGGATTTCACCCGTCAAACAGCCCACGATCCACAGCATCACCACCTCTCTATCCACTGTGAGTTTCGGCGACGTTCATGTACCCAGATATACTGTGCGCGCCGACGACGCCGAGGCACGAGCCCTCATCCCGCAAACAACAGCAGGTGGGCCAGGGTTCTTCGACAATGAGGTGCACACGCGAATCATGAGAGAGATCGCGATCGACTTTTCCCTCGGCGAGCACCTGCTGCTCATCGGAAACCAAGGCGTGGGCAAGAACCGCCTTACGGACCGCTTCCTGGAGTTGATAGGCCGGCCTCGTGAATACGTCCAGCTGCATCGAGACACCACCGTGCAATCGCTGACTGTGCAGCCCTTTGTCGAGGATGGGGTGATCATCTACAAGGACAGTCCGTTGGTTCGGGCAGCCAGGAAAGGTCGCGTTCTCATCGTCGACGAGGCTGACAAAGCGCCCGTGTACATCACCAGCATCCTAAAAAGCCTAGCAGAAACCGGCGAGATGCCCTTAGCTGACGGCCGCCGCATCCGCCCCGCCCCACTCGACCCCACCTCCATCGACCCCACGCGTGACATCATCCTCCACCCCGAATTCCAGATTATCGTCCTCGCCAACCGCCCCGGCTACCCCTTCCTCGGCAACGACTTCTTCGGCGCCATCGGCGAAGTCTTCTCATGCCACGCGGTCGAGAACCCGGACGCCGCGTCCGAGCTACAACTCCTCCGCCAGTTCGCGCCGCACGTCGACCTCGAGACGCTCTCACAGCTCGTCGGCGCGTTTGGCGAGCTGCGACGCGCGTTCGACGATGGATTGGTCGCATACCCGTACTCATTGCGCGAGCTGATGAATTTGTTAAAGCATATGCAGCGGTTCCCGGATGAGCCGCTGGACCAGGTGTTGAGGAATGTGTTTGATTTTGATGTGCATCGGAAGGAATTTTTTGAGGTTCTGGTTGCGGCGTTGGAGAAGCATGGGTTGAATGTGCGCGCGGTGGGGATGAGGGCATTGAAGAGGGATGGAGAGGGTGGGGCGGAGAAGAAGTTGGAGATCAAGTGGGAGAAGGGGAAGAGTAAGGCGCCGCCAGAGGTATGCCTTCATGTGATTTCCCACCAAATCAAAATCATCCTTACACCCAGCTGATATAAATTCCCAATCATAGGCGTCTGGCCCGAAGCACGGAAAAGAGGATGACCAACCTCACGTCGGCGGAAACCAGTAAGTGCATCCAACACCCCGAAGAGCAGCATAACGGATTACCTCCCTGCCGCTAACACATAATTGCGTCCTTCCCAGATGGGCCGGTGGCTCAGGCGGCAGCGACACAGCCGGCATTGGCGGTCGGGCGGGCCCCTACCGCTTGCACAAAAAAGGGCAACCAATCGTGCGCCTCCCCGACGACGTCAAAAACGACGTTCCCGAGCACGTCAAAGAAGCCGCGCGCAAGATGGGGCGCGAGGCCCTCATGAAACGGTTGGAGGAAATCAAGATGTCGACGCATGAAGCGACGGTGTACAGGGATATTTACAATAATGTCCGCACGGAGATTAGGCAGTTGAGGGTTATTTTGGAGGGCGTGCAGGCGAGAGAGAAGGAGCGGACGTGGTTGCAGAATCAGACGGATGGGGAGCTGGATGAGGCGAAGATCGTGGAAGGTATATGTGATTGTGAACCCGTATTGGCCTTTTTTGGTGTCGCAGTGTGGCTCACGACTGCTTTCCTCATATTCAAGGTCTGACTGGGGAGACGGCCATATACAAGCGTCGCGGAGAGGAAACGCCCGAACACGGCGCGATACAGAAGAAACCCAAGCGCCTGAAGTTTGTCTTTGACGTCAGCGCCAGCATGTACAGTTACAATGAACACGACGGGCGATTGAACAGGAGTTTAGAGACTGCTCTTATGGTATGTGGTGTTCATCCCATGGAAGCTCTATGTTGGATGAACCTCTCTGACTGCTCTCATCACCCTTTCAGATCATGGAAAGCTTGCAGTCCCTGGGGGACAAATACGTGTACGATATTGTTGGTCATTCGGGTGATTCAGAATGCATCGTATTTGTACCGCCGGGACAGCCGCCAGCGGACGAGATGGAACGCTTGCGGGTCTTGCAATCCATGTCTGCGCATTCCCAATGTAAGACAAATCACGCGCCTTCCTGCATATCATTCCAAGCCGCAACTCAAATTCTTCTCATCCCTACAGATTGCTTTTCTGGAGACACGACGCTTAAGGCAACCGAACGGGCCGTGAAAGACATAGTCAAAGACGACGCGGACGACTACTTCACCCTCGTCATGTCTGACGCCAATTTACGGCGATACGGCATCCAGCCCGCGGCGCTGGCGAAGATCGTTGAATCGGACCCGAAAGTCAATGCCGCTGTGCTGTTCATTGGAAGTCTGGGCGAGGAGGCCAAGATGTAAGATGCTGTATCGTGTGGAGCTTCGCATTGGATGATGGCTGTTGACTTTCTTCTCTGTACATCTGCGATTTTAGTCTTACACGCAATATGCCTCCCGGCAAAGCCTTTGTGGCGCTCAACACTAGCGACATTCCGAAGATCCTCAAGGAGATTTTCACTGCTATTGCGTAAATCATTGGACCTTGTCCTCGTCGCTGCCTCATCAGTATAGATGTGTATGTAATCTAGGTGTTAGATGAACTTCCCGAGATGTTATATATAAGTACTCCCTTCATTTGATTAGATGCTAGCTTTTGCATTGGATGTGAACGGGTGCTGAGCCTCCGATATGACTTTGCCTCAATCAACATGAGGACTGGTTATACAGGAAAGGCACTACGTACATTGATATAACTGCTCCCAGAATGTGTGCGTGCCGCCGCATTATTCGGCGTCCTGCCTTCTTTGCCTTCGGCCAGGAAAACCGATGATTTGGTCAAGGTGCTTTTCGGAGTTTCTCCATATTCAACGTCGAAAATGTCAATCAATCGCTCGCTTCTATAAAACAGGAGGCTAACTGCAGCGAAAAGCACATCTTTCAGGACATGGATCATATTCTCCCATGAACACGGTGAAGAAAAGAATCAATGAAGCCGACTCTTCTTTAAAAGACATAGCGAAGAGATATGGTGATAGTCATTCTGTTGCAAATAGGCGTCGTCGTCTATACTGCATGGACAGCATAGGTGGCAGTTGCAAGCGTTTGATTCAAAGGAACGACAACTTCCTTCTGCTCGACTGCCAACAAGGAAGGACCAAAGGTTTCTACGCCGGCGTTTTACAGCGGCGGCGTGGACATGATACCCAGTGGGAATTGCACCTACTGGGACACGGCGTGCGAGTGGCGTTTTATGGCTGAGCACATCGGCAACCTCCTGAGGAAATGTCCTTGAGCAAGCGAGGAATTGAGGACCACTCTGTAGTCGTTGGGCTCAGAGATCAAACTTGCTCTTATTGGGCCTGTTTCAGAGAACTTACTAGATAAGCTACCACAATGGCGGTGTCGAGCCTGGCCTATGTAGCCGGCAGTGGTTAAAACTCATCTCTGCTTCACACCCGCTGATCATGTGACTTCGGCCGAGTTTTAATAGGTGCGCGTCGCCGGGCTCATAGCACACAAACCGAAGGCATCCGACGTTCAATCTTCCCTTCCGTCATCCATATACCGATTTCAACATGGGTAAGTACGCAAGCACAGACCCCTCACGCACACACAGCACGCACGCACGAATTCGACGAAGACGAAGAAGCGAAAGAGTGGGGACGATTTGGGGTAGCGATGGATGGATGGACGGATGGATGGATGTTTGGGTGGGTCGGGCATGCGGAGGGAATGGGATGGCGAATCAGCGCATATCGAAAACGGAACCGGCACCGAGTGAACGACATCCAACGAGACGCAGGCATTCGGTTCGCCGCCACGCCATATAGGAGCAGCTCTATCAGATAACTGGAACGGAGTGGTGGGAAAATGATGCTTGGCGGACTGGGCATGCCCGTTACCGATTTGTGGGAGGATAGGTGGTCAGCTACTGGGAGGGACAGCGAGGGGTTATGGCGTGTCTGAGGGTGTTGGGCAAGGCTTCGGCCATCTTCCAGCCAGTGCGCTAGTCCGTAGCGAAACCTTTTCAGTTTGGCGATTTGGGACACCATTTCTCAAATGGAACGACCCCCTCTCTCCATATTCCAGGTATCAGCCGGGACAGCCGCCACAAGCGCGCGCACACTGGTGCCAAGAGGGCCCAGATCCGCAAGAAGAGAAAGTTCGAGCTCGGTCGTCAGGCTGCCAACACCAGGATCGGTGTGAAGCGTGTGCACGCCGTTCGTGTCCGTGGTGGAAACATCAAGTTCAGGGCTCTCCGTCTCGACACTGGTGAGTAGAGGAGAATAGATGGATGGCGAGTTGAGGCGAAGGTGGGCGACGGAAACTTGAAACCGACGACTGACATATGGTGACCCGTTCTCAGGAAACTTTGCGTGGGGTTCCGAGTCTTCCACCCGCAAGGCCCGTATTGTCCGTGTCGTGTACAACGCCTCCAACAACGAGCTTGTCCGTACCAACACTCTGGTGAAGGGTGCCATCATCGAAATTGACGCTGCTCCTTTCCGTCAATGGTACGAGGCTCACTACGCCCAGGCCATCGGTCGCAAGTCCCAGAAGCACAACAAGGACGAGACCGCTGAGGACCCTCTTACCAAGAAGCGTTCCAACCACGTCCAGCGTAAGGTTGACGCTCGCAAGGAGGGATCTAAGGTTGAGGCTGGTCTCGTTGAGCAGTTCGCTGCCGGTCGTGTTCTTGGTAAGTCGACCTTGCTATTCTATTATTCTGTGAGACTTATTTTCTCACATACATCGCTTTTCACAGCTCGCATTGCTTCCCGCCCTGGACAATCCGGCCGTTGCGACGGTTACATTCTTGAGGGCAAGGAGCTCGACTTCTACCAGCGCAGGTTGAAGGCTAGGAAGGCGTAAGCTTTTGTATCATAACTAAATTCATGCGGTCAATGTCCAACTACGAAGAGGAATGGAGCTGTGCTGTTGGCTTGAATGCAAGTGTGGGGATTCGAGAGGGCATGCGGGGAATTTTGATGAAACAATTGGACGCACCGGCTTTCTACATGGACCTGCGTTCCTAGGTAGCTCACGTGAACTGCTGGCCAACGATGTTTGCTTCACGTCCATTGAGCATGAGGACAGAGTGAACGACTGAAAATGTAGGAATCGAGATTGTCAGACACAGGAGGGCAATGGAAAGGTAAAGTACAATGTATGGGCAACGAAAAAAGGTATCTGATGATGGACAGAATGAAGGCGGCACGAAATGCTACAGCGAACGAGCTCGCCGTCTCCATCTCCCAACCCATCCCAACCTCTCACAAATCCTTCCTGAACGGTCCCGGGTTCTCCACAACCAAACCCGCCGTACCATTTATGGACGTCGGGTCGGCAGCGTGAACGACACCGTATCCTCCATACTTGACCAAGAAAGGCCTGATGACCTGGCGATAGACCGCGAGGGAGCCACTGCGGGCGTACAACCAGTGTAGCGCAAGCATTTTGGCGAGGTAGTAGTAGCGGGTGTACTTGTCGAATTTGTGGGATTGCGTGTCGAGGAGGGTGAAACCGCCAAAGACCGACCCTATAATTATAGAGTAGCGATTGCAAATGGTGAGCGGATTGTCCATAGGTAATTACAGCAGGAATGCCACCAGTGAGAAGTCAGAGATTTGAAATACGCACAGTAGGTCAACCACCGCTCGTCATCATCCGGCTCGGGCCTCTCCACCGCCTTCAAGCTCTGATATGCCGGATACAGCACGCCCACCAGGTTCGTCAACAGCAATGGTTCCCTCTTCATCAGTCTCCTCACAAAAGCCAGCGCCACAACTCCAACGAGCGCAACAACCGACATAGGGGGCACGCCGAGGTTCTTCCACAGAGCCACGAGCCAGGGGTTCGAGTGAGCGCGGGTCTCGGTGCCATGTACCAACGGCAGCAAGCGAGCGCGCAAGATAGCCACGAGCGTCTTGATGAAGCGATGCTTGTCGTCGCCGCGGTTGAGGAGGGACATCAGAAGCGAGGTGGCGGGGAGAGCGTTGTGTGGGTCTGACGGCGGGTAGGTGGTGGAGGTGCTCACAGTGATGTGGCGGTTGGTGAGGGCGTCTGCGGCAACGCCGAGGATGGAGGCGGCTTTGGAGGACGGTTTGGAGGCGACGGGAGGGGGGACGGTCACACCGCCGAGGGAGGAGGAGGAGGAAGCATGGTTGAGCGTTGTGGTTTCGCTGTCGGCGGCGGCCGGGGCATTGGGGTCGGTGTCTGTCATATCGGCTCTGAGATGGAGATCACGGTTAAACAAGTCCACGCGTTGAGTGAATATGGGATGCCTCTGCATTCCAGACCCTGCGATAGTGGGTTTCTCAGGGTATTCGAACTGTTCCGAGGCGCTGCGGTCTTTTGCGCTGTCGTGGGAAAGAGATCTGAACAACAGAGAAAGGTAAAGTGAGACGGCCGTTCCGAAGAACCGAAATAAAGGGCCCGCCCGGTCCACCTCCAGAGAAGCACGCCGACTAGCCCTGTGTCTACCCTACAAGTAGCTCACTGACCTACCTTAGCACGGTCCTCAGATAGAGCGGCGATGGGTGCTGTTGCCGCGGCAATGTCGCTCTGCTGTTGAGGGCGGTTCAAGGAAAAGGGAAAGCGAGTCTCGTGGTCGAAGTCGAGAGACCGCTGTTCCACGGCGGCGCGTGTTTTTTTGCCTGATTGGGCTTTCTGACTTCACGCGAGTTAGACCTCTGGCGAGGAACTCGCATCTTTCACGTTGGTCTCACCGACCCAAAGCTGAAATACCAGTCACTACGCTACTGCACTAACATCAATATCGGGGCCAAAGGAACAGTGCGGTGTCTGCATCCGGTGGAGGTGACTGTAAGAATCGGAACGTAAACGAAGTGGATGGCAGACCAGACGCAAGCAGCGGAAGGATGATCTCGCATAGGATTTGGCAACAGCTTGCGCTCCTAGGCCGCCGACCTTTCCGTTCTTGAATACATATCCATCAATGGCGAAGGTGTCTGCGGCACGGCGAACCTAGTCGTGGCAATGTAGATCCGAAGAGTCGCGCTAACGTCCGTCGGCGCAGTTGGCCGACGGCGGATCTTGTTTCTCTGTCAAATCGCATCAAGGGATGGATATCATTACGGCGGGGAAAAAAATGCATTTCCTTGTGGATGAACGCAGTTTTGAGTAAGCGAGTTCCGATTTCGACCTAGCCGAGTTTAGTGGAACCAGGTCATCAACCGCACCACCCCTCTACAAACCTATCTGGACATGGGCATGCAGCGGGAGTCCATTGACTCCTCTCGGTCAACGGAAGAGACGAGCAGATCTTGACGAGGAGCATCAGGATGTACAGCGTAGAGGCGAAATGTGGGTGAGCAAACGCGGGCAGCATTTAGGATTGTGAAGCCGTCAAAGTAATCGGTGGGATGCTGCTGCGTTCGTGTTCATCACCATTGGGAAAGTATGAGAGCCTGTCCTTATCTAGTGATGTTACATTGCTACCTACCACCTCGTCGCTCAAGGTTCTTGGGCACTGTTTCAAGGAAATTCCGGGAGGCTGCACAAACGGAGAAAGCCCTACTCTTGTTGCTCACATTTCACCAAACTCCTCGGGCGTTCATTTCTGTGCATGAACTTCCAGGGCTCGTGTAGGAGGGGAGATGCATTACATGAGCTGAAGAAAGTCTACATGAGTACTGTCCTGCCTCCGGCAGTGCAATCGACAACAACGCCCCACTTCCAGTTGCTTCTGTGGCACACCAAGCATCCATTGCACAATCTGTGGGGTTCGCTTCTCAAGTCAGCGTGCCTGATGAGCAGACCGGTTCTGGAATGGTGCTGTCAGAGGCCTCAGAGGCTCGCACGTCGACTTCACATGATGCGCAAGCCTCGCCTTGGGTGTTCGGCATTGTTGTAGTACTTGTTGTCACCCAGACTTCGGCTCCAAATTGCGACATTTTACCGAGCACCGATATCGGTCTTTTGCGGACGACGACCGAGAACCCATTTTTGACTTGCGCTTTATCGGCAACCTGCTCCGGCAGTCATCATTTTCACGTGAGATGACAATCCTGGCCATGAATTTGCTCCAAGGGAAACAGGCCTTGCTGACGGATGTGGCGCAGCTTGGCACAAGTCACTTTTTTCACTGTCATTCCATCTCGCACCCCCTTCAAGCAGATAGAACAGTCATATGTACATATGAGAAGCCTCAACTCTGCAACTGAAACTAACACAGATTAGGACTTCCCGTTGTGGGTATGTCGAATCGCCCCGATATCTCCCGGTGCCTTTCAACATTACAAGCACATCCCCTGCTGCATTTAGGAAGTGTGTGTATACCACGTCGCTTCGCCCCAATATCACAAAAGATCGTCAATACCCTCATTGGGAGGGAGCTCATTCGATCGAGCAGGGTTGGTGATAGTTGAAGAAGCAATGCAACTTGAGCGATATCTTCGGCGTGTGAGTACCGCACGTGAAAGTCTGGTCGAGCGACAGTTTCGAATAGACAGAACGCATAATTAGAATCAGACCTAGTCGCCCTGTCTACTTCGTCCACCGATACGATTACCAAAGTCATTCCGGCGGACCTCTCTTGGCCGAATGTGGACTATGTGACCATCTCCGAGACATGACTGCCACGAACGCGACGGAGAACATGGCCACAGAATTGAAGAAAACAATCCGTCGACGGGCTCAGCAATCCCGTCGTCTCCGAGCTTACCGCCGTTGATGAGGCGCTATAGCCGGTTAGGAATCTTCAAGAGGCCGGGGCATCGCAGCTCCTGAGTCCTGACGGTGGGCATCCTAACATGGTTGGTGGGTGGGTGGGCGGGGGAGGCCGTCGAAGCTGTCAATATACGTACTACGTGTTCATGTTGTCACGATCAGCCTTCTGTCTGTGAGATCTGAGCTTGGATCCACAGCCCGATGATTCGGTATATGGCTGGTTGGTGTGCTAAATTAGGCAATCCTTGTGAAGTCATTTAGTCAGTTGACCTCGGTGTAGGCTGTGAGATGATCGGCGGCTTGGGTCCCAATTTACGCTCACAGGGCTTGGCTATTGCTACTAAATCTAGCCAAGATCACACGCACGCCAGTTTTGGCATATGGCGGCGCTCCGAAATGCGGCTAAGGCGGCCACGGACGGGTGGATTTGCCTCCAAAGCATGACCGTTAGTGACATAGGCGCTCCACCGCGCAAATTGCCTCATGTCCTGCCCGTCGTCCCCAACCTTGCCTTCGACGCTTTTCGCATAAAAACAAGCCGTGAGAACTGCATCCCACCTACCGCACCTCGATTCAAAAGCCAAACCCATACCAGCCTCTCATCAAAACTCTTTCCGCACAAACCTTCTCGAAGCTTACTTTCAACCAACAAACATGACCTTCGCACCAGTCACCACCGTCGTTCCCGAGCAAACGCTACTCACTGTGGCCAACAACACAGCCCTCCGAAAAGCCTCGGTGCACACCACTCACATCGGCAGCAAACAAACCCCAACGGCCGCAACGAGGGTGCAACCCGCTCCGGGCGCTGGAGCTAGCACAAGGAGCCTTACAATGCACATGTACCAACATCACCAAGTCGAGCACGCCGACGAATGCTAGATTCATCTTTTTCGTCACCACGACTCGAATACGAGTGATATCGGCATTTTGTAGAATACTCTTTTGCTCTCCTGTCTTTTTCACCTTCAACCATAGGGTTTTTGGAACTTTTTACCATCACGCAGTTTTTGTCTCTTTTAATTCCCCCGTCCCCAATTCCCCCCGCGACTACTTTCTCCTTCTCGGACGTAGGTTCTTCGGTTAGACATTCCTCATAGATGGCATCTTCATACATAGATCGTTCCGCCTTCTGCGGCGTACGTTACGTATCGCAAATATCGCAATACAATAGTTTCATAAAACACATACTGTACAGTACACGTTTGAGTGAAAGGAAGGCCTTGTTGTTCTTTGCGGGCGGCTGCGCACAAGGCTGCGCAGCCGGTTTGAGCCGGAAGTTGGAAGTGATCGCCCCGCAAAGATCCGTCGCAATGGAGTGGCAACAACTGTCAAAAACCGGCCACATCTCCTGGCACAATGCACTTTAACATTGCAGCGAGGTCTGCCACGCAGCCATGAGAGCAATGTGCTTGCAGCTTTCATCCGGATGCGCATGGTCGGACGTTGTGAAGGAAAGCTCTCGGAGTTCGAGTCGAGGGAGCTGATATATGTACGTGCTGTGTACTGTATTCCATCGCACGCCTTCAAGGGAAAGGAGGCCGACCCGCCCACCGACTTCCAGAAAGGGCAAGTGTGACAACGTTGCATGAGATGCAGCTGGGCGGGAACAGTTTATGACGTTGATGGACAGTGACGGTTTTTCTCCGCAAGTGCATCACTTCTATTCAATTATCTCGTCCGTCGTTACTTTGACTATGTATGTATGATGTACTGTACAGTACACATGCACGGGATTAGACCTGATATATGATATGCAAGGAGGTGTGCGAGACGACGTTCTCGCCTCGACACAAATCAATCGAGACCCCACGGTTTGAAATCCTCTGAATGAAAAACGTGCGCCACTATGACGGTGGCTGTGCACTCAATGATGAAAAATCGCGGATGAACGCACAAGTTATAACTGTCAGACAGACCCTGGCTTGCTTGAGAGGAATCGGGGATCTAAAGAAACCGCTTGCCGATAGAAGCAGTAGCTTGGACGCTGTTCATAGCCAACGGGGTGTTGTACATTGGGGTAGACCAGAAGGCAACGGCGAGGAATCCTTTCGTGCCTTCGTTTGGTAGCTTGTGTTCCGTCTTCATTCAGTTATCCCGTTATTTTGTGTGAAGTCCGCTAAGCTCACTTCCGCTGGACGTACGGAATGGGTCTCAAAAGAAATACTACGGCTGAAGGCGGGTCGTCTTCTCCGGCTGTCTCGAGGCCTCGACCTTCACGCTCGTGTACTCAGTCCACCACGCCAGCGCCGGTGAGAAGGGCAACTCGTCAAAGCTCCGCCGCGCAGGTCAAGGTTGAAGTTGTTACGTCCGTAGCCGCGGTCACAGACGACGAGCAGATGGAAGAGGTACTGTTGGTCATTCGAAAGTTGCTTCTGTCCCTTCTCGTCTGAACCTCACGCTCATACCATCTAACGCTCCGCAGACAAACTCCGACACTGAGAACGCAGCATCGAACAAACGCCGACGAATCTCTCGCTCTATCGGTTCCACGGGCCCCAGAACTCCAAGACTGTCCGCGAGGGTCGCCAATGTAATCGTCAGCGACGAGTTGCCGGATGAAAGCTCAACTGATGCGATTACGACTCGCGGAAAACGGACCCCACCGATGGAAGTCGTCGCGGAAATTCCTCGACGATTGACTCGAAGTCGAAGCTCGCTAGGAAACATCAAGTCCGACATGCTACAGGTGCTTGGCGCGGGCAAGGCCCCCACGTCCGACGAGGACGCTCAGAGTGAGATCGCATCGGTTGCGGCCGTCAGATCAGCGCCCCGACGACCCACTGGTCGTGCCGTTGTGCCCGACATCAAGGGCAAGGGCAAAGCGCGAGCTGTACCTGTGCAAAACGAGGCTGACGAGTCGGAGTCCGAGTTTGCCACTGACAATGAGAGTTCCTCAGCGATAGTAGATGGCAACGCCAGCGAAGCCGATTCCGTCCTGAGCTCCATCCAGTTGGGAGCGAGCTCTGACGATGACTTCCTAGAGGAGACGTCGATGCCCGGCCCATCGAAGGTAACCAAGACTTCACCATCGAAGTCTGCCAAAAAGGTCACAAAAGCGAAGGCTCCCGCCCAGCGAAAACGTGCATCTGTTGGACGCAAGTCTACCACAGCCGTTACGTCGAATGGAGCGAGTGCCTCCAGCTCAGCGACGCGAAAGCGGCGAGCAAGCGCGGTAAGGACAGCGCCTATTATAATTTCCAGCGGTGACGATGCAAGCGACAGCGACTTCAAAGGAATGACCAGTAGCGATGAGTCGGCTTCGGACGCCGACGAAGTTGCATCCGCGGAGGACTCGGATGCGGCAGTCAGGACTGTTGTTACCACTCCTGCGTCAACACGCAGGCCGCAGCGTGGTGCCGCAGCAGCAGCTCGTCGGCAAGCGAAGGCTGATGCAAGGAAGCAACAGATCTATGAATACCACCCAGAACTCTTGACAGTGTGGGACCAATTGGAGAAAGAGATGGAGGTCATTGAGCCCGAGCAAGCCGAGCAGCCTGCCGATGTCAGAGTGAAGCTGCTGCCGTTCCAACAGGAGGGATTGTTCTGGATGAAGGAGCAAGAGGAGAGCCGTTTCTCGGGTGGTATCTTGGCAGATGAAATGGGTATGGGCAAGACGATACAAATGATCTCCCTACTAGTCTCTAAACGACAAAAGCCAAATTTGATCCTGACGCCTACAGTCGCTATCATGCAATGGCTTGCAGAACTTCGCGAGAGAACAACACCTGATTTGTTCAAAGTGATGTTGTTCCATGGCACCAATCGCCCAACAAAGAAAGAGGAATTGATGGAGTACGACATCGTGTTGTCTACGTACGCGATCGTCGAGCAGGCGTATCGGAAACAGCATTATGGAGCAAAGCGGAATGGTGTGAAAGTTCACGAGCCCTCGCTTCTGCATTCCGTCAAGTGGGCCCGAGTCATCCTGGATGAAGCGCACGCGATCAAGGATAGGTCGTGCTCAACCGCTCGAGCCGTCTTCAACTTGCAGCGAGAGAAGCAATGGTCGCTATCAGGAACGCCGCTGCAAAATCGTGTCGGAGAGCTGTATTCCCTTATTCGTTTCATGAACGCCGATCCATTCAGTTACTACTTCTGCAAGCGATGTCCCTGCAAGATGCAGACGTGGAGCTTTACGGACCGACGACATTGCGATGGGTGTGGGCATATCAGTCATTCACATTTCTGTTGGTGGAACGCTGAGATTCTGAAGCCGATTCAGCAGTTTGGAGGGCAGGGAGAGGGACTGGTGGCCTTCAAGAAGCTTGGAGCCTTGTTAGACCGAATCATGCTTCGTCGAACAAAATTAGAACGCACGGAGGAGCTCGGTCTCCCGCCACGTGTTGTAACGGTCCGCCGAGATGTGTTCAATGAAGCAGAAGAGGAGCTCTACGAGAGTCTATACTCCGAGTCTACGCGGACATTCTCAACATATGTACAAGCCGACACCGTTCTGAACAACTACGCCAGCATCTTCTCCCTACTTTCTCGGATGCGCCTGGCCGTCAACCACCCCGATCTCGTCACCACCCGCGTGGCCATTGCAGCGAGCACGGCCACAGAACGCATGGTCTGCGGTATCTGCAATGAGGAGGCCGAAGACCCCA
Source organism: Fimicolochytrium jonesii (assembly GCF_025526975.1). NCBI lineage: Eukaryota > Fungi > Chytridiomycota > Chytridiomycetes > Spizellomycetales > Powellomycetaceae > Fimicolochytrium > Fimicolochytrium jonesii. The sequence goes on from NW_026515681.1 coordinate 556,773, forward strand.
TCATGAGTAAATGCAAGCACACGTTCTGCAGAGAGGACGCTAGACAGTATATCCAGAGTGCGCCTGATCAGGATACTCCGACGTGCCCGGTATGCTACAAACCGATGACGATTGATTTGACTCAGCCGGAGGTCATACCGAAGAGTGGTGGAGAAACCGTCAAGAGTAGTATTGTCAACTACATCGACATGGCAAATTGGAGGAGTAGTTCCAAGATTGAAGGTACGAGATCTTATCTGCAACACCTGAGGACTTTGATTCTCGCACAAAGTACTAATCGCCCTCTATTACTCAGCTCTTGTAGAAGAGCTTACAGCGCTGCAACGGGAGGAGAGCACTGCCAAATCCATCGTCTTCTCTCAGTTCGTCGCCTTCTTGGATCTCATTCAATGGCGTCTTTCCCGCGCTGGATTCAATGTCGTCAAGCTCGACGGCCGAATGGGTCCGATGCAGAGAGATACCGTCATCAAGCAGTTCATGACCGACCCGAACGTGACTGTGTTCTTGGTGTCCTTGAAAGCTGGAGGTGTCGCGCTGAACCTCACGGAGGCTAGTCGGTAAGTCATGGGTTATTGGATTTGACATGCCTCCTATGGTTATTGGGATTCTAATTGTGGATATCAACAGGGTTTTCGTGATGGATCCGTGGTGGAACCCGGCGGTGGAAGATCAAGCGTTTGATCGCATCCATCGTCTAGGCCAATACAGACCCATTAAGATTACGCGGATGATCATCGAAAACTCGATCGAGTCGCGTATCCTCCAGCTTCAGGACAAGAAAAAGGCGCTGTTTCAATCTACGGTTGGCAAGGATATGGAGGCGCTTGCCAAATTGTCTGAGGAGGATCTGAAGTTCTTGTTTGTTTTGTGAGATAGCGTGGGCGGCGTTGAGGTGCTGCTCCTTTGGGATATTTGTTCCTCTTGGAGTAGGTTCACAATGACTCCGTCTTCATAGAAGCACCTTGTACATAGTTTTCTGTATATCAATTTTCGGCTTGGGTTAAGTTGCGATAAGCTCGTAGTGACAGTGTATTGACAGGATCGCGCGCTTTACTCAGCGAGCGGAGATCTAGAAACCCCCAATCCCTACGGACTACCCCGTGAGCTAGTCGAAATTCCTATCCCGCATCACACTTTGCCGTTCTTGCCGACGCCATAGCTTTCCTTGACGTCTTTCCCGTTGCGCCTGATCCATTCGTCCTTTGCGGCCTTTTCGTTCTTTTCGATTACTTGCTTCCGCAATTCTTTGAGAGACAGTGTAAGCCTATGCTTCAGAGAGGTCCGCCGCTGGGCAAATTCCTATACCATCCATAGTCAGCTCCGTCTTGGGTGCGCCTTGCGTATCTATGGTTTTCTGATTCCCCCATCGCTGGTCTCTCTCTGACACATCGTTGACGAAATCTGGGTCTATGAAAGCGCTCATGACGTTAGCGAAAGGGTGGATCCCAATACACACACACGTCAAATTACTGCTATACGTACCTGTATCCCAATCGTCGTCGTCCGATGGCTTGGCAGGTTTTTGTTCGGTTCCTGTAGCAGACTTCCACATGTTTTTTCGCTGTCGGGGCGGGGACAAGAGGTGAAAAGGACAGATTGACGTCTTTGTAAAGATTTTGGCCACTGAATGCGAGAGACATGATCACGATACGGGTGTCGGATGTTTTTGTTGCGGTGCTTGTTTCGAATAAGGTTAACGGTTTTGGTGACGACAACGCGCGAGCGTACTCCCGGACTGCGACCATGCCCTGGATCACATTTCGTCCGCAACTTTGCGATATCAGGACAGCAGCCGAAGGAAAGCCTCAAATAAAGCGACCCCATTTTACTTACGCACCGTTTTGCCAAAGTATTCGGGCACTATTGGATCTGCACAAAGTACTTCCCTACACTGGCCTCTATTATTGTCACGATGAACTCTCATACGCAGGGGTAAGTCCGACGATGCAATCGAAAGTTGAGGTTCACGCCCGAACTCAACATGCGCGGCCAAGAGGTCCGGCAGAGTTTTGTTGGATGGCTGTAGACATCGCGGCCAGATAGCTGTTTCGTTCGTCACTCTAATCCATGTACATTGCAATGTTAGTCGGCGGCCCCTTAACGCCTTTGGAAGCATGCCCGTGGCCTCCTTCATGCACCACCACGATGATTTTGGCAGCCCTGGCGACGACATCCACGAAGACAACCCTCACGAAATTACCAACATGAGTCATGTCGATTCGACCGTGAACTCCTTCATGCGTTCTGGACAACATGACGGTCATGGAAGGCGAGCCCACGGCGCAGGCCGGAGGGGCTTAACGCATAGTCCCTCCTTTGTTGCAGATAACGTAGCTATGAAACGGGGCGATTCCGAAGGAAATTTGATGTCTGGAGGAAAGGCGTCGAGAGATCCGAGGAATGGAGCGGGATTTGGGATCCGTGACCATAAAGAGGCCCTCGGTGGGACCCATGCCCGGAGTACCAGCGTTGATCTTCTAGCCAGGGCACCTGCTGGGACATCAAAAAAAGGAACATTTCGGCTGAAAGATACTTTTCGAAGAGGAGGTATGTGGAACTCGTAAGGCTGAGATGCGAAAACTGAGGCATGGAGCTGAGCATCACCGTTGTAGACTCCTTTGCTTCGATATTTAGAGGAAAGTCCACAGATTCACCGCTGGAGAGCGCTGGCACTACAGCCTCTGTCGATTCTGTTCACGAAAGCTCGAAGACGCCAAAGACGGCGGCCTCAATGGACCGACGGACTTCAATGGATCCTTCCGAAGCCGGGTCCGATAGTTCCCAGTTTGGTTCTATGCGCTGGGGGAGCACTTTGCTGAGGAAAGCCAGGAATGCGGTCAACCCAATCCATGAAAGTAACAACCAAATGAGGTCGCGAGTTGGTAAGGGGTGGAAGCTCGGAAGGGCCGTGTGAATTTTCACGCACATTAACAAACCCATCGCCGAAAGGGTCGAATGTTTCGCCGCAATCCATGACAATCGGTCGATCGAAAGGCAGCTTTGTGGAAACAGGTGGGGCGCTCCCGGATTCACCGTCGTTCCAAACCTTGGCGCTGAAAACACTCTGGCAATCTGTAGGTCAACCACCAAGCGCATCGGAGGGAAGCTCTCGGAGAGTACCTACTAGCGACACGGGTGACGAGGATGATGGTGAGCCGTGCAATTGCCCAAAAGAGATATGTTTCGCAATGCCTCATCGTTTCATGAAATGCAGAGTCGAGCGTATGCAGCATGGATGACCTCCAAATATGGATGTCAGCAACTTCACTCTATCTGCCCAAAACATATCAGCTTTTTGTGACGCATCGTGGGCAAACGGTGCATCTGCGTGTGCTCGCCAACAACACCGTTGGGGATGCTATACAAAGCATTTTGACGGATTTCATTGTTGCAACGAGTGGGTCATTTCCTGTGGAGCCCAATAGGCTGGGCTATCGTCTTTGCAAGCTGGATCGACAGTCTCCAGGTGTGCGGATATGGATGGAATCTGAAAGACTGCTGGGAACATACGATCTGTTACAAGGGGTATGATGGGCGAGAATCTGGCAAAATTAGCCCTGCATCAAAAGAAGGCTGACGGTCGTTCTGGCTAGGACGAAGTGCGGTTGATGCATGTCGCCGACAAGGAAACGGCGTTGATCTCGGTTCCACCATCTCCCACCCAACAATCACTCGAATATGGGTTTGACGTGACGGTGAGGGAGGCGGTCGCACAGCTCAAAGCTGCAAATCCAGGCGAACACTCGAAAGATGCAAAGTACGGCCTGTACTACCCGCGATTGGCATTATGGCTGGACGACGGTCGAACGCTCTTCTCTTATGATCTGACATCAGAGGTATGGGGAGGACCGCTCCTACTCAGTGGCTCTAAAAGATAACAATGATTGCTTATGTGTGGAAAACGTCAGAGGAACCACTTGGAATTCAGGGCGCTTGTGAACCAGTTTCTTCTGCGGATTTATCTCGTGGAGTTCAATCAGAAGATCGCTCTGAAAGTGCTACCAAATCTGCGAGCTGCTGGTGAGCTACGGTGATTACCCGTTGGTGATGTAGAGAAGGAACATCGCTGATCGTTGGACCTTCGTTAGATGTTATCGCAATGATCAAGTATCAGCTCAAAAACAGAAAGCTCGAGGTTGGGCATATTGGCGGTCGTTATGGAATCTACATTCCTTCCAAGTCGATTTGGATGAAGGAGTCGGATTCATTGGAGGCATATGAGACCATCAAAACGGTGCGTGTGCGTAGAGGCCTTTTTGATAGGTTGACATGGGCTGACTTAGGAGATCGATTATAGGAGGATGTAGAGTACAAACTACAATACGAACTCGTCCTGATCCAATGCGATCTCTCAGAACACCAACAGGTAGCTTTGAACTACACAGAACCACTGCGGATACATGTGGATGGCAAAACGACCGTGGAAACCCTGCTGGAAACTATCGGCCTTTACAATCCAGACAGCGCCGAAGAAGTATATTGCTTGTTTTCACCGGCCGGCGATAGGCTTAACGAGAAGGACCTGGTGTGGACGGGAATCAAGGACCTTGCTCCGGGTGATGCGCTGAAGTATCGCGCTGTCCCGAAGAAGGTCATCTTGTCGAACAACCTTGATTCGGACGTCAAGATCGATGTTGACCTCGATTATTTACGCCCCTTGGAGACAAAACTGCCATTCATATGTCGTAGATTTGGGATTGCACGGAAACATGTGCTGGGAATTCAAACAGCAGATGGCAAAGGTCCGTCGCTCCGTGTCTGCGTCCGCTGTACAGGAACTGAGATTGATGAGCTTCCTTTTCACAGAGTTGCAGACGGACAAATCACTCGAACAGCAGGGTGTAGCACCTGGGACAAAACTTGTGGTGAAACTGGACAACGCAACTCTGCGGAGTCCCAATGCTCCCAGTACACCATTGGCGACGACATCAGAGGACACGAACATATGGGAGGAGCCGGAAGAGAACAACTTACATATGATCAAAGACAACGACGGAACCATGGTTGTCGGATCCGCATCGCTGAACAAGCTGGTGGAGAAGCTGACTGACGAGCTCGGGGAAGGAACTGTAAAATGTAAGACTGGCGAATATGTGGGATGAGCTGCCAAAAACCTCGCTGACTAAGACCAATGCATTGCAGATCTGGACTACGTGAAAACCTTCCTCCTCACCTACCAATCTTTCACCACGGGATCCAAATTGAACCTCAAGCTGATGGAACGCTACCATGCGCCTCGATATCGCAAATCCACCTTCGCATCCTACGACCATTTCCGGCTGACGATCCAACTCCGCGTCTGCAACGTGCTATTGCAATGGGTCAAAAGGCATCCAAATGACTTCTTGTTGTCCGTAAATACGAAGGAATCCAAGCGGAAAGAGGTTTCTCCGTTGTGGTATGAGACTGCCGGGTTTGTGCAAGACGTGCTGGCGGTGGATCACCCGAATCTGGCCAAGCAGATCAGGAGGAATCTGGTGAAGATAGTAAGTTTCGAGGTCTTTCGACCACGGTGATGTGATCCGTCATTCACCCGTGTATCTTCGCGTAGAAAGACAATTCGCATCCAGCAATGGTCAAGCACCTCATTCTCAAGGTTTGTGGTTCCCTGTTGCTGCCGTTCTCGGCTGCCTGGACGTCATTCTCATCACGGGATTTTCTTTGATATTGACAGTCACCCATGAACACGGGCGACGTGGATCCCCGGAAGATGTCCGTCTTTTCCCATCAAGTAGAAGAGATTGCTCAACAGCTGACACTGATAGAGCACGCCTTCCTGGCTGACATCCTGGTCAGTTTGCGTGCCTTTCTCTCTGTGACAGGGGCTATCTCTTTAATGCACGAGATTTTGATGTTCCCATCAACAGCCATCAGAGCTTCTCAACCAAGCATGGAGTAAATCGGACGCAGCAACAAGAGCACCTAACATCACCGCTCTGACGAGGCGCTTCAATGCCGTGGCGTGTTGGACGGCCAAGGTAGGCTTTCAGCGTATCTTTCCTCCGGAATTGCGGTTTGAAGCTCATCCTCTCGCCAACCAGTCTGTTCTGGAGATGAAAACGCCGCGAGCGCGAGCAAAGCGAATGACGATCCTGATCGACGTCGCAACGGTAAGGAATACAAGACCGAACCAGGTGTTGATGGCGGCGGGCTTGATGCTTATCCTCTAACTCTCGTCTTCATTAGCATCTTCTCCAACTGAACAACTTCTCGACATTAATGGCCGTAATCGCCGGACTGAACAAGGCGGCGGTATCGCGGCTAAAACAGACGTTCAAGGAAGTTGGGGCCAAGAATCTAAAGGTTAGGGAAGAGAGTCAGAATCCTTATGGACGTGCAAAATGGCCGAAAGACTGATTTCATGGCCGGGGTCCATTTCAGAAACTAAACGATATGGAGAAGCTGATGACGGCGGAAGGCTCATATCGGAATTACCGCGGGCATATGAAGACTGTCTCAAGGCCGTGTATACCATATATGTAAGGGCATGATCATGATCAATGGGTCTTTCCAGTGTAGCCGCATCCGCTGACTTGGATGTCTCACGTTTATCAACCTCCCCGGAACCTCTTCTTGGACAACTCATACGCCGACAATAGTGGTGCGTTTGGATTGATTTTCAGCGCGATATGATGAAGCTTACTCTCTCTCTTTTCCAACATCTTTTTCGACCCCTCCACATTCGCAGGGGTGTATCTAATCGATTGTAAGCATCTGCAAGCCGTCCTCGCTCTCTCTATATCTGGAAACTCATCTGTTTTTCCAAATAGTGACATACATGGAGGACGGCAACCCCGACAACATCGAGCACAGGATCAATTTCACAAAGCGGCAAATGATCAGCGGGGTGATCAACGAGATCCTCAGTTTTCAACAAACGGGATATACGGACATCAAGCCAATGGAAGAGCTATATAATGTCATTGCCCGGCTGCCCGCGGCTACGGATGAATACGAGAAAATACTGTGGTCCGAGAGTAAGAAGAGGGAATAGAGCGGAATTGGGGGGCGGAAGGCAGGGCGGTAGGGCGGGGTCGAAGGGGACTACGAGCGCTACCGACCGCTACATATCGCGGATCGGTCGACCGCTATGCGGAACCTCCGTACATCCAGTGCCGCAGGAGCGAGGATTATACCCAGTCGTGATCTCATCCTCGCCCAGTCGGCCTGTGCTGAAGGCGGCCCTTTTCTATTCTGTGTCGGGAGGAAGGTTCTTCCTTGCATTTACGCCCTGGTCGACTATCTTGGGGCTTTGCGCTGCGCTACGGTCTGCAAGGTTGACATACGCTCTCGGTTCCGCGCCCTCGTAACTCTGCGTTTGTGTATCAAGTGGAAGAGAGAAGGTGTGGGAATTCTTAGCATATAATCATTGTACATAATCTGCTTTGCGTCTTCTCTTTGTGGTGACAAGATATCGTATACCATCGCCACTTCTCGTCACTTTACCTGCTTTGGCCTGAAAATGGGAATGGGTTGCTGCAGTTGTTCGTGCCAGTGGGCAAGCCATCCAGAGGTCCTTCCAATACAGAACAGAACCGGGAAGAAGTCGGTCTAACAGTGAAACTCCGTCAGACCGGATGACAGGCTATTTGATGAGACGAAGGGTGACTCACCGGGAATCCCATGGCCTTGTAAATGATTCCGCTGTAGAAATCGACATTGGGATACAGGTTCCGCTTGATGAAATACTCGTCACTCAAAGCAATCCTCTCCAGTTCAACGGCGATGTCGATCAATGGATTCCGGCCCATGATCTCAAAAACTTCGTCCGAGATCTTTTTCAGAATCTTTGCGCGCGGGTCGTATGACTTGTATACCCGATGACCAAAGCCCATCAGACGACGCTTCTTTGCTTTTACATCCTCTATAAATCCCGGAATGTTTTCAACACTACCGATCTCCTCCAACATCTTGAGAGCTGCTTCATTAGCTCCTCCATGCGATGGTCCGTACAGGGCAGAAGCGGCACCGGCCAAGCAAACGAATGGATCGACGCCGGTAGACGTCATTTGCCTCATAGCAGCGGTGCTGCAGTTCAGTTCATGGTCGGCATGCAAAATGAAGATGACATCCAGCGCTCGTGCCAACCTCGGGTTTGGCACGTAGTTGTTTTCCGAGAGTCTGTCCAACATATACAGGAAGTTCTCTGTGTATCCAAATTCGTTGCTGGGGGAGTTGTAGGCGCGCCCGATGCGATGCCGATATGCGCATGCGGCCAAAGTTGGGACTTTGCCAATGAGACGGAAGATCTGCTTGTTGACCATGGTTTCATTTTCGTAGATGTGCTCTCCCTGTAATGCGGTGCTTGCTTCGGGGTGGAATGTTGACATTGCTGACAAGGCGGACGTCACCATTCCCATGGGATGCGCGTCGTAGCGGAAGCTTTTCAAATAATCAATCATGTTCTCATGAATGAACGTATGCCGCATAATCCTAGTCTCCCATGTCTGCAGGGATGAATACCGCACCATCAGAAACAGAGTCTGAGAAACATTGACAGTATGCTATCCGTCTCGAACCTGCAGCTGATCTCTCGTGGGCAGATCTCCGAAGATCAGCAAGTATGACACCTCGAGGAATGTGGAGTTCTCTGCTAGATCTTCAATGTCGTAGCCCCTGTATCTGAGGATGCCCTTATCCCCATCAATATAACTAATAGCGGACCGACACACGGCGGTGTTGAGGTATCCGTTATCATATATGGACAGTCCTAGTTGTGCAAAGATGCTAGCGTCGATCGTGTCTTCTGTTATGGGGATGAGGTGTTTTTTGCCGGTCCGGTTGTCCACAACCTCCAAACTGGTGAAGAAACGCGGAGGCAGTCGTCAGATCGTGAAGGGCTTCCCAGGACACGCTGGTGACGGGCCTACTTACAAGTGACCTTCGTCGGACATTGGGGAAGAATTCGGTTGCGCGTGCGGTCGACGAGGGATGCAAGCAGACAGGGACGCTAGGAGAAACTGGGGGATAAGCATTGGCTCAGACGTCCCGGAAATCTTTCGTGCAAGCCGGCGGTTGAAGATGGACATACCGATAGGAGCTCAACCTGAATTTTTGGCCAGTAGTTACAGTACGGTGCGTTTACGAAAGACCTCTACCGGGATGTTCCTTCTGTCACTGGGTCTCACCAGAGCGACGACAGGTGTGTCTGGGAACAACTTGGACCCTTGGACGTCGGCGAAGTGGGAACTTGCGGAACTTGACCGCTGAGTGTTGCTAACCGTGTTTAATACGCTGGAGACGGTGACGATCGGAATGACAGGAAACGCGTGAAATCATGCTGTCAGTCGCTCTCTTCTCCGCTCCACCCCCAACTCCCTCCGTCTTTCGCGACAAGACACACCAGCGACGGCACAGCAAGAGAACGGCAATATATAGCAATGTTGACCGCCCCACAACCACTCACGCTAGCTCACAGTCGGCACACCAACGGCTGTCACCCTCCATACACCCTTCGTCAACTCCTCGGCACAATCTACGGCCTTCTCTCTCCCCTCTGCTTCTTCGCCCTCTACACCCGTGCTCTCTCACCTATTGGCCTTCGCATTTTTCTTGCAGTATGGACCGCTTTGTGGGCCGCCGTGATGATAGCCTGTGGGATAGCCCTGATGGCTATCGATCCCGCAGATGAGAGCGTTCGACGGAACCGGGGAGGTAGGGCCAGCGGAGGCCGGCGGGAATGGAGTCGGTGGTGGAGATGGGGTCGAAAGAGGGATGGCAGGGTGGGAACGGAGGTGGAGGCGGCGTCGCCGGGGATACGAGACAAGATTGTGGATGTCGGACATGTCGACAATGTAGAGGAGGGGGGAGTTGCACGACCTTACTGTCAGCTGTGTCGAGTGTTTGTGTAAGTGGCGGCGTGCGCATAATCGATTGCAATCCGCATCATCTGCATTGACGCACAATCACGCTCATATCAGATCCCACGCATCTCTGCATTGCAAGTACTGTGACAAATGCGTAGAGCGGCTGGACCACCACTGCTTCTTCGTCAACTCGTGCATCGGACAGCGCAATTACAGGTAGATATGCAGCCCAGCTAGCCAGTTACGGGCTGAACTCCAGGACAGTTGTTTCAACTGACGAGCTCAGACTCTTCATCATCACCCTCATAGCAGCGTTTATCTACAGCCTGACAACGCTGTGCGTCTCGCTGGCCGTTTTCTTCGCTCGCTACTCGTCCATCGACGGATACCTTGTGGACATGTGTAAGCAGTCCTAACTAGCAGAGACAGCACTTCAAAAATCAGACGGCTCATGAGATATTCCTACTGTCCTTCTAGCTGACAGATCAGGAATCTCCATGACGGGAATCCAAGTCATAGCGATGGTGCACACCATCCTTGCCGCCATTTTCGTCCTCTTTATCGGCGACCTGCTTCGATTGCATATGATCTTGGGTACGCACCCTCTGCCATCCCACACAGACATATGCAGTCCCTGAAGTTCTAACCCAATGTTCATCTTCATTATCCCACCGATTGTCCGCCTACAGCCCAAAACAAAATGACAACCCTGGAATACTCCCGCTACCTCCGCGACCTTGACAACCTGGACTCTGCAACCTCCCCAACGCTCTCTTCACCCACATCGCCCACATCGCCCACATCGCCAACCTCACCATCTCACCACGGACACCATCAAATCGCAACGACCGTGGCAGGCGTGGAGGTCGATATTGTTGATGAGAGTTCACGGTCGCCGGGGAGTTATCGGGGAAGCGGTGATATGGGTGTCAGAGCTGGAAGTGAGCATGTGAATGTGAATGTGCATGCAAGGGGAGGAGGATCCGGTGATGCGGGGGACGGGCGGTCGCATGGCGCGTATGTGGTGAACATGGAGGAAGTGGGGACGCCGGTTGCGCCGATGGGGAAGAGGATTGAGTGATTGCCTTACAAGGTCTGGGAGGGGACTGGGAGTTGCGTCGATAGGCTGTACAGAGGGATGGAATGCTTTTTTCTGTTTCCATATCGTTTTCAATTGGGATTTTTGTGATATGCGCAGACTTTTTTTTAAGGAGAATGTTGTCAAAGTTACAGATACAGATGAGAATGAGAATTTGTTCCCCGATGTTGCTTGTTGTCTTCACTTCACCTAAGCCCACGAGTCCCAGAGGCGCGCCTAGTGTGCCACCCACGATGCTATTCGTCTCCCTTCTTAGAAGTCGGGCTAGTCGGGCTCGCAATCGTCCCCCTCCTCTTCACGCTGTCCGGCTCCTGGTCCCGCCGATTCTTAAGGAGGTCGACTTTGCCCTCCTCGTCCGCTAGATCCTCATACTCGTACTTGCTCAGCACTTTAATCAGCTTAGTGTACCCCATCCACCACTGATCCTTCCCCCTGCGGCTCTTGACGTCCGCATGCGCGAGGGACTCGAGCACGGGTGTAAATGCAATATCCGCGCCGACGATACCAATGATGCACGAGGTTTTCGGTGAGCGGGTGTAAATCTCCGACGTGCCGGGGATATGGTTATCGGAGTTTTCCGCACGGGCGTCGAACGCAGCGTGTTCGAGCCAGGTGATGCAGTTGACAGCGAGACGGGTGGCGCGGATGCGGTCGAGCGGGGAGGGGACGCCGCCTTGCTGCAGGTGTCCGAGGACGGCGGTGCGGGAGTCGAAGAGGCCTGAGCCTTCCGTGCGGAGGATTTTGGAGATGACGTCGGTGGTGTAGGTCGACGATGCCATTTCGGAGCGGATGATGACGCGGCCTTCGGAGGGGATGTTGCGGCGGTCTTCGTCGGCGTAGCGTTTGATGATGTGTTGGATGTCGCGTTGGAGGGTGGCGATGTTGATCTTGTCTTCGGGGATGTAGACGGTTGTGGCACCGGTTGTCAGCCCGCCAAGCGTTGCGAGATACCTGATGCGCCCATAATTTGGTCAATTTCGAGTCCATGACAGTGTCCTATCGGCCGATAGTTAAAACTAACGCCAAGACAATACTCACCCACAGCTACCTCCCTGAACTTCCACCACGAACACCCGTTTCCTACTCGCATTCGCACTCAACTTAATCCTATCCGTCGCCTCCACAATCACATTCAGCGCCGTATCACTGCCCACCGAGAAATCCGTCCCAGGCACATTATTGCTCACAGTAGCAGGCAGCTGAATCATCGGGATGCAGAACGCCGGGAACATATCCCTGGCATGCGTCATCGTCAATTGCGCTGTATACGCCTCAAAGCCACCAATGATGAGCAGAGCGTTGATGTCGTGTTTCTGCAGGTGGTAGGCAATCAACCCGAGGTCGATGAAGCCACCGTCTCCCTTGGGGGAAACTTTCGGGCCGCCGGGTAGAGGTTGTGGGTGGTCGCGGTTGGTACCGAGTTCAGAACCGCCGCGGACTTGCCAGCCGATTGTATCCGCCCAACTTAGCGATTTGACCTCGTCTTTGATCAGTCCCGAGAACCCATTGCGGATGGCGAGTGGGGTGTGTCCTTTGTTGAGACATAAACGTGCGGCGATGCGGGTGGCGGCGTTCATTCCTCCCGCGGGTGCGCCTGTGTGGATGATACCGATGCGGAGACGGTCTTTTTCGGGGAGAGGGTTGGTGGGGTTGAAGGAGTAGATGGTGGAATGGAGGAAGGCCTCGTACATGGCGAGGAATTCGGGGTCACGGAGTTCCATCGCCTTGTCGAAGTCTTTGTCGTGGATGGCTTGCGCTACTGATTGAGTCTAAGCGCGCGCGGGGTTTACGTTAGTGAAACGCCAACGCGATAGAGAATCCGCCCTTTGGCACTTACCAGCTTGACGGCTTCCATCAATGGCGTGCTGGTGATCTTGTTATGGTTGATACCAATCATAGGTGCGGGCGTTCCCGGCTTGGACCGCAAAACGGCATCCACCGCCTCAACACCCTGGACAGTGGCGAGGTACCTGTCATACGCACATGCCGTTCCACCTCGCTGTACGTGTCCCAGACATGTCACACGGGTATCCAGACCCAGCCGCTCCGAGAGCACCTTCTGCACCGCGTCAGCCTTGATGGGTCGTAACTGGCGGTCAATGGCGCCTTCAGCGACAATGACGAGCGATTTCCGGTTGCCCATCTTCCGGTACTTTTTGATGATATCGCACATCTCCGTCTCCCAATCATCGCCGTATTGGTCGTGATTGAGCGGTGGCGGGCGTTCGGGCAGGAAGACCCAGTCAGCGCCGACTGCGATACCAGCCATCAGACTGAGCCATCCACAATGACGACCCATGACTTCCACGACGAAGGCACGTTGATGTGAGAGAGCAGTAGATGTCAGATTGTCGACAGCTTCGCAAATACGGTGGAGAGACGTGACGGCACCGATGGTGATGTCGGTCGAAGACATATCGTTGTCAATGGACCCGACGAGACCAACGATGGTAAGATCCTCGCGCAGGTGCTTGCAGTCTTCCGCTTTGACTTTGTTCGTTTTGACGAGCTCGTCAACGAGACCCGACCATTCCGCACGGAGCGTGTCGGCACCGGTCAGAGAGCCATCTCCACCAATGACGATCAGAGCATCGATGCCGTTTGTAATCAAGTTGTAAACAGCCTTCAGCCGGCCCTCTCGTTTGCGGAAGTCGGCGCATCGGGCTGTACCGATGGACGTTCCTCCGACGGACAACAGACCGCGCACGTCTTCCCATCCTAACTGCTTGATGTACTTTCCACCATCGACCAGACCTTGGTATCCTTCGTAGATAGCAAAAGGCAGGCAGTCTCGTTGCAACGCCACGCGCGTGATGGATCTGACAGCGGCGTTCATTCCAGATGAATCGCCTCCACTCGTCAGGATTCCGATGCGTTTCCTCTTCCCTCCTAGCGCATCCATGGACTGACCAAATGGTACGCTGTCGAGGCGGGAGCCAGACTCAGAGTCGGCTCGGACAGGCTGTTTGGGTCGGGAGACATTGGGACTGGCTCTTGTTGTTCCGAAGGGAGACGCAGTGTCGCTGAAAGTCAGCAGGTTTCCGATGGGGTCGATGGTGTGGATTGCGGAAGTGGTCGGTGCTGTAAAGCCGGAATCCAAGGATGCAGTGGCCTGGTTCAACCTGAGGCGCTTGAGCTGGTAAGGATGGCTCAACTTGTCGAGGAAGGCCTGAATTTGCGTCAAGTCGGAGACGATCAAGCATGCTCCGTGAGCAGTGACGGCTTCTCCATGTCGCAGCGCTTCAGACTTTTTCTTCCAGTCCGCCGCGAAGCCTGCGGCGTCATGTTTGGCGTCGACTTCGAGAAGAAGACGGAGGGTCAGACCACCGCCGGGCACAGTGGCGTCTGGTGGGGCAAAGAGATGAAGCCACAGTTCGCCCTCGTTAGGGGCGGCTACGGTTTTGAAACCAAGACGAGCGTAGAAAGCGCAAGTCTGGTTGAGCAACTCGGGCGTCGGCGCCGCGAGCGTCAAATGCGAGATACCAGAGACTGCTGCCATCTTTTTGTAATGGTTTGTTTTGCTTGGAAACGCGGTGCGGTGATCACCGAAGGATTGACGTGCAAACTCTCGCAAGATGACCAGCTTTCGTTCACTTTCCACTTGACTGCGATTTGGCTGGTGGTCGGTTTCCAGATGCCTTGTACTTGAAGGTCCAATCGTATGTACTTGTTGACTTGAGATGGGGTAGCAAGCCGTTGTTGGGAAGGAACGCCGGTTTTATCTGATGCCCTCGCGATATCGATGGACGCGCTTGCAACAATCGGATTCTCGGAGGCAATTCAACTGATTCAACAACAACAGGCGCATCTGACGCGCATCGCCCGCAGACTTCGAGAGGAACTCAAGATCACTCCCTTCTGAGAAGAACACATGCACCCCGTTCCGGCTGCCCTCGTGACTAGGGCATCTTGTACATCAGTGCGAATGCCCCATGTTGAGTCGGGATTGGGTTTTGGGATTGAATAACGAGAGCTTTCAGAAAGGATGATAGATGAATCGGAGATACACTTGGCACGTGTGGGTACTGTACGGCCAGGAATCTTCACCAGAAAAAGCTGAGATGGTCGCTGAGATGGTTGCTGAGATGGTCGACAACGGGTTCAATACTAGCCCCCATAGTTATCGCCATTCCGCGTATTTGTACCCCAAAGTCCGTTGCGCCTTTGTGCGGGTGAAGGACCTGACGCCAGAAAGCCCTCAAATGCGGCGAATCCAGACGCATCCGCAGGGGAAGAGATGAACAAGGTGCCATTGCGATGGACGAACAGGGACTCGGTCTCGCACGCTGTTGGGAGAGCGTTGACGACCCAAGTGAGGAAAGAAATCAGGAGTGGGAGGCCGCAACGCGTGGGAAAGCCCTCATGCTGCCCTCATGCAAGCCGCAAATCGGCGCCTGCCATCGTCATCAAAATTACGCCCCACTTCTCCTGTCCCAGCCGCTGTGGCAGAAACTTGCAATTCTAAACCTCACTTCTAGACGCATTCCCACGCACAGTAACGTCGTCCTGGCATAGACTGGCTATTGGGAAAGGGTCGCTGGGAGCGCCTACTTCGCAATGACAAGCGACACGTACCCCGTCCATCGCCTAGTCTTCAAGAACGATCTTGACGGCCTTCGACAGGCCCTGACCACCATCGCGGATAGATCGTCGCTCGACCAGAAATGTCGCGGTCAAACTCCACTCACCCTCGCTGTCTCTCTCGGGCGGAAGGAATGTGCGAAGCTGCTATTGGAGGCTGGGGCGTCTACGCTCGTGAGAAATGCACAGGGATGGACGCCATTCCAGGAAGCGACCAGCTTTGGTGACCGTGAGCTTATGGAGCTCATTTTTCGGAAACGACGCGCTGAACTCGCGAACTGGTTGAAGACGACTGGGAGGGATGTGCTTTGGAAGATATCTGAGGACCTGAACAACTTCTATCTCGAAATGCGGTGGTCGTTTGGATCATATGTCCCCTTTGTCAGCTCAATATGTCCATCGGACACTTATAAGATCTTCAAGAAGGGACGGAACGTTCGCATTGACACCACGCTCGTTGGATTTGAAAGCCTATCGTGGCTTCGAGGCGATATCTCAATTGTCTTCACAGAGGAAAGCGAAGGTAGCGTGTGTGCGATAATGGTAATCTTTTCTTCCTCAGGCGTCCGGGCATGAACTAATGCAGCACATGCTTCTGTGGCGCCTCAGGTTCTCGGCTGGTAATCTGCGATCATCAACGGAAATTAGTGCAACAGCTGTGGCCACGGGATTTCACAATTGGAGATGATGAGATTGCAGAGGAGCTCAGCATAAGCTTGAACACGACGATGGTAGTGTGCCCTGAATACAGAAGAATTGGCTACTCTGCTATGCGGAAGAACTCACTTATTTGGCTCGCTTTGTCTAGGTGACCCCACCAGAGTTTGATCTATCGCGCTTCAGTCTATCTCGGACGAAGAGTGGATTCTGGACATTCAAAATCGATCGCAACGAACGCGTCGGCCCCTGGGAAACATCGGTATGGTCGGTCGACGCCGTTGAATGCGTCACTAAGACCCGCACAGAACATCTCGAGGTGCATCCACTCCCGGTCGTCGAAACAGAACCGGAGCCGAAGAAGGAGAAAGAGCCACCAAAGGCGTCTGGATCGGATACCGAAGCTGGATCGGATGAAGGTGACGATCGCACAGCCACCACGACCAAGGAAGAAGAAGACGAGCTCATTCGCAAATATGAGACGGGCGAATGGACAGCCGAAGAAGGCGAGATCGACGCCAAGAAGGCGATACGCAAATTCGCTCACTTCCGGCCGACACTGGACCCTCCACCGTCAGATTCCGTCGTCTCCTACGACGACTTCTTTGCAGAAAGCAAGCTCGATGAGTTTCTCCATGTCGGTAGACCCATGAAAATCGAGCATGGCGTCAAAAAGGGCAGCGCGACGCTTTGGATGTACAACGGTGCCCCGATCGTCCACGGCGCGTCTGCGGTCGCCGCGCAGTCTGTAGAAGATTCAGAGGAGGCTGCGGCGACTTACTCGTTCTTCCCGACGGTGGTGCAGGCGAAACCCACGCCGCCTATCTCCATTCAGTCCGATGAGTTTCCGCTGAAAGTGGAGACCCTGTGGCCGCTTCTGGATCTGATTGGCATGGGCGCGGACAAGAATGTCGGGGCTTTCAAGGAATTCTTGAACAAGAACCTGCCTCCTGGGTTTCCTGGTACGTGTGTGCAGCGCTACTATTCCTTTTGGTCCCCTATTGACCTCATGATCTTCTTTTCCGCAGTCCAAATCGAGATCCCCGTCGGTCTTCTTCCCCTCAGCGCACTAGTAACCTTCCAAAACATCAGCACAACATTCCCTATCGAAGACAAGATGTTTGCAATACCCGGGAAGAAGGAAGGATATAGGCGGGGCGAGGTCGTTAGTGGTAGCGACGGTTCTATCTAAACGATATGTAGCGGATATATATACTGGGAACCGGGCTGGACCACGGGGTAGGAAGGAAGATGGTCATAATGATTTTATAGTAGGGCTGCCCATGCATCGCTGATTTGTCCTGAGTTCTTGTGCTGTGCACTCCTTGCTGATATACCACCTCAGGACGTAGGTTCGTTTCAAAAGGGAAATGCCAAAACGACACCGGGTGT
Source organism: Fimicolochytrium jonesii (assembly GCF_025526975.1). NCBI lineage: Eukaryota > Fungi > Chytridiomycota > Chytridiomycetes > Spizellomycetales > Powellomycetaceae > Fimicolochytrium > Fimicolochytrium jonesii. The sequence goes on from NW_026515681.1 coordinate 574,308, forward strand.
CGCCACGACACCCCTAATTGTTAAGTGCCCCAGTTAGGGTTAGGGTTAGGGTTAGGGCTAGTAACACCCAGCCCTAACCGGCCGAAAGCCGGAGCGTGTTGTTATGGTAGGTTAGTTACCCAAAAAGTCGTTCATATGGGTGTCGTTTTAGCAATTCCCTTTCAAAACCCGGCGAATAAAACCTGCAAGCAATTCAGATGCCGGTCACGTGCATTTAACCTACTGGACGCATTCTTGCTCGTCCGATCCTCAGGCTCTGTTGAGCCAGCTGAAAGTAATCCTCAGATCTTCACGCACACTGCAACAATGGGTGACGCAGGATTCTTCAAGGTTTGTACATACATTGGAGCTCCATACCCGCCGGCCGATATGAGTGCCCTATTCCCGCTTTGAGTTGACCCTTCCTCCTCATCCTAGGGCACAAGCGCCGACCAAGACAGTCGATTCGGCGACAAGCAAAAAAAGCTGCTGAAATCCCTGAAGTTTCCCAAAATCTTCGAGGAGAAGGTATGGACTTGGTATTCACTTTCTGGAGTTGTATCTGGGTGGCGGGACCGGCATGAGCGTGGGGTTGTGGCTAGCGCAACCTCGTATGAAGAAAAGTTTTGATCTCAAAGATCCTCCTTGTGCCAGCCACCAAGTGCTTGTATCTCAATGCAACGCAATTAGCTGAAACTCGCCCTCCAATGGTTTCGCTTTCGCTCAGGTAGACATCAAAAAGGTCAATTTGGATGTGCTGCGGCCATGGGTGACTTCGAAGGTGGTGGAGTTGGTAGGGTTTGAGGATGATGTGCTGGTGGAGTTTGTTTTCAATCTTCTTGAAGCAAAGGTTTGTGCGACTTTGATTTTGCTGGATGTCTCTCATCCCACTTATTGGAGTCCCTGCCATTCTCTCCAGAAACCGGATCCGAGGACGATGCAAATAGAGCTGTCCGGCTTTTTGGAAAAGAATGCGCCAAAGTTCATGGAAGAACTGTGGGGGTTACTGGTCAGCGCGCAAAACAGTATAGGGGGGATACCGCAGCTGTTTTTGGACCAAAAGAAGGAGGAGATCATGAAGAAGAGGCAGGAGGAGGAGGAGATACGAGCTCAACTCGGAAAATTGCGTGAGAAGGAGGCTGCCGAGCGGAAGAACGCACCGCCAGCCTCGTCGCGCATTGGCGAGGCTCCTGCGCGGCGACCAGAGTACGGAAACCGTTACCAAAGTGGAGAGATGGACCGGGATCGCGACCGGCGGCGTGATTCGTATAGAGACCGGAGCAGGAGCCGGTCCCGAAGCCGAGATGCATACAGGCGACGCGATGACCGCCATCGATACGACTACAGATCTGACGACCGACGAGGAGGATATCGTGATCGGGAGCGCGAACACGACCGGTACAGAGATGATACTTGGGAGAGGGATCGGGACCGCGACCGCAGGAGAGATGGCGGCGACCGTTACCGAGACGATGACAGACGTAGGGGCCGAGACGGCGATCGGCACAGAGACGGGGACCGGGAGAGGCGGTATGACAGCGATACGACCCACGATGAATTTGGGCGAACACGGGACAGTCGCCGCCGCTCGCGAGATGACCGTGCAGACTCTGATCGCAAGCGAGATGATGGGCGGACAAACGACCGTCGTGCATCTCGCGACGAGCGAAAGCGCGGTCGTAGTCCCAGTCATAGTCGTAGCCGCAGCCGCAGCGTAAGCAAAGACGTAGCGCGCGACCGGAAACCCCGCGACACTGCTCCCGAAAACGGAACCCACAACCGTGCCTCGGTCTCCCCGCGCCGTGAAAAGCCCTCCGCATCAAAAGACACAAAGGAACCCGACCGCCGACGACACCGCTCCACCAGCCGCGACTCACGCAAGCCAGCAGACGACACGCATTCCGACACGGGCTCCGAATCCGGGTCTGGCTCTGGCTCTGGCTCTGAGTCTGGATCGGAGTCGGGCTCAGCCTCCTCGCGCTCACGCTCACGCTCACGGTCCGCTAGCCGGTCCCCATCTCGCTCGCCGTCCCGGTCACCCTCCCCGAAACGCCGTCGGCGTAGGCAGAGTCCTAGTCCGTCGCCTGTCCGTGGAGGCCTGGCGAAGGGCGATGAGGGGCGGAAGGATGGCGGGAAGAATGGGAAGCGGGAATCGAGGTATAGGAATGACGCGGATGACAAAAAACCGGTGTCAGATAAGAAGCTGGCGGAGAGGGCGGATGGTGATGATGAGGAGAGTAGGGCGAAGAGGGTTAAGCGATGAATCTCAGTGGTATGCATACCGCTCCATGTGGTGGTTTTGTCGATATGTATCTAGCTGGCGTTCACTTGTCATTCAGCAATGGCATGAATATGTATGCAATGGCGAGAATCATATTTGATGTTCGAAATTGTACAAAACAGGAAAGCGGGATAACTATGGGGACGCTCGGACGTCGGGATGTATTCGTAATCCCTACTCCTCCGTCTATGGGAATATCTAACGAGTGGGCAAACCTTTTTAATGTGGGCTAGAAGACAAGTCCAGCCGTGGATTAAAGGGCCGGGAATGGCCGTCGCTAGTTCAGATTACGGATTTGACTTATTGCGGAGCAGAGAGGTATGGATATGTACAGTACCATGGATAGATAGATCCAGACAGTGTTTGAATGAGACTCACATGAACCTTTCGGAATGAGCCCCTCAACGGCATGTTAACAAGCGATGATTTGGAAATCTTCGCTAGATTTTTGATCTAGAGCTACTCTGCGAGATCCATTGAATAATCTGTCAGTGGCTCCGTCAATCCTTGGAATGGCGATCGACTTGAGTTGGTGGCAGCTGTCCAATGAAGCCGCTCTCCTCTCTGCATCGAAAGCCCCTTATTGAGATACTGCACACTCTCAAAAAACGCAATCCTGACTATTCCCATAAGATAAGGTACAGAGACAAGCCGCGTATGAAAAGAGGTCGGGACTAATGGCATGTCTACATGGATAAGTGAGTACTATGTAGATGCGAGATGTTGTCAAGGCTCAAGGGGTGAGATGTGATGAGGCGTTCGGGATTTAGACAGCGTCAGCGAAACCAACACGCGGTCCGGAGTGGTCGTAGATGGTGTAGTATTTGCGGAGGAATACGTCGCCGACGATCTGAGAAGTATGAGAGGACGTAGGGTGTGTTAATGTACATGGTTCCGATGGCAGTAAGCAGAGGAGCTACACTTACCCAGAGTGGTCCGGCCGGGGCAGGGATCTGTCTCGCGGCGAAGGATAAATATAATTGTTAGATGTTGTTGCTATCTCTAACCTGTCTGTAAACATCCGTCAAATCCAGGCCGCGACTTACGTCCATCCCCATGAATCCGGACACACAGCTCCCTCCAGCATTGAGGGTGTAGTCCTTGCCCTCCAACTCAAACTCCCGGCCTCCAAACTGAAGTTTCAGCACCGGCAAGCTCGCAACGGTGTTGCAGTCAACGGTGTATTGGCCGTTCAAACCCTTCTTGGCTCCGATACGCTTGTTGATAGCGTCGGCTTCAGCGACGGGGATAGCGCACAAGGATGTGCCAGTGTCGATGGCCGCGCGGAAGGTCGAGACGCCGAGGTTCTCGTTGCCCAGGGTGACGTTTTGGAGTTGGACTTCCCAGTAGCCTTTACGGATGACCGGTGCCCAGGCTGTGGAGAAAGTGGAATTATGGGATCAGTGCGAGCTTTGAGGAAAAGGATGACAACCGAAAGGGTCACTTACTGATGTCGCCGGTGTAGTGCGACTTGTCAACACCACCAAAGGTGATTTCACCGCCGGCACCGCCGTCCGCATTATCGCCGAACCAAGCTCCAAAGAGGGGCTCGTCCAAGAGTCCTTGCTCGATCATCCGGTAGACCGGGGGTACAACCTTCTGCACAGCAATGTTGTCGAAGGCAAGACCGAAGATGCCGTCAAAACGACCGACTGCGAAGGTGACTCCGGGCTCCTTGGTGGATTCACCAAAGTCGATGTTCTTGATGCTCAAATCACCGACTCCGAGGACGTCCTGTAATTCGGCTGAGTCAGCATCCGGGGGATTGGGGGAAGTGGAAGAATGGAACAAGTTCCCCTTACGTTGCTAATGATACCCTCCAAAGCACCACTGCCGTACTGAATCGCAAAAGAGGTTCCATTCGCCTTGAAGGTGCTGGACTTGCCGGCATCAAAGCGACGGTGCAACCAGCAAGCGATCGAACTACAACGGGTAGATGGGACCCACAAGTTCGAGGAACCGGTGTCGAGCACGACAGAGAAAGTCTGGGGCGGGGTTCCAATGGTGATTTCACCAAAGTATTGAGCATTCATGAAGTTGGTGAGCGGGATGCCGTGAGCTTTGCCTTCGGCAACGACATCGGAGCTCAGTTGGGACATGAGAGCCGCGCGGGTCTCCTTGCTTGCGCCCGTGATGTGGGAGTAGACAATCTTTTGCTTGAGTGCTTGGGCGTGTGTGAATTCTGACAAGAGACTCTTCTTGGTCATCGGGACCTTCTTCAGCTTCATCCTGTTGCGGAGGGTGTTAGCTACACACTTTGCAGTGCAATTCCCGCCGGCCAAACATACTTGTGAACTTTCGCAAGTGAACTGGTGGCCAAAGCCAGGATCACGCAGAGCGTGAAAACGAGTAGCCTCATATTGGCCAATTACTGGAAGAGGTTGATAGACTGTGGAGGTATTCGCCAGAAGTTTTAGGGTGTGATCTGTGAAATTCAGGCTGCGCCCGTTTTTGCCGCGACTTACGGAAAGTGGAAATCAGGCTTCGAGGACAAAACGACGGAGTATGGATTGAGGTTTGCGCTTTATGTAGCCCGGGGGTGGGGCGGAACGCAATGAAACCTTGGGAGATGCCGGGGGGGATGGAGGGATGTTCGCTATGTTGTGTGGTGTCTTGGCAAGCCTTCTATGGCTTTGACAAGTTCGCACGAGTCCACGAATTCCCAACGCTGATGACGTGGGACGCCCGCCTTGACTGGCCCGCCCACTGTCCAGCTGTCAATCACAGACATCTCCGTCCATTGCCCCACAGCGCTTTCTTTGCCAACCGCTGATATGGACTACCAAGATAGGAAGGCAGGAAGGCTCCCTCGGAAACCCTCATCGTCTTCAAACCCCAATTCTGTCAGTGAACTGGTACATACACTGATCTCTGTGTGAGGCTATATGTATACATGTCGGAATACATGATTGCTTGCAGCCTCGCACCGCTTTCATCTGTGAAACTGTCAGCTTCAAGGGCCGCAGGGGCGTGCTGCCACTTCGCTTCGCGCCGATGCTGTCGGCATACACCACAATCTCCATGTCGTATCTACTACAGTGTATCTGAGGATATTTTTGGACAGATATCCGCGGACCGGCGGACTTATGTACTACTTTGATCGCTCGATACTCGCATATTTCTTTCGGACAGATACACTTTTCATGCATCGTACGCCACGGATTTCGTGTAAAGGTGTGCCGGGTCAGAACATGCACGAACGAGTAGCACATACATGTACAGCTAGCTGATCGGGCAGTTTTGCGTATCGGATGAACGCCAGTAGATGTAACCTACAGAAAGGCCGAGGAGCACAATGGCCGGTGGGACCCTGCATGATCGATACTGACGATCGCAAGATCCCAATACTGTACCATACACCCGTGGTGCTGAGCTGGAAGAAAAGGGGTGATGAGAGCTCTAGCAACCTGCCAAACGGGCCGCTAATACATGGGCGCCTTCGCCTTCCTGATGTCCGCAAGATTCGGACGCCCAATAAACCCTCACGTGACAATAATAAACACAAAAGCTCGTTGGAACTTGGAGTGTGCTTGGGGTCGCGTCATCTGGGGATTCTGGGCGACTGTGGGCATGTCAAGAACCACTAAAAGCAACTTGGCAGCTGGCTAAACAGCCCTGACTAACCCAAAACAACAGGCCGACTACACTATATATACCCGACGTCGGACCACTGTGAACTGCAATACTTACCCGAATCTTATCTATCTCCCAATTGTCCATTATCGCCCCGCCTCCAAATATACGATTCTTCAGCCGTTATGTACAGAAGTGTCAACAACAGCGACCAGAACGGTCCTGCCGCGACCGCACCGCCAGCTGGCGGATACCAGCCCTCTCCCGCAGGTAGTGGGGGCCGCTCGAGACCCGGGACTGGGCCTGTTGGGAGAGGACATGACCCGCTGACGAGACCGATACCCAAATTGAAACCGAAGGGGGACTATAGCGAGTGTGCTTGTGGGTCAGTGACAGAATATCCATGTGATTTTTGGAACGAGCTGACTGACGAGTGATCACTTTCCTAGGACGAAATATGGCTTTTGGAGGAAGAAAACAAACTGCCATTATTGTGGGGATGGTGGGTATGCTTCTCGCGCGTCTCTTCGACCAGATTACGCCGATTCTCAATTAGAGGCCGTTTTCCGCAGTCAAATGCCCATCGTGCGTTAACGATCAGAAGCTCTTGCTCCCGCAATTCGGGGAATTCAACCCCGTGCATGTCTGCACATACTGCGTCTTTTTCGTCACGAGTAAGTCAAGTAATCTTTGAATCACAGCCCAATGGCACCTGCTGATATGGTGCCCAATTAGCCGGCCAGATGTCTGAAGTGGAACTCTATAAACTTCCCACGAAAGACTTACAAAAGTACATCAAGGCGTATAACCTTAAAGGCGATGGGCTGCTAGAGAAGAGTGAGCTCGTGAAGCTCATAGCAAATACAGTCATCGGGGCGGCCGAAGAAAAGGCGTTCCGGGCACAGGTGAACTACGCCCCTGTGGATAAGAAGAAGGAGGGACGAAATGAGGATGCGGGGGAATACCCAGGGGCACGGGCAGGGTCGAGTCGTGGCTCGAGCGCAGCCGGACGCCGGAATAGGAATGAGGAGGCTACTCCGGAGAGAGGAGAACGCGAGCGGCGTGAAAGGAGGGAGACTGAGGCGCGGGCTCGAGCACGAACGGATGCGGATATCGTTGAGGAGAGGGCCAGGAGGGCGAGACGGGAAGCAGAAGCGGTGCATGAACGGGCGCGGTCGGAAGCGAGGCGGGCGAGACCTCGACCTCCATCGAGTTCGCCTCCTCATTATCCATACACCGGGGCTGCTGCCCCGCCGCCGCCACCACCCGGTATGCCTCCAGGCTATGCCGGTATGCCAGGCTCCGAATATCTTCCGGCCGGCGTTGCGGAGCTGTTGGCGCAGATGACCGGGCAGTTTACCTCCCATCCTGGACCAACCCCGAATGGAGAGTCATATACCTACACTACTACAAACACGAATACCTCACATAATGGCATGCCGTACTCGAGCGCGAACACTGCACAGAGCGGGATGCCGAGCTGGATGGGTGGTGTCCCGCCGATGCCTAACCATCCGGGCCAGCCGCAACAGCAACGTGCTTCGCCATCCACCCACGCCCCACGACCACAGCAGCCTCAGCAACAGCAAAACCGCCCATCACAACCACGCCCAGCGGCAATCCCACCGCCCCCATCCCTCAAATCACTCCTCGCGACCAAAACCGACCCAAGCACCCTCTCTGTGAAGACCCTCAAACAAATCCTCGCCGAAAATCTCGTCGACCATGCCAACGTCCTCGAAAAATCCGAGCTGGTAACGCGAGTGAAGCGGTTACTTGATGCTGCGAAAGTGGAGGCTGAGATACAGGCTGCCGCCGACGAGAGTTATAAGAATGCTGGTGGAGGGTCTACGGCCACGGGGGCAGGGCAGTCGGGTGGAAACGATTTGGAATCGATGCTGTGCAAGATTTGCTGTGATAAGGTGGTTAATTGCGTCTTTTTGGAGTGTGGGCATCTTGTTACTTGTAAGTTGTTGCGAAATGTGTTGTTCATTTTTTGGGTTCTGCGTTGCTGACTGCTTATCTGTAGGCATGGATTGCGGAAAGCTTCTTGAACAGACCTCGCGGGAATGTCCCATTTGTCGCGAACGGATCTCCAGGATTGTTCGTACCTTCAACGCTTGACGAGCTACATATACAGTATGTCTGATAATGCCGTTGCAAGCAGTTTGGAATAGGCAGATTTATAGTAGTTCTTTTTGGCGTGGTATACAGTAGAACCCATTTTGCAAAGTATGAGTGATCCCAGACACGTTTGGCAATGAACTATTGGCCTGGCTCAGCCGGGGACGGCGAAACAACCACCAAATCAATGCCCGACATGCTCATGTGGAGGTCAGAGAAGCGTTGCTGAACTGTGCAATACAAGGCAGCCCCTCTTGTCTTTTTTTGTTCGCCAAGCCCCAACGACGAAGCAAATATTAGGGCTGGATATCACTCCTCGGAAACGCGTTGGAACCTGGACATGGTTTTAGGGTTCATAGATGTGATTATGTCAGCAGAGAATATTCGGACATGAAGAGACACGGAGGGATACGAGATAAAGATTCGTGAAGCAAAATGATTAGACTCGGGAAGCATTTTGATTAGGGAATCGACATGGAATGCCCAGATCCGGGTTAGAAGGCGCCCAGAGCCTCCCTGGCCCCTGAGGTGTCTCATGCAGCCACAGCGTCGGGTCCAAGTGTCTCTCTTCTGAATCAAGCGGGGAAGGAGCCATAATCAGCACAAGGGGGATGGCTCACCTGCTGTCACTGCCTGCATGCATGCTCACAATTGAACCCTGCACGCCCCTCCACAAATATCGCACAACAAACCAGTGGTGCGAAACACACAGACAGACAGACAGACAGACAAAGACAGCAGGCATCTGCGTCTCACGTCACTGCAACTCAACTCCAAAGATTCGTTTGCCTCGCAGCGTTATCCGGTATCGTCTCAACTTGTACATACATCACTGATTAATACCACCTCGGACAACTGGATCCTGCCCTTCTGGGAAAAGAAAAGGAACACCACACCCGAATCACAGCCGCCTCCCATAACAACAACCGGAGTGGCAGCTAGAAGAACCATGTCAGCCAGTCCCGAGGAGCGCTCTCAAGGGCGACTCGTTTACTCCCCTTCGGGAGCCAACCCGCCAACGGGGCCCTCAGCAGGTCGATCCACGCTGGCCCATGTCGCGCAATCTGCCGCGGCTAGGTCGACTAAGCAGGGTCAACCACAATGGGCTAACAGGAATAACTCTGATGGTGCGTTTGAGAGCTCGTTCGGGGGCTGGAGGGAGGGAGAGCAAGACCTTCGTTTGGCTCACTGTCATATGCCGTCTTTTTGTCCAGATTCCCGACTAAATTCCCTTACGCGTCAAGCAGAACCCTGGAAAGCAGTCGGACAACGTATCGCCTCATCCTCCGTTCCAGAACTAAGCTCCTCGAATGAAGAGGCGTACTATGGCAGAGATGAGGGGTTAGGTGGTGAGGGAGATGAAGAGCACCCACACTCGTTACGGACACGCACCACGAGCGTCCCGCAAAATGTCACAGAGTATGCGCGTAGGTTGAGCGTGGCTCTGGAAGAGACGGGAGGAGCAGGCGGTGCCAGCGGCAGCTGGAATGGAACAGGAACCGGGCCTAGGTGGCAAACCACTCAAGCGCAAGGTTGGAACGAGGGAGGTGCGCCGAACGCACAAAGCAGCCCGACGGTTGTTGGGAAGCCGACGTTTATCCCTGCTGAAGCTGCTGTGTCCGGTGCGGCATTCCCATCAAGACAGTTCCGCAGCTACTCCTTCTCGTTTGACTCCATGAGTGCGGGTGGATTGGGTGGAAATGGCTACTCTGATTCCAAGTCGGGTGATGGCAATCACGTAACAACGGCACCTCTGCGTGGAGGCGACGACGATGATGACAGTGATGATTACAACCCCGTCCCGACTTTTCGATCCCGCTCAAAATCGTCCTCTGAGATCTACGGGCTCCTTTCTGCTCAGGAGCAGAGCAGATACACATATCCGGCCGAGGTTGCTGCGAGCCCAGAGACGCCGCCTGCAGATTTCGGCGCGATGAAAGAGTTGTGGCAAGGGACCGGATCGAGAGTCCCAGTAGAACCGGACATTCCTTCCATCACGCACAGGCGGGCGTCTGTGCAATCGGGCGTGACGTGGGGCTCGAATGGCGACCGCCATGGCGCACAGTCGACTGCTTACACGGCTAGACAGGATCGTCGGTTCTCTCATACCCCTGGTTTATACCAGAATTATGGACAGGAGCTTATAGCTGGGTGCGTGTTTCGGACGCTGTACCTTTTCGGTGGTCCTATTCGTATGCTAACTCTTTCTTACTTTAGACCACCACACGGCGAGAACAACCCCTATGACCTCGCAAGGCGCCGGCACTCCGTAGCAGGTCCTTTGTACGGTTCCTCGATAGATCCCGACTACATCGCCGCCGGTCTCCAGAACATGCGCATAAACGAGCAATCCGGCACACCCTTCCTCGACGAAATCGACGACTACTTTGAAAACACGAACCGTCGCACCAAAGCATGGGTGGAAGCTGGTAAAAACCTGCAGATGCACGCTGGCGGCGGCGGTCTCACCTACACGTGGCCCCTCTACATCGTGGAATTCAAAGCCGGCCGCAAAGATTTCTTCTTCCACACCCCGGACGCGCACGCAGGCATCCTTCCCGTCAAACGCGGCGATCTGGTCATCGTGGAAGCCGACCGCGGGAAAGATCTCGGAAAGATCATCCATGATAACGTGCTGAATGTGCAGCAGCTGCAGATGTTCCAGGCGCAGTTTGCAGAGTCCCTGCCGGATTCGCATAACCCGAGCAAGGAAGTGCACCCGAAACGGATCTACAGGGCTGCTGTGCCTGCGGAAGTCACGATGCTGGTGTCGAAGAGTCAGGATGAGGCGAAGGCGGTGGCGGTGTGTCAGACGAAGATTAGGCAGAAGAAACTGCCGATGGAGGTTGTTGATGCTGAGTACCAGTGGTAAGTGGTGGGACTTACTCATCAGACGTAGGCGCTCAATATTTCGGCGCCTTCGATGACTACCTACTCACTGCTGTCTGCACGTAATATTGTCTCAACAGGGATAGGCGAAAACTCACGTTTTATTTTGTGGCCGACCGCCGCATCGATTTCCGTGAACTCGTTCGGGAACTGTTCAAGTTGTACAAGACAAGGATATGGATGTAGGTCTTTCCCATAACTTAGCACTTCCTTCGATTTCATTGGTCAATCCTGTATCATGGCGTTTGCCTGACCTTCTTCTCTTCCCCTTCTCCAGGTGTGCCGTGAACCCCATGAAAACCATGATGCATTAGAAAAAACATTGCATCTCCGCTCACACGACCCGGGAGGCATTTCCTGGTACGCCAACATCCATCCACAAAACGAACACGTCGAAACCTACCCGCACGGCAACCCGCGTCCCATACGACGCCCCCCAACACAGTGTGGATCACTGCCTCTCTCCCGCCTGCTACTTGCCCTCACCCCGCCCCCTTATAAAGAAACCCCCAAGACGTAGAAAGATTTACACAGCTGCCTCTCCCCGAACACATAAAAGTGTTCAGATTCTGTAGGGGTTTCTCTTGTTGCTTGAATTGTTCAGCTTTAGTCTAGGTTCTCTTGCTGATGGTGCTTTTTTCTCGTGTATATCTACAGTTTTTTGAGATTTAGAGTAAGAATGAGAGAGAAGATATAACTTCTGCTGTCGTCTGAGGATGGCCACATCCTTTTTTCATCGTTTGTGTGGAGTTTTGCGGAAAAGCTGCCCGTCCCGCAAGACATGCAGAATGGGCTTCGAAGCATTGATTGGTTCATCGCATTCCATATCTTGATTGACAGATTGATAGATGTATACCGCCGCACCCATCTCCATCTGGTTTTCCGCCCCCCATAACTTCCTCTCCACCAAAAGCCTTCTACGGACATCGCCAAAAAAAAAAACTCGGGCCGTCTCGTCTGGCTGCCCCAGTGTTCTGCACATCTGTCGACCCAGGTATATCCATCCCCTCCCCCCACATCCTCCTCACATCCCGACGTACACCCCAAAAAGGGCCTTTACTTCCGCTGCGGCACAGGCGGCCCGGTCGTCGACATGAGGTTATTGACGTACTGCAGCAGCATCTGGTTCTCGGCCGTCAGCCGGCTGTGGTCGTTGCGGGTCGATTCGACGCGTTGGAGGGTTGCTAGATATAGATAGAAAAGCCATGTCAATGAGTGCCAATGCTCTTCCCCAGCTCGCTACATTGGAGAAAAGGGGGGCTTACCCATTAAGGCTTCTTGCAAATCCAAAATCTTGCTAAAATTCCAAGGGCAAAGCAACAGACGGTAAGTCATCACGGATCTCACCACCCCCGACAGAAACACCTGTTTTCGTGACGCTACAGGATACATACGTCACAAGCTCCTCCTTCTGCGAATCGGTGTATTCAGGCTGAGCAGCCCTGGCTTGCGATGTTTCCGTCATGGCTTTTGAAGAACGAGTGTTGTGATCGTTTTCTGTGTGGTTTTGTAAACTGGTCGTTCTACTCTCTTATGTTGAGAGTGAGGGTGGGATGTAGAACGATCTTTGTGCTTTTCAAGTGATCTAAACTGGGCTATCAATAAGGGATGGTCTGCTCATCCCACCCCGGGATTGATTCCAAAAATAGAAACGGGGCTGGGGTTGGTAAGGAAAACGTTAAACGTGAATATAGAACATGGCCGGAGCGAACTGCCCTCCGTCCAGTGGAGACATTCTGACCGTCCTTCGAAGAAGGGACTCGTCCAAAAATCCGTCCTGCTTCCGGCAGCGATTGTGGACAGGTGATTTTGGGCCCGTCTGAGTCTTCACCGAAGCATCGTCCAGACCCGTTTCTATAACAATCGGAGCCGGTCGGAGAACGCTCGTCCTGGCACTTGCAAACTTTTGGGCATGGAACTGACGGAATCATGACCATCATCCATGATCGGCCATATCCCAGACTCCCAGAGCGCCTGTGAGACTCCGGTGCAACATTTGAAAAGCTCCAACTCACCAAAAACTTCGAGAAACTGTGCTGTGGGAAACTGGCTGCGCAGCGTTAGCTTTTTGGCCAGCTTTCTTTATGAGCCTCGCCCAATTGCATTATTATCAAAGCCGCCGTGGACCAAAAACCCGGGATGGGGGAGTAGGGCGGATCAGAAAGACAAACCGTTGATGCTGGTGGACATATTGAATGCGAGATTGTCATCGAAGCTGTCAATATCGTCGCGAGCGCGATCAAAGGAACGCAGCATCTCCTTCTGGCGGCGTCGTATAGACTCGTACAGTTGGACTTGGTATCTATCATTGGCACTTGCATGGCTTGAAGCGATATGTGCATCGACGTCCAACAATAGTCGAGGCCGCTGGGATTGATGGGGTGTATCATGCGTGATTCGGAAGGGTAGTGCACCGGAAGCACTGAAGCAGGTTGGAGTGGTTGGAGTGAACTTCGCAGCTGCTCACACAAGGAGAGGCTTCGACGGAAAAGGAGACCGTAGGAGTAGCCTTTGCCGCCTCCTTCAACCCAAGCCCCTTTCGGTGTTCGTTGCCGCCATACTCCCCGCTCGCCTCCGAGTCCATAGGGGTGACCGTGAAAAAAACCTTCTCTCCAGTGGTTTCTACATCTTCCTCCACTCAACGCTCTCCTCCGTGACCGCGAGGGGGTCTTGACTTTCGACCATTCTCACACTTAGAGCTGCATCGCGCGAAACCGGGCTTCTGTGCAGATCTCGGCAGCTCCCATTCTTTTCGTATTCGGCGGGGCATCGTCGGCGACGGTCAGCTCCGTAGCGACGGCACAACTGCGAAGCATTCATACAGCAGCCCCAATACTAACGCCCTTATACGCCGCCGAAGATGGTTCGCGAGCCGGAACTCAACTTGTACGAGCTGGACGTGCCGTTCGTAGTATACGGCTCTCACCGTTTCCTGCCGGAAGAAGAGGACGAGATAAACTTCGAAGTTGGGGAAGCTATTGTCGTTATGGAGAGGGACGAGCTGTACTCTGACGGTTGGTGGAAGGTACAGTGAAGAAGGAGGCCGCGAGTGGAATATGTCGGCCGTGGCGTGAGGCAACTCGGGAAGCGAGATATTGAGAGGAGACTGATAAGTTTTCTCGTATTTGTATAGGGTCGTAACCGTGCGGGCAAAACCGGTCTGTTTCCCAAAAACTTTGTCTCTTACGAACCACCAACGGCGAAACCAGGAACAGCACCAGCGGCAGTCGTTCCGGAGGGGGCCAAAAGCCCCGCGCCAGTGAAAAGCGTCGTAAACGCAGTTAGCGCCCCTCTCGAAACCCAACGAACATCTAACCCGTTCCATAGCAAACGCTCGTCATCATCACACAGCGACTATCGTTACTCAGCATCAGTCCTAGCCGGACTACGGGAACCCGTTATTCAGGAAGGAAAAGCATCCTCGGCGCAGTCGAAAAATCATGTGAGGCATCCCAAAGATTGGCGTCCGCAAGAAGTGGAAGAGTGGCTCGTGAAGGAGGGGTTTGCATCCGCTATCGACGTTTTCAGAGGTAGACATGTTCCCGTGCAATGCCATCGATGGCCATCAACATAACCCAACTTACTCTGATTTCATGTAGAAAACCAAATCGGTGGGGCTCGGTTGATGGAAATGAACCTATCAACCTTACGCGACCTAGGCATGGAATCCCTGAACGACCGCATCAACATCCTCCACTCCATCCTTGCTCTCCGAGAGGAGTATGCTGATCGGGTGGATCAGCTCTCTTCCAGACTCTCACAATCCCGGATCTCCTCCAACCGCACCTCGTTTGCGGAACACCGCACCTCCATCATCACCCCGCAACGGACTTCCTCGTTTCTGCAGCAAAACGTACCGTTGGCACCCGCTGCTGAGTCTGATTCACACCGATATTCCGTATCGACGATGACGAGGGATGCACTGAATGGCACCAAGGAGAGACCTACGAACACGACGCGGGATGACACGACTGATTCCGGCAAAGCAGCCAATCACTTATCGATGGACAGATCTGTGTCGCAGAGAATTCCTTATAACGAGCATTTACAAGATCTGAACGATACAATAGTACGTGCAGCAGAGATCTTTATGTGCCTCACATTTTCTTGTGCTTAAATCTTGTGCCGCAGACATCACGTGAAGAGATTCCGACTGTCATCGACCGCGATCTTCGCAAACCGGCATCCGACTTTACTCTGAGTGACTACTACTACGCCAACGAAGGAGGCGTGCTGACCCTGCAACGACGGCTGAAATCACAAGGCGATGAACAGCTTGAGAAACCTGCACCCGCACCAAGACGCGACTCGTTGAACCATCACAACGAGGTACATCTCACCTTGCACTCGGAGAGGTTCGTAACACCTTGCTGACTTGAACTGATTCCTCTAGGGTGGACGCGAACCTGCCAGTTCAGGAAAGGAGAATCACTCCCCACCAATCCCCTCTCAGCGCTCGGATAGCAATGCTGGGAACATGGGCTCTTTTGGCCGCCAGCCTTTGACGCGGCCGATGGACAGCGGTCCCAGCCCTTCTAACAACAACATTCTGCAGAGCGGATATCACAGCCAACAGGGCTACCGTGACTCGGAACTACCTCCACCACCGCCACCGAAGAATGATTTGAAACCTCCACTGTGGCAAAGCAACGTTGGAAACCTGAATACCAGCCCACCAAACGACCAACTGCACGCAATCATCTCGAAGACAACGTCACCACCTTCTGGCGGGCGGAATGGCGGACCCAGACGCATCGTCTCCCATGCGAAACAGCGACAGCAAATGATGATGGCGCAGCATATTCCTCCCGAGGAGATTGTTGATGGGCTCAAACATTTTGGTGCCCCGGATTACGACGGAGAGCTGCACGTGAGGAGCTGGGAGACGGGCCGATGGAAGAAACGGTGGTGTGTCATCGATGCTGGGGCGTTGTGGATTCTCAAGTCTAGGGTATGTCCGTTTTGCACTGAGTACTTCTCATCTGACCGATACTTACCCATTTTCTCCCTTCGATATGAATCCTAGGAGGTCCCAAAGCTGACACTACGCGTGCCATTAACCGAAAACACGCAATTCCTACCGTCCACATCAACGCCTGCCCACAAATTCACCTTCCTTCTGCAATCCGTCGCAATGCGCCTTCAATTCGCAGCCGAATCTCAACTGTCCATGGTCACATGGCTTAACAACCTCGTCCGAGCAGGGCAGAACAGAGAGCGCACACGGCCCATGCAGCTCATCCCAATCAAAGCCGACCCCGAGGTCGTCGCTAAAGAGATCGAAGAACACAACAGGCGAAGCACAGGCGTCGCCGCAGCCATGGACTCCCTGACGCGGAACTCCGGCAAAATGCGTTCGGGACCAGGTCCCGCCTCGGCGCAGGCATATGCACCCCGCCTGACATTGCAGACCCAGCCAAGCAGCTCACACTCGGACGCCAGCTCGGGAAGGCGGCCACATACCGCTGAATACCACCCTCCGTCTTCCGCGGGCTCGTCCGGCGCGTCGCCCATGGGCAATCTACTCAGCAGGTTCGGATCGCAAAGCAAACGCGACCGAGAACAACGAGCCGGCCACCCATTCGCTACAGAGTTAGCCGCCGCCCGAATGCCCCATGGACCTTTCAGTTCCTCCGCGACCGATCTTAGATTGAATGCTCGGGGAAATGCTAGCGACCAGCATTTGCCCTCGCAGGTATACCACCCCGAGCGCCACGATGCGCAGCGCCTGAGCTCTGCCGGGTCGCCCGAACACGCGTGGTGATCATGAAACGCACCACATCAAGCAAGCACCTACGGGATGATGTCTTCGACTCCCTTGTTTTCTCGTTCTTCCATCTTACATATTACTTGATTTCTCTAGATATCCTAATTGGCCCCCCTTCATTACGCGCATCGGCGCCGGAATATCCTCTAGGGATCAGTGTTTTGTACCTTTCTACCCTTTTCATACCGCTAATCCCCTTACTTGCTTGATTCGGTTTATCTTGCCGGACGGTTGAACGGAGTATATATAGGTGCCGGGACCTTTGTTTTCCGTATGCTTTGGAATACCATATAGAAGTGCTTTTTGATGGACAATCTGAACTTCTTCTTTCGTACAAGATCACCGTACGCTCGCAAGCATGAATGGGGTTGAATCCACCCCTCACATAATCCAACGACTTTGACCTGTCCATCGGGTCATTTCCAAAAAAACCAACGGCTTGATGTCCGCCCCTTGCACATTCAAGCACTCTGTTTGGGAACTCAGCAGATTCCGGAATCAAGTGTTTCACGAATCCTCCATGGTCCAACGGCTAGGATCCGTCGCTTTCACCGACGTGGCCCGGGTTCGACTCCCGGTGGGGGAGCATATACAGTCCCTTCTTTTTCTTTTTTCCGACCTGGCTGATTCATGTCTATCTTGGATCAGACATTTACTCTCGCCGTTTAAAAAGCGCTAGGAGAGGGGCTCCTCGTTCCTCGTTTACGAAGCGGACACGGAAAGAAATCACGAGCAAGGCGAGGTGGCCAGCTAACCCTATGATTGATGAGGATTGGAAAGAAGAAAGCGATTGCAACATCCACGCTGTGGCGTAACTGACAAGAAAGCGTGAGCAATCAGACTTCTCCAAGACAAAAAGCCACTGCACTCTTGAAAAGCCGCATCAGTTGCGTCCGCCGCGATCCACATCAAAATGCCTTTGCATTGTCAACAAATGTCATAGGAGATAATCCCCACGTCATCTTCATCCTGGCCAGTGCCATGTCCGCAAATGATCATCCTGTGGCTCATGACGGCCGGCGTCGAAGCAGGGGAAGGAAAACACAAGGGTGCAGAGGCGAGAGTGGAATCTTGGCAGAACTTCGGGCTTACCGTGCTGTATAGAGGAACAGCGCATGACAGTAAACCATCATCTTGTTGATAACCCGTTCAGATACCCTTTTTCGACTCTTGCTCACCGACGAAGCTGCAGCACCCTCTTCTACAACGTCCATCATCACCGCATCCCCCTCCCCGTCCCCCCTCAACGACCGCACAATCATCAATATCCATTCTGCCCTCCTCCTCTCAACACGCTCGCTTCGCAGCGCTTCCCAAATCGTCGTGGTTTTGATTGGGAACATAGTTGCGTCGATTCGGCATATGCCTTCCTTGTTTGTGGCGCCACGTTCGCTTCCTCGACCTCCTTCGTCGACCTTGCCCACTGCGCCCTACTGCCCAGTAACGGGCTGTTCTTCTGGAAGTACGGCGCTTTCGCGGCGTCGGGTTCTGGTAGTAGTTTCGGGTCCAGCTCGTCGGATATATGCCGGAGAAGTGTTCACAGGCATGCCGAACCCTCTGCGGCGAGGGCGTCTCTGTGAGTTGCGATGGTCAGTTGATTGGCGGACAGTACGGGTTACGTATTGAAGATGGTGGGTGCTGGGAAAATGCGGGAACCGCGAACGGCCTGGGGGTCGGGTAAAAACCAATATATGTACAGTACTGTAGTTGGGGTAGCTTCTTCAACTCTAGGGCGGTCCTGTCCTGCACCCCAGGCGTCCACCAGTAACCATGTCGTGGGAAATAGCAACGGCTCGTCGCCTCGTCAGCAAGATGCGGGTGCGGCCTGTGCGGCGAACCTTCGAGGCCTGCTTCGAGGCTTTGGCCTCCGCGTCTCCGAGCCTCCGCGTTACGCACAAGTTGAGGACAAGTGAGGGGAATGGCTTGTTCCCCGCGGGCATTTTGTGGGGAAGTGCAAGAACTGGCCGCTGGGGTTACGAAAGTTCTACCCTTGCAATGGAGGTGCACACCGCACAGTATCACATATATATCTCGGGTGATAGGAGGAAGGAAAGTCCGCCAATCCCGCAACCCACATATTGACCTTTTCGCATCCAGGGAGTTCAAGCATCTTCTCAGTATCCACTCACTTTCTCAGGAAAAACAATGACGTCGGAGCGTGCCGCGACGAAGACTGCGACGTCTGCGACAACGACAACAAATACGGTCGAGACGACGGTGGTCCACGTCCTCACCCCCGAGAAGGAGTGGAAGCCGGTGGAGGTACCACTACCAAAATTGACAGCCTCACTTCATTGGGAGGAGTGGGAGCGCCAAGAGGGCGTGCGCATCGAGAAGCAGACGGCCCGAACCCACTCGCGCCATCGACACGCCACCCGGCCCACTGCCACCCTCCACTGCGACTACTCTGACGACGAGGAGGAGCGAGAGGTGAGGAAGTCGCGGGGCAGGGTGGCGCGGAGTCAAAGACGCTCGCACGACCCAAACCAACGTCGGAAATCCTCGCCGGCTGGTCGCACCATCGGCAACTCCCTCCGCAGCTTCTGCACCTTCTGCAACCCGCAGCTCGCGAACCGCGTCCTGCGTCGACACGACGCCCACGAGGATGCGAAGGAGACTGATAGTGACGCTGCACCAATCGGGAAGGAAGAGACGATGGGGCAGTTGGTGGGGCAGTTCTTGGAGAGGTGCAGTTTGCATAGGCAGAACGACGACACCATGGACAGCGACACAATGGACCGCTACACCTGCATACCCGCGCAACCTACCCTCTCTACACACTTGCCACAATGCTGAGCGTGGAAGTGAGCTAGATCCGCAATGGGATCCAGAGTGCCAGGGGCTAGGCAGAAAGTTTACTAAATATAAATAATGTTCCGATGCGGCTCGGTTGATTACAGACCGTTTATCACCCTTTGTATAATATAATTTATGGCGATGTAAATGAGGAGCTCAAGAAATAGCTCGCGTCTGCATTAGCTACTGGCCGAGAGGGTTGTGGAAGTCCCGGATGTGCATGTGCAGTGTGATAGCCATGGAAAGAAAGGTGTGGGAAGAGTGTCGCCCTCCGTCGCGGCAACCCGCTGCACGAAAAGTCCGGGAAAAGCAGCAGGAGAATGAAGGGCGAAGGGGTGATCAAAGCTGGTGGACCTTCGCGTGGACGGCAATCATGGTGGGAAAATGGCTGGAATCTCAAACAAATGGTGAGAATCCGAGGTGCAAAGGCTGGGATGGCTCCGGATGACGAGCTACTCAGGGTCTCCCACACCCGTTTTCTTCTTCTCGCCATCCGGTTGGGAACTGGCGTAGGATCAGAATCTCGGGGGTCTCCTTGTGTAAACACCAGCAGAAGTGAAAATTCGCGTTATTCACCGGTTCAAATGATATGCACAGCACAAGATGCACCAGTATTTGGTATGCGGTCACTTGAAGCACATCAGCACAAGTAGATAAACAGATAGTGATGCATTCCTCTTTCATTTCCGCCACCTGTTTTTCTGCTATTCTTCTGACGTCCCTGTTCGTGTACATAACAGATCAGATTACCATTCTTTCTCGGTTCCCCACGCTTTCGCTTTGTCTGAGCTATATGGTGCCAGATTCAGAAATGACTGAGGAAAGCCCTCCAATCCATGCCTTACAAAGTTTCGTAACGGGTCATCCACTTGAACGCGTTGCGAAGTTGACCCGCGAACGCAACGACGCGTTTGGTAACGTCAGCCGTTAGGACATGAGCGCCTCGCGAACTCGACAGCGCTACATGTCCGAGAAGTAGCAGTCGAGGGTGCGATATTCACGATGTACTACTGATCTTATACCGCTCGTCATGTGGTTCAATGCTACTACAACACAATCATTCACCAGGCATATTTTCATTATAAAGGAAAGCTGGCCTTGCCGAGGTACAACGGGAGTAGGTCTATGTGCAAACGAAGGGGAAGAAGGCGGCGCCGAACAGAACAGCAAACAGCAAACAGCAACAGACCAGCAGGGCATGGCGTGGCCGAATACAACAACAAGAGTGGGGGAGATCGAAGGGCATTGCCAAATATCACAGAGGTACATAGACTTTGGACAACCGGGTACCGGCTAAAGTGAAGGTTCCACCTAAGTTCTACTTCATTCTCTACGCCGACTGGGATCGGAAGATACGGTTGCGCCCACGTTGGTGGCAGTCCACCTCATTGCAGGGCACACGGCGTTGAGCCTGAGCCTCAACAGCAACATCATCATCGCCACGAGCAGTAGATTCGGGAATGCAGCCCCTGACCACCGTCTGATGAATAGCATTCAAGAGATCACCGTTGTCGTTGTTAATAGCCCAGAACATGATTCCGCCGGCGTTCCTCAACGCGTATCGGGTGCGCTGTCGAGCAAAGCGTGGGTCAGGCAAGGTGGTGAACGATGCCTCGGCGGCGTTGTACCAGAAGGATTCTTTCTCGGCAGTGTCCCAATGACGCTGCCATCCAGGACCGCTGACGACCTCAATCTGGGTGTTATAAGGCTGGCCATCGTCTACGGTGCCGTTGTAGGGTTGGTTGAGACCGTTGTTGGTGGGAGGTACGCCGTGGAAGGTTTTGCCGTAGAAGGGGATGCCCGGCACGACTTGAGATGGAGCGAAGCCTAGGCCTGTCCAGGTGTTGATAGCGCCGCGGAACAAGGAGAAGGGAGAGTCGGATCCGGTCGTTTCAGTCCATTCGCCGACGGTATCGTACACCATGGGGTAAACGTAGTTCATGACTCGGGCGAATGCAGAGAGATCCGTCACTTCCGTGCCGTTGCGGATCCAAGGATCGATGGAAACAGCGGCCGTGATCAAAGAGCCCCTTGGGGAGAGCGGCACGAAGCTCTCGAACCAGGAGGAGCAGGTTGTCAACATCGAAGGGATCTATTTGGAGACAAACTCCGGTCAGCAGATTAATGACGAATGCTTTCTTTCATAAAGGCTTACCAATGGTGTTGCCAGGCGCTCCCTCGCTTCCCGGGAACTCCCAGTCAATGTCTACACCGTTTAGCCTGAATTTCCTGACGAGGGACAAGGCGCTTCGTACGAAATTGGCTCTGAGTTGAGGGCTTCTAGGAATGACACTGAAGAAGGTGCTTCCTGTAAAAAATTCAAAGAGTCTAGCGGTTGCTCGCGAACCCATAGCAGATGAGCTATGCGAGCCTTACCACCCCATCCTCCAATACTCAAAACCACCTTCGTTTTGGAGCCAGATGCAGCCGCAGCCGCTCTGAGTGCGACCAGGGTATCCCAAGACCCTGATTCGGGCTCCAAAGTACCATTCGCCTGAGGAGTCGCGAAAGCTGCCGCACACAAACGATTGGAATGACATCAGCATCTGGAAGGACAACGACGGCGCGGGAAGTACAACAAAAGCAATACTAACCGAAGTTGAGGATAGTGACCTTGTTAAACTGAACATTAGGGATGTCGCTGGTTTCACCGTAGAAGTAACCCACGACTTGGAAGTTTCTCGAGGGACAGGTGGCAGTGTCCACGGACGACTCGGAGAGAGGGCTGGCATAGACGGCGGTAACCAGGAAGGCGAGCAACGACAACAGGAAGGCGACCGAGAAGCGCATGGTTCGTTGCGTTTCTCTGCTGCGATTCAGTGAAGTCTTGGTAGAGATGGTCTAGTATAAGATGCTTCGTCGTTGTGTATACTGTGATGAATATGCGAGTGACAGGTAATCGAGAGATCAAACAGGTTTTGCGGCGACGAAACCTTCCACTTACCCTTGAAATTATGCAGGACGTAACTTCCTGCAGCAACAGCTTGAGTTGCGAGGGATGAGAATACGGGATGAGGAGCCTGGGGACCAGCCGTCTTTTATAGACAACTGCGACTGCAGCTGGCCCTCCCGCAACATGAGGGAGCGGTGGCGGCCAACGTGAGCGACATATTCTCCCACACAGTTCAAATCGATGGGCACACAACCTGTAAGTTTGGCTGCAACGTAACCCAACCCGCATGTTCCCAAGGATACATGTATATGTAACGCACTCTGTGCACCCGTCGTCTTTTGTTCAAATGCGCTTTTGTTCGTCGGAAAGCCTGGAACCGCTCCTTCAGCTGTCAGTCGCGCTGTCAAATACCTGTCATTCTTTTCAAATACCCATTCTGAATGCGTGATGCTAGCCCTGTACGCAAAGCTGAGCGTGGTTTGTGGATGTCCCTACTCACAATTAGAATTCTTCGGAGCAGGAAGGATGTGTTCCGTTCACTGCACACCGATCATGTGGCCATCGGCGTAAGATGGTTGTGAGGTTGATTGGGGTGTCATACTCATCCTTTGCCTTCGAATGAAAGGCATAGTTACGTTGCACAATGAAAGTGCAATGAAAAAGAAAAGATTGTCCCAGCGGCGGGAAAAAGCTTTTCGAGAGATACTGTATTACGTTCTCAATCTTCGATGCTATCGGCCTGGAGGTTTACGCGAATGTGTTGCGCTGGCATGACCCTCGCTCGGTATGCACTGCGTGAGCCTCGCTGTCATGTTCACGGCTCGAAGTAGTCTGGACACTCCACGGCTCCGGTCAACCACCGCATCCTATGCTACTCGATGAACGGGTCGTGACCTTTGACATGCGTTGATGACAGGATAGGTTTGTTTTAGAAATGGATTTGCGGAACACCTCAGTCCGTGGCACTTGGACCAGACGTCGGCAGCGGTACATCTGAATTCAGGGGCATCTCAAATGGCAAGCGTCTGGTGACTGGCACAGGTGGCAGTACTCCAGTATCTCGGCAGATTGCCCGCAAACTTGGAATCTGTACACAGAGCAAAGCGGTTGGCATACGCCTACCGCTGGGCTGGCGCTGCCTTACGAGTATATCCAGTGGTATCATGGATTCCATGGGAAAGCAAGATCCAAACGGAAGGGCTAGTCATCCATGAGCGGTGTCGACAGAGAGCAGAATTCGAAACGGCCTGGGTGAACGAGGTTTCCTCATGATTATTTGCTCTTCTGTTTTCCTTCAGCTTAGATCATTGCTTGGTTGTGTTCGGGGAGCAGTAGACGAAGAGGGTTATTCTGGTGTGCAGCCGTGCCAGGGTTGAAGTTCGGATTCTCCGTGATCAGTGTGTCCGAGAACTGAAGGTGGGCGCTTCAGAAGTTTGAGAAGAGATTTTAAATACATCCGATCACGAGCGGTCAATGAAACTTCTGCGTTCTGTGCGATCGTTCATATTTTGTATGTTGCATTGGAAGTTCGGCTGCCATCCTACTGCAGCCTTACTGAGGGGTACAGGTGAAATTCATTCCCCCGGGTATGTCTCGTGATGTCCAGCAGTATCCGGCGATAAGGCGGCCTAGATTTGGCCAGGGGCAGGCTCTACGCAAGTCAGAGAACTCACATCCACCCATATCGGGATCATTCGCCTAGTATCTCATCGCCATGCGCCCTTCATCACATCACCCCGAGTCAAATCTCGACCAGTCAAGCTTGTTTGAATGTGAATACGTTATATTTGCTCGGAGAGGTCACAAGAAATTTTCTCCAAAAGTCTACCTGGCACTTGATCGTCGTATAAAAACAAGGAAAGAGGAGATTTGCGATGACATGGTCATATACATCCATGTAAACCGCAAGTTACATGCAGGAAGGAGGGGGGGCGCCCCCACGGCGAGTCAATAGAAGCATTCCACGGGAACATTCGTCACATCCGCCGCGTGAAAATGAAGCTAAGGAAGCCTCAAACGGGTTGCAGGGTTCCTCTCCATCCTTAAGCCCTACGCTTAAGCATGTTGCTCAACCACTCCAATCCCTCGTACAGCCCATCACCAGTTGTAGCACAAGTAGCCTGGATGTACCATTGACGCTGCCTGAGCGCGTTCAGGCCGAGCTTGTCGGTGATTTCGGGTGCGGTCATGGCGTTGGGGAGATCCTGCTTGTTGGCAAACACGAGGAGGACGGCGTCGCGGAGTTCGTCTTCGTTCAGCATCCGTTGCAGCTCGTCGCGGGCTTCGCCTACACGGTCCCGGTCGTTGGAATCGACTACGAAGATGATTCCTTGTGTGTTTTGGAAGTCTGAAAAGGATGTGCCGTTAGTAAATGAATACTGAAAGATCGAGCGCTAGTCGACGGCCATAGTCCCATGTCTACCGCGCAACTTACAGTGCCTCCACAGTGGGCGAATCTTGTCTTGACCTCCTACATCCCACACAGTGAAGCTAATGTTCTTGTATTCTACTGTCTCTACGTTGAAACCTATAAAGGAGGAGTAAGATTTGTCAGCTTTCGTGCACAAAGCAATCCAATTCCACGTGTTGGGGAAGTGTAACCCAGATTGCCGCGCAACCGTATCTACTGGAAGTAGGGCATCAAGAGTCCCCCAAAAGTTCACCGTGGGTAGTGCCGTAACTTACCGATCGTAGGAATAGTAGTAACAATCTCGCCGAGCTTCAGCTTGTACAAGATGGTGGTTTTACCGGCGGCATCGAGACCGACCATCAGGATTCGCATCTCCTTGTGGCCCCACAGCCCCGCGAACAGTTTTGAGAATGAGAGACCCATGGCGACGGCTTGTTTGCTGCACTCAGCTGCTGAATTGGGGGTTTGAGTGAGATTGGTTGAGTTCCGCTTGGTCGTCCTGATTGACCCACCACGTCTTCGCCCTCTGCGAGATGCGGCTCACCGGGTTTTAATTGTCGCGTCAGCACGTGAGGAGGAGGGAGTTTTAATGCATGCGTTTGTTGATGAAGCACAGCGTTGACGCCGTTGAGTCCTTTCCCCTTTCCCACTTCTCGCGTGCGTCCACCGGTCCCTGGGAACCGTCTGCATCGTCTCACGGCCACGGACAACCGACCACTTCGCCTTCATATCACACTCGAAGCTATGCCTAGTCACCGCGGCTTGAAAGTGCACGTTCAGGTGGACAACCAGAACCTCAAGGAATACAAGACGACTGTCTCGGACGATGGCAAACTGTCACTTGTTATATCATCTCGCAGGAGGACAAGGAATACCAGATTCTCTACACACTCGGTCCGGAGTTTGGACAGGTTGACGAGCGAGAACCCGGAGCAAAGGCCCCTTAGTATCTGTGCACTGCATCTTTGGATGGGGTCCCCT